>NC_067406.1:81304022-81929022 GCF_009764475.1 Pristis pectinata
TTTGATTACCTCCCAATTTAATCTCCGGTTTACCTGGATTGTCTTTGTAACTCTTTTGAAAGGTTTTAGGTTGTCCCCATTTTGATTTATGGGTTAAAGCATAATCATCTGCCAACCTAGCAGTTTCTTGTAAAGTTTCCACTGCCTTTTCATTTAAATATGTTGTTAATTCAGCTTTTAAAGTCTTCCACTAGTATCAATTCTGTCAATTTATCATAATCCCCATCTACATTTTTAGCCAGGCACCATCGTTCAAAACATATTCTCTTTCCATTGGCAAATTCCATATAAGTCTGATCTGCAGATTTCCTCAAGTCTCTGAATTTTTGTCTATAAGCCTCAGGGACCAATTCATAGGCCTTCAAAATAGCTTGTTTTACCTTGGTATAATCAGCTGCATCCTCAGCAGACAAAGCAGAATAAGCTTTTTGAGCTTTACCTTTAATCACACTCTGTACCATAAGAGCCCATCCTTTCCTTGGCCAGTTTGAACTCACAGCAACCTTTTCAAAATGTTGGAAATACTGATCAACCTGATCTTCTTCAAACGGAGGGACTAATCGAACCTCCCTGCTGGCTGAAAAACCATCATCAGAATCAGATTCCGAACTCCTACGCTTCATTTGTAACTCATGCTGCCTCTGTTTTTCCTTCTCCTCTGCCTCAAACTTTAACCGAATTAGTTCCCGTTCCCGTTCAGCCTCTAACTTCATCCGAGTTATCTCTTGTTCAGTCTCTAATTTCTTTTGTTCGGCCTCTAATCTCTTTTGCTCTCATTCAGCTTCTATCTTTAACTGGGTTTGCTCTCGTTCAGCTTCTAATTTCTTTTGTTCTCGTTCAGCCTCTATCTTTAACTGGGTTTGTTCTCGTTCAGCCTCTATCTTTGCCAGCTACACCTGTGCCTCAGAAATTGCTATTTCACTGCCAGGAAACTGTTTTAACACTTCCTTCTCAAACACCTTCTTTTCCACATAATGACCAGCTATCAGTCTCTGAATATCTGCCTTTCTCATAGACTGCTTTACTTCTGTAAGGTTTAGCCTTGTAGCAATCTTTATCAAATCATCCTTTTTCGCCACCTCCAATCCCTTTTGGGTTGGTGACTCCAAAAATGCCTTAATATCCATTGCTGCTGGTTTCCACACACACAAGCCAATTAAAAAGAATTTATCAGACCTCCCTCAAAAATCTTTGGATTGAATCCCGAACAAATCTCGTCAATCTGGGGTACAATCCCAGACGACACTCGTTAACCTTTGGATTGGATCCCGGACGAATCTCGTTAACCTTGGGAACTATCCCGGACGAGCCCCCAATTTTGTCACGAACCAGCAACAAAAGAAACACACTGAGCATGATTCAGTGTTAAAAACTATTTTATTAATCACTACTTATGATAATACGTAAAATAAAAGTTAAAAAAAATGTTAGTATGTTAGAATTCAAAAATGTTAAACCTCGAACGTTAACCCCAAAACTAAACTCTTCGTGTGTGTGTGTGTGACAAAGTCCAAAACTCCCAGTTCCTGAATGGTTCTTAAAGTTCAGTTCCGCAAGCCATAAGGTGAAACATGAGCAAGGGCTTCTTCAACAACCACCGTTGTCTGAAGATAAGATGTAGATGTAGAAAAACATAGAGAGAGTACATACGAAATCCAAATGTTCCACGATGGAACCCAAACGACACTTCAGTGTTTACTCGGTAGTGACTTCCTCACCCCAAAAAGCATCCGAACCGTGGTCGTCCACACACAAATACCTGTTTCTTTCTACAGGTCAGCAACAAAGTGAACTCCACCAGATTACTTCCAACTTCCATACATGGATTTCAGTGGCAAACACAGTTATTGTTTCTCATCCATCGATAGAGAAAACAAGCAGGCTGGTGTCTCTCTCCCTTCTCTCTCTCTCTCTCCTTCTTCTTCTTCTTACTTCTTCAACAACGTCATTACGTCCTTTATCTTCTATTGACGTAAGCACGCCCCACACACACATACACACACACTCTCTATCTTAAAGGGACTTTCACTGAGTCCGTAACACAACAAGTCTGTAGCCATGCCCAGATCAACCACATGGAACAAAGGGCGAAATATAGACAGGCGGGCAAGGAGAGGTCAAACGTTAAACAATTTCCAGCCCACCTTTCCCCTCCCCCACACCCTCTCACAAAACCCTCCCCCACCTCCTTCCTCTGCCACCACTCTCCTCCCAATCCCTCCACATCATCTCTCCTCCCAGCCCATAGCCCTGCAGCTCCCCCTCACACCCTCCCCTCCCCTCAACTCCTATTCCCACCACATTCCCCTCCTCCCATCCCCATCACTGTCCTCCCTCTTCTCTCCCCTCCCCATTTCCTCTCCCCCTACCTGTCCTCCCCTCTCCCCTCTCTTCCCCTCCTCCTCGCATTCCCCCTCTCCCGTCCGCCCCCCCCTCACTCCTTCCCCTCTCCCATTCCCTCCCCCTTCCGAGTTGCTTGCTTACTGGCCACCTAGCTGTAATGTGTAATTTAAGTGGGAGTTCTTGAATTCTTGGACAATTAGTAACGGAACAATTTCACTAGCAAAAGCTCAGACATAATAATCGACTCTGCAGTTCCCCCTGATTTTCCAACCAATGGAGGTTCAATGTTCCATATTTCAGAAATTTAGTCAAACAATCCTCAGTGAAATTTGGAATACAGCCCAAGGGACTTCAATTCTAGGAATTCCTGTGAGTAACATTTCCAATAGACCAAGATCCTTGCACACAATACAACGCCCAACTCTGTCCCAGTTTGGTTTAACTGGAACCTCAATGGCTTCATGCAGTTCATAAACACTGTCAGTTGAACAAACTTCCCAACAGTACTGGGAAGGACTGTGTGCAGAGGTTTGAAATAATAAAAATGCTGTCCCTGACCACTGTACATGCTGCCAAATTACTGGCAAGGACCACCACATGGAACCACATGGACTTGACTATTGGATTCGTTGGAGAATCTATTAATAAATTATTCTACATGGTTCAACATAACCATTGTAAATGACAGTAGTTGCCTAATCCAAATGTAATAATGCATAATTGCTCTGTTTAGCAGGGCATATCTGGAATATGTGAAGGTCCCTTTTGTTTGTGGTAACAGCATTACTGATACCATAAGAAGTCATCTACAGTCTCGACTTGATTTAACTTTTCGCATTTTGTGGCAATTATAGCAAGGTTGTTGTATCCTTACTGAGAAAGCAAAAGCAGCATCTATTTCTGAAGGAATTGCTCTAAGAGATGTCAATACCACTCAAGAACACTGTTGGAAATGAGGAAACGAAGTTGCCTAGATATAATTTTAAATATACCAGACATTACTGTATTATTGCATTTGACTTGAGTTTACTATAAATGTACGGTGTAGGTGAATTCGAAGACCTTCTCAGCTGCGCGATCAAGATTCCTGAAATTGGTAAAAGATCCTATTTCAAACGTCACTGATCTCCCTGGATAGAATTTCTTCATTACTCTTATCACAATCTACCTCATTCTGACTGCAATTTTTCCAGATTTATTGTAAGAACTGGAAAAGATGTTGTACAGATATCTGCTTATACATTAAACTTAATGTATTGGTTCCTTTCCAATTCGGTCTTTATTTTCAAAATATTTGCATTGGTTTAAATGCAGATTGTCGCAGTAGATTTGGAGGTCACCTTATTCCAAGAACACTGTGATGGGAGACTGCTTTAAATGACCATTTAAACTAAAACATCCCACGCCACTGGCAAACTGCAGTTGTTTTCAGTTTTCAACATTTTCAGACTCTGACTGTGCCTGGTCTTCAAGGAGGAGAGCGACATTGCTAGGGATCGTGTCTTAATGCCTTTTTTTAAAGCACACACTGGAGTGGTTCATAATCCTGGCCTGGAACCTGGTCAGGTTTCCCTTTGCTTAATGTTCTGATTTGACATCAGTGAGCTGCAGTGCCTGGAAGGAGTGACAACTTTTAGGTTGTTTTAACACACTACGAGTATTCAGCAAGGAATATCTGATTTGACCATCCAGTTCCCTCTTGTCCTACTCATCTTGCAGTCCTTACATCTACATGGCTAATTATTTGGGGGAGGGGAACCCAGGAAAACAAAATAAAATGTAATAAAAATATTTTAACATGGGACAACTTGCAAATAAAAAAGAAAAAAATTTCACACACAGTAAAAGATTTTACATATTAGTTATTTGATTTAAGGCACTGAAGGCAGTTTCTAATACAACAAATTCCTTTCTGGCACTGGTTCCAAAGAAGTGAATGGTACTGTGCTGTAACAATTCACAACACTCATGGCTCACAAACTGATAGAAGTCTTTCAGTTTTTCTACATAACTAGTTTGGCAGTTACACAGATCTCATCTGCTCCCTTCCCACTTATAGCCAATACATCACACATGCTAACATTTCTTGTTGGAGGATTTGGTCTTTGTTCAGCATGTGGTTGAAGCATGCAGCATGAGGCTGCTCCTCAGTGGACACAGTGTATCACTCCTGGTTGCATTTTAATTGAATGTTTTAAAATTAACATTTTCTTGAAGTAACTGCAGCATAGACATAGGGAATGTAATAGAGATCAGATCAGAATAGAAATAAGTTCCCCTGCCCTTGGACTCAAGAAATTTCATACTGTATATGGCTCCCTATCTACCAACAATAACTCTTGCACCTGGAGAAACTGCATTCATTATGATAGTTGCCAACTTCCAGTTAAAAGGTACACTTAGGTATTTTAGTTTATTTTCTGTTTCATTGTATCTTGGTTTTGAATTAACAGTGCTTTTATGTGTCTTTAAATAAATGTATCAATTATTTTAATTTGATTATTTTTACTTTTTCCAAATTTCTCTGACTATCAAACCAGTTGAATAGAAAAGCTATCACATGTTGATCAGGGTAATCCTTGGGGAGGGCATTGGGTCCCATCTTGTGTGGTCTAATTACTGCTGGCAGTAATTAGACCACACAAGATGGGATCCAATGCCCTCCCCAATGCCCCTGTGGAAGGGTTGCGCTAGTGATGATGTTCACTGTTGGGAGCCACACACTCACAAAATTCGGTGTAACCAAGGTGGCAATCACAACACACTGACTGGGATCAGCACAATTTTACCCACTGACCCACAACAATCCAGAATGTTGCCACAACCATTCACACTAGTGACATAAAGGACATGATAGCAAACCATTTTTTCAAATTTTCCAGTGACATGAGGATTGGTAAGTAGCAAGTTGTGTAAGTGACATCATTAAATGGAAAGGATCATTGATTGAGTCAAATTGTGGCAGACAAATTTAATGACAAGACTATGAAGACCTTCCATTGGCCAAAAAAAAACTATTATATTTTTTTAAATGATGGAAACCTTCTCAAGACATTTAGGGGTTCATTCATACTAAACAGTAGTAGGCAAAAAAATTAATGAAAAATGCCAAAAGAATATTTAGCTATAAGTTCAACTTTACTGTATCCAGGATCAGGGAGATGATTTACAGCACCATGGGGGGTGGTCAGATCTCACACAACGATGAGATCGAGTACACGAAGCAGATAAAGAACCAAGTGGCATGGTGTCAAGACAATATCATTTCCCTCAATATCAACCAAATAAAAGAACTGGTCAATGACTTCAGGAAGCAGGGCAGAGTACATGCCCCTGTCTGCATCATTGGTGCTGAGGTGGTGGTGGTTGAGAGCTTCAAATTCCTCATGTAAATATCACCAATAAATTGAACTGGTGCAGCCACTTAGACAATGTGTACAAGAAAGCACAGCAGCACCTCTACCTCTTCGGAAGGCTCTAGAAATACTGCATGTCCCAAATGAACCTTACCAGTCTTGTGAAATGCACAATAAAAAGCATTCCATCTGAATGCATCACAACTTGGTGAGGCAACTGCTCTGACCAAGATCTCCAGAAGTTGCAAAGAGTTGTGAGTGCTGCCCAGTTTATCATGAGAATTGATGTATGGAATGATCTGTTTGATGACATGCACACATAGCTCTTCACTGTATATGGGGACATGTGTCAATAATAAACCACTTACCAATAATTAGATAAAGCCATAGTTAGACCACATCTGAAGCACTGTGTAAAGGACACAGTTATTAAACAGTCTTCACCGGTGATACTGGCAGGAGCCGACACCTCTGTTCGGTTTTATATTCATTCACGGGGATGTGGCAATAACCGGCATTGCCTTCATTTATTACCCATCCCTGATTGCCCAAGAACTGAGGAATCCGTTAAAGAGAAACACAACGTTGGCGAAAGACGATACAAACTGGGGTTATCCGTGGGGATCATTTAAAAGGCACAACATTCCTGAAAGTAGCACGTGTATATTTGAATGTTCAGTTGAGTTGGGGCGGGGGAAACAATCTGGGGAAAATAGTATAAAATGTCTCACCTAGGTGCTCTAGGTTACATGTTGTTTGGTTGCTTCTGGAAATAATAAAAACGCACTTTTGTCGGGCTGCATCCTTGTATTTTTCCCTTAAGTTTAACTCTACTGTAGAGATGGAGGCTCGCGTGTTGCTGTTACTTTTCACTCTCCGCTGCCTGCTCGCTGCTGCGGGGGCTGCTGATATGACTGAGCCGCTGGGTGAGAGCCGCTGCGGTGCAGTCCGCCCCGAGGAATAGGCGACTACACGCGCAACGTGTAGGTGAGCGGAGGGCAGAGGCTGTCCCGGACATGGACTGGACGATAGCTGGGGAATGCTGTAGGGTTTGCGGGACCTGAGGTAGGAGATGGGTTCACAGGTCTGCTCTCGGTCTCCCAAGTTGTCATTCTAGCTTTTCTGTAGGTTGGGTGGGGCTGTGGAGGAAATTAGTGTTAGATCAATTTTGGTGCCGTTAATTCGGAAGTCAATTTGAACGTGGATTCTCTCATTGGCCGCCTGTCTTTATTTTAATCTTTGCACAGTGTGACTCATCGATGTATGGATACAGGCTTATTGTAAATACGGGAAGGATAGTAACATCAACGAATGGGGTCAGGTCGATCTGAATATTATTCGTTCATGGCAAAAGTTCCGACTACTGAAAGTTAATACACATTTTAGGACGTGCCATGTCGAATGATGCTGGCGTTATGGTGATACAATGAAACTAAGATTTGCTTTTGCAGACCAATGTATTAAAACATGCCAATCGACTTCAGTGCATAGTCTTTTTGAGCCTGTTCTGCCGTTTAGTGATCAAGACAGTGCAAGAAAATGGCACTGAGGTGGATGGACTATCTGCACCCTGTCGTTCATGAAGTCTCTTGAATTCATTCAATAATGATGATTCTCCAATACTCTTTTTGAAGAATATCAAAGAATAAGCACTGAGTTTTTCCTCCCTCCGTTTTCAATGGCCTACTCCTGGTTGTTGCCTTCTCAGCCAGGATATCGTCCCTGCATCTAACTCGTTGAGCCCTATCGAAAAGCTTCATTGAGATTTCGTCACATTCTCAACTCTTGAATTTAGGCTGAGTATATCCAATGTTTGTATGGCAAACCTACAATCGTTGGGAATCTCTTGAATCTTTACAGCACTTGGTATGGCAAGTCTATTTCTCTAAGCAAGGTGACAGCACAACATTGGTGTCTCTCCAAACTCCACTTTCTTGCCCCCTCCCAAATAATTGTTCTAAGATAGCACGTTGGCCTTTGATGTACAAAAGACATTTGCTTACTGTGGTTGCATATGGGTTTACAAATTTGGTTCACGAATATGCATGTTCCTGAATACATGAATCAATTTTGCCATCCAAATCTGCTTTTGTGCAACGCATAGTATAACTTCACATTTTTCAACATTGTATTACATTTGTCCACTCGCTTAGCTTATCCATATCCCCTTGAAGCCTCTACCTTTCCCTGACTGTCAATCCCACCTAGATTGGGATCAATAAACTTGGAGAAGAAGCACTTGGTTATTTAGCCAAATCAGTATTGTAGATTGATAGCTGGACCCACACTTCCTTGTTCCACCAGCCACAGCCTGTCACCCTTACATTTATCTCCATTTTACATTGTCTGAGCCACGTCTCAATCCATGTCAGTATATTGCCCTAAATTGTGTACTCCAGTTGTGTGAACTGGCTTCCCATGCAGGTCTTTGAAAGACAGAAAACCACTGTCCACTGACTCCTCCTTTACCTGTTCTATCAGTCACATCCTCCAGTGGATCGGTCAAACATGATAATTTCATACTTCATCTGCTAATACTATTCTCCAAGGTATTTGGTTATTGTATCCTTTATTATAGACTCATGACTTAAGTCAGACTAACTGGTAGTTTTGTTTTTTACCCTCAGACAGTGGAGTCATATTGAATGCTGATTTGTACGAGTGCTCAAATGCATAATTTAGATCCTCATTGTAGTTATAAGTAATTTTCTAATGCTCAGTGGTGGTAAAAACACAACTGTGCTTTTTAATAATTGAGGCAACTCTTCTGCTTCTAAACAGTTGAAATAAATGCCTGTCTGCACCATGTACCAGATGTGGGATGTGATACTTTTGCATGTCTGGAAAACACAACCTGTGATCTAGATGATAACTTGCATGAAATCTGCACAGATTTTCTTCAGAATGCAGGCAATTTTGATGTACAGGTAAGTTTGGAGACAGTATTCAAGTCCATAACTAATAATGAGTCATTTTTCTAGTCACAATGAATTACTTTGCAACTAGGAACATTTGACATGCATGTATTTTTTAAAAAAAGCACTGATTTTAAAACGGGCTGAGTAAATATACTAAATGTAGGAAAATGCTACTCCTTGCCTGTCTAGAGATGATGTTGTAAGTCATAGTGGAGAAAACATTAAGATGTTTGGTTTATTGAAAAGGGGTGCTTGCAATGGTACATCTTGTATTCCCAAATCTCTGGATAATATATAATTGAATGTAAGCAAAGGTTTGTAGGCAAAACTTCTTCCCAGCTTTGACTTGAGCTTGGTGCTTTTGGGAATGAAGGACATAACACTGCAGTGTGTTTCAACCTGCTGGAAGGGCAAATTTGAATGTTTGCACTTGAGGACCCAATCTCTGCTATGCATTTACTTGGTCTGCAAGGTGGACATCAGTTTCAAATTGGCTTATGGAAACTGAGTAGCTGATGTGGTTAGAATGTGCTGCTGCTTCTCTTCACACCTTGTGCATGAAGTAGTAATTGTCCAAGAGGAAGTGGGAATGCCTTGACTTGTGTACTTCATCCCCTTTCCAGGGAAAACAATTCATCAAAGATTTCCTGAAGTGCAGTGCCATTGGGATCAAGTCCAGATTCAGCAGCAGTGTTACCAGATGTGCTGAAATACAAAGAATCCTTGTTCATGTGCAAGCAAAATGTTACCAGGAGCATAACATATGTGCTGCAGCAAAGAGCAATATTGATGCTTTAGTGAACATGATTGATCTTAACAAAATTCACTTGAATGGGTGAGTAAATTGACACTATTACATTTATTCACTACTATAAATCAACCAAGTACTGAATCAGTCTGTGAGAATGGGTAAATTTTAGTAATTGCCTCAACTTTGTAGTCATCATTAGCACTTGATGTCCTGTCATTTAATAGGACAATTCATTTTGTGGCAGGTGAGGGAGTATTGACATCTGCTTGGCAGACCCAGACCTCTTCCCTTGAATTTCAAAGCCTTCAGCATCATACCAAAGATGTTTCAGATGCTCAGTTTCAACCACTGAGATGCTTGCTTACTAACCTCCCAACTATAATGTGTAATTGAAGTGGGAGTTCTAGATTTCTTGGGTAATTTGCAACAGGACAAATTCACTAGCAAAAGCACTGATGTTTTATAAACCAATACTTTGGGACTGAACTCTTAGTTGCTCCTGATTTTCCAACTAAGGGAGGGTCTGTCTACTATAGTTCAGAACTTGGATCAAACAATCCCAGGTGAAATTTGGAATATAGAACTAGGAACTTCAATTCCTGGACTTCTGGTAGTGCCACATTTTCCAATTGATGAAGATCCTTCCAAATGATGAAATGCCCAACTTTCAATTTTGTTCAACTGGGAACTCTGGCTTTGTGCAGTCCATGACTGTCTCAGCTGTGGAAACTTGTTCCACTTTAGGGATGGACTGCACAGAGCTTTGAACTGATTTAAAATTGCTCTTTAACACCAGTGGCAACATTATTGGCAAAGCCCACCTCTCACAGCCCCCCCCCACCTCTCCACCCCACAATGCTTGTTGTGCTGCCTTTGCAGGCATAACCAACTTTGAGACATGTGGCTGATTTGTATTTCCATTGAGAAGACTTCTGAATGTTGATTTTGGACATAGAGAAGACTGTGCTATCAGATTTATTGCAGAATGTATTGATAAATTATCCATGGTCCAAATTAAAACCATTGCAACTGCCATTATCTGCATGCTCCAAATGTAATGATACATAATTCCTATATTTAACAGGGCATACTTGGATTATGTGAAGTTCCTGTTTGACTGTGGTAATGACATTACTGTTGCCAATAAGAAGTCATCTACAATCTCAATTTGGTTCATCTTTCAGCATTTTGAGGCAATTATTGCAAGATTCTTGTACCATAATGGAGAAAACAACACCATCTATTTCTGAAGGACATGTTCTATTCAATGACAATAGTACTCAAGATGACAATTGGAAATGAGGAAACTAAGGAACCTAGATACGGGCTTGTTTTAATATTGAGATACAGTAATGGGGTGAGTGCATTTGATTTATTTACCTTGAATGTCTGGTGTTAATGAATTTGAAGTCATTATCACCTGCATTATCAAAACTCCTTTGGTATTTGATGCTTCAAATGTCATTAATCTCCCTGGATATAATTACTTGAGTAATATTATTACAAAGTACCTCAGTTCTGATTGCAATGAATCTGAAAATTACTGCAAGGACTGGAAAAGATGTTGCACAAATATTTGCTTATGTAACTTTGGTCTATTAAACTTGTTGAACAATCAATATCTTGTATTTTTGTTTGACTTCTTTGCAGTTGTTCAATCAGGATTGTAGGAGTAGATGCAGTAAACCTTTATTCTGACAAAATTCTGATGAGACTGTCTTAGATGAGCAGCTGAAACTTCAGAAATCCATGCAGCTAGCAAATGTGGCTTACTTTTAGTTGTCATAATGTTCAGGCTGCAACCGTGCTGGCCTTCAAGAAAGGGGGAGGCATTGCAATGGATAATTTCCCTATTGTTTCAACATGCACACTGGAGTGGTTCATAATCCTGGCCTGGAACCTGCTTGGGCTTGGAGCTCCCATGCTTAATGGTCTGATTTGGCATCAGTGAGCTGTAGTGTATAGAGATGGTGAGAAATTTCATTGTTTTATACAGAACAATAAGTATCTAGCAAGGGATATCTGATTTGAACACCCCAGGTTTTTCCCTGTAATAAGTAATAGACATACTTGTGTTTGGAAACAAGCAAGCTCTTCAATATAACATGTTGGTTACTTGAGTTGAGTGACTGTACAGTAAGGCTATCAAATTGTCAGAAGATCTTGAATGGCTCCTGGAAGATCTTACACCTGCTTAGTGTACCCAGCATTGTTATTTCCAGCATCTGCAAATTGATTTAGGTGAGGTAAACAGCCAAGTACAACTGGACCAATACGATCAAAAAGTGGAAGACAGATTTTAATATCCAGCAAGCAGACTAAGCAGAGATACAGGCCTTGAATGCACACACTAATTCAGCTTCCCATCAGGCTGAAGCACCATAGCAGTGTCAAGTCCTATAAATGCACTCAGCACAAGACAAAGGCACAGAAAACTTGCCTATCCAATAAAGATTTCTGGTAGATTCAATTACAATTAGCCAGTGATCTTTGGAATCAAAGATGCAAGTTGTACCAATGTAAAGCACACTTACAATAAACTGAACGCAGCTTAATGCTTTTTACCAATATGACTTGCAACAGCAACTCTGGACAGGGATGGAATTGCCATTTTGCTTGATTTAATCAATTTCCTATACAATTTTATTTTTGAACATCCATTCTATAGCTCACATTTTATTTAATGGCAAAGTAATACCCCATTACCACTGAAACTACAAATTCAGTTTCCAAGGCTCAGCAGTGACTATGCAATATTCTACTTAGTGCAAGTTACTTGAAACATCAGATTCCATTGGAGGAGCTAATCAATGTCTACAAACTTGCTTGCATGCTGGAGAAAGTCTGTGCAGATTTCATAGACGATGTCATCTAGATCACAGGTGGTGTTTTCTGCAACATGTAAAAGTATCACATCCCACATCTGGTACATAGTGCAGACAGGCAATTATTTCACCTTTTGGCAGCAGAATAGTTCTCAGTTATTGAACAACAGTACTCAGCAGCAAACACCTTAAAATGGCTTAATCTTCTGCTATATAGGTGAAAAATATTTGTTTGAGCTCTGATGCACAAATCAGCAGAGAACAGTGATAATACAGTAATCTTGGTGGTCAGGAGAACTTGAAATCAGCTGGAAATGACATGACAGTAACAGATGCAAGAAAATGTATCAATATGAAGAGAAGCCAATGAAGATCTTTTGACAAGCATTAATTGAGGGCCTTATTGTTGAGAGAGCTACAGAGGCACACTTTAAACACACCAAATTCATGACAAATATCAAACTGCCATTTGCACTATTCCTTAGCCAACCATTTTATAGACCATAATTGTTAGAATTTTATATCAATGTTGACAGTGATGTCCTTCAATTCAGAACTATTAACTACAAAAGGTTGAGGGAAAGCTGGTTGTAGTGGATTGGGAAAATTACATCAGAAGGTTTGATAGTGGTCAGGTAATGTTGAGTATTCATTATTATACAGCATAATATAAGCAGCATTCACAAGAAAAGCATGAATTATACACAGTGCAGCAGAGATTCACTGGATTGGTTCCAGGGATGGCAGGTTTGCCATACAAGGACTGAATATTCTCAGTCTCTATTCAGGAACTGAGGATGTCAAGAGCTTTCATTGATACATTTGATAGGGCTCAACAGGTGAGATGCAGGGACGATGTTTCTCTTTGACATTCTTCCAAGTGCAGGGTCAGTCATTACCTATTGAATTCATTCAATGCTTTCTAGGAAACACAGGATATGAGGGTAGAGAAAGAAAAAGGCACCAAGGTAGATGGGCTGTTTTGATCTATGAATGGCAGAACAAATGCAAAAGGAACAGAAAAGAACTGTACCTGCACATGTTGTTTTGCGAGTTTTGGTACAGACAGCATTATAAGAAAGTTTGACATTTGCTGAATCATAATGAGGATGTCAGCGTGTGGCACTCCCTAAAACATGCAAATACTTCTCATCATCGGGTCTTTTGCCATGAAGTAACACCATTAATCAGATAAACCCCAGTCATCAAGCAAGCCTGATGCGACCATCTCGCCCTTACTTGCAACATGTCTGTATCCATGCACAGATCAGCCGTGTGGAACAAAGGGTGAAATATAGACAGGCGGGCAAGGAGAGGTCAAACATTAACCAATTTACACCCCCCTCTCCCATTCCCCCCTCTCCTCCCATCCCCTCCCCACCCTCTCTCCTCCCAGCCCATAGCCCTGCACCTCACCCTCAACACCTCCCCTCCCCTAGCCCCTTCTCTCCATGCCTCCCCTACTCCTCTCCCCTCATATCCGCCCCAGCACATTCCTTCTTCCCCTGTTCCCCTCCTCACCCCCATCCTCCCTGTCTCTCCCCACCCCATTACCTCTCCCCTCCACCTGTCCTCCCCTCTTTTCCCCTCCCTTTCCCTCCCTCTCCCCTCTGCCCCCTCCCTACAGCTCCCTCCACCCCCCCTTCTCACTTCTCCCATCCCCTCCCCCCCCACTCCCCCCGGAGTTCCTTGCTTACTGGCCACTGAGCTGTATTGTGTAATTTAAGTGGGAGCTCTTGAGTTCCTGGGCAATTTGTGACAGAACAATTTCACTAGCAAAAGCTCAGACATAATAATAGACTCTGCAGTTCCCCCTGATTTTCCAACCAATGGAAGGTCTTTGTATCACATTCAGAAATTTAGTCAAACGATCTGAGGTGAAACTTGGAATACAGCCCAAGAAATCTTGGAATTCTGGTGAGTAACATTTCCAATCGATCAGATCCTTGCAAACGATGCAATGCCCAACTCTGTCCCAGTTTGTTTTAACTGGAACCTTAATGGCTTCATACAGTCCATGAACACTTTCAGTTGAACAAACTTCCCAGCACTTCAAGGAAGGACTGTGTGCAGAGCTTTGGAGTAGTAGAAATGCTGTCCATGACCACTGTACCTGGGGCCAGATTACTAGCAAGGACCACCACATGGAATTTCTGCCCAGCCTTCCTACCCCCATTCTTGTCTGAATTTACATTGAGAGAAATGGGAGTTCTGATGTTGATCCCAGATGTGGATAAGACTTCACTATCTGATTCACTGGAGAATCTATTAATAAATTATCCTACATGGTCCAACTTAAAACCAGCTGCCTGATCCAAATGCAATAATGCATAATTCCTGTATTTAGCAGGGCCTATCTGGAATATGTAAAGGTTCTGTTTTACTGATGACATAAGAATCTCGACTTGATTCACCTTTTCGCATTTTGAGACAATTATTGAAAGATTGTTGTATCCTGATGGAGAAAGGAAAAGCAGCATCTATTTCTGGAAGGAATTGCTCTGGGAGATGTCAATATCACTCACGATCACTATTGGAAATAAGGAATCCAAGGAGCCTGGATATAATTTTAAACATACCTTTTGGTGTGCTACATGGAGTAGGTCATATCTTGGCTCTGCTCCACTTACCTTTTAACTCCTTATGCACCACCCTTTAATAAGACTTTTATAATACTCTTACAAAATTGATTTTGACTTCTAAGTGTCGGAATAAATACCAGAGCTAATAGCAAGGGTAGCGGAGACCCTCAACTCACTTTGGAAGCCATCTCTAAACTGGACAAAAAGCTTGACCAGAGATTTACCACTTTGGAAACGCTGTTAAAAGATATGGAAGACAGACAGATTACACTCATACAGGAGAGTGCTAAACAACAGCAATTAATTGCTGAACTGGATTAAGCTGGCAAAGAAAGAGATCACAGGCTGGACTTACTGGAAAAAAGATTTAATGGCGACCAAACAAAGACCGGAACAGCAAAGACAGAGGATTATTGATTTAGAAAACCGCAGTTGGAGAAATAATGTGAGGATTATCGGCCTCTCCAAGAATGCTGAATCTGGTAATCCCATTGAATTCTTTTCTAAACTTCTGAAGGATGTGCTTGGCCCTGAAGTGTTTTCTACAAGCCCTATTCTTGATCGTGGCCACTGAGCGTTAAGATCAAAACCTCCGGTAGAGCAAAAACAACGGCCAGTAATATTGAGATTTCACTATGTGAGTACCAAAGAACATTTGATTCGAATAGCTCGTCATCGAGGAGTGATCCAATATAAAGATTGGAAGTTTCATCTGGTTGAAGATTACACCCCAGAAGTTATGAAAGAGAGATTGCTTTACAAACCAAGTATGTTGCTGCTTTATCAAGGGAATTATCAACCTGCATTACTACTCCCAGCCCGCCTGAGAATTTCACTTCCTGACAAATCACGCCGGTGGTTTAATTCCATTAAAGAAGCCAAAGATTTCCTCCAAGGTTAACTTTTTGTCTCCAAATGGTCAAGAAATGTGCTTTTCTTTGATTTTATACTTAATTGGTCTACTAAGCAATGATTAACTTACAGGTTTAAATGCTTTTTATGTCTGGAGATATTTTCCTGCCCTTTGTTAATTTTTTTGTGCTTGGTTCTGGAACATGGATACTTACCATGTTTTAATTTAATTTTTTTTTCTTTATTATTTTACTTTAACATTTTTAATGTTCTGTTTGGCTAATAATTAAGAACTTAACTGAGCGACTGATTGCCTTTTTCTCTTTGAAATTAAAATAAGACTGTACTTTTTGCAAGTCTGTTTACAATTTGAAAACTTGTTTTGGCTATTTTTTCTCTCATGTTTAAACTACTAATGGTGACTTGCATTTTTTTCAACTTGGAGATCTGCCACTAAAAGGTTGGGGTTAAACAATAGTGGGTAGCATTCTGGATGCCTATTGGCCAGTTTTTGAGCCTTGGTGGGTGGGGGTGGGGCTGTTTTTAAGTTAGTTGTTTTTTTTCTTCTGGACTGATAAACTACAAATATGTCTGAATTGTTGTCATATCTGGCTCCTCTTTGAACTTTTTTCCTCTTCCTGTTAATGAATCTCCTTTGCAACAAGGTTAACTCTTTATGTTTTTTTTAGTCTATTAAAAAGGATAAGATGATTAATTTCATTACATGGAATACAAACGGCTTGAATAATCCAATTAAGTGTAAGAAGATCTTCAAAGTGTTTCATAGACTGAATGCTCAGATTATTTTTGCACAGGAGACTCATATTAGGAAAGAGGATAATCAGCGCTTTTTTAGATTTTGGAGGGGTCAACAGTTTCATTCTAATTCACAAGCAAAGGTGAAAGGAGTCTCTATTTTTTTAGACTCCTCAATTTCATTTGTTCATCATGAGACCATTTCAGACCTGAATGGTTGATTTTTATTAATTACTGGCTTACTTCATAACAAAAAAGTTGTATGGTTAATGTTTATGCACCTAATGTGGATCATCCTGAGTTTTTTAAACATTTATTTGCATCTTTTCCTAATTTAAATGAATATACGATGACTATGGGTGGAGATTTTAATTGTTGCCTAAACCCCTCGATGGATAGATCTGTGTTGAATCTTGCACTTCCTAACAAATCGGCTGTTTTTATTAACTCCTTTTTTAGATGATTCCAAAACTCCTGAAATCAGTACTTGATCGATCCTATTTCAAATGTCACTGATTTCCCTGGGTAGAATTTATTCATTACTATTATCACAATCTACCTCATTCTGACTGTATTATTTCCAGACTTATTATAAGAACTGGAAAAGACGTTGCAAAAATGTCTGCTTATACATTAAACTTAATTGAATGGTTACTTTCCAATTTGGTCTTTGTTTTCAAAACATTTGCATTGGTTTAAACGGGGCTTGTAGTAGTAGATTCAGAAGTCACCTTATTCCAAGAAGATTGTGATGGGAGACTGCCTTAAATGACCATATAACCTAAAACATCCCATGCCACTAGCAAATTCCAGTTGTTTTCAATTTCAAATTTTTCAGGCTCTGACTGTTCAAAGTCTTCAAGAAGGAGAGAGACATTGCAAGGGATCTTTTCTTAATGATGTTTTTTTAAAGCATGCACTGGAGTAGTTCATAATTCTTGCATGGAACCTACTCTGGTTTCCCTTTGCTTAATGTTCTGATTTGGCTTCAGTGAACTGCAGTGCATGGAGGTAGTGAAAACTTTCAGGTTGTCTTAATACCCAGCAAGGAATATCTGATTTGACCACCCATTTCCCTCTTGTCCTGCCCATCCTGCAGTCCTTACATCTGCATTGTAAAATTATTGAGAGGAGGGGAACCCAGGAAACCTAAATAACACGTAATAATTATATTTTAATAAAGGAATACTTGTAATTAAAATAGAAAAAACAAGCATCTCAATAAAAGATTTTAAATGTTAATTACATGATTTAAGGGACTGACAGCAGTTTCTAATACAACGAAATCCTTTCTGGCACCAATTCCAGAGAAGTGCATGCTGCTGTGCTGTAACAATTCACAACACTCAAGGCTCACAAAGTGACAGAGGTCTTTCTGTTTTTCTACATAAATAGTTTGTCAGTTACACACATCTCATCAGATCTCCAACTTGAAGGAAGTGAGAAGTGCATTGCTGGGGCACTGTGTCTTACTCAAGATCCACACACAAGACAGTGCTGGTCGTCCCATTGATTCTGCCCGCACTTGCCCCACTGAACTGATCTCCTCTGACATTGACTCGATCCTGCCTCCCCCTCTCCACTCCCTTCCCACCTACAGCCACTATAGAGTACCACACATGCTAACATTTCTTGTTGGAGTAGTTGGTATTTGTTCAGCACGTAGTTGCAGGCTGCTCCTCAGTGGACACAGTGTATCACTCTTTCCGGTTGCATTTCACATCAAATGTTGTAAATTTAAAATTATGTTGGAGAAACTGCAGCATAGACAAAGAGAATGTAATAGCCATTGGATCAGAATAGAGGTGAACTCTCCTGCCCTTGGACTCAAAATCTTTCATATATGGCTCCCCATCTACCAACCATAACTCTTACACCTGGAGAAACTGCATTCATTATGATAGTTGTCAACCTCCAGTTAACAGGTACACTTAGGTATTTTAGTTTAATTTATTTCTTTGGTTTTGAATTAACAGCACTTTCATGTGGCTTTAAATAAATGTATCATTTATTTTAATTTGATTATTTTTAACGTTTCCACTTTTCCATCAAGATCAAACTAGTTGAATAGACAAGCTATCAGATGTTGATCAGCGTAATCCTTGGGAGAGCATTGTTTCCCATGTCGTGTGGTCTAATTACTGCTAGCAGTTCACTCTGCCTTGTGTAAGGGTTGCGTTGGTGATGATGTTCACAGTTGGGAGCCACACAGTTAGAAAATTCAAAGTAACCAAGGTGGCAATCACAACACACTGACTGAGATCAGCACAATTTTACCTACTGTCCCACAACAATCCAGAATGTTTACCACAACCATTCACATTAGTGATGTAGACACGACAGCAAAACATTTATTGAAGTTTTCCAGTGACATGAGGATTGGTAAGTAGCAAGTTGTGTAAATGACATCATAAAATGGAAAGGATCATTGATTGAGTCAAATTGTGGCAGAAATATGTAATGAATAAAACTATGAAGACATTCCATTGGCCAAAAAATGAGAACTATTATATTATTTTAAATTGTGAAAACTAGAAGTGTCCTTCTCAAGACATTAAGGGGTAAACTGTAATAGGGAAAACAAATCATGAAAAATGCCAAAAGAATATTTAACTATGAGTTCAACTGTAGTGTATACAGGATCAGGGAGATGATTTACAGCACCATGGGGGGGGGGGGGGGAGTCAGATCTCACACAATGATGAGATCAAGTACACAAAAGGGATAGAGAACCAAGTAGCATGGTGTCAAGGCAGCATCATTTCCCTCAATATCAGCCAAAGAAAAGAACTGGTCAATGACTTCAGGAAGGAGGGCAGAATACACACCCCTGTTTGTATCAATGGTGCTGAGGTGGTGGTGGTTGAGAGCTTCAAGTTCCTCATGTAAATGTCACCAATAAATTGACCTGGTCTAACAACATAGACAATGTGGCCAAGGAAGCACACCAGCACTTCATCTTCCTCGGAAGGCTCTGGAAATTCTGCATGTCCCCAATGAACCCCACAGTTTTGCCAAATGCACAATAAAAAGCTTTCATCCTGATGTATAGCAGCTTGGAGTGGCAACTGCTCTGACCAAGATCTCCAGAAGTTGGAAAGAGTTGTGAATGCAGCCCAATTTATCATGAGAATTGATATATGGAATGATCTGTTTGATGACATGCACACATAGCTCTTCACTGTATATGGGGACATGTGTCAATAATAAACCAATTACCAATAATTAGATAAAGCCCGAGTTAGACCACACCTGAAGCACTGTGTAAAGGACAAATTTATAAGAATGTTTTCACAGGTGATACTGGCAGTAACCGATATCTCTTTTTTTTATATATTCATTCACAAGAATGTGGCAATGACGGGCATTATCTGCATTTATTACATCCCTAGTTGCCTGAGATCTGAGGAATCCGTTAAAGAGAGAGGCAAAGTTATCGAAAAGCGATGTAAACTGGGGCTATCTGTGGGGATCATTTAAAAGGCTTAACATTCCTGAAAGTGGCACCTGTATATTTGAATGTTCAGTTGAGTTGGGGCGGGGGAAACAATTTGAGGTAAATAGTATAAAACGTCTCACCTGGGGACTCTAGGTTACAGGTTTATTGGTTGCCTCTGGAAATAAATAGAAACGCACTTTTTTTTAGGATACAGCCTTGGATTTTTTTCCTGACGTTTTCTTCTGCTGTAGTGATGCAGTCTCGGCGTGTTGCTGTTACTTTTCACTCTCCGCTGCCTGCTCGCTACTACTGGGGTTACTGATTCGACTGAGCCGCTGGGGGAGAGCAGCTGCGGTGCCGCTGCCACGAGGGATGAGCGGTTAGACCCGCAACGTGCAGGAGAGCGGAGGGCAGAGGCTGTCCCGGACACGGACTGGGCGATAGCTGGGTAATGCTGTAGGGTGTGCGGGACCTGAGGCAGCAGATGTGTTCACCGGTCTGCTTTGGGTCTCCCACGTTGATATACAAGCTTTTCTATAGGTTGGGTGGGGCTGGGGAGGGAGTTGGTACCAGCTCAATGTTGTCCTGTTAATTCGGAAGCTAATTTCTACGTGTAATCTCTCACTAGCCGCCTGTCTTTATTTTGATCCTTGCACGATGTGACTCATCTATGTACGGATACAAGAAGGATAGTAGCATCAGGATTGCCGGATGAATGGGCTCAGGTCCATCTGTCTATTGGTCGTTCATGAGAAAAGTTCCGAGTATTGAAAGTAAATGCATATTTTGGTGCATGCCAAGTCGAATTATGTTGGTGTTATGGTGACAGAATGCAACTAAGATTTGTTTTTGCATACCGGTGTATTAAAAATGCCACTCGAAATTTGTGCAGGAGTACGCTTGGTCTTCCTGAGCTTGTTCTGCTGCTCATTGATCAAGGCAGTGCATCTACCTCGCTGCTACTTTCTTGCACTATGCGCATCCTATCGTTCCCGAAACCTCTTGAATTCACTCAACAATACTCTTTGAAGAATGTCAAAGATTAACTACTGAATGAAATACTTTCCTACCTCAGTCCTAAATGGCCTTTTTCTGGTTTTCTTCTCAGCCAGGAGGGATCGTCCCTGCAACTAACACATTGAGCCCTCTGAAAAGCTTCACAGATCTCGTCACATTCTTAACTCCTGCATATAAACTGAGTATACCAATGCTTGTATGGCAAACCGACAATCGCTGGGAATCAATCCCTTGAATCGTTACTGCACTTGGAATGGCAAGTCCTTCTCTAAGCGAGGTGACAGCAGAACATTGAGTGGTCTCTCCAAAATCATCTTTCCTTCTTCCTTTCCTCCCCCTTCTTCCCCCCCCCCCCCATAATTACAGTAAGATGGCGTGGTATGCCGTGATGCACGAAAGACTCATTATTTGCTTGTTGTGGTTGCATATTGTTTTATAAACTTGGTACAAGAATACATATGTCCATGAATACATGAACCAATTCTGCCATCTAAATCTGCTTTTGTGCAACACATGGTATCACTTCACATTTTTCAACATTGTATTGCATTTGCCCACTTAGCTTGTCCATTTTCCCTTGAAGCCTCTACCTTTCCCTGACTCTCAATCCCACCTAGATTAGGATCAACAAACTGGGGGAGAAAAACACTTGGCCAAATCAATATTGTAGATTGATAGCTGCACCCACACACTTCCTTGCCCCACTAGCCACAGCCTGTCACCCTGAGATTCATCACCATTTTGCATTGTCTGAGCCACTTCTCAATCTATGTCAGTATATTGCCCTGAACTGCATACTTCAGTTGTGTGAACTGGTTTCTGTGCAAGTCCTTGAAAGACAAAGCCCAAATGCATATTCACTAACTCCTTCACCTGTTCTATTAGTCACATCCTCCAGTGGATCAGTCAAACATGATTATTCCATACTTCATCTGCTGAATCCCTTTCTCCAAGATTTTTGGTTATCGTATCCTTCATGATAGACTCTGCATGACTGTAGTCAGATTAACTGGTAGTTTGTTTTCACTCCATTGGATAGTGGACTCTCATTTGTACAAGTGCTCAAATGCATACTTTAGATCCTCAATAGTCATCAGTAATGGTCTAATGCTCAGTGGTAGAGAAACACAGCTTTACTTATTCAATAATTGAGGCAACTATTCTGCTTCCAACAGTTGAAATAAATGCCTGTCTGCACCATGTACCAGATGTGGGATGTGATACTTTTGCATGTCTGGAAAACACAACCTGTAAACTAGATGACAACTCGTATGAAATCTGCAGAGACTTTCTTCAGAATGCAGGCAACTTTGATGTACAGGTAGGTTTGGAGACACAAGTTGTTACTCTGACTTGAATACTATGTCAGTTATTTTTCTGGTCATGATGAATTACTTTGCAACTAGGGAACATTTGACAGGAAATACGTGTTTTAAAAATAAGCACTGATTTAAAATGGGTGTAGTGAATTGACTAAATGTAGGAAAATGGTCATCCTTGGCTGTCTAGAGTTGCTGTTGTAAGTCAGTGGAGAAAGCATGAAGATGTTTGGTTTATTGAAAAGGGGTGCTTGCAATGGTACATCTTGCATTCGAGCCTCTGGCTAATTTATAACTGATGTATGTAAATCTCTATGGGCAAAAGTTTTTGTCAGCTTTGTCTTGAGCTGAGTGCCTTGGGATTGAAAAATGTAATGCTACTGTAGTGCTTCAACCAGTTGGAAAGGCAAATTTGAATGTTTGCACTCAAGGCTTCAATCTCTGCCATGGATGAACATGTTCTGATAGGTGGCCATGAGTTTTAAGTGGTCTTATGGAAATTGAGCAGCTGATGTGGTTAGAATGCACTGTTGCTTCTCTTCAGACCCATGCATGAAGTAGTTTCTGACCAAGGGGAAGTGGGAATGCCTTGACTTGTGTGCTTTGTCTCCTTCCAGGAAAAGCTATTCATCAAAGACTTCCTGAAGTGCAGTGCCATTGGGATCAAGTCCAGATTCAGCAGCAGTGTTACCAGATGTGCTGCAGTGCAAAGGATCCTTGTTCATGTGCAAGCAAAATGTTACCAGGAACATAACATCTGTGCTGCAGCAAAAAGCAATATTGATGCTTTAGTGAACATGATTGATTTTAACAAGACCCACTTGAATGGGTGAGTAAATATTGACATTTTTATATATATTCACTGCTATAAATCAGCCAGGCACTGAATCACTGTGGAAGAGGTAAATTTGTACTAAAGGCCTCAACTTTGTTGCCAGATAGTTGCCTCATTAGCCCCCGATGTCCAATAGAATGGCAGGACAATCTGTTTTTGGTGCAGGTGAGGGAGAAGTATTGACTTGTGCTTACTTGGAGAACCAGATCTCTTGCCTTGAATTTCAAATCCTTCAGCATTATACCAAAAATGTTTCAGATGGTCAATTTCAAGCACTGAGATGCTTGCTTACTGGCTGCCTTGCTGTAATGTGTAATTGAAGTGGGAGTTGTAGATCTCCTGGACCATTTGTAACAGGACACATTCACTGGCAAATGCTTTTTGTAAACCAACATTTTGGGGCTAACTTTCAGTTACATCTGGTTTCCCAACTAAGGGAGGGTCTCTCTTCCATAAGTTGAACTTTGATCACACCATCCCTGGTGGAATGTGGAATATAGTGCTAGGAACTTCAATTCCTGGACATCTGGTAGTGCCACATTTTTCCAGTAGACAAATCCTTTCCGATAAAATTCCCAACTGTCCCAGTTTAGTTTAAGTGGGAACTCGGGCTTTGTTCAGTCTATGAATGTGTCAGCTGTAGAAACTTGACACTTCAGGGAAGGACTGCAGAGCTTTGAACTGATTTAAAATGCCTCTCTAACACTGGAGGCAACACTACTGGCAAAACTCTCCTCACATTCCCACCTCTACCCTGTAATGCTTGTGTTGTGGTGCCTTTGCAGGCATAACTAACTTTGGAAATATGAATAAGCCATAATGCTCAATGAGAGGACTTCTGGATGTTGATCTTTGACATGGAGAAAACTGCTATCAGACTTGTTGCAGAATGTATTAATAAATTTTCCTGCATGGTCTAAATTAAAACCACTGCAACTGCCATTAGCTGCCTGGTCCAAATGTAATGATGCATAATTCCTGTATTTTACAGGGCATACTTGGAATATGTGAAGTTCCTGTTTGACTGTGGTAATGACATTACTGTTGCCATAAGAATTCACCTATAATCTCAACTTGGTTCATCTTTCAGCATTTTGAGGCAATTATTACAAGATTATTGTACCATAATGGAGAAAACAACACCATCTATTTCTGAAGGACATGTTCTACTAGATGACAATAGTACTGAAGGTGACAATTGAAAATGAGGAAACTGAGGAACCTAGAACTGGGTTTGTTTAATATGTGAAATATAGTAATTGGGTGAGTGCTTTTGACTTGTTTACCTTGAATGTCTGGTGTTAATGAATTTGAAGTCATTATCACCTGCATGATCAAAACTCCTTTAGTATTTGATGCTTGCTTCATGTCACTAATTTCCTTGGATATAGTTACTTGTGTACTATCATCATGTGCCTCAGTTCTGATTGAATCTGTAATTACTGCATTATAAGGACTAGAAAAGATGTTGCACAAATGTTTCCTTATACAGCTTTAGTCTATTAAACTTGTAAACCAATATCTTGTATTTTTGGTTGAATTCCTTTGCAGTGGTTCAATTGGGATTTTAGGAGTACATGCAGTAAACCCTATTCCAACAAAAGTCTAAGATGAGCATTTAAACTTTAGAAAGCCATGCAGCTGGCAAATGTGGGTTACTTTCAGTTGTCAAAATGTTCAGGCTGCAACTGTGCAGGCCTTCATGAAAGGGGAGTCATTGCAATGGATAATTTTCCTATTGATTTGAAGTGCACACTGGAGTGGTTTTAATATCCTGGAACCTGGTTGGAGTTCCCTGTGCAGAGTCTGATTTGGCATCAGTGAGCTGCAGTGTATGGAGAGAGTGACAACTTTTATTATTTTAAACAGAATATGTATCTAGTAAGGGATACCTGATTTGAACATCCAGTTTTTTCTTGCCTGTTTATCTTACAGTACTTCATAGCAAAATTGATTTGGGGGGGGGGCTTAACCAGGGAAACAATATAAAATTGTATAATGCAGGAATACTGATAATGAGAAATAAGCTCTCTGCAATAAAAAAATACATATTGGTTATTTGATTTGAGTGATTGAAGGTGATTTCTAATATAATAAAATTCCTTCTGGCACTGGTCACAGATCACAGGAGCATTGATTAATCTAACAATTTTCCATACTGAACACAAACTTGTGCAAGTCTTTCAGTTCTAATAACCAGTTCATTTACAGAGAGCTCATCAGATCTCCAACTTGATACAAGAAGCAATTTCCATGTTGGGGAAACTCTTACCAAGATCCTGATGTTAGACCCACTTTTTTTCTTCCTGCTCTTGACCCACTGAAAAGTTGTCATCTCATCCCTTGACTCAATCCTGCCTCCCCTTTTCTGATTCCCTTCCTAACTTCAGCCAGTACACTAACATGCTGATGTTTCTTATTAGTGTACTTGGTCATTGTTAAGCACGTGGTTGGAGGCTGCCCCTCAGTGGAAGCATAGTATATCGCTTCTGTTTACCATTCATGTCTGACCTCGTTAATTTAACATTCCTTGTCTTTCCTGCAGTCATTTTGATGTAATAGAAATTAGATCCATACATTTGAACCCATCCTCTGCCCCTGGGCTCAACTTTCATTCCTGTGTCCTTAATCTTACTCCAACCATGCACCTGTAAGAGACACATTAATCATAATAGTTGTCTTTATTTCAAAGGTGCAGTTAGGTACTTCAGTTCCATTGTGCATGAGTTTTGAATTAATTAAGTTTCATGTGTATTAAAATCAGTCATTTAATATTTGAATGCTTCACCACTTCTCTGACTTATCATGTTAGTTGATGGAACAAACTACCAGAAGTTCAGTGGAGTTGGTTCCTATCTGGTGTGATCTTATTACTGCTGGTAGTGCACTTTACCTTGTGAACAGGTTGTGATGTTGTTCAGTTCAGAGCTACAGTCACAAAATCCAGTGCAATCAAGGTGGCAAAAATGACACCGGTTTGGATCAGCACAATTTCACAACTTCCCCCACAACTATCCAGGATGGTTCATTAACTCCTTTCTGTGACTGAAAGGACATGACAGTGAAACATATTTTTAAAAAATTCCAATGACATATGGATCATAAAATGGAAAAGGACACTGAGAAATTGAGTAAAATTATGAAAGACAAATCTTAATGAATGTAACAATGAAGACATAAAAGTTAGCCCCAAAAAGGCAGAAGTAGTAGAACTCTTAATAAGTGGCTTTCTCAATACCTCCAGGGGTTCATTATATCAAAATGTAGTAAGTTATCAAAAATGCCAACAATGTTTGGCTTCAACTGTAAGTTTCATGCATAAAGCATCCGGGAGGTTGTTTACATCACCATAGTGAGCCACATCAAAAGCAATAGTTAGGTGGAGTACAGGAAGGAGATATGGGGCCTAGTGCTATGGTGTCAAAACAACAAACTTTCCCTCAATGCCAGCAAAACCAAAGGGCTAGTTGATGACTTCAGGAAGTGGGGAGGAGTATATACTTTGTTTCAGTGGTGTTTAGGTTAGGTTATTGAGAAGTTCAGGTTCTGAGATATAAACAGCTGCAGTAACTTGATGTGGTCCAGTGACAGAGACACCATGGCCAAGAAAACACACCAGCACCTTTACTTCCTCAGAAGGCTAAAGAAATTCAGCATGTCTCTAAAGACTCC
Source organism: Pristis pectinata (assembly GCF_009764475.1). NCBI lineage: Eukaryota > Metazoa > Chordata > Chondrichthyes > Rhinopristiformes > Pristidae > Pristis > Pristis pectinata. The sequence goes on from NC_067406.1 coordinate 81,330,688, forward strand.
CACCACTGTTTACAGATGCATCACCAAAAGCATTGTATCCAAATGCAACACAGCTTGGTGTGGCAGCTGCTTTGCCATGGATGCAAGAAATCAGAGTTGTGAACACAGCCCAGTCTATCCTGCAAACCAGCTTGCACTCCATTGACACTGCAGACACTTCCCATTGCCTCATGAAAGCAGCCAACATGAAAGTCCCCTCACACACTGGTCCCTCTTCCTTTTGTTTGGAGATACAAAAGATTGAGAAGATGTACCACCAAGCTCAAGGATAGCTTTTATCCCTCTGTTATAAGACTCTTGAATGGATTTCTACCATAAAGATGACCTCCTGATCTCTCAGTCTACCTCATCATAGCTCTTGCAACTGAACTGCCTACCTCCAATGCACTTTCTCAGTAACTGTAACGGGATATTCTGCATTGTTATTGCTTTCCCTTATGCACTAACTCAATGTACATGCGTATGAAATGATCTGTTTGGATGGCATGCAGACAAAGGATTCATTGTATTTTGGTACATATGACAACAGGAAAACAATTGCCAAACAGATAAAACTCTAGACCACATCTGAAGCAGAGTGTGAGGGCCACTTCAATTGGACCGTGTTTATTGGTGATACTGGCAGGAGCCGACATCTCTACTCCCTTTTATTTATTCATTCATGGGGATGTGGCAATAACCGGCATTGCCTGCATTTATTACCCATCCCTGATTGCCCAAGATCTGAGAAATTTGTTGAAGAAAGACATAAGATTGCGAAAAGTGATGCAAGCTGCGGCTATCAGCGGGGATCATTTATAAGGCTTAACATTCCTGGAAGTGGTACGTGGATATTTGAATGTTCAGTTGATTTGGGGCGGGGGAAACAATTTGGGGAAAATAGTATAACATGTCTCACCTGGGCACTCCAGTTTACAGGTTGTTTGGTTACTTCTGGAAGTAAAACGACAGTACCTTTGTTAGATGTAATCTTTGATTTTTTTTTAATTTCGTGAAGTGTTACCCTGCCGTAGAGATGGAGGCTCGCGTGTTGCTGCTACTTTTCACCCTGCGCTGTCTGCTCGCTGCTGCGGGGGCTGCTGATGTGACTGAGCCGCTGGGGGAGAGCCGCCCCGCCGCCGCCCCGGGGCAAGAGCGACTGCACCCGCAACGTGCAGGTGAGCGGAGGGCAGAGGTTGTCCCGGCCACGGACTGGGCGACAGCTGGGGAATGCTGCAGGATGTGCGGGACCTGAGGCAGGTGGTGTTCATTGGTCTGCTTTGGATCTTCCACGTCGACAGTCTAGTGATGGGGGCGAAAGAAGTGGATGGTGGGGAGGGGTGGTTGGGGAACTAATTTGGTGAATGTGTAATCGGTCATTGCCCGTCTGTTTTATTTTGTCCTCTGCACTATGTGGTTAATCTATGCATGGATACAGGCATCAAGTTTGATGAATGGAGATAGTCAATCTGAATGTTCTTTCGTGGCAAAGTTCCGATTATTGAAAGAACGCATATTTTGGTATGTGCCACGTAAAATGATACTGGTGTTCTTGTGGTGATACAACGAAACTTTTTTTTGTGAAACTATGTATTAAAACGCGTCGATGTCAAGTGCGGGAGTATATTTTTTTTTCTCTTGATCTCTTTGAGTCTGTTCCGTCGTTCATAAATCAAGACAGTCCATCTACCTCGGTGCTATTCTCTTACACAGTCCACCTCCAATGCTTCTGGAAATCCGTTTATTCATTCAAAACTAACAGCTGATTCTTCACTTCCCTTGGGAGAGTGTCCATGATTTGCCTTTGAATAACCTTTTCCTGCCTCGGTCCTAATTGGTCTACCCCTAGTTGTCTCTTCAGCCAGGAGAGAGATTCTCTATGCAGGTGACGCTTTGAGCCCTATCAAAAGTTTCACTGAGATCTTTTCACATTCTTAACACTTGAATAGAGGTTAAGTATATGCAATTCTTGTGCGGCAAACCTACAAACGCTGGGAATCAATCCCTTGAATCTTTACTGCACTTGGTAGAGCAAGTCTATTTCCCTTTTTGTGAAGTAACTAACATCATAGAGTGCGGTTTCTCCAAAGCCCACCTCCACCCCCGCCCCCACCCATATAATTGCAGTAAGATGGCAATTTGCCCTTGAACATATACATCCATTTACGTTATTTACTTGCTGTACCTGCATCTTGGCTTGTAACTTGAGTGCAAGAATATGCAATTTCCTTGTAACATCGGTCAGTTCCACCACTTAAATCTGCTTCTGTGCAACGGGCTGGATAACTTCACATTTTTCTACATTATATTGCATTTGCAATGTTCTTGCCCACTCAGCTTGTCCATATTCCCATTTGAACTCTTTTGCTGATTCTCAACCCCACTGAATTTAGTATTCACAAACTGGAGGAGGAAAAGCACATGGTCACTTAGCCAAATCATTATTACAGATTGATAGCTGTCCTCACAGACTTCTTCCTTGCCCTGGTAACAACAGGCTCTTTTGTTTTAATCGCCAGTTTGCACTGTCTGAGCCACTTCTCAATCCATGTCACTTCTCAAGCTTGTCTTCAACTGTTGCAAATCCACAGGCTCCCCCTTTATTATGTTAGTCACATCCTCCAAGGACTCCAATGGATCAGTCAAACATGATTATTCTCTACTAAATCCTATTCCCCAAGTCTTTGTCTTTGCATCCTTCATTACAGACTCCATAAGTGCTTAAATGCATATTTTCAAACTTCATAATAGAATCTTAAGTGATGTTTGAATACTCAGTGGTAGAAGCAAACACAGCTTTGTTTCTCAATAACTGAGGAATCTATTCTGCTTCTGACAGTTGAAATAAATGCCTGTCTGCACCATGTACCAGATGTGGGATGTGACACTTTTGCATGTCTGGAAAACACAACCTATGATCTAGATCAGTGGTTTTTGACCTCTTTCATGCTGTCTCCCACCCCCCAAGAACATGTCCTTGTTAGAAGGTGGACTCCCAAAGCCCACAAAATCAAACAATCGGTAATTCATGCATACAACACTTAAATTACTGCACATAGGCCCTATTGAAATAGTGACTATTTCAATCACCGATAATTACCAGCGGTGTCTTTGTGTTCAGTTCAATGTGAAGGTTGTGCCTGTTTTGCACTGCAGAGTTTGTCCAAACGTGGTGGTATGTGCGACAAACATATGTGTATGTCATCCTCAATATTCAGTCTTTGATCTGTATTTGATTTTCATGGCAGTGACTGCAGAAAATGCTATTTCGCACAAGTGGTTGCAAATGGTAATGGAACATTGATGGCTTTGCCAGACAGCAGTGGATACTCCTGGGAACATGCTATCCAGAACGACAACAGTGATATTCAGTTGAACTGCAAGCGCAAAGTCCTGTCAGATGACAGTTCAGTCAATTCTTCTTGTTCACATCCAGTTAGATCAGTAAGCATGCGTTCAAATGGATTTTGAATCCAATCAAACATGCTCATGTCATCGTCGCCAAAATACTCATGGAAATAATGTGACAGCTGTTGAATATGGTTCAAAACAGTGCTCTCAATGGCCTCTGCCTTGGTCTCGTTCACTGTCAGAAAGTCAGCCAGCAATGGAAACATCATAGCTGCCTTGCTTGCATCTTCCCTTCCAGGTACAGAGATTTTTCTGGAAGGCATTGATTTTTGTCATGCATTTTCAGAATATTTGAGACAGGTCCTTGCAACGATAGATTTAAGCTGTTCAAAATGTTGAAAATATCTGTAAGATAAGCTAATCTGGCAAGCCACATCTGGCAAGAACTGTGCCAATGATCCGTTATGCTCATTTAGAAAAATGAGCGGTTCATCTTGCAATTCATATGCATGTTGCACAACGTGGCCTCATGACAGCCATCTGACTTCTGTATGTAGCAACAAATGCTTATGCTCGGCTTCTATTTCACAGCATATGTTTTCAAATGATGATTGAGCGGCCTGGCTTTGATAAAGTTAATGATTTTAATGCACGTGGAAAACACATCCGCAAGATTTTCATCCATATCCTTTGCAGCCAAAGCCTCATGGTGAATCATGCAGTGGGTTGCTGCTACATGTGGAGCTACTTCTTTCGCTCGTGCGACTAGACCCGATTTCTGTCCTGTCATTGTGGCAGCACCATCCGTGCATACTCCAATACACTGTGCCAATGCCAATGTTGATTGTACAAAAAAAGTGTCAAGCACACAGAAAAGTTCTTCACCAGCTGTATGCCCTGGGAGTGCCTTGCAAAACAGTCTTCCAAAGCCTCTCCTTCCCAGCAATATCAAACATAAATGAACAACTGCGCAGCACTGGCAACGTCAGTACTTTCATCGAGCTGAATCACAAAGCATGTCTTCAAGTCCGATATCAGCTGGCTCTGTATATCTTCTGCCATATCGCCAATTCTTCTGCTTTATCAGACAGTGGAATGGCTTTCAGTTTTTGACCAGATTCTTTTCCCAGTACAACTTTGCACATATCTACTGCTGTAGGCAGTATAAGATCTTCTCCAATTGTGTGAGGCTTTCTGGAACGTGCTATTCGTAATGCTACCAAATATTATTTATTTATTTGTCATTGTACTGTTGCAACAACAACGCAATGAGATTAAGATGGCACTCCCTTGCCTAATAAAAACCAAAACAGTAAATTGATAAGAGCAATTATAACTATAAAATAAAACAAACATACACAAATATAAAGTATTAAAAAAATAAGGCAGTGTGTAAATGAACCATAATGATGATCAGCAGAATATCAATATATTAAATAACACCACGATGAGTCCAGCCAGTAAAGGGGGGCAATACATAGTATGTGTATGTATGTATAGGAGGTGTCAGTCCATGTTCAACAATTCAACAGCTTTGGGGAGGGGGAGGGGGGGGGGGAACACTGTGTTTCAGTCTTGCAGTGTGTGCATGTATTGTCCTGTATCACCTACCAGAGTGGAGTAGTTCAAAAAGGTAGTGAGCAGGATGAGCTGGTTCTCGAATGATGTTTAAAGCCCTGCTCCGACATCGAGCCTGATAGATGTCCTCCGTTGCTGGTTACTGAGTCCCAATGATGTTTTGGGCTGTCTTGACCCTCTGCAGAGCCTTCTGCTTCTTCCTAGTGCAGCTGGCATACCAAGCAGTAATGCCGTATGTCAGGATGCTCTCCACTGCACACCAGTAGAAGTTCACCAGAAAGTTCTGAGACAGTCTGGCTCTCCTCAATTTTCTCAAAAGAAAAAGGCATTGCTGTGCCTTCCTAATGACAGCTGAGGTGTGTATTGCCCAGGAAAAGTCCTCGGTGATGTATGCCCCCAGGAATTTAAAACTGGAGACTCTCCACAGCCTCGCCACCAATTAACACTGGACCAAGATCTATCTTCCTGAAATCCACCACAATCTCTTTAGTCTTTTGGGTGTTGAGAATGAGATTGTTGGTGGAACACCAGGCTGTCAGGTTTTGTACCTCATCCCTGTATGCCAATTCATTATTGTTCATGATCAGGTCAATGACTATCGTGTCGTCTGCAAACTTTATGATGGTTGTTTCATGGACGGATGAACAGCCATGAGTAGGAAGGGGCTCCGCACACACCCCTGGGGAACACCAGGATTCAGGGTGAGGGTGAAAGATATGTGCCCTCCTAAACTGACAGTCTGTGGATGATTGGTCAGAAAGTCCATAATCCAGTTACAGATTGTTGTATTCAGGCCCAGGCTGTGGAGTTTGGACACTAGTCTGCTGGGAATAACTGTGTTAAAGGCTGAACTGAAGTCCAAAAAGAGCATCCTGACATACGTGTCCAGTCTTTCCAGGTGCGCCAGAGCAGTTATGGAGGGCGAGACTAATTGCATCCTCCATTGATCTATTTGCCCGGTAGGCAAACTGGTGCTGGTCCACGGTGGCAGGGATAGCATGTTTAATGTTCTTCAAAATCAGTCTCTCGAAGCATTTGACTATGATTGGTGTAAGTGCAATCAGGCGATAATCATTCAGGCAGCACATTTTTTTTTTGCTTAGGAATGGGCACAATGATTGTTCATTTAAAACATGTAGGGACAACAACATATGTCAGGGAGAGGTTGAAGATGTTAGTGAAAACCCCAGCTAATTGGTTAGCGCATGCCTGAAGCTCACACCCTGGTACACCATCAGGTCTGGCTGCTTTCCTTACGTTGATACTGACCTCATTAGTATCAAGTACCAGTCCATAAGGATCTTGAGGCAGTCTAACCACTTCCTTGCTGTAATTCTCCCTGTCAAAGTGGGCAAAGAACTTATTAAGGTCCTCTGCCAGTGAGATGTTACTGTTTACAGGCTGGGTGTCTTTCATTTTATAGTCAGTGAAAGCCTGTACTCCTTGCCACATGTGACGGGGATTATTATTGTTAAAACTGTCCTCGATCCTAAGTTTGTAGTCGTGTTTTGATGCAGTGTTTAAGATTTGCTCTAGCTAGACTGTAGGCAATAGTGTATCTAGCTCTGTAAGTAGCATCTCTAATCTTTAGCAGCTTCCTAACCTGTGTATTCATCCAGGGTTCCTGATTCGGAAACACCAGAATTTTCTTAACAGTGGTAACATTATCTGTGCAAAAGTTGATATATGATAGTACTAATGAGGTGTACTTTTCAAGGTCTATAGCAGTGTTGTTTTCTGCAGCAGGGTTGTTAGCAGCAAAAAGACTCCAGTCAGTGTTCTCAAAACAGTCCTGCAGCTGTGATAGTGCTGTCTCAGGCCAGATTCTCACCTCCCTACTAGATGGTTTAACCCTGTTAATGAACGGTTTATACACTGGTAGCATTAACAGAGAGGTGATCAGATTGCCCTAGGTGGGGGCACGGCACAGCCTTCTATGCATTTGTCTATATTGGTGTAAACATGATCTAAAATGTTCTTCCACCTAGTTGGGCATTTAACATTTTGATAGAATCTGGGGAGGACTGACCTGAGGTTTATCTGGTCAAAACCTCCTGCCACGATGAAAACTCCTTCAGGATGAGAATCCTGTTGTTTACTAATCGCAGAGTGTGTTAACTCCAGTGCTAACCCAGCATTAGCGTTCGGTGGTATGTAAACTGCCATCACAAAGACAACAGAGAATTCCCTCGGTGTATAGAAGGGCCTGCACTTCATGATGTATTCCAGGTCGGGTGTACACAGTTTATCCAAAATAGCTGTATCCATGCACCAATTAGTATTAATGTACATAGAGACCGCCTCCCTCCTTACCGGATTCGGCTGTTCTATCTGTGCAGTGGAGTGTGCGGCCCTTTAGCTCCACAGCAACGTCAGGAATATCGCAGTTCAGCCACGTCTCAGTCATAATCAGGATGCAGCAGTTCTTTATTCCCTGTTGCGTTGTTACCCACAATCTTAGTTCGTCCATCTTATTGGAAAGGGATCGGACGTTTGCAAGAAGGATGGTTGGGAGAGAGTTTGTGGCGTAGCCTTTAACTTGTAGCCCCGCTCGCTTCCCCTGCTTCTGCTTCCGTTCTCTCCGCCGCCACCAATGGCTTTCTCCTGGGGGAGTAAACCAAACTGATCCTGGTAAACTGATCTCCGCTGGTATTTCCTTGCAGTCAAACATATAAAGACTGCATTTAGTGCAGATTCTTAGAAGGTCATAATGGTTGTAGACTAAACTTCAACGTTACACTCCAAAATAAACACTGATAAGAGCAATACAAATAATAATTTCAGGGAGCACCGAGCTGCTGCTTCCACGTGCACTGCCATCTTAATCCATATGATGTGCGAAGAGCCTTCTCATTTACAGTGGCACAGGCTGTCATTTTGTCTTTCTGCTTGAGGTACAGTTCCTTTTGCCGCTCAAAATATTCCTTCGGCTTCCTGGCAATATCTGGACGCACTGTTGTTAAATGGCGCTTCAATTTCACTGGTTTCACTGCATCATTGGACAGTGTTTGCAAACGCACAACAAAGATTGGTCCGCATTTGTCCCCACTGCGATGAAGCCATATGAAATGTATTCTGGATCGTACTTGCATTGTTTTCTCTTTCGGTCACCCTTATCCCCTTTGTCATCAGAATCTTCTGGTTTCTGGTCAGGTTTTCTCTTCAGAAATTTCTCCATACTCAGTAATACGTGCTGGACAGTTTAATTACTATTACCGATAAACATTATCAAAACTAATCTAAAATTTACACACTTGTGCACTTGTTTAACAGTGTCACTGAAAATGCATGGTAAGTAATCAATATTATTAAGGCACACCAACAATGTCACTCAGTCTCACTAACACTACAGTACACAACAGAATAGTAGTGAGTAGTAAACTCTACTGACTACACAAATCAGATATTAAGTGGCAGCTTACCAGAAGGGAACACCATCTAAGTCTCTAAGATTGTTGTATATAACAGATAGAATAGATATGGCTGACTTTCTGAATAGTGGAAAACTGAAGCAAGTAAGCTATGTCTTTGTAACAGGTTGCTTTTCCATTTGTTTTCTTGACTTGCAGACCCCTTGGCAACCTGCCGCAGACATGACAATTTGTATGAAATCTGCAGAGGCTTTCTTCAGAATGTAGGCAATTTTGATGTACAAGTAAGTTTGGAGACATTGTGATCAGTCACTGCTTAGACCTGAATATGGAATCAGTGTTTGTGGTCATGGTGAATTTCTTTGCTATTGATGAAAATCTGAGATGTGGAATAGATGTCAAAATTGAGCACTGCTTTTTTCTGTTTTTAACACTTGAGGTGTAGTAAATTGACTAAATGGAAGAAAATAGTAATTCCTTCCCTGTCCAGAGCTGCTGTTGCAAGTCATAGTGAAGAAACCATTAAGATGTTTTCTGTTCATTGAAAATGAATGCAAATAAATCTTCATTTGTTGAGGCAAACATTCTCTGCACCAGTTGTCTTGAGCTGGGTAACTTTGGGATAAGAGGACATTAACACTGCTGTGGTATTTCAACCTTCCAGAAGGCTCAATTTGAATGCCTGCACTCGAGACCTCAATCTCTGCTATGGATTAACTTGGTCTGCTAGGTGGATGCCAATTTTCTCAATATGGAAATTGAGATCTGGTTAGAATGTGTGGGTGCTTATCTTCACACCTGTGTATGAAGTAGTAACTAACCAAGAGGAAGTGGGAATTCCTTGATTTGTGTGCTTTGTCCCCTTCAGGGAAAACAATTCATCAAAGATTTCCTGAAGTGCAGTGCCATTGGGATCAAATCCAGATTCAGCAGCAGTGTTACCAGATGTGCTGCAGTGCAAAGGATCCTTGTTCATGTGGAAGAAAAATGATACCAGCAACATAACATCTGTGCTGTAGCAAACAGCAATATTGATGCTTTAGTGAACATGATGGCTCTTAACAAAATACTCTTGAATGGGTGGGTAAATATTGATGATGTTGCCTGTATTCACTGCTATAAATCAACCAAGTACTGAATCAGTTTGTTGGCATGGGTAAACTTGTACTAATTGCCTCAACTTTGTTGCCAGGCATTGCCTCATTGACACTTGGTGTTCTGTCCTGAATATTTGAATAGGACAATCTGTTTAGTGGCATATGAGGGAGTAGTGTTATGAAGTGTGCTTGCTGGCCAAACCAGGCCTTCCCACTTGAATTTCAATGCTATTAGTATATGAAAGATGTTTCCTATTATGTTATCAGTTTCAGCTGCTGGGGTGCTTGCTTACTAGCCTCTAAGCTATAATGTGTAATTGAAGTGGGAGTTCTAGATTTCTTATGCAATTTGAGATAGAACTTTTGGTAGTGAAATTCTTCTAACATGATAAACCAACTGAAGACTGAACTTTGCAGTTGCCCCTGTTTATTTTTTTCTTACCCAATCAAATAAGGGTCTGTCTAACATTGTTCAGAACTTTCATGAAACAATCCTGGGTGACATTTGGATTACATCCCAAGGAACTTCAATTCCTGGAATTATAGTGAGCAATATTTCTGATACACCAAGATCCTTCCAAATGATGCAATGCCCAACTGTCCCAGTTTAGTTTAACTGGAGACTCTGGCTTTGAGTCCATGAATACTTGAAGTGATAAAATTATTCTTCATTAACACTATGGGCCAAATTTACTGAGGCTCAACACCCCAGCACCACACACTACCCCAACCCCCACCCCATGCTTGGCTTGTGGTGCCAATGTTGCAGGCCTTAACAATTTGAGAAATGGCTAATTTGTACTTTTCACTGAGAGAGATGAGAGTTCTGGATGTTTATCTCAGATGTGGATAAGACTTGACTAGCTAATTTGTTGCAGAATGTACTGATTATCCTGCATGGTCCAACTTATAACCAGTCAAACTGCCATTAGCTGCCTGGTCCAGATATAATAATGCATAATTCCTGTATTTAACAGGGCATATTTAGAATATGTGGTTCCTGATGGACTGGGGTAATGACATTACTGTTGCCATAAGAGGTCATCTACAATCTCAACTTGGTTCACCTTTCAGTATTTTGAGGCAATTATGGCAAGAATCTTGTATCATGATGGAGAAAACAACACCAGCATCCCTTTCTGAAGGACCTGTTCTATGAGATGACAATACCATTCAGGATGACAATTGGTAATGAGAAAACTAAAGAGCCTAGATATGGGCTTAAATATTGTTGTGGTATACAGTACGTGCATTTGCCTTGTGTTTACCATAAATGCCTGGTGTTAGTGAATTCATTCTCTCCTTCATGATCAACTCCTGAAATTATACTTTATCCTCATTTCACATGGCACTCATCTCCCTGGATAGGTGTTTTTTGGTTACCATTAACAATGTACTTCAGTTCTGAATGCATTAATTCCAGGTTTATGGTAAGAACTGGAAAAGATGTACAAACATTTGCTCATGCAACTTTAATAAACTTGTAAAGGAACCAATATTATGGATTTTATTAGGTTTTCCACCTATTTGCATTAGTTTAATTGGGGATTGTAGGAGTAGATGAAGTAAACCTTATTCTAACAATTGTGGTGTGAGACTGTCTCAAATGACCATGTGCACTTGTTCAAAGCCATGCAGCTGGCAAATTTTGGTAACTTTCAGTCACCAACACTCAAGCTGGAACTGTGGTCTTTAAGAAGGGAAGAGTCATTGCAAAGGATTATAAAATCTGAAGAAATGTACCAGTGAGGGAACAAAATCAGCTACTCAATTTCCATAAATTGATTTGAAGCTACTATCTACCAAAAATTCAAGTTAGTCTATAGCAGAGATACAGGCCCTGAGCCCATGCACTAAATGGCCTTCCAATCGGGTTAAAAGACAACAGCAATGTTATTTCTTCTGATCATGAATGCACTCAGCACAAGACAAAGCAACAGAAAACTTGGCTGTATAATGAAGGTTTCTTGTCAATTCAATTGCAATTAGCCAGAGACTCTGTTACAACCTGCATCTTTAATTCTAATGTAAAGCACATGTTTTCAATAAACTGAACACAGATTTATGCACTTCCCCACTATTACTTTCAACAGCAGCTCTGGACTGGGAAGGAAATACCATTGCTGGATTTAATCAACTATTCTATAGCTCACATTTTATTCAATGGCAAAGTAATTCACCATGACCACAAAAACTACAAATTCAGTTTTCAAGTCTCAGGGGTGACTACGCAACATTCTTCTTAATGCAAGTTACTTGAACCATCTGCTGCCATGAACATAGTTTAACTGGAATGTCAATGGCTTCATTACAGTCCATGAACACTTTCAGTTAAACAAACTTCCCAACAGTTCAGGGAAAGACTGTGTGCAGAGCTTTGAAGTAATAAAAATGCTATCCATGACCACTGTACGTGGGGCCAAATAACTGGCAAGAACCACCACATGCAATTTCTGTCCACCCTTGATCCTAATTTTAAATGTCACTGATCTCCCCAAGTAGAATTTCTTCATTACTATTATCACAATCTACCTCATTCTGACTGCATTATTTCCCAGATATATTGTAAGAACTGGAAACAATATTGCACAAATATCTGCTTGTACATTAAACAATGTATTGGTTTCTTTCCAATTTTGTCTTTGTTTTCCAAATATTTGCAATGGTTTAAACAGGATTGTAGCAGAATATTCAGAAGTAACCTTATTCTAAGAAGATTGTGAAGAGAGGCTGCCTTAAATGACCATATAATCTAAAATATCCCTTTCCTCTGGCAAACTGTGGTTGTTTTCAGTTATAAACATTTTCAGACTCTGACTGTGCCTGATCTTCAAGAAGGAGAGAGGCATTGCAAGAGATCTTTTCATGTTTTTTAAGAATGCACTGGAGTTGTTCATAATTCTTGCCTGGAACCTGCTCTGGGTTCCCTTTGCTTAATGGCCTGATCTGGTATCAGTGAGCTGCAGTGCATGGAGGGAGTGACAACTTTTAGTTTGTCTTAATACACAGGAGTACCTGATTTGACTACCCATTTCCCTCTCGTCCTGCTCATCCTGCAGCCCTTGCATCTGCATTGCAAATTATTGAGGGGGGAGGGAACCCAGGAAAACTAAATCAAATATAATGATATTTTAATATGAGAATACTTGCAATTAAAATAGAAAAAACAAGCAACTCAATAAAAGATTTTACATGTTAATTGGTTGATTTAAGGGACTGAAGGCAGTTTCTAATACAACAAAATACTTTGTGGCACTGGTTCCAGAGAAGTGAATGCTACTGTGCTGTAACAATTCACAACACTCGAGGCTCACAGAGTCTCAGTTTTTCTGTATAAATAGTTTGTCAGTTACACAGATCTCATCAGATTTCAAACCTGAAAGAAGTAAGAAGTTTATTGCTAGTATACCATGTCTTAACTCAAGACAGTGCTGGTCATCCCATTGATTCTGCCTGCATTTGCCCCCACTGAACTGATCTCGTCAGACTTTGACTCTATCCTGCCTCCCCTTCTCCAATCCCTTCCCACCGACAGCCAATGCACCAGACATGCTAACAGTTGTTGTTGGAGTAGTTGGTATTTGTTCAGCACATGGTTGCAGGCTGCTCCTCAGTGGACACAGTGTATCACTCTTTCTGGTTGCATTTCACATTGAATGTTGTAAATTTAACATTTTGTTGAAGTAACTGCAGCACGGACATATGGAATTTAATACAGATCAGATCAGAATAGAGATGAGCTCACCTGCCATTGGACTCAAAAACTTTCATATATGGCTCCCTCTCTACCAACCATAACTCTTGCACCTGGAGAAACTGCATTCATTATAATAGTTGCCAACCTCCATTTAAAAGGTACACTGAGGTATTTATTTTATGTTTCATTGTATTTTGGTTTTGAATTAATAGCACTTTCATGTGTCTTTAATGAATGTATCATTTATATTAATTTGATTATTTTTACTGTTTCCATATTTCTCTGACAATCACACTAGCTGAATAGACAAGCTAGCAGACGTTGATCAGGGTAATCCTTGGGGAGAGCATTAGTTCCCACCTTGTGTGGTCTAATTACTGCTAGCAGTGCACTCTGCCTTGTGGAAGGTTTGTAGTGGTGATAATGTTCACAGTTGGGAGCCACACACACAAAATTTGGTGTAACCAAGGTGACAATCACAACACTGACTGGGATCAGCACAATTTTACCCACTAACCCATAACAATCCAGAATGTTGCCAGAAACCTTCGTATTAGTGACTTAAAGGTGGAGGGAGTGCATTCAGATTGGAGGGCTGTGACTAGTGGTGTCCCACAAGGATCGGTTCTGGGACCTCTGCTTTTCGTGATTTTTATAAATGACTTGGATGAGGGGGTAGAAGGGTGGGTTGGTAAGTCTGCAGACAACGCAAAGGTTGGTGGTGGTGTGGATAGTGTGGAGGATTGTCGAAGATTGCAGAGGGACATTGATAGGATGCAGAGCTGGGCTGAGAAGTGACAGATAGAGTTCAATCCGGAGAAGTGTGAGGTGGTACACTTTGGAAGGACAAACTCCAAGGTAGAGTACAAAGTTAATGGCAGGATTCTGGGTAGTGTGGAGGAGCAGAGGGATCTGGGGGTTCATATCCACAGATCCCTGAAAGTTGCCTCACAAGTTGATAGGGTAGTTAAGAAACCTTATGGGATGTTAGCATTCAGAAGTCTTGGGATCGAGTTTAAGAGCCATGAGGTAATGATGCAGCTCTGCAAAACTCTGGTTAGGCCACACTTGGAGTACTGTGTCCAGTTCTGGTCACCTCATTAGAGTAAGGACGTGGAAGCATTGGAAAGGGTGCAGAGGAGACTTACCAGGATGCTGCCTGGTTTAGAGAGTATGCATTATGAGGAGAGACTAAGGGAGCTAAGGCTTTACTCTTCAGAGAGAAGGAGGATGAGAGGACACATGATAAAGGTGTACAAAATATTAAGAGGAATAGATAGAGTAGACAGCCAGCACCTCTTTCCCAGGGTACCAATGCTCATTACAAGAGGGCATGGCTTTCAAGTAATGGGTGGGAAGTTCAAGGGAGATATCAGAGGAAGGGTTTTAAATCCAGAGAGTGGTTGGGGCATGGAATGCGCTGCCTGGGGTGGTGGTGGAGGCAGGTACATTGGTTAAATTCAAGAGATTGCTATATAAGCATATGGAAGGATATGTGGTAGGAAGGGGTTAGATAGTATTAGATGAAGTTTAAAGGTCAGCACGACATTGTGGGCTGAAGTGACTATTGTGCTGTACTGTTCTATGATTCTATGAAAGGACACAACAGCAAACTATTTTTTCTAATTTTCCAGTGACGAGGATTGGTAAGTAGCAAGTTGTGTTAATGACATCATTAAATGGAAAGGATCGTTGATTGAGTGAAATTGTGGCAGACAAATTTAATGAATAAAACTATGAAGACCTTCCATTGCCAAAAAAAAGAACTATTATATTATAAATTGTGGAAACTAGAAGTGCCCTTCTCAAGACGTTAGGGGGTTCATTCACACTGAACTGTAGTAGGCAAAAAAAATGAAAAATGCCAAAAGAATATTTAGCTACAAGTGCAACTTTAGTGTACACAGGATCAGGGAGATGATTTACTGCACCATAGTGGGTCAGATCTCACATGAGATAGAGTACATGAAGGAGATATAGAACTGTCACATACCAGCAACAAAAGAAACACAGAGACGTGGATAAGTGTCAAAAACTATTTTATTAGTAACTACTTATGATGATAAGAAAAATAAAAATGTTAGAATGTTAGAAGTAAAAATGTTAGATCTTAAACGTTAACCCCAAAAACTAAACTCGAAGTATGTGTGTGTGTGGCAAATTCCAAACTCCAAGTCCAAGAATAGTTCTCAAAGTTCAGTTCAGCAAGCCATAAGGTGAAACTTGAGCAAAGGCTTCTGCAAAACCACAGTTCAATGAAGAGAGAGAATAGAGAGAAATTACGAAATCCAAATGTTCCATGATGGAACCCATATGACTCTTCAATCACTGATAATCTCCACTGCTTTGTCCCAAAGTATCTGCCACCCCAAAAGGCATTAGAGATGTGGCTGTCCACACAAATACCTGTTTCCTTCTACAGGTTAACGACAAAGTGGACTCCACTGGATTATTCCAAAAATCCATATGTGGATTGTAGTGACAGACACATTTATTGTTTTTCATCCATCGATTCAGAGACCCGCAGGCAGGGTCTCTCTCTCTTGCTCTCCTGACTGACTGCTCTGAAAATGTCATGACCCCCTTAACTCCTGTTGTTGTGGTAATCACGCCACACACACACAACTGTACTATGTCTTAAAGGGACATTCACCAATACTAACCTAATCCATAACCGAACCAAGTAGCATGGTGGCAAGGCAGCATCATTTCCCTTAATATCAGCACAATAAAAGAACTGGTCTATGACTTCAGGAAGCAGGGCAGAGTACACATCCCTGTCTGTATCATTGGTGCTGAGGTGGTGGTGGAGAGCTTCAAGTTCCTCGTGTAAATATCACCAATAAATTGACCTGGTCCAGCCACGGAGACAATGTGGCCAAAAAAGCACACCAGCACGTCAACTTCTTTGGCATTGCATGCATTTATTACCCATTCCCAATTGCCCAAGAACTGAGGAATACGTTAATGAGAGAAACAACGTTGCCGAAAAGTGGTGCAAGTTGGGGCTATCCGTGCGAATCATCTAAAAGGCACAGCATTCCTGAAAGTGACTCGTGTACATTTGAATGTTCAGTTGAGTTGGGGCGGGCGAAACAATTTGAGGAAAATAGTATAAAATATCTCACCTGGGCACATTAGGTTACAGGTTTTTTTTGGTTGCTTCTGGAAGTAATAGAAACGCACTTTTGTTAGGATACAACCCTCGATTTTTTTTTGTCTAAAGTTTTACTGTGCTGTAGAATGCAGTCTCGCGTGTTACTGTTCCTTTTCGCTCTCCGCTGTCTGCTCACTACTGTGGAGGCTGCTGATGTGACTGAGCCGCTAGGGGAGACCCGCTGCGGTGCCGCTGCCCCGAGGGATGAGCGACTAGACCCGCAAAGTGCAGGTGAGCGGAGGGCAGAGGCTGTCCCGGACACGGACTGGGCGACAGCTGGGGAATGCTGCGGGACCTGAGGCAGGAGATGCGTTCACCGGTCTGCTTCAGGTCTCCCACGTTGACATCCTAGCTTTTCTGCAGGTTAGGTTGGATGGAGAGGGGAGAGAGTTGGTGTCAGCGAGGGGTGGTTCTGGAATTAACTTGAACGTGGAATCTCTCATTGGCTGCCTGTCTTTATATTGCCCTTTGCACGATGTGACTCATCTACGTATGGGTCCAGGCTTATCGCAAACAAGGGAAGAATGGTAACATCCATGATTGCTGGATAAATGGGGTCAGCTCGATCTGAATATTGTTCGTTCATGGTAGAAGTTCCGAGTCTTGAAAGTAAATGCACATTTTAGTACGTGCTACGTCGAATGATGCTGGTGTTATGGTGATACAATTAAGCTAGGATTTGTTTTTGCACAACTATGTGTTAAAACATGCTAGTCGACTTCAGTACTGGAGTATACTTGGTCTTCTTGAGCCTGTTCTTCCGTTTATTGATCAAAGCAGTCCATCTACCTCGGTGCCATTTTTTTTTGCATTATCCGCGTTCAATCGTTCCTGAAATCTCTTGAGTTCATTCAATAATAATGGATGATTCTCCAATACTCTCTTTGAGGTATGTACAAGATCAACCTCTGAATGAATTTTTCCTCCCTCCATTCTAAATGGCCTACTCCTGGTTGTTTATTATCAGCCAGGAGATCGTCCGTGCAACTAACCCGTTAAGCCCTATGAAAAGCTTCATTGAGATATATTCACATTCTTAACTCTTGAATTTAGGTTTAGTATATCCCATGCTTGTATGGCAAATCTACAATCGTTAAGAATCAATCCCTTGAATCTTTACTGCACTTGGTATGGCAAGTCTATTTCTCTAAGTAAGGTGACAGCACAACATTTGAGTGGTGTCCCTCAAAAATCACCTTCCGTGTCTTCCCCCACCCCCTGCACAAACTTGCGGTAAGATGGCACATTGGCCGTTGATGTACAAAAGATGCTTGCTATTTGTTCGTTGTGCCTGCATATTAGCTGATAAATTTGGTTCCTGCATACATGAACCAATTCTGCCATCTAAATCTGCCTTTGTGCAACACATGGTATAACTTCACATTTTTCAACATTGTATTGCATTTGCCCACTTAGCTTGTCCATATCCCCTTGAAGCCTCTGCCTTTCCCTGACTCTCAATCCCACCTAGATTAGGATCAACAAACTGGGGGAGGAAAAAGTACTTGGTCACTTAGCCAAATCAGTATTGTAGATTGATAGCTGGACCCACACACTTCCTTGTTCCACCAGCCACAGCCTGTTACCCTGAGGTTTATCTCCATTTTTGCATTGTCTGAGCCACTTCTCAATCCACATTTGGTATATTGCCCTCAACTGTGTACTAATTGATGAACTGGTTCCCTATGCAGGTCCTTGAAAGACAGAAAACCAAATACATGTCCACTGACTCCTCCTTTACCTATTAGCCACATCTTCCAGTTGATCAGTCAAACATGCATATTCCATACTTCATCTGCTAAATACTATTCTCCAAGGACTTTTGTTATTGTATCCTTCATTATAGACTCATGACCGAGGACAGACTAACTGGTAGCTTTCTTTCCCTCGGACAGTGGAGTCGTATTGAATGCTGATTTGTACAAGTGCTCAAATGCATATTTTGGATCCTCGTAGTAGTCATAAGTAATGTTCTAATGCTCAGTGGTAGAGAACCACAGCTTTGTTTATTCAATAATTGACTCAACTATTCTGCTTCCAACAGTTGAAATAAATGCCTGTCTGCACCATGTACCACATGTGATACTTTTGCATGTCCAGAAAACACAACCTGTGATCTAGATGACAACTTGCATGAAATCTGCAGAGACTTCCTTCAGAATGCAGGCAATTTTGATGTACAGGTAAGTTTGGAGACGTTCAGTTACTCCGACTTGAATACTGATTCAGTCATTTTTTTAGTCATAATAAATTACTTTACAACTGGGGAACATTTGACATGCATGTATTAAAAAATTGAGCATTGATTTTAAAATGAGCTAAGTGAATTTAGTAAATGGAGGAAAATGGTGATCCTTCTGTCTAGAGTTGCTGTTGTAAGTCACAGTGGAGAAAACATTAAGATGTGTTCAGTTTATTGAAAAGGGGTGCTTGGAACAGTACATGTTGCATTCCAGAATCTCTGGATCATATAATTGAATGAAAGTAAATCTTTGCAGGCAAAACTTCTCCCAAGCTTTGTATTGAGTTGGGTGCCTTTGAGATTGAAGGACATAACACTGTGGTGGTGTTTCAACCTCCCAGAAGGGCAAATTTGAATGTTTGCACTTGTGGCCTCAATCTCTGCTATGGATTAACTTGGTCTGCAAGGTGGACATCAGTTTTAAGCTGTTTTATGGAAACTGTGTAGCTGATATGATTAGAATGTGCTGCTGCTTCTCTTGACACCTGTGTATGAAATAGTAACTGACCAAGAGGAAGTGGGGAAATCCTTGACTTGTGTACTTTGTCCCCTTGCAGGGAAAACGACTCAAAGATTTCCTGAAGTGCAGTGCCCTTGGGATCAAGTCCAGATTCAGCAGCGGTGTTACCAGGTGTGCTGCAGTGCAAAGAATCCTTGTTCAAAATGTTACCAGGAACATAACATCTGTACTGCAGCAAACAGCAATATTGATGCTTTAGTGATCATGATTGATCTTAACAAAACCCACTTGAATGGGTGAGTAAATATTGATTTTTATTGCATGTATTCACTGCAGTACATCAACCAAGCACTGAATCAGTCTGTTGGAAGAGGTAAATTTGTACTAATGGCCTCAACTTTGTTGCCAGAAATTGTCTCATTAACACTTGATGTCCTGTCATTTAATAGGACAATCCATTTTGGGGCAGGTGAGGGACTAGTATTGATATGTGCTTACTCACAGAACCAGATCTTTCCCTTGAATTTCAAATCCTTCAGCATTATACCAAAGATGTTTCAGATGGTCATTTTCACCCACTAAGATGCTTGCTTCCTGGCTGCCTTGCTGTAATGTGTAATAGATGTGGGAGTTCAAGATCTCCTGGGCAATTTGTAATAGGACAAATTCACTGGCAAAAGCTCTGATTTTTATAAACTGACATTTTGGGACTGAACCTTTAGTTGCCCCGATTTTCCAATTAAGTAAGGGTCTCTCTACCATAGGTCAGAACTTCAATCAAACAATCCCAGGTGAAATTTGGAATATAATGCTTGGAACTTCAATTCCTGGACTTCCAGTATTGTCACATTTTCCAACAGATGAAGATCCTTCCAAATGAAATTCCCAACTGTCCCAGTTTAGCTTAACTGAGAACTCTGGCTTTGTTCAGTCTATGAATGTATCAGCTGTAAAAACCTTGTGACACTTTGGGGAAGGACTCCACAGAGCTTTGAACTGATTTGAAATTACTTTCTAACACTAGGGGCAACATTACTGGCAAGTCCCAGCTCGCATTCCCACCTCTCCACCCCACAATGCTTGTGTTGTGGTGCCTTTGCAGGCATAACCAACCTTGAGACGTGGCTGATTTTATATTTCCATTGAGAAGACTTCTGGATGTTGAATTTAGACATAGATAAGACTGTGGTATCATATTTGTTGCAGAATGTATTGATCATAAATTATCCTGCATGGTCCAAATTAAAACTATTGCAACTACCATTAGCTGCCTGGTCCAGATGTAATAATCCCTAATTCCTGTATTTATTAGGGCATACTTGGATTATGTGAAGTTCCTGTTTGACTGTGGTAACAACATCACTGCTGCCATGAGAAGTCGTCTACAATCTCGATTTGGTTCATCTTTCAGCATTTTAAGGCAATTTTTAAGTTTTTTTAAAAAAATTTATTTACAGTGTGGTAACAGGCCCTTTCGGCCCAACGAGTCCGCACTGCCCATTTTAAACCCCCAAATTAACCTACCCATGTGTCTTTAGAATGTGGGAGGAAACCAGAGCACCCGGAAACACCATCTATTTCTGAAGGACATGTTCTACTAGATGACAATAGTACTCAGTGACAATAGGAAATGAGGAACCTAGAAATGGGTTTGTTTTAATATTGTGAAATATAGTAATTGGGTGGGTGCATTTGATTCATTTACCATGAATGTCTGGGGTTAATGAATTTGAAGTCATTATCACCTGCATGATGAAAACTCCTTTAGTATTTGATGCTTGCTTCATGTCATTAATTTCCTTGGATATAGTTACTTGTGTACTATCATCATGTGCCTCAGTTCTGATTGAATCTGTAATTACTGCATTATAAGGACTAGAAAAGATGTTGCACAAATGTTTGCTTATGCAGCTTTAGTCTATTAAACTTGTAAAGCAACCAGTATCTTGTATTTTTGGTTGAATTCCTTTGCAGTGGTTCAATTGGGATTGTAGGAGTACGTGCAGTAAATCTTCCAACAAAATTCTAATGTGAGACTGTTAGATGAGCATCTAAAGCTTTTTAAAAAGCTATGCAGCTGGCAAATGTGGGTTGTTTTCAGTTGTTGAAATGTTCTGGTTGCAACTGTGCTGGCCTTCAAGAATTGGGTTTTATTGCAATGGATAATTTTCCTATTGATTTGAAGTGCACACTGGAGTGGTTCATAATCCTGGAACCTGGTTGGAGTTCCCTGTGCTGAGTCTGATTTGACATCAGTGAGCTGCAGTGCATTGAGTGACAACTTACATCTTTTAACCAGAACAATAAGTACCTAGCAAGGGATACCTGATTTGAACACCTTGGTTTTTCCTCCCCCCTTTGCCTGTTTATCCTGCAGTACTTAACTGCATAGCAAAATTGTTTGGGGGGGGGGGGTAGCTTAACCAGAAAAACTATAAAATTATATAAAGTAGGAATGCTGATAATTAGAAGCAAGCACTCTGCAATTAAAAAATACACATTGGTTATTTGAGTGACTGAAGGTGGTTTCTAATAACAAAATTCCTTCTGGCACTGGTCACAGATTAATCAATGCTCCTATGATCTAAGAATTTTCCATACTGAACACCCTAACTTGGGCAAGTCTTTTGGTTCTAAATAACCAGTTCCTTTACAGAGAGATCATCAGATCTCCAACTTGATACCAGAAGCAATTTCTGTGTTGGGCAACTATCTCTTACCTAGATCCTGATGTTAAACCCACTTTTTTCCTGCTCTTGACCCACTGAAAAGTCACCTCATCCCTTGACTCTATCCTGCCTCCCTTTGTCTGATTCCCTTCCCTACTACAGCAGTATACTACACATGCCGATGTTTCTTGTGGGAGTACTTGGTCATTGTTAGGCATGTGGTTGTAGGCTGCCCATCAGCAGAGGCACAGTGTATCACTTCTATTTACCAATTATGTCTGACCTTGTTAATTTAACATTACATTGAAATAACTGCAGGAGAGACAAGGAATGTAATGGAGATCAGATCCACACATTTGAGCTCATCCTTTTGCCCTTGGACTTAACTTTCATTTCCAGGTCCTTACTCCAACCATGCACCTGTAAGACATAATCATAATAGTTGTTGTCTTTATTTCAAAGGTGCAGTTAGGTACTTTAGTTCCATTGTGCATGAGTTTTGAATTAAGTTTCATGTGTATTAAAATCTGTCATTAAATATTGAATGCTTCACCACTTCTCTATCATGTTGGTTGATGGAACAAACTACCAGAAGTTCAGTGAAGTTGGTTCCTATCTGGTGTGATCTTATTACTGCTGGTAGTGCACTCTACCTTGTTGACTGGTTGTGACGTTGTTCACTGTTCAGAACTACATAGTCACAAAATTCAGTACAAGCAAAGTGGCAAACATGATACAGGTTAGGATCAGCACAATTTCAACCCATCCCACAATTATCCAGGATGGTCCCTCAACCATTTATTATATTTATGACTGAAGTGGAGAGGAGTATGTACTGCTGTCTGTTTTAGTGGTGTTGAGGTGATTGAGAGGTTCAAGTTCTGAGGTATAAATATCTGCAATAACTTGATGTGGTCCAGTGATATAGACACCATGGCCAAGAAAACACACCAGCATCTCTGCCAAAGAAATTCAGCAGATCTCCAAAGATTCTCACCAATGTTTACAGAGGCATCACAGAAAGCATCCTATCCAAATGCAGCACAGCTTGGTATGGCAGCTGCTTTGCCATGGATGCAAGAAATCAGAGTTGTGAACACAACCCAGTCTATCCTGCAAACCAGCTTGCACTCCATTGACATCGCAGACACTTCTCACTCCCTCCTGAAAATTGTCAGGATAATAAAAGTTCCCTCACACCCTGGTCATTTTCTCTTGTCCCTTTTCCTTTGGACAGAAGATACACAAGCTTGAGAAGATGTACCACCAAGCTCAAGGATAGATGCGTTCACCAGTCTGCTTGAAATCTTCCACATTCCAGTTTTCCTGCAGGAGTGGTGGGGTAGTTCAAAACTGAATTTAATGTGTAATCTCTCATCATTTTGTCATTTGTGGCAAGTGGCTAATCTATGTATAGATACAGGCTTGTTGCAGATACAGGAAAGTTAGTAGCATCAGCATTGTTGGATGAATGGGGTTAAGTTGATCTCAATGTTTGTTCATGGCAGAAGTTCTGACTATTGATAATAAATGTGCCATATCAAATGATGTTTTTATGGTGAGCAACAAAACCAAGATTTTTCTTTTGTAAGCCTATGTACAATAACACACTAAAGGACTTGAGCGCAGGAGTAGTGTTTCTATGTTAACTTAAGCCTGTTTTGGCATTCATTGATCAAGGCAGTTCATCTACCAGTAGTTCTTCTCTTCAGGCTGCAACTGCTAATCTCCACAGGGAGAGTCATTACAACAGTTAACTTTTCATTGTTTGAAAGCCCACATGGGAGTGGTTCAATTCTGGCCTGCAACCTCCTTGGGGTTCCCTGTGGATAATGGTCTGATTTGGCATCAGTCCATTGCAGTGCATGGAGTAACAACTTTGTTTTGAATAGGACAAATCAGATGTTCTTTGTTGGATACTTGAACAGTTCTTTCAGTTCTACTACAGTTTAGCATTTGGAGATCACATCAGACCCCTGACTTGATGCAAAGCTGGGGCACTTTTTCTACTTCAATGTCAATAAAAGACTGTTAGAGCTCTTGTTTCTGCCTGTTCTTGCCCTACTAAACAGATTTCCTCATTAGCTTGACTATTCTGTTTCCCCATGTCTAGTCCCTTCCCATCTACAACTAGGGCACCACACATGGCAACAGATCTTTTGGAGTAGTTTATTATTTGGTGTGTGGTTGCAGGCTGCTCCTCAATGGAGATGTTCTGTAGTACTTGTTTGACATTGTCTAATGTTATAATACTAATATGCTGAAGTAATGGCAGCACACATATGGGGAAATGCTTGGACTCAACTGTATTCCTGGGTCCTTCACTTTACTCCAGCCATGAACCTGTAGGAGATGCATTCATTATCATTGTTGCAAACTTTCATGTCAAATGTTTAGATATTTCAATTGTTCCATTTATATATTTGGTTTATATTAATAAACAGCAGTTTTGTCTCAAGCTTGTGTAATTTAGTTTGATTTATTTCAAGTGTTTCCAAATCTCTGGTGATAGTTGATAGGAAAAGTGATCAGAAATTCATCAGCAATCCATGGGCAGGGTGTTGATTCCCACCTTGTGGGATCTTATTACTACCAGCACAGCACTGCCTTGTGGCAATGTTGTTCAGAGCTACAGTCACAAAATTCAGTGTAATCTAGGTGCCAAATGTGACAGGTTAGGATCAGCATAATTTCACTCACTGTCCCACAACAATCTAGTATTGCTCCTTAACCATTTATTACACAAATTTCTTAAAGAACATGACTGAACTATACATTCAAATTTTTCAGTGCTAGAAGGATTCGTGGGTAGCAAGTTGTGAGATCATTACATGGAGAGGGTCACTGAGTGAGTAAAATTGTAGAAAATGAATGATTTTAATGGTCCAAATGAAGAACTAGTATATTTAAAATTTGGAAACTAAAAGTGGCCTGCTCATGACCCTTAGGGGTTCATTCACAATAAAGTGTAGTAGACAAAATGTTATCAAAATGCCAATAGAATGTTTGTCTTCAACTGCAAGTTGAATGCATAAAAAGTATTAGGGAGATGTTTACATCACTGCAGTGAGCCAGATCTCAAACAATTGAGGTGGAGTACTGAAAGGAGATAGCCTTATCCCATTGTGACAAGACACACTTTCCTTCAAAAAAACAGGAAAACCAAAGAGCTGGTTGATGACTTCAGGAAGTAGGGAGGAGTACTTACCTATGTTTTATCAATGGTGCTGAGATGGTTGAGGTTCAACTTCGTTGATATAAATATCACCAGTAACTTGACATGGTCCAGCAACAGACATCATAGCCAAGAAAGCACACCAGCACCTCTACTTCCTCAGAAGGACCAGGAAAAATGCAGCAGATCTAAAGACTCTCACCACAGAAAGCATCCTATCCAAATTGACTACAGCTTGGTATGGCAATGGCTTTGCCCATTGCTGTGTGAATTCTAAGAAAGTTGTGAACACAGCCCAGTGTATCACACAAACCAGCATGCACGCCATTGAAACTGCCGACACTTCCTACTGCCTCGTGAAAGCAACAACATAATAAAAGTTGCCTCAGGCCTCGGTCATTCTCTTTTCCCTCTTCCATTTGTTAGACAATAAAAACACTTGAGAACATGTACCACCAAACTCAAGGACAGCTTCTACTCCACTGTCATGAGGTTCTTGAATGGACTTCTTGTATTATAGAGGAGGTCCTGATCACTCCATCTTCCTCATTATGGCCCTTGCACCTTAACTCTGCACTCTCAGCAAATCACACTTTATTCTGCATTCTGTTATTGCTTTTCCTTAATATAAATATGTTATGGAAGGATCTGTTTGGATGGCATGCAAACAAAGCATTCATTGCATTTGCCAACAAAAACAATTACTAATTAGATAAAGTCCCCATTAGACCACATCTGAAGCACTGTGTAAGGGCCATTTGATTTGGACAGTCATTGCTAGTGCTACTGGCAGGACCTGACGTCACTGTTCCTTTTTATTCATTCACAGGGATGTGGCAATAACCAGCATTGCCTGCATTTATTACCCATCCCTGATTGCCCAAGATCTAAGGAATCTGTTGAAGAGATGCAACTTCGCCAAAAAGCAATACAAGATGGAGCTATTCTTGGGGGTAATTTAAAAAGCAGGATGTTCCCGAAAGTGCCATGTGTATATTTTAACATTCAGTTGATATGGAGCAGGTAAAGTGTCTCACCTGAGCACTCTAGGCTACAAGTTGTTTGGATGCTTTTTGAAGCAAAAATAAAACTCCTTTATTGAACTTGACCTTCCAGCCTCTCTGAAGTGTTGCCCTACTGTGGAGATGGAGGCTCACGTGTTGCTGCTACTTTTTGCCCTGTGCCATCTGCTCACTGCTGCAGAAGCTGCTGATGAGACTGAGCCAGAAAATGGTGATAAATCTCAGTGGCTAGTGGGGTACAGAAGAATGTGGAACAACTTTCAATCTGCATTAATAGTTTATGCAAGTGTCCATTTTCCCCAGATCTGTTGATACAAAACTAGATGCTATTGAGAGTCAGGAGTGCAGAGGTTAAGGGGATATGGACAGGTGAAGTGAGTGGCCACCAAGAACAATGCAGATGCAATACAATGTGGAAAAATGTGAAGTTATCCCACCAGGTGCACAAAAGCAGACAATTTAAGTGGAGGAATTGGCTAATATCCCAAGGATATCCTTGTACCCAAGTCACAAATAATGATTTACTCTAATTACATAGTGTGGGGAAGCTTGATGAGACATCACTCAATGTTCTGTAGAGCTTTCTTCACCTTACTAAAAGAGAAAGTAGATTAGCCATACCAAGTGCAGCAAAGATTTATTGTGTTGGCTCCAGGGATGGCAGGTTTACCACACAAGGACTAAATACACTCAGCCTTTATTCAAGAGGTAAGAATGTGGAGATAATTCACTGAAGCTTTTGATAGGGTTCAGATGCCAGGAGGATATTTCTCCTGGATGGAAAGACTCAAACCAAGAGTAGGCAATCTTAGACAAAGATCGGAAAAATTCTTCACTCAGTGCAGAAGCCTTTTCTTCCAAGTGGAGCATCAGTCATTAGCCATTGAACTCGTTCAACGATTCGTCGGAACCATAGGATAATGCAAGAAAATAGCACCGAGATAGATGGACAGCGTTGATTAATGAACAACAGAACAGGCTCAAAAAGACCAAGAAAAATTATACTCCTGCACTAAAGGTGTTTGACGTGTTTTAATACACGGGTTCGCAAAAGTAAAAGATGTTGTTTTGTTGTATGACCAGGAGAATAGGTATGAACCTTCGACGTAACACACACTAAAACATCCGTTTACTTTCAATAGTCTGAACTTCTGCCTGAGCAAAAACATTCAGATCGACAGAACCCCATTCATCAAGCAATCCTGATGCTACCATCCTTCCCGTGTTTGCAACAAGCCTGTATCCATGCACAAATTAGCCACAGATAAGCGGAAAGACACAGGCGGGCAATGGGAGATTACACGTTCGGGATGTTAACTTCCGAACTTCCCCTCTCTACCCCCCACCCAACCTGCGGAAAAAAAACTAGAACGTTAACGTGGGACACCCGAAGCAGACCGGTGAACACATCTCCTGCCTCAGGTCCCGCACACCCGGCAGCATTCCCCAGCTGTCACCCAGTCCGTGTCCGGGTGAGCCTCTACCCTCCACTCAACTACACGTTGCGGGTGCAGTCACTCTTCCCTCAGGGAGGCGGTGGAGCTGCTCTCCCCCATCGGCTCAGTCGCATCAGCAGCCCCCGCAGCAGTGAGCAGACAGCGCAGGGTGAAAAGTAGCAGCAACACGCGAGCCTCCATCTCCACGGCAGGGTGATACTTCTGAGAGACTGAAAGGTTATATTTAATAAAGGTACTTTCCTTCTACTTCCAGAAGCACCCAAACAACCTGGAAAGCAGAGTGCCCGGGTTCGGCATTTTATACTATTTTCCCCAAATTGTTTCCCACGCCCCAATTCAACAGAATATTAAAATATCCACGTGCCACTTTCAGGAATGTTCTGCTTTTTCAATGATCCCCAAGGACAGCCCCAGCTTGCATCGCCTTTCGGCAACGTTGTGTCTCTTTAACGGATTCCTCAGTTCTTGGGTAGTTAGTAACGGGTAATAAATGCAGGCAATGCCGGTTATTGCCACATCCCCGTGAATTAATATAAAAAAGACCAGAGATGTCGGATCCTGCCAGTATCACCAGTGAAGATTGTTTAGTGAAAGTGGCGTTTACACAGTGCTTCAGATGTGGTCGAACTGCTTTATCTGATTGTGGCTAAATTGGTTTATTATTGTCATATGTACTGAGGTATAGGGAAAAGCTCTCTTTGCATGCCATCAAACAGATCATTTCCGTAAAGAAATACATGAAGCTATTTACTAAAGGGGGGAAAAAAACAACAGACTGTAGAATACAGTGTTATTGTTACAGAGAGAGAGTAGTGCGGTTGGACAGTTAAGATGCAAGGGCCGTGACAATGTGGACTGAGAGATTAGAAGTCCATCTGTATCACAGAAGAGGTCTGTTCAAGTGTCTTATAAGAGTGGGATAGAAGCTGTCTTTGAGCCTGTCCTGTAGAGGCACTGCAGTGTTTTCTTGGCCCCAATGTCTATGTGGCTGGACAAGGTCAAATTATTGGTGATATTTACACCAGGAACCTGAAGCTTTCAACCACCTTCACCTCCACACCATTGATGCAGACAGCATCTTGTACTCTGCCATGCTTCTTGAAGTAAATGACAAGTTCTTTTGTTTTGCTGATTTTGAGGGAAACAATGCTCTCTTGACACCATGCTACTAGGTTCTCTATCTCCTTCCTGTACTCCAACTCATCGTTGTTTTGGCATTTTTGATTTAGATTGTGTCTACTACATTTTAGTATCAATGAACCCTTAACATCTTGAGAAGGCCACTTCTAGTTTCCACAATTTAAATAATATAATAGTTCTCTTTTTTGGACAACTGGGGTGTCTTCATAGTTATATTAATTAAATTTGTCTACCACAATTTTACTTGATCAATGATCCTTTCGATTTCATGATGTCACTTACACAACATGCTAGCCATCAATCCTTATGTCACTGGAAAATTTTAAAGAAAGAGTTGCTGTTGTGTCCTTTAAGTCACTCATTTAATGAATGGTTGTGCAAACATTCTGGGTTGTTGTGGGACAGTGGGTAAAATTGTGCTGAATCCAGCCTGTGTGTTGTGATTGCCACCTTGGTTACACCGAATTTTGTGACTGTGTGGCTCCCAACTGTGAACATCATCACCACTGTAAATCTTTCACAAGGCAGAGTGCACTGCTCGCAGTAATTAGACCACAAGAGGTGGGAACCAATGCCCTGCCCATGGATTACCCTGATGAATTTCTGACAGTTTGTCTTATCAACCAGTTTGATCAGAGAAATTAGGAAACAGTCAAGAAAAAAAATCAACTAAAATAAATGATACATTTAATTAAAGACACATTAAACTACAGTTAATTCAAAATACAATGAAACAAAAATTCCTAAATATACTCTAAGTGGAAGTTGGCAACTATTACAATAAATGCAGTTCTTCCAGGTGCAAGAACTTGAAACATAGAATACTGCAGCACAGTACAAGCCCTTCAGCCCACAATGTTGTGCCGGCATTTTATCCTGCTCTAAGATCTATCTAACCCTTCCCTCCCACATAGCCCCCTATTTTTCTATCATTCATGAGCCTATCTAAGAGCCTTCTGGCTGGTGTAAAGGCTCCTTTGAGGAGACACCTGCAACCAGATGCCAAATAAAGACCCAATACTGCAACAAGACCTGTTAGCATGTGACCCTTTCGCAGGGATAATACAGTAATCATGGTGGGGTAACTTCAACTGGAGATGACAAACTGACAGAAACACATGCAAGACAAATTCATGCATCATAATGAAAAGCTACTCAAGACCTTTTGGCAAGGATTAACTGAGTCTTATTGTAAAGTGACCTTGAGAGATGCAGGACAGAAACAGACATTGGATCCACTGAGTCCATTTACACTAATCCTAACCACTTCATAGCATTATACATGAATGTTGAAAGTGATGTAGTTCAATTCACAACCAAAAGAAACTACCAAGGTATGAGGGGAAGCTGGCTGTGGTGGATTGGGAAAATTACAGTAGGTATGACAGCAAAGTTTTCCTTATAGAACCCAACATGAAAAATGATCCATGTGCACCTTGCAGGAGAAATTAAAGATGTGCTAAATCCAAGGGAGAGGTTAAAGATGCCAACGATGGCAGCATTTTGGACCAAGACTAAAGTGCTAATAACAGGAGGGTAGAACGTGAGAACAAACTGGCAAGGAACAAGATTCAGCTCTTATAATGATGTAAACTGAAAGGTTACAAAGGCAAATGTGGGTACTTCACAGGGAAAGGAGAACTTATAATGGGGAATTATTGCTGCATATTAGAAGGGAGAATATGACTCCACTGTCTGAGGGAGAGAAACAGAAAACTACCAGTTAGTCTGACCTCAGTGATGAAGAGTCTATAATGAAGGATGCAATAACCAAACACCTTGGAGAATAGGATTCAGAAGAAGCATGTTTGATTGATCCACTGGAGTCCTTGGAGGAAGTGGCTCACAGAGCAGATAAATGGGGAGCCGATGATGTGCATTTGGATTTTCAGTCTTTCAAGAAGGACCTGCACAGGAAGCCAGTCGACAATTAGAGTACACAGTTGAGGGCAATGTACTGACATGGATTGAGAAGTGCCTCAGACAATGCAAAATGGGGATAAATATTAGTGAGGGACAGAGGCAAGAGGGGTAAGGAAGTACAGTGTGTGGGGGCATCTATCAATCTGCATTAATGTTTTGGCTAAGTGACCAAGTGTCTTTCCCACACCCGGATTTGTTGATACAAAACGAGGTGGGATTGAGAGTCAGGGAAAGGTAGAAGCTTCAAGGGGATCTGGAAAAGCTCAGTGAGCAGGCAAGAACATTGAAGATGCACAATAATGTAGAAAAATGTGACGTTATTCAGTCTGGTGAACAAAAGAAGATTTAAGTGGCAGAATTGGCTAATGTTCTAAGCAACCTGGATATTCTTGTACCCAAGTCACAAGCCAAGATGCAAGGGCCAATATGACATCTTACTGCAATTATATGGGGAGCCTTGGAGAGAGAGCTCCTGGAATGTTGTGTAGTGTTATGGTCATCTTACTATAAAGAAATAGACCAGCCATACCAAATGTATGGAAGATTCACTGTATTGGTTCGAGGGTATTCAAGATATGCAAGCTCAATGCTTTAACAAAGAGAAGTGGTCCTGGATGGAGAATGGTGGGAAATTGAACAATGATGGAGCATGCAGATATGGCACAAGTCACAGAATGGTGGCCATAACCACGTTGCATCCTTATTTGGCACTTATTCCTTCTGGACCACCATGACCAGAATCTACTGATCATTCTTCCCGCTCCAAAGTTTACGTCGCAAGCCCAACGAACGTTGGAAAGATGCAATACATGCCAGAAAATGAACAGTACAGATCAGTAGTACCATCTCCTCCTCGCAGACAATCAACACAGGTGCACCTCAAGGATGCGTGCTTAGCCCACTGCTCCACTCTCTCCACACTCGTGACTGTGTGGCTAGGTATAGATCAAAAGCCATCGAAAAATTCGCTGATGACACAACAGTTGTTGGCAGAATCTTAAATGGCGATGAGGAGTGATATAGATTTCAGGAAGCGGGAGAACACAAACCAGCCTTTATTGAGGGGTCGCCAGTGGAAAGGGTGAGCAGCTTCAAGTTCCTTGGTGTCAATATCTCAGAGCACCTATCTTGGGCCCAACACATTGATGCAATCATGAACAAGGTACAGCAGTGGCTCTATTTCATTAGGAGTTTGAGATTTGGTATGTCACCAATGTGCAGGATCAAAAGAGGCTGCAGATGGTTTAGACTCAGCCAGCTCAATCACGGACACAACCCTCCCTGCCATTGAGGAAATCTTCAAGATGCAGTGTCTCAAGAAGGCAGCATCCATCATTAAGGACCCTCATCATCTGATACATGCCCTCTTCAGATTACTACCATTGAGGAGGAGGTACAGGAGCCTGAAGACCCACACTCAACGTTTCACGAACAGATTCTTCCCCTCTGCCATCAGATTTCTGAATGGTCGATGAACCCACAAACACTAGTCATTATTCCTCCTTTGCAATATTTATTTATTTTTGTAACTTATAATCTTTATGTCTTGCGCAGTACTGCTACCGCAAAACAACAAATTTCATGACCTATCTCAGTGATAATAAACCTGATTCTGAAAAAAAACCTGGGAGCAGTGGAAAATCTGCAACAATTAAGTGCTCCGGTGCCACCTGGACCATTTTTTTTTGCACCTACAAGTGGATTATGTTACCCTACCAAAATGCCAAGGGATACTCAGATGTACTGGTAATAGTGGACACGCTCTCAAGGTGGCTAGAGGCTGTTCCAGCAAGAAAAGCCACTGCCACACATACAACAAAAACTCTGATCAATGACTACATCCCTAGATGGGGATTGCTGTGTCGCATTGACTCTGACCAAGGGACACACTTCACTGGAAGCGCATGTCAGGAGTTATGCCAAATGATGAACATTGAACAGTCCTTCCACTGTCCACATCATCCAGAGTCATCAGCACAGGTGGAACAGATGAGTGGAACTATCAAACAAAGACTAAGTATCACAAGGAGGGTGTACCATGGCCTACAGCTCTCCTTGTGGTCTTATGCAGCATCAGCATAGCCCCAAAC
The DNA here is from genome assembly GCF_009764475.1 of Pristis pectinata. Lineage (NCBI taxonomy): Eukaryota > Metazoa > Chordata > Chondrichthyes > Rhinopristiformes > Pristidae > Pristis > Pristis pectinata. Next base: position 81,363,096 of record NC_067406.1, read on the forward strand.
AAGAAGACTAGATGAAGCCCCTTTGATGTGGTGACAACGATGTCATTATCCAGAGCTATTGACCTCAGAGAGGATGATGTACACATTAAGCTGTCTGTCATAATTGACTATTATGTGATACTGACCCAAGCTGTTCAGTCTGCTTCTCAACAGTTTTCTGCCACATTAATCAACAATGGCAAAAGAATGTTCATCTACAAGTGCAACTTTTGTTTATAGAGGATTAGGGAGATGGATCATAACACCATAGAGAGTCAGATCTCAAACAACAATGAGATAGAGTACAGGAAGGGATATGGAACCAAGTAGCATGGTGTCAAGACAGCATTGTTTCCCTCAGTATCAGAAAAACGAAAGAACTGGTCAATGACTTCAGGAAGCAGGGCAGAGTGCACACCCCTGTCTGTGTCAATGGAGCTGAGCTGGAGGTGTTTGAGAGCTTCAAGTCCCTAGAGCACATATTAATAACAAATTCAGATGATCCAGTCACCTAGAATCTGGGGCCAAGAAAGTACACCAGTGACTGTACTTCCTCAGAAGATGATGGACATTCTGCACATGCTCAAAGAACATCACAGTGTTTACAAAAGCACCATAGAGAGCATTCCTTCTGGATGCATCACAGCTTGGTATGGCAACTGCTCTGACTAAGACCTCTAGAGGTTACAGAGAGTTCTGAACGCAGCCTAATCTATTCACGACAAACAGCCTTCCCCACACTCACCCACCCCCACCACATTGACTCTGTCAACATTTGCCACTCTCGGAAAAACACCAAACATAATAAAAGTCCCATCCCATCCTGGTCATTCTCACTTCTCTCCTTCATTAGGCAGAAAACAGAAGTGAAAGTACATAACAGCAGGCTCAAGAACAGCTTCTATCCCACTCTGATAAGACTCTTGAACAGACTTCTTCTACCATAAAGATGAACTTCTGATCTCTCAGTCTCCCTCGGCATGGTCCTTGTATGTTAACTGCCTAACTGCTGCACTCTCTCTGTTACTGTATTCTGCATTCTGATGTGTTTTCTTTTTGTACTACCTTGATGTATTCATGTGTGGAATGATCTGTTTGATGGCATGCAAACAAACCTTTTCACTGTATCTCAGTACATGTAACAACAATAAACCAATTACCAATAATTAGATAAAGCCCAAGTTAGACTACATCTGAAGCACTGTGCAAAAGGGCACATTTATTAGACAGTCTTCACTGGTGATACTATCAGGATCCGACATCTCTGTCATTAATTTATACTCATTCACTGGGATGTGGCAATAACCGGCATTGCCTGCATTTATCACCCATCCCTGATTGCCCAGGAACTGAGGAATCCATTAAAGAGAAACACAACTTTACCGAAATGCAATACAAGTTGGGGCTATTCTTGGGGATCATTTAACAAGCAGAACATTCCTGAAAGTGGCACGTATATATTTGAATGTTCAGTTGAGGTGGGGCATGGGAAACAATTTAGGGAAAATAATATAAAGTGTCCCACCTGAGCGTTCTAGGTTACAGGTTGTTTGGGAGCTTCTTGTGATTAAAAAAAACTTTTCAGATTTAATCTTTGCTTCTCTCTGAAGTGTTACCCTTCAGTGGAGATGGAGGCTTACATGTTGCTGCTACTTTTCACCCTGTGCTCTCTGCTCGCTGCTGTGGGGGCTGCTGATGTGACTGAGCTGCTGGGGGAGAGCCGCTCCGCCACCACCCCGGGGTAAGAGCGACTGCACCCGCAACGTGCAGGTGAGCGGAGGACAGAGGCTGTCCCAGACACGGACTGGGCGACAGCTGGGGAATGCTGCAGGGTGTGCGGGACCTGAGGCAGGAGATGTGTTAACTGGTCTACTTTAGGTCTCCCACATTCTAACCTTTCCGCAGGAGGGTTTCTGGTGAAGAGGTCGTTCAGAATCTACCTCGGTGAATGTGTAATCTCTCATTCCCCACGTATCTTTATTTTGCCATTTGTACCAAGTGGCTAATCTATGCATGGAGGTAGGCTTGTTGAAAATACCGTGAAGAGTAGCATCACAATTGGGTTTGAGTCGATCTGAATGTCATTCGTTCATGGCAGAAGTTCTGACCATTGATAATTAATGCATGTTTCAGTGTGTGTCATGTCGAATGATGGTATTTTTATGGTGACCAACAAAATCTGTGTATGATAACACACCAAACTACTTGAGTGCAGGAGTAGTGTTTTTCCGGTTCTTTTGGAGCCTGTTCTGCCACTCATTGATCAAGGCAGTCCATCTACTCCTGTGCCGTCCTGCACTATCAGCATCTTATCGTTCTGGAAATCCATTGAATTCAATACTAAATACAACATTATCTACCAGTGGATCTTCTCTCCTCAGCCATGAGAGAGATTTTGGTTCTTGGCCACTTATTATCTGGTCCATATCCCCTTTTAAACCTCTACGTTTTCCTGGCTCTCAATCCCACCAGGTTTGTATTATCCAAATCCAGGTGAGGAGGGGAACACCAGGTTATTTAGCCAAATCAATGTAGACTGATATCTGCCCCCACACGTCCCTTCACATCTCCTGCCCCAGCCTCTCTCTGAGACTTGTCACCATTATACATTGTCTGAGCCACTTCTCATTCCATGTCAGTATATTCCCTTGAACTGTTCTCTAACTGTGTCAATTGGCCACCTGTGCAGGTCACAAAAACAAATCCAAATGTACATCCACTCACTTCCCCTTTATCTATTCTATCAGCTGCATCGTCCAAGGATTCCAGAGGATCAGTCAAACTGTTCTCTAATCGTGTCAACTGGCCACCTGTGCAGGTCCTTGATATACAAAAAATCCAAATATACATCCTATGTCTCCCCCCTTTATTTATTCTCTTTGTTGCATCCTCCAAGGACTCCAGTGGATCAGTCAAACATAATTATTCCATACTTCCTCTGCTAAATCCTGTTCTCAAGTCTTTCATGATTGAAGCCTTCCGCTGAAGTCAGACTAACTGGTAGTTTTCTGTATCTCACAGTGGGATCACGGTGAATGATGATTTGTATACAAGTGTTCAGATGTATGGCTTGGATCTGCATAATAGAATCTTCGTTTTAATACTCAGTGGTTGGGGGAAAAACACAGCATTGTTGTTTGATAATTGAGGAAACTCTTCTGCTTCCAACAGGTGAAATAAATGCCTGTCTGCACCACGTATCAGATGTGGGATGTGATACTTTTGCATGTCTGGAAAACACAACCTGTAAACTAGATGACAACTTGTATGAAATCTGCACAGACTTTCTTCAGAATGCAGTCAACTTTGATGTACAGGTAAGCTTGGAGACATTGTGATTAGTCTTTCCTTCAACTTGAATAATGAATTGGCCTTTTTTCTAGTCATGGTGAGTTACTTTGCAACTAGGTTAAACTTAATGTGAATTAGATGTCAAAATTGAGCCCTGAAAAAAATTAAGATGTAGTAAATTGTCTTATTGAAGGAAAAAAGTAATTCAGTCCCTATCCCAAGAAAGCACTAAGATGTCCTCCGTTTATCAAAAAGGGGTTCTTGCAATATACATGATGCATCTTGAATTCCAAAGTTTCTGGATAATTGGAATTGAATGTTCATTGTGAAGGCAAAAGTTCTCTGCAGATTTGTTGTGAGCTGGGTGCCTTTGGGATTAGAAGACATAACACTGCTCTGGTGCCAACCTACAGGAAGGGCCAATGTGAATGTTTGCACTCAAGACCTCAAACTCTGCTTTGGATTAACTTGGTCTGCTAGGTGGACATCAGTTTGGAGTCAATACATAAAAATTGAGCTGCTGATGTGGTTAGAATGTGCAGCTGCTTCTCTCTACACCTGTGTACAGAATAGTAACTGAACAAGAGGAAGTGGGAATACCTTGACTTGTGAACTTTGTCCCCTTCCAGGGAAAGCTATTCATCAAAGATTTCCTGAAGTGCAGTGCCATTGGGATCAAGTCCAGATTCAGCAGCAGTGTTACCAGATGTGCTGCAGTGTAAAGGATCCTTGTTCATGTGCAAGCAAAATGTTACCAGCAACATAACATCTGTGCTGCAGCAAACAGCAATATTGATGCTTTAGTGAACATGATTGATCTTAACAAAGTACTCTTAAATGGGTGAGTAAATATTGATTTTACTGTATGTATTCACTGCTATCAATCAACCAAGCACTCAATCTGTTTGTTGGAATGGGTGAACTTGTCATATTTGCCTCAACTTTATTTCCAGACATTGCCTCATTGGTACTTGGTGTCCTGTCCAGCATTTAATAGGACAGTCTGTTTTGGGGCAGGTGACAGAGTAGTATCATGAAGTGTGCTTGCTGTCAAAAGTAGACTTTTCCACCTGAATTTCAATGCATTCAGCATAATACAAAATGATTTGCTCAACTTCATCCACTGAGGTGCTTGCTTGCTGCCCTCTAGTTATCATGTATAATTTAAATGGGAATTATCCTAAAGCAATTTGTAACAGAACTTCTCCAGCAAAAGCAAAGCTCTTGCATAATAAACCAACATTACAGAACTGAACTTTGCATTCCTCATTTTTCAAATGAATGTCAGGTCTGTCTACCATAGTTCAGAACTTTAATCAAACAATCCCAGGTGACATTTGGAGTACATCCCTAGCAACTTCAATTCCTGGAGTTCTGGTGAGCCACATTTCTGATGGACAAACATTTCATTCAAATGATTCCATGCCCAATTTTGTCCCAGCTTAGTTTAACTGGAGACTCCGGCTTTGAGTCCATGAACACTTTCAGCTGAAGAAACTTGTCACACTTCAAGGAAGGACTGGATGGGGCTTTGAAGTGATTAAAATCACACATGACCTCTAGGAGCCAAATTACTGAGCTTCCACCCCCCACAATGCTTAGCTTGTGGTGCCTATGTTGCAGTCCAAACAAATTTGTGACATGGCTAATTTGAATTGAGATGAGACTCCTGGATGTTGATCTCAGGTATGGATAAGACTTTCATCTGTTTTGTTGCAGAATATATTGATCATTATCCTACTTGGTGCAACTTAAATCCTTCTAACTGCCATGAGTTGCCTGATCCAAATGTAATATATAATTCCTCTATTTAACAGGGCATACTTGGAATATGTGAGGTTCCTGTTTGACGGTGGTAATGACATTACTGTTGCCATAAGAAGTCATCTACAATCATGACTTGATTCATCTTTTAGCATTTTGAGGGAATTATTGCAAGATTCTTGTACCACAATGGTGATAACACCAGCATCTACTACTGAAGGACATGTTCTACTACATGACAATACTAAAGATGACAATTGGAAATGAGGCAACTAAGGAGCCTTTATATGGGACTCAATGTGGCATGCAGTAATGAGATGGTATTGGTGCATTTGGCTGGTGTTTACCATGAGGATCTGGTGTTAGTTAATTTGAAGGCATTCTCTCCTGCATGATCAGCTCCTGAAATTGATCCTATTTCAAATGTCACCAATCTCCCTGGATGTTTTTGGTTGCTATTATCACAATCTACCTCCAAGTTCTGATTTGCATTATTTCTGGATTTATTGTAAGAACTGGAAAAGATGTTGTACAAATGTTTGTTCATGCAACTTTATTCCATTAAACATAATGTATTGGTTCATTTCAATTCAGTGTTTTGATTCTGTTCCAGACCATTTGAATTGGTAATTTACAATTGGCAAAACTTTCAGGCTGCAACTGTGCTGGTCTTCATGGGAGGGTCATTGCAAGGGATAAGTTTGCTTTGTTTGAAAGCACATGGGTGTGGTTCACAATTCTGGCCTGCAGCCTGCTTGGAGTTCCCTGTGCATAATGGTCTGATTTGGCATCAGTCAGCTGCAGTGCATGAAGTAACATATTTTGAACAGAACAAATCCTGAACAGAACAAATCCTATTCCTTACTAATACTTGAGCACAGGAGGGGAACAGTCTCCAGCCATAAACCTGTTGGAGATGCATTCATCTCAAAAGTACATTTAGGTATTTCAATTGTTCCATTGTACATTTGTGTTGAATTAACATTTAAACATCTTTAAATCTGTCATTTATATTATTTGTTTCCAAATCTGACCATCATCTTAGTTAAGACAAATGATCAGAAGTTCATCAGTGTAATCCTTGGACAGGGTATCAATTCCCATTACTGCTCAGTACACTATGGATTGTGATGTTCACAGTTCAGCACTACAGTCATAAAATTTAGTGTAACCAAGGTGGCAAACAGGACACAGGCTGGGATCAGCACAATTTTGTCCATTGTCCAACAAAAATTCAGCATAATGCCTCAACTATTCATTATACTAGTGACTTAATGGACATGACAGTGAACCATACTCAAGTTTTCCTGTGATAAGATAAGTGGGCAGCAAGTTGTCTAAATGAGATCATAAAATGAAAATGGCCACAAAGATTGAGTAAAATTGGAGAAAACAAATTGTAATGAATGTAACTAGGAAGACATTGAAGTTGGCCCAAATAAAGAACTAGTATACTTAAATTTTGAAAACTAGAAGTGGCCTGCTCATGATCTTCAGGGGGTCATTCACATTAAAATGTTGTAGACACAAAATGTTATCAAAAATGCCAACAGAATTGTTTGTCTTCAACTGTAAGTTTAGTGCATAAAGCATTAGAGAGGTGGATGCATCATTGCAGTGAGCCAGATCTCATACAATGAGGTGGTGTACAGAAAGGAGAGAGAACCCTGTGCCATGGTGTCAGGACAACAAACTTTCCCTCAGTAGCAGTAAAACCAACAAGCTGGTTGATGATTCAGGAAGAGTTCATATCAGTGGTGCAGAGGTGGTTGAGAGGTTCAAGTTCCTTGGTATAAGTATCACCAGTAACTTGATGTGGTCCAGCAACATAGACACCATGACCAAGAAAGCACACCAGCACCTCTACTTCCTCAGAAGGCTAAGGAAATTCAGCAGATCTCCAAAGACTCAATGTTTACAGATGCACCACAGAAAGCATCTTATCCAAATGCATCACAGCTTGGTATGGCAGTGGGTTTGCCTGTTGCTGTGTGAATTCTAAGAATGTTGTGAACACAGCCTGGTCTATAATGCAAGCCAGCATGCACTCCATTGACACTGCCGACACTGATGTCATCACCCAGAGCTATTGACCTCAGAGAGGCTGATGTGCATATTAAGCTGTCTGTCATAGTTGACTTGTTTGAAACTGACCCAAGCTGTTCAGTCTGCTTCTCAAAAGGTTTCTGCCACCTGCCACATTAATCAATAAGGATAAAAGATAAACTTTCGTGTATAGAGGATTATGGAGATGGTTTACAACACCATAGTGGGTCAGATCTCAAACAACGTTGAGATAGAGTACAGGAAGTAGATATCGAACCTAGCAGCATGGTGAAAATACAGCAATGCTTCCCTCATATCAGCAAAACAAAAGAACTGGTGAATGACTTCAGGAAGCAGGGCAGAGTGCACACCCCTGTCTGTATCAATGGTGCTGATGTGGAGGTGATTTGAGAGCTTCAAGTTCTCAGTATAAATATTAATATTCAATTGACTTGGTCCAGCCACATAGACACAGGGGCCAAGAAAGCACATCAGTGACTCCACTTCCTCGGAAGGCCATGGAAATCCTGCATGTGCCCAATGAACATCACAAGTTTTTACAAAAGCACCATAGAAAGCATTCCTTCTGGATGCATCACAGCTTGGTATGGCAACTGCTCTGACCAAGACCTCCGGAAGTTGCAGAGAGCTGCGAACGCAGCCCAGTTTATCACGAACAACGGTCTCCCCTCCATTGACTCTGTCTACATTTGCCGCTGTCTCAAGAAAGCACCAAACATAATAGAAGTCCCCTCCCACCCTCGTCATTCTCGCTTCTCTCCCCTTCCATGAGGTAGAACATACAAAAGCGAGAATACATACCCAGCAGGCTCAAGAACAATTTCTATCCCACTTCGATAAGACTCTTGAACAGACCTCTTCTGCGATAAAATGAACTTTTGATCTCAGTCTACATCGTCATGGGCTTGCACCTTAACACTCTAACCGCTGCACTCGCTCTGTTACTTTCATACAGTATTCCGCATTCTGATTTTTTTTCCTTTAAGTACTACCTCTATTTATTTATACATTGATCTGTTTGATGACAGGCAAACAAACATTTTCACTGTATCTCGGTACATGTGTCAATAATAACCAATCACCAAATTGCTGCAAAACAAATACGAGTTAAACCAGATCTGAATGCCACATTTATTAGACAATCTTCACTGGTGATGCTGGCAGGAGCCGACATCTCTGTCGTTTATTTTTATTCATTTACGGGGATGTGGCAATAACCGGCATTGCCTGTATTTATTATTCATCCCTGATTGCCCAGGAACTGAGGAATCCATTGAAGAGAAACACAACGTTGCCGAAATGCGATACAAGCTGGGGCTATTCTTGGGGATCATTTAAAAAGCAGAACATTCCTGAAAGTGGCACGTGTATATTTGAATGTTCAGTTGATTTGGGGCGTGGGAAACAATTTAGGGAAAATAGTATAAAATGTCCCACCTGAGCGTTCTAGGTTACAGGTTGTTTGGGTGCTTCTCGAAGTAAAAGAGGAGTACTTTTGTTAGACATAGACTTCTGTTTTCTCTGAAGTGTTATCCTTCCGTAGAGATGGAGGCTCGCGTGTTGCTGCTACTTTTCACCCTGCGCTGTCTGCTCGCTGCTGCGGGGGCTGCTGATGTGACTGAGCCGCTCCACCGCCACGTCGGAGGAAGAGCGAATGCACCCGCAACGTGCAGGTGAGCGGAGGGTAGAGGCTCACCCGGACACGGAGTGGGTGACAGCTGGGGAATGCTGCAGGGTGTGCGGGACCTGAGGCAGGAGATGTGTTCACCTGTCTGCTTTGGGTCTTCCACATTCTAGTCTTTCTGCGAGAGGTGTTGAGACAATAGAGGCGGGTGGGGTACTTCCGAAATTAACTTGGTGCCTGTGTAATCTCATTGCCCGCCTGTTTTTATTTTGACATTTACACCGTGTGGCTCATCTATGCATGGAGACGGAGTCGCTCAAATGACGAAAAGGATAATAGCATCAGGATTGTTTAATGACGAGGGTTAAGTCGATCTGAATGTTGTTCGTTCATGGCACAAGTTCCGACTAGTGATAGTAAATTCATGTTTCAGTGTGTGCCAGGTCGAATGATTGTTTTTTATGGTGAGCAACAAAACCTGTGTATGATTACTCCTGCACGCAAGTCGTTTGGTGTGTTAATATTCATTTTAGCCTGTTCTGCTATTCGTTAATTAAAGCCGTCCATCTACCTCGGTGTCTTCCCACACTAATAACATCCTGTCCTTCTAGAAATCCACTTCATTAGTGAATGCAATACTATCTACCAGTGGTTCCTCTCTTCATCCTGGAGAGATTTTAGTTCTTGGCCACTCTCTAATCTTGTCCCTATCCCCTCTTGAAACCTCTACCTTTCCCTGACTCTCAATCCCACCAAATTTCCTATCACCAAATCTGGTGGAGGGGAACACCCGGTTATTTAGCCAAATCCTTGCAGGTTGATTGTTGCCCCCACATGTTCCTTTGCACCACCTGCCCTGGCCTCCCACTCAGATTTATCACCATTTTGCATTGTCTGAGCCACTTCTCAATCCATGTCAGTATTTCTCTTGAACTGTTCTCTAATTGTCAACTGACCACCTGTGCAGGTCACTGAAAGACAAAATTCAAATATACATCCACTCACTTCCCCTTTATCTATTCTATTAGTTGCATTGTCCAAGGATTCTAGTGGATCAGTCAAACATGATTATTCTATACTTCCTCTGCTGAATCCTGTTCTCCAAGGTTTTTCATTGTTGCAGGCTTCACTTTAGACTCCCCTCCACTGAGGTCAGCCTAACTGTTATTTCCCTGTTTTCTCCCTCACAGTCGAGTTGTGTGGAATGTGGAGCTGTACATAAGTGCTCAGATGTATGTTTTGGATCTGCATAATGTTTTAATACTCAGTCAGTGGTAGAAAAACACAGCATTGTTGTGTTCCAGATGGAAAGGATCACAGAGATTGAGTAACATTGCAGAAACCAAGTTGTAATGAATGTAAGTATGAAGACATTGGCCCAAATTTAAAAAAACTGGTATATTTAAATTTTGAAAATAAGTGGCCTGCTCAGATCTTCAGGGGGCTCATTACACTAAAATGTAGTAGACACAATGTTACCAAAATGCCAACAGAATGGTTGTCTTTAACTGTAAGGTGAGTGCATAAAGCATTGGGGAGATGGTTTACATCACTGTAGTGAGCCAGATGTCAAACCATGATGAGGTGCAGTACCAGAAGAGAATCTGGTGCCATGGTGTCAAAACATCAAGCTTTCCCTCAATATCAGGAAATTGAAAGAGCTGATCAATGATGTCAGGAACTAGGGAGGAGTACTATTTGTACCAATGGTGTTGAGGTTCAGGTTCCTTGATATAATTATCACCAGTAACTTCATGTGGTCTAGCAACATAGACACAAAGCCCAAGAAGGCACACTAGCACTTCTACTGCCTCAGAAGGCTAAGGAAATTCAGCAGATCTCCAAAGACCCTCACCAGTGTTTACAGATGCACCATGGAAAGCATCCTATCGAAATGCATCAGTTTAAGGCAACTGCTTTGCCCACAGCTGTGTAAATTCTAAAAGTTGTGAACACAGCCCATTCTATCATTTGCAGACCAGCTTGCACTCCATTGACAGTACTGCCTCTTCCACTGCCTCACGAAAGCAGCCAACATAACAAGAGTCCCCTCACCCTTGTCATATTCTTCTCCCTCTTCCATTAATCATTAGGTACAAACAGTTGAGAACATATACCACCAGGCTCAATGACAACTTCTACTCCATTGTTATAAAGTTCTTGAAGAAACTTCTTGTATGTTAGAGATCTCTCAATCTATCTTATCATGGCCCTTGCACCTTAACCACCTACCTACACAGCACTCTCAGTAACTGTAACACTATATTCTGCATTCTATTATTGCTTTCCTCATGTACTAACTCAATGTAAATATGCATAAAATGATTTGTGCATGATGTGCAAACAAAGCATCCATTGTACCTCAGTACATGTGACAACAAAAACAATTACCAATTAGATAAAGCCCTTGTTAGACCACATCTGAAGCACTGTAAGGGCCATTTGATTTGGACAGTCTTCAGTGGTGATACTGGTAGGACTGGACACTATTTATATTCACAGGGATGTGGCAATAATTGGCATTGCCTGCATTCATTACCCATTTGTATCCGCCCAAGAACTGAGGAATCCATTGAAGAGTGACAAAATGTTGCCAAAAGGTGATGCAAGCTGGGGCTATCCCTGAGAATCATTGAAAGGAATAACTCTCCTGAAATTGTATGTGTATATTTTAACACTCAATTGAAATGGAGCAGGTAAAATGTCTCACCTGGGCACTCTAGGTTATAGGTTTAGATGCTTCTAGAAGTAAAAAAACATTTGAACTTAATCTTCCAGCCTCTTGGTGTTGTCCTGCAGTGGAGATAGAAGTTCACACGTTGCTACTCTTTGCCCTGTGCTGTCTGCTTGCTGCTGCAGGGACTGCTGATGTAACTGAGCCAGAAAATGGTGATGAAATCTCAGTGGCTAGTGGGGTAGGGAAGAATAGTGTGGGGCAGCTTTCAAGCTGCATTCTTGATTTAGACAAGTGTCTAAATGTTCTTTTCCAGGTTTGTTGATACTAAACTAAATGGGATTGAGTCAGGAATGCAGAGGCTTCAATGGGATATGGACAGGTGAAGTGAGTGGCCAACAAGAACAATGCAGATGCAATACAATGTGGCAAAATCTGAAGTTATCCAATCAGGTGCACAAAAGCAGATTTTTAAGTGAAGGAATTGGCAAATATTCCAAGGATATCCTTGTACCCAAATCACACATAATGATTTTCTCCAACTATATGGTGTGGTGAAGCTTGGTGAGACAGCACTCAGAATGTTGTGTAGAGCTTTTGTCACCTTACTAAAAGAGACAGTAGCCATACCAAGTGCAGTAAAGATTCACTGGGTTGGCTGCAAGGATGATAGGTTTGCCACAGGAGGTTTGAATACACTCAGCCTTCATTCAAAAGTTTAGATTGTGGAGATAGCTCACTGAAGCTTTTGATAGGGGTCTACAGCTGCAGGGAGGATGTTTCTCCTGGATGGAAAGACTAGAACCAAGAGTAGGCCATCTAAAGCAAAATTGGAAAAATTCTGCATTCAGTGCTGATGCATTGTCTTTGTTCCAAGTGGAGCATCAGTGATTATCCATTGAATTCATTCAATGCTTTTTCAGCTCCATAGCATAGGAGGATAGAGCTGGTAGATTGGCTGCCTTGATCAATGAACTGCAGAACAGGCTCAGATTGTCAAAAAAAACTGCATGTACAGATGTCACTGAATTTTGGTGCAAACAGCATCACAGTGTTTGTTTTGTTGTATGACACTGAAGACAGCAGCAGCATTAGAAGTGGCACATATGGGGGGGGGAGAGAAAATCTACTTTTAGTAGTTGGGACTTCTGCCACACAGGAATACCATTAATCAGATTATCACCATTCATCAAGCAAGCCTGATGGAACCATCCAGCCCTTACCTGCAACAAGTCTGTATCCATACATTGATCAGCCAAATGGCATCAAGGGTGAAATAGACAGGTGGGCAGGTAGTGGTCTAACATTAACCAAGTTATCCACCCCCACTCAATCAACAGAAAAATGTAACTGTCAACATGGGAGACCTAAAGCAGACTAGTGAACAAATCTCCTACCTCATGTCCCACACTCGAGCATTTCTCAGCTATCACCCAGATCCTGTACAGGACAGCCTTTGCTCACTTGCATGTTGCATGTGCATTTGCCCTTCCCCAGAGTGGCTCTCCCTCCAGGGGAGGTAGGATGGAGTTAAAGTATGAGGAGTTGAGTTCAATGGGGCAAGAACAGCCAATGGGCCTACCAGCAGAGTCTTGTTTGTGGATCCTGCATGAGAGCTCCCAACCCTGCACTTCTGTCAAGTTGGAGATGAGATCTCTAAATACTGGACTGCTTATGTAGTCAAACTGAGACTCTCAGTTTGAGAGCCATTACTATTGCAAATTGTTAGAGCACAGGAGCATGCATTTCTGAAATAAGTGAGAAAGAATTTTATTGTATCAAACTACCTTCTGTTCCCTCAATCAAATAACCAATGCATAATTTTTAATTGAAGAGTGCTTTTGTTTCTAGTTGTACACTTCCCTGTATTACAAATTTCATATTCCTAGGTTAACCCTCTAAACAGATTTGCAATGCAGTTATAAGTACTGTAGGATAAACAGAGGAGGAAACGGGTGTTCAAATCAGATTCCTTGAGATTTATTGTTGCATTAACAACAATATCAAAGTTGTCACTCCATGTACTGCAGATCACATGTCAAATTAGACCATTAAGCACTGGAACCCTGAGCAGTTCCAGGCCAGAATTATGAACCACTCCACTGTGCTTTAAAACACAATGCAGGGGATAGTATTCAAAATGACTCTCCACTTCATGAAGACCAGCTCAGTTGCAGTCTCATTGTTTTGACAAGTGAAAATTAATTAAATTTGCCAGCTGCATGGCTTTTATTTAAAAGGTTTCACATGGTCATCCAAGACTGTCACATTATAACTTCATGTAGTTTCACTTCATCTAGTCCTGCAATCTGAATTAAACTATTGCAAATGACTTCAGCCAAACAAAATGACAAAATATCGGTTCCTTAAAATTTGAGACAAGATATTTATCTGTCACATGTACATTGAAACAGTGAAATACATCTTTGCATTGCTAAGAATGTTCTGGGGGCAGCCTGCAAGTGTTGCCATGCTTCTGGTGCCAACATAGCATGCCCACAGCTCCTAACCTGTATGTCCTTGGAATGTGGGAGGAAACCCACATGTACAAACTCCTTACAGGCAGCAGTGGGAATTGAACCCAGGTCACTGGCACTGTAATAGCTTTACACTAACAGCTATGCTAACAATCTATAAACCTAGAGTGCCCAGATGAGACACTTTACCTGTTCCATTTTGATGGTTAAAATATACACATACACTTTCAGGAATGTTATTAATAGACAAGTTGCAGAAGAAAACCTTTGTACATTTCCTGTTCTTACAATAAATCTGAAAATGGTGACATTTGTAATGAGAATCGAGTACTAACTTCAGAAGTTTTGATCATGCAAGCGAGAATGACTTCAAATTCACTAATTCCAGATGTTCATGGTAAAAAGTCAAATGCACCTGCACCATATCATTACTATATACCACAACAATATTTGAACAAACCCATTTCTAGACTCCTTTGTTTCCTCATTTCCAATTGTCATCCAGTTGAACATGTCCTTGAGAAATTGATTCTTCTGTTTTCTCCATTATGATACAAGAATCTTGCAATAATGCCCTCAATGCTGAACAATGAACCAAGTCAAGATTGTAGCCAACTTCTTATGGCAATAGTAATGCTGTTACCACAATCAAACAGGAACTTCACATACTCCAAATATGCCCTGATAAATAGAGGAATGATGCATTATTACACTTGGACCAGGCAACTAATGGCAGCTGCAATAGTTTCAAGTGGACTATGAAGGATAATTTGTGATTAATACATTCTACAACAGATCTGTTTGTCAAGTCCTATCCATGTCCAAGAAATATCCTCAAGCATTATTTCTCTCATCAGAAATCAGCTATGTCTCATTTGTTGGGCCTACAAAATAGGCACCACAACCTAAGTATTTGGGAGAGGTTGGGGGAAGAAGGGGGTGTGCTGGGCTTTGCCAGTAATGTTGCCCCCAGTGTTAATGGAGAGTAATTTTATCACTTATGGTTTGTGCACAGTCCTTCCCTAAAGCGTCACAAGTTCCCTTGCTGTCATGGACCGAACACAGCAAGAGGCTCCGGGTAAACTAAACTGGGACAGAGTTGTGCATTGTATCATTTGGAAGGATCTTGGTCTATTAGAAATGTGGCACCAGAATTCCAGGAATTAGTTCCTAGGGCTACATTTCAAACTTCACCTGTGATGCTTTGATTGAAGTTCAGAACTATGGTGAACAGACCCTCACTTAGTTGGAAAATCAGCAGCAATTGCAAAGTTCAGTCCTGAAATGTTGGTTTATGTCAGTTTTAGCAAGAGAAATTGTTCTGTTCCAAACTGCTGAAGAAATCAAGAACTCCCACTGCAGTGACACATCATTGTAACTCCCACTGCAGTGACACATCATTGTAACTCCCACTGCAGTGACACATCATTGTAACTCCCACTGCAGTGACACATCATTGTAACTCCCACTGCAGTGACACATCATTGTAACTCCCACTGCAGTGACACATCATTGTAACTCCCACTGCAGTGACACATCATTGTAACTCCCACTGCAGTGACACATCATTGTAACTCCCACTGCAGTGACACATCATTGTAACTCCCACTGCAGTGACACATCATTGTAACTCCCACTGCAGTGACACATCATTGTAACTCCCACTGCAGTGACACATCATTGTAACTCCCACTGCAGTGACACATCATTGTAACTCCCACTGCAGTGACACATCATTGTAACTCCCACTGCAGTGACACATCATTGTAACTCCCACTGCAGTGACACATCATTGTAACTCCCACTGCAGTGACACATCATTGTAACTCCCACTGCAGTGACACATCATTGTAACTCCCACTGCAGTGACACATCATTGTAACTCCCACTGCAGTGACACATCATTGTAACTCCCACTGCAGTGACACATCATTGTAACTCCCACTGCAGTGACACATCATTGTAACTCCCACTGCAGTGACACATCATTGTAACTCCCACTGCAGTGACACATCATTGTAACTCCCACTGCAGTGACACATCATTGTAACTCCCACTGCAGTGACACATCATTGTAACTCCCACTGCAGTGACACATCATTGTAACTCCCACTGCAGTGACACATCATTGTAACTCCCACTGCAGTGACACATCATTGTAACTCCCACTGCAGTGACACATCATTGTAACTCCCACTGCAGTGACACATCATTGTAACTCCCACTGCAGTGACACATCATTGTAACTCCCACTGCAGTGACACATCATTGTAACTCCCACTGCAGTGACACATCATTGTAACTCCCACTGCAGTGACACATCATTGTAACTCCCACTGCAGTGACACATCATTGTAACTCCCACTGCAGTGACACATCATTGTAACTCCCACTGCAGTGACACATCATTGTAACTCCCACTGCAGTGACACATCATTGTAACTCCCACTGCAGTGACACATCATTGTAACTCCCACTGCAGTGACACATCATTGTAACTCCCACTGCAGTGACACATCATTGTAACTCCCACTGCAGTGACACATCATTGTAACTCCCACTGCAGTGACACATCATTGTAACTCCCACTGCAGTGACACATCATTGTAACTCCCACTGCAGTGACACATCATTGTAACTCCCACTGCAGTGACACATCATTGTAACTCCCACTGCAGTGACACATCATTGTAACTCCCACTGCAGTGACACATCATTGTAACTCCCACTGCAGTGACACATCATTGTAACTCCCACTGCAGTGACACATCATTGTAACTCCCACTGCAGTGACACATCATTGTAACTCCCACTGCAGTGACACATCATTGTAACTCCCACTGCAGTGACACATCATTGTAACTCCCACTGCAGTGACACATCATTGTAACTCCCACTGCAGTGACACATCATTGTAACTCCCACTGCAGTGACACATCATTGTAACTCCCACTGCAGTGACACATCATTGTAACTCCCACTGCAGTGACACATCATTGTAACTCCCACTGCAGTGACACATCATTGTAACTCCCACTGCAGTGACACATCATTGTAACTCCCACTGCAGTGACACATCATTGTAACTCCCACTGCAGTGACACATCATTGTAACTCCCACTGCAGTGACACATCATTGTAACTCCCACTGCAGTGACACATCATTGTAACTCCCACTGCAGTGACACATCATTGTAACTCCCACTGCAGTGACACATCATTGTAACTCCCACTGCAGTGACACATCATTGTAACTCCCACTGCAGTGACACATCATTGTAACTCCCACTGCAGTGACACATCATTGTAACTCCCACTGCAGTGACACATCATTGTAACTCCCACTGCAGTGACACATCATTGTAACTCCCACTGCAGTGACACATCATTGTAACTCCCACTGCAGTGACACATCATTGTAACTCCCACTGCAGTGACACATCATTGTAACTCCCACTGCAGTGACACATCATTGTAACTCCCACTGCAGTGACACATCATTGTAACTCCCACTGCAGTGACACATCATTGTAACTCCCACTGCAGTGACACATCATTGTAACTCCCACTGCAGTGACACATCATTGTAACTCCCACTGCAGTGACACATCATTGTAACTCCCACTGCAGTGACACATCATTGTAACTCCCACTGCAGTGACACATCATTGTAACTCCCACTGCAGTGACACATCATTGTAACTCCCACTGCAGTGACACATCATTGTAACTCCCACTGCAGTGACACATCATTGTAACTCCCACTGCAGTGACACATCATTGTAACTCCCACTGCAGTGACACATCATTGTAACTCCCACTGCAGTGACACATCATTGTAACTCCCACTGCAGTGACACATCATTGTAACTCCCACTGCAGTGACACATCATTGTAACTCCCACTGCAGTGACACATCATTGTAACTCCCACTGCAGTGACACATCATTGTAACTCCCACTGCAGTGACACATCATTGTAACTCCCACTGCAGTGACACATCATTGTAACTCCCACTGCAGTGACACATCATTGTAACTCCCACTGCAGTGACACATCATTGTAACTCCCACTGCAGTGACACATCATTGTAACTCCCACTGCAGTGACACATCATTGTAACTCCCACTGCAGTGACACATCATTGTAACTCCCACTGCAGTGACACATCATTGTAACTCCCACTGCAGTGACACATCATTGTAACTCCCACTGCAGTGACACATCATTGTAACTCCCACTGCAGTGACACATCATTGTAACTCCCACTGCAGTGACACATCATTGTAACTCCCACTGCAGTGACACATCATTGTAACTCCCACTGCAGTGACACATCATTGTAACTCCCACTGCAGTGACACATCATTGTAACTCCCACTGCAGTGACACATCATTGTAACTCCCACTGCAGTGACACATCATTGTAACTCCCACTGCAGTGACACATCATTGTAACTCCCACTGCAGTGACACATCATTGTAACTCCCACTGCAGTGACACATCATTGTAACTCCCACTGCAGTGACACATCATTGTAACTCCCACTGCAGTGACACATCATTGTAACTCCCACTGCAGTGACACATCATTGTAACTCCCACTGCAGTGACACATCATTGTAACTCCCACTGCAGTGACACATCATTGTAACTCCCACTGCAGTGACACATCATTGTAACTCCCACTGCAGTGACACATCATTGTAACTCCCACTGCAGTGACACATCATTGTAACTCCCACTGCAGTGACACATCATTGTAACTCCCACTGCAGTGACACATCATTGTAACTCCCACTGCAGTGACACATCATTGTAACTCCCACTGCAGTGACACATCATTGTAACTCCCACTGCAGTGACACATCATTGTAACTCCCACTGCAGTGACACATCATTGTAACTCCCACTGCAGTGACACATCATTGTAACTCCCACTGCAGTGACACATCATTGTAACTCCCACTGCAGTGACACATCATTGTAACTCCCACTGCAGTGACACATCATTGTAACTCCCACTGCAGTGACACATCATTGTAACTCCCACTGCAGTGACACATCATTGTAACTCCCACTGCAGTGACACATCATTGTAACTCCCACTGCAGTGACACATCATTGTAACTCCCACTGCAGTGACACATCATTGTAACTCCCACTGCAGTGACACATCATTGTAACTCCCACTGCAGTGACACATCATTGTAACTCCCACTGCAGTGACACATCATTGTAACTCCCACTGCAGTGACACATCATTGTAACTCCACTGCAGTGACACATCATTGTAACTCCCACTGCAGTGACACATCATTGTAACTCCCACTGCAGTGACACATCATTGTAACTCCCACTGCAGTGACACATCATTGTAACTCCCACTGCAGTGACACATCATTGTAACTCCCACTGCAGTGACACATCATTGTAACTCCCACTGCAGTGACACATCATTGTAACTCCCACTGCAGTGACACATCATTGTAACTCGGAGGCCAGTAAGCAAGCAGCTCAGTGGTTGAAGTTACGGTATCTGAAACATCTTTCATATTATGCTGAAGGCATTCAAATTCAAGTGGAAAGGTCTGGTTTTGACAGTAAGCACTCTTCATAATACTGCTCCATCACCTGCCCCAAAACAGAATGGCTAATTAAATACATCCACATGACACCAAGTGACAATGAGGCAATTTCTGGCAACAAAGTTGAGGCAATTAGTGCAAATTTACCCACGCCAACAAACTGATTCAGTGCTTGGTTGTTTTAGTGGTGAGTACATACAAAAAAAATAACATTATAACATCTGTGCTGCAGCAAACAATATGTTCTGGTAACATTTTGCTTGCACATGTACAAGGATCCTTTGCACTGCAGCTCACCTGGGAACACTGCTGCTGAATCTGGACCTGATCCCAATGGCACTGCACTTCAGGAAATCTTTGAATCATTTTCCTTGGAAGGGAACAAAATACACAAGTCAAGGCATTCCCACTTCCTCTTGATCAGTTACTTCATACACAGGTGTGAGGAGAAGCTGCAGCACGTTCTAACCTTATCCAAATATCAGCCAAGTTACAGATATCTGCACAAGCTAAGTTTGTAATTAAGTGTTAATTCTGACCCATGCAAAAATCCCATGATTACGTGTCAATGTTACTGTTCATGGGCCCAGAAATCAATCCAGGAAAAAGACTTGAAACTATCTGGTCATATAGCTGTTGATGGACAAATTATTTACAGTGACTCACAGGCAAGACTAACCAGGCTTTGATTAAAGCCATCTCAGCCAGATGAAATCAGATAGTTGCTAGTCCAAATACAGTCAGGTTGCATGAAAATTGAGGGCTCTAAATCAAATTTCAAAAGCTAAAATCTCAACCTAAATTTGAACAGCTGCAAGTCCAATTCAGCAAAAGAGTCTGCTGCAACCAGAATATTCTGTCTGGAATGCAGCCATTGACAAATCATGCTCAACAGCAGATCTGGGTAGAAATTCAACCATAGGCTCGAGGAAGTATTTCTTATTACTGCTCAAGAATAGAAACACTGCACAAAATGCACAAGACTGCAGCCACTTACAGCAGAAGATCTTAAAGCTTATTCCTCAAGGTGCTCCTGACTAAGATTGAAATACAGGATGTGTCACTGACACAAATCAAATCAGTGGCAATGTTGCATGCTTAATCCACTGCTGTAAACACATTCCAATTAGCTTTGACAAATTCTATCAACTAGTTTCCCCAGCACTACAAATACATTTAGTTCTTGTATCCTGGCTCATACCCCATGCATAAATGTTCAGGAACATGGAAAACTGTCCATTAATTAGGATCAGACTAAAGCTCTGAATAGAGCCAAGAAGTGCTTTCAAGCAGAATATATAGTAAGAGAAAGTTCCCAAATAAGGCATAGACACCAGAGATGCATGTGCAAGAGAACAGAAAATTGAAGCACAGATCACAGGTAGGATCATGACTCATGGTGAGGTGTTTTTTAAAAAAAATCTGGAAATACTCAACACCAAATATTTCCATCAATGGTACCTGTCCTGCTGAGTGCTTCCAGCATTGTTGTTATTTCCAGCATCTGCGTTTTAATTTGAGAGAACTGAACATTCAGGTACTGCTGGACCTAAATGGTCAAATAGTATGCAACAGGATCTTTACTAGCATTTCTGATGACCAAGTGATGCAGATTAGGGGCTAATTATGGTATAGCACATCAGGTTCTTGGGTCAAGGACATAGTCAATGCAAATTGTTGATACTAAAATTCATCTGCCACTCACCTTCAAAAACCAGCTGGTTAATAAAAACAACTTCAGATATATTGAACAACTGAGTAATTTTATGTAATTGAACTGTACTATTTATAAAATAGTAAATCTCACATCATATTAGTCAGTGATAATAAACCTGATTCTTTTCATCAAGTCCAGGTCAGATGGTCAGCCTGTACCAGCAAGCATAGCATGTAAAATGAACTAAAGAACTTGGCCACATGCTCTTCCTTTACACTGCAAACTGGTCTAAACCAGTTAGATAAGGAAACCTGTGAACAGATTGAGTTACACTTCAGTTTTAAAGACAATGAAACTACAGCAATACAGAACCAAATATACTGCAAGTTACTGAAAGTTTACAGACATAGGTGTTTATGCAAACATATAAGCAAGTGTAAGGAAAGCTAAAACTACAAATAAAACAAGAAAAACAACACTATGGACCCTCATCCAACAGAATATGATAGATATAAGATCCACAAATCTGAGCTCTCCTGCCTTTGGACTCAACAACTTTCAGAACTGGGGCCTTGTCATTGTACCAGCTACACACCTGCCAGAAACAGATTCTTTATAATAGTTCTCAGCTTCCATTTCAAAGATACATCCAGATGTTTTAGTATTATATTTCATTGCATATTTATGTTTTGAATCAATGAACAGTAGTTTCATATGTCTTTAAATAAATCTATTTATTTTAGTTGATATTTTGACTATTTCCAACTTCCTCTGTTGATCAAGCTAGCAGAAGTTCATCAGGGTGATCCTTGGGCAGAGCAGTGGTTCCCACCTTATGTGGTCTAATTATTGCCAGCAATGCTCTCTGCCTTTTGGAAGGGTTGCAGTGGTGATGTTCACAACTGGGAGCCACACAGTTGCAAAATTCAGTGTAACCAAGGTGACAATTGTGACATACAGGCTGGGATCAACAATATTTTACCACTGTCCCACAACAACCCAGGATGGTGCATCAACTATTCATTTTATTAGTGACTTAAAGGATATGGCAGAGAAAGATATATTCATATTTTCCAGAGAGTTAATCATTGGTGGGTCACAAGTTGTTTATATGGGATGATAAAATGCAAGGGGTCATTGATAGATTGAGTAAAATTGTGGAAGACAAATTTAATATCACTATGAAGACATTCAAGTTGGCTAACATGAAAGGGATAACATGTAAATAGAAGTGACCTTCTCAAGAAGTTCAGGGGTTCATTCACACTAAGATTCAGTAGACACAAAGTATTCAACAATGCCAAATGAATCCTTTCCTTAAAGTGCAAGTTTAGTGAATAAAGGATTTGGGAGATGTTTTACACCACCATCGTGGGCCAAGTTTCAAACAACGATGAGAGAGTACAGAAAGGAAATGGAAAACCCAGTAGCATGGTGTCAAGACAGCAACCTGTTCCTCAATGTCAGCAAAACAGTGGAACCGGTCATTGACTTCAAGTGGCCAGAGTACCCGACCTGTCTACATCCATGGTGCTGAAATGGAGCTATTTGAGAGCTTCAAGTTCTGAGGTGTAAATAAATAACCAATAACTTGATGTGCTCCAGCCATGTAGAAACTGTAGCCAAGGAAGTGCACCAGCACCTCTACTTCCTTAGAAGGCTGTGGTAATTCTACATGTCCCCAATGAAATTCACCAATTTTTACATTTGCACCATAGAAAGCATCCTATCTGGATCCATCACAGCTTGGTATGCCAACTGCTTTGCACCAGAGCTCAAGGAGTTGCAGAGAGTTGTGACCGCAGCCCAGTCCATCATGAAAGCTGCCCCCCCCCCCCCCCCCATTGACTGTCTCCATTTGCCGCTGCCTTGGGAAAGCAGCGAATAAAGTCCCTTCCCACCCTGATCATTGTCTCTTCTCCACCCTTCCATTGGGCAGAACCTACAAATGTTTGAGAATACATACCACCAGGCTCAAGAACAGCTTCTATCCTGCTGGTATAAGACTCTTAATTGGACCACTTCTCTGATAAAGATGAATTTTTAATCTCTTAGTCTGCCTTGTCATGGTCATTGCATTTTAACTAACTGCTGTACTGTTACCATAACACTGCTTACTGATGTAATTTCCTTTAGTACTACCTTTATGTATTTATGTATGAAATGATCTGTTTGATGGCATGCAAACAAAGCTTTTCCCTGTATCTCGGTGCATGTGACAATAATAAACCAATTAATGACAATTAGATAAAACCCCAGTTAGACCACACCTGAAGCACTGTGTAAAGGGCACAGTTATTAGACAGTCTTCACTGGTGACACTGGCAGGAGCCGACATCTGTTTTTATTCATTCACGGGGATGTGGCAATAACCGGCATTGCCTGCATTTATTACCCATCCCTGATTGCCCAGGAACTGAGGAATCCGTTGAAGAGAAACACGACGGTGCCGAAATGCGATACAAGCTGGGGCTATTCTTGGGGATCACTTAAAAAGCAGAACGTTCCTGAAAGTGGCACGTGTATATTTGAATGTTCAGTTGAGTTGGG
The DNA here is from genome assembly GCF_009764475.1 of Pristis pectinata. NCBI lineage: Eukaryota > Metazoa > Chordata > Chondrichthyes > Rhinopristiformes > Pristidae > Pristis > Pristis pectinata. The sequence continues at coordinate 81,386,767 of NC_067406.1, forward strand.
GCGTGGGAAACAATTTAGGGAAAATAGTATAAAATGTCTCACCTGGGTACTCTAGGTTACAGGTTGCTTGGGTGCTTCTCGAAGTAAAAGAGAAGTACTTTTGTTAGACATAGACTTTTGTTTTCTCTGAAGTGTTACCCTGCCGTGGAGATGGAGGCTCGCGTGTTGCTGCTACTTTTCACCCTGAGCTGTCTGCTCGCTGCTGCGGGGGCTGCTGATGTGACTGAGCCGCTGGGGGAGAGCGGCTCCGCCGCCGCCCCAGGGGAAGAGCAACTGTACCCGCAACGTGCAGGTGAGTGGAGGGCAGAGGCTGTCCCGGACACGGACTGGGTGACAGCTGGGGAATGCTGTAGGGTGTGCGGGACCTGAGGCAGGAGATGTGTTCACCGGTCTGCTTTAGGTTTTCTACGTTCTAGTTTCCCTTTGAGGAGTGGTTTAATTCAGAAATTAATTTGGTGACTATGTAATCTCTCATTGCCTGCTGTCTTTATTTTGTCACTTGCTCCAAGTGGCTTATCTCTGCGTAGGTACAGGCTTTAGGTTTTTAAACCTGTTCTGCCGTTCATTGATCAATGCAGTCCATTTACCGCGGTGCCATTTTCCCGCATTATCTGCATGCTGTCGTTCCAGAAACCTATTGAGTTGAATACAATACTATCTACCAGTTATTCTTTCTGCAGCCAGGAGAGAGATTATGGTGCTTGGCCACTCTCTAAAATTGCCCATATCCCCTTTGAAACCTCAACCTTTCCCGGACTCTCTCACGAGGTTTTGTATCCCCAAATCTGGGGTATGCCAGTGGTGGAGAGGGTGGACGTGAGGTTATTTAGCCAAATCTTTGCAGATTGATTTCTGCCCCTGCACAGTTCCTTGCACCACCAGCCCCAGCCTCCATCTCTGAGATTCATCACCATTTTGCATTTTTCTGAGTCACTTTTCAATCCATGTGGGTGTATTGTTATGAACTGTTTTCTAATTGTGTCAACCGACCACCCGTGCAGGTCCTGGAAAGACGACAAATCCAGCTATACCTCCACTGGCTCCCCCTCATCTATTCTCTTAGCAGTACTCTCCAAGGACTACAATGAATCAATCAAACACGATTATTCCATACTTCCTCTGCTGAATCCTGTTCTCCAAGGTTTTCATTGTTGTAGTCCTCACTACAGACTGCTCTCCACTGAGGTCAGACTAACTGGTGGTTTCCTGTTTTCTCTCACTCAAACAGTGGTGTTGTGTTGAATGTTGATTTGAACATAACTAAGATATTTTGGATCTGCCTGATACAATCTTTGTTTTAATACTCAGTGGTAGGGAAAAAAAACTGCTTTGTTGTTTTCAATAATTGAGGCAACTCTTCTGCTTCCAACAGTTGAAACAAATGCCTGTCTGCACCACATATCAGATGCAGGATGTGATACTTTTCAATGTCTGGAAAACACAACCTCTAAACTAGATGACCCCTTGCATGAAATCTGCACAGACTTTCTTCAGAATGCAGGCAATTTTGATATACAGGTGAGTTTGGAGGCATTATGATTTCACTCCTTACACTCAAATACTGAATCACTTTTGTTGTCATGGTGAATTATTTTGCAACTGGGTAAAATTTGAGATGGGAAATAGGTGTCAAAATTGCACCTTGATATTAAAATTAAGTTGCAGTAAAGTTCCTCAAAGGAAAATCATAATTCAGTCCCTATCCAGAATTGCTGTGCAAGTCATATTGGAGAATGCATGAAGATGTGTTCAGTTTATGGAAAAGGTGTGCTTGCAATGGTACATCATGCAAAGTTACCAGATAATTCTAATTGAATGTTCATTGACAAAAGTTCTTTTCAGCTTTGTCTTGAGCTTGTTGCCTTTTGGGATGAGAGGATGTAACACTGCTGTGGTGTTTCAGACTGCTGGAAGGGCTAATTTGAATGCTTGCACTTGAGGCCTCAATCTCTGCTATAGATTAACTTTGTCTGCTTGGTAGAGGTTTTTAAGTCAATACTGTATATGGAAGTTAAATAGCTCATGTGGTTAGAATGTGCTGCTGCTTCTCTTCACACCTGTGTATGAAGTAGTAACTGACCAAGAGGAAGTGGGAATGCCTTGATTTGTGTACTTTGTCCCCTTCCAGGGAAAACAATTCAAAGATTTCCTGAAGTGCAGTGCCATTGGGATCAAGTCCAGATTCAGCAGCAGTGTTACCAGATGTGCTGCAGTGCAAAGGATCCTTGTTCATGTGCAAGCAAAATGTTACCAGCAACATAACATCTGTGCTGCATCAAACAGCAATATTGATGCTTTAGTGAACACGATTGATCTTAACAAAATACATATGAATGGGTGAGTAAATATTGATTTTATTGCATGTAGTCACTACCATAAGACAATCAAGCTCCTGATTTGGTTGGAATGGTTTAACGTAGTATTTGCCCAAACTTTGTTGCCAGAAATGGCTTCATTGGCACTTGGTGTCCTGTCCTGCATTTAACTGGACAATCTGTTTTGGGACAGGTGAGGGAGTAGTATTATAAAGTGTGCTTACTGGCAAACCCTGACCTTAAATTTCAATGCATTCAGCACAATACCAAGAACATTTTGGATACTGAATTTCAACCACTGAGGTACTTGCTTACTGGCCTCCCAGCCTATATGTAATTCAAGTGGGAATTCTTATTTTTAAGCAATTTGTAACAGAACAGCTGCTCCAGCAAAATCAAAGCTCTGACCTAATAAATCAAAATTACAGGACTGAACTTTTCCCTAATTTATTTTTCAAATCAATGGCAAATCTGTCTACCATAGTTCAGAACTTTGAAACAATCCCAGGTGACATTTAGAGTACATCCCTTGCAACCTCAATTCCTGGAGTTCTGGTGAGCCACTTTTCTGATGGACAAACATTCATCCAAATAATTCCATGCCCAACTCTGTCCCAGTTGAGTTGAACTGGAGACTCTGGCTTTGAGTCTATGAACACTTTCTCAACTGAAGAAACTTGTCACACTTCAGGGAAGGATGGTGCACAAAGCCCTGAAGTGATAAACATCACACCATTACCAATAGGGGCTAAATTACCAGCACCACCCTCTCTTTCTCTCCGCCCCCCCCCCACCCCCCCCCCCCACCAATCCCTCTGTTTGGCTTGTGCTGCCTTCATTGCAGGCCTAATGAATTGTGACATGTGACTAATTTGTATTGAGATGAGACTTCTGGATGTTGATTTCAGACTTGGTTAAGACTTTGCTAGCAGTTTTTGTTTCAGATATATTGATCATTGTCCCATATGGTGCAACTTAAATCCTTTAACTGCCATGAGTTGCCTGATCCAAATGTAATGCATAATTCCTATATTTAACAGGGCATACTTGGAATATGTGAGGTTCCTGTTTGACTGTGGTAACAACATTACTGTTGCCATAAGAAGTCATCTGCAGTCTTGACTTGGTTCATCTTTTAGTATTCTGAGGGAATTATTGCTAGATTCTTGTACCATAATGGAGACAAACCTTCATCTATTACTGAAGGACATGTTCTACTTGATGACAATACCACTCAAGAAGACAACTGGAAATGAGGAAACAAAAGAGCCTAGATGCGGGATTAACTGTTGTGGTACACAGTAATGAGATGCTATTAGTGCATTTGACTTGCTTGCTGTGAATATCTGGTGTTGGTGAATTTTAAAGTCATTCATTCATGCATGATCAACTCTTCAAATGATACTTGATACCCATTTCAAATGCCACTAACTGCCCTGGATGTTTTTGATTGCTGTTAGCACAATATACCTCCCAATTTCTGATTGCATTATTTCCTGACATTGTAAGAACTGGAAAAGATGTTGTACAAATGTTTGCTCAAGTGACATTAAACATTGGTTCATTTCAATTTCATGTTATGTTTCTTTTTCCAAACTATTGGCATTTGTTGAGTTGGCATTCGTTGAGTTGGTAGTTTTCAGCTGGGAAAACTTTCAGGCTGCATCTGTACTGGTCTTCATGAAGAGAGTCATTGCAAGGAATAATTTTGCATTGTTTGAAAGCACAAGGGAATGTTTCATAATTCTGGACTGGAACCTGTTTGGAATTCCCTGTGGATAATGGTCTGATGTGGCATCTGTCATTTGCAGAGCATAGTGAGAGCTTTCCTGTTTTCAAGAGAATAAATTGGATATTCTTTGCTAGATACTTGAATACAGTTTTACCCCTCCCCTGTTCATCCTCCAGTACTTAGACCTGCATTACAAAGTTGTTGGGAACATAGTAAAGCTGGATGTTGTCATATAGGAAAACTTGTGTTTTGAAACAAAAGCAAGTTCTTCAATAAATATTACATGTTGAGTATTTGGTATGAGTACATGAAAGTAGTTGCTAATAGAAAATTCTTTGTGCCAGTAGTTCCAGAAAAATGCATGTGCCTGTGCTCTTATCAACTGGCCATACTGAAGGTTTTCAAACTAGTAGAAGTCTTTTAGTTCTACCACATAAACAATTCAGAATATAGATCTCATTAGACATCCAACTTAATAGAAGATGCAAGTGCAGAGTTGGGGCACTTCCTACTTACCCAAGATCAACAAACAGGACTGAGCTGGTAGACCTACTGTTTCTGCCTGCTCTTGCTCCAGTGAACAGATCTCACCCTGACTCTATTCTGCTGCCTCTGGTCCATCCAGGATGCCACATGTTCACACTTGTTGCAGTTGGTCTTTATTTGCCATGTGGTTGCAGGCTGCTCCTCAGTGGAGGCAGAATGTATCACTTCTGCTTGCCATTCATGTCACAATTCACTCTGTTGGAGTAACTGCAGCATGGACATTGGGAATGTAATAATAAGATCTGCACATTTGAGCTCTCCCTCTGCCCTTGGACTCAAATCATAACTGGGTCCTTCACCTTATTCCAGCCATACACCTGTAGGAGACACATTACACTCAATATTTTTGGGTATTTTAATAGTTTCATTCTATATTTGTTATGAATTAACTGCAGTTTCATGCCTTTAAATGAATATTATTTAGGAATGTTTCCAAATTTCTCTGATCAAGCTAGTTGACAAAATATCTGAAGTTTAAGAGGAAACTTTGAGCAGGATGTTGGTTCCCATCTCATGTTCTTATTACTGTTACCAGTACACTCTGCCTTATGGATGGATTGTGGTGGTGATGTTTGCAGTTCAGAGCTACTGTCACAAAATTCAGTGTAACCAAGGTGGCAAATGTGATATCAGGATCAGCACAATGTTACCCACTACCCACAACTGTCCTGGATGGTGCCTCAACTATTCATTACACTAGTGACTTAAAGGACACGACAGTACAACATATTCCAATTTTCCAGCAGCATAAGGATCGGTGGGTAGCAAGTTGTCTGAAGATATCAGAAAATGGAAAGAGTCATTGAAAGGTTGAGAAATTCTGGTAGATAATTATATGCGTTAAAACTTATGAAGACATTGAAGTTGGTCTAAATGAAGAGTTAACTAGCATATTTAAATTGTGAAAAAGACAAGTGGCCTTCTCAGGACCTATAGGGGTTCATTCATACTAAAATGTAGCAGGCACAAAATAATACAAAATGCCAACAGACTATTTGCCTTTAAGTGTAAGTTTGGTGCATAAAGCATTAGGGAGGTGGTATACATCACTGTTGTGAGGCACATCCTAAACAATGACAAGGTGGAGTACGGGAAGCCTCTCTGAAGTGTCAGCTTGCCGTGGAGATGGAAGGTCACGTACTGCTGCTACTTTTCACCCTGCGCTGTCTGCTTGCTGCTGCGTGGCCTGCTGATGTGACTGAGCCGCTGAGGGAGAGCGACTGCAACTTGCAGGTGAGCGGAGGGCAGAGGCTGTCCCAGACACAGACTTGGCGACAGCTGGGGAATGCTGCAGAGTGTGCGGGACCTGCGGCAGGAGATGTGTTCATTGGTCTGCTTTAGGTCTCCTATGTTCACATTCTTGTTTTCCTGCAGGTTGAGGGGGAAACAAAAGTAAGTCGATGAACATGTAATCTCTCACTGCCCACTTCTCTATGTTGTCATTTGCACCAAGTGGCTGATCTCTGCATGGCTACAGGCTTGTTGCAGATAAGGGAAGGATGGTAGCATTAGGTTTGCTTGGTGAATGGGGTTGTCGATCTGAAAGTTCCGACTATTAAAAGTAGTTTAATGTTTTGGAATGCAACTCACATCAGAGTTTCTTCATTTCATGTTTGTCAAACCTGTCATTCCTTGAATTAAATTGGTGAATCTTTGCTGCACTTGGCATGGCTAGTCTATTTCTTTATATCTCTACATAACATTCTAAATGTTGTCTCTCCGAGGCTCCCAATTTAACTGCAGTAACAAATTTTGTTCACATTCGAGAGCCAACATACAATTTGTGTTGTTTACTTGCTGACCCTGCATCTTGGCTTGTGACTTGGGTACAACAATATTCAGGTTTGTTAGAACATTAGCCAATTCTGCCATTCAAATCTGCTTTTGTACAGGCAGACTGGATAATTTTAGATTTTCTACATTATCTTGCATCTGCGATGTTCTTGCCCACTCACTTAACTTGGGTCCATATTCTCTTGAAGCCTTTATTTTTCCCTGACTCTCAGTCCCACCTAGTCTTGCATCAACAAATCTGGAAAAATAACATTTGGTCACTTAGCCAAATCATTATTGTAGATTGATAGCTGCCCCCACCCCACTACCCACAGGCTCTCAGTCTGAGATTTAGCAGTATTTTGCTTTATCTGAGCCACTTCTCCATCCATGTCAGTGTATGGCCTTCAACTGTAATTGTGTCAATTGGCTTTCTGTGCAGGTCCTTATTGAAATTCTGGAAATAGAAATATACATCCACTAGCTCCATCTTTATCTATTCCATTAGTCACATCCTCCAAGGACTCCAGTGGATCAGTCAAACATGATCATTCCATGCTTCCTCTGCTGAATCCTATTCTCCAGGGTGTTTGGTTATTGCATCCTTCTTTGTAGTGTCCTCACCACTGTCAGATAAATAGTAGTTTTCTGTGTTCACTCCCTCAGACATTGGATTCGTATTCTCCATCCCAATGTGCAGGAACAACTTCCCATTATAAATTCTCCTTTCCCTGTAATGTACCCACATTTGCCCTTATAGTCTTTTCCTTCACATAATTATGAGCTAGTCTTTTGTTCCTTCCCAGTTTGTTGTCGTATTATTTAGCTTTGTATCAACACTTTAGTCCTTTGTATCAACACATTCTGCCATGAATCCAATAGTGGAGTCTTATCCATGTCTGAGATCAACATGCAGATCTCCCATCTCTCTCAATGCAAATTTAAATTATCTACATGGCCCAAATTTGTCAGGCCAGCAACATAGGCACCACAAGCCAAACATTCAAAGCTCTGCACAGTCCTTCCCTGAAGTGTCACAGGTTTCTTCAGCTGAAAGTGTTCATGGACTGTATGAAGCCAATGAGGCTCCAGTTAAACTAAACTGGGACAGAGTTGGACATTGCATCATTGGAAGTATCTAGGTCTATTGGAAATGCTACCTCAAGATTTTGAAGAATTGAAATTCCTAGAGCTGTATTTGAAATGTCACCTGGCATGGTTTACCCAAATTGTGGTAGATATATCCTCCTCTGGTTAGAAGATCAGGGGAAAGCTGTAAAGTTAATATCTGAAATACTGATTATTCTGCAAGAGGTTTAGCTAGTGAAGTGGTTCTGTCAAAAATTGCCTAAGAGTTCAAGAATTCCCACTTAAATTACCTATTGCAGCTACGAAGCCAGTAAGCCAGCACCTCTGGTTGAAGTTGCCAGTACCTGAAATCTTTCATGTTAAGCTGAAGGCATTAAAATTCAAGTGGAAATGTCCAGTATCACCAGTAAGCACACTTCCCAAAAGTTATTTCACCTCCTCTCCCAGCCCGACTATAAATGTTTTGGGTGATCAAATGATGCAGGACAGGAAACCAGGTGCCAATGAGGCAAGTTCTGGACAGTAGAACAAATTTATCCATTCCAAGAAACTGATTCAGAGCTTGGGTGATGTATAGCTGTGAATATTTGCAATAAAAATCAATATTTACTCACCAATTTGAAAAGCATTTTGTCGAGTTCAATCATGTTTACAAAAGCATCAATATTATTGTTTGCTGCAGCACAACTTATGTTCCTGGTAACATTTTGCTTACACAGTAGAAAGGATCCCTTGTATTGCAGAACATCTGGTAACACTGCAACTGAAACTTGACTTGATTCTGACAGCATTGCACTTCAGGAAATCTTTGCAGAATTGTTTTCCTTGGAGGGGACAAAGTACACAAGTCAAGGCATTCCCCCTTCCTCTTGGTCAGTTACTACTTCATACACAGGTGTAAAGGGAGGCAGCAGCATATCCAAATATTAGCAAAGTCACAGATTCCTGTTGAGCTTGTGTCATGTGCTCAAAATTGACCCATCTCAAAAAATTACCTCACCAGAGAGCGGAGAGTGCTGGAAATTAACGAGGAGCGATTTTTTTTTTTTTCTTGCGTTCGGGATAGTGGCGAGTGACTGCGCAGGCGCGTGACGTCACTCAGAAGCACGCGGGCGATTTAAATAGCAGACCAACATATCTAGCGGGCAGCGTCAGCGGGCAGCTGAGTAAGAGGGAGCAGAGTGGGTTAGGCTTTGGCTCAATGGGCTTCGGCGAGAGCGGGAAAGAGGCGAGACTAATAGAGGGGGGTAAGTTATTAGTTTATTTGTTGAACTCAGTGGTATTCAACAAGATGCATCTAGGGTTGGTCTTATGTTTGGAGTGTCAGATGTGGGGACCCTGGGAGACTACCAGACTCCCCGATAACTACATCTGCGCAAAGTGCACCGAGATGCGGCTCCTCAAGGAACGGATTGAGAGTCTGGAGCTGCAGCTCGATGACCTTCGGTTGGTTAGGGAGAGCGAGCAGGAAATAGATAGGAGTTATAAAGAATTTGTAGACAGCACCTCTGTGGCGGTCCCCCTCAAAAACCGATATCTCATTTTAGATTCGGTTGGAGAGGATGACCTGATAGAGGAAGACCTTGGCACTGTGCCTGGTACTGTGGTCCAGCGGAGGAAGCGAAATGCAGTGGTTATTGGGGATTCTATAGTAAGGGGTACGGATAGCAGATTCTGCGATAGCAACAATGAGTCTCGGATGGTGTGTTGCCTCCCTGGTGCCAGGGTATGGGATATCATGGACTGGGTCCAGAATATTCTGAGGGGAGAGGGTGAGCAGCCAGAAGTCTTGGTACATGTAGGTACCAATGACAGGTAGAAAAAGAGAAGAGGTCCTGAAGGAGGAATACAAGGCATTGGGGAGAAGGTTGAGAAGTAGGACCTCAAGGGTAGTAATCTCAGGATTACTACCTGTGCCACATGTCAATGATAAGAAGAATAGAAAGCTCTGGCAGATGAATGCGTGGCTGAGTGACTGGTGCAGGGGGCAGGGCTTCAGATTTTTGGATAATTGGGACCTTTTTTGGGGGAGGCATGACCTATTCACTAAGGATGGGTTGCACCTAAACTCCAGAGGTTCCAATATCTTGGTGGGAATGTTGATTTAGTTGTAGGGGAGGGTTTAAACTGATCTGGCAGGGGGATGGAAACCAGGATGTTAGGTTACAAGATGCAAAGGTAAAGGAGGGAGTTTATAGAAACAAGTCCAATGAGGATGGCAAGAAGGACAGGCAGGTGAGAAGTCAGGATAATTTGCTGAATAATAGAAGTACAACAAGTCAGGATGTTAGGATACAGAATGTTAGGATAGGGGATGAGGTATATAGGAACATGTCTAAGGTAGTATGTAGTGAAGATGGTAAGAAGGATAGACAGGTGGAAAGCCATGATAATCTGCTGAACAATAGAAGTACAACAAAATTAATAGCAGATACCGGACTAAACGTACTATATTTAAATGCACGTAGCATTAGGAATAAAGTAGATGACCTAGTGGCACAACTACAGGTCAATAAATACAACATTGTGGCAATCACTGAGTCATGGCTTTATGATGGCTGTGATTGGGAACTGAATGTCCAGGGGTACACAGTGTATAGGAAGGATAGGCGGGGAGGTGTGGCCATGATGGTTAGTAGTGATATAAAATCGATAGAAAGGAAGGATATTGGGTCAGAGGAGGTGGAATCCTTGTGGGTGGAGCTAAGGAATAGCAAGGGTAAAAGGACAATAGTAGCAGTCATATATAGGCCCCCTAAAAGCAGTCAGCAAGTGGACGATAAGTTGCAGTTTGTCACTCTGGCATGCTTTTTCTATCTCAATGTGAAGATAATTATGGGGGATTTTAACATGAAGGTGGACTGGGAAATCCAGAATGGCGGTAGTACTCAGGAGAGGGAGTTTGTGGAAAATCTAAGGGATGTTTTTCTAGAGCAACTTGTTGAAGAGCCCACCAGGGGATCGGCTGTTTTGGATTGGGTGCTGTGTAATGAACCGGAGGTGATTAGGGAACTAAAGGTAAAGGAACCACTGGGAACCAGTGATCACAATACGATTGAGTTCAGTTTCAAGTTTGAGAAGGAGTAACTGATAACTGGTGTATCGATATTTCAGTGGAATAAAGGAAATTACAATGGTATGAGAGAGGAGTTGGCCCTAATTGATTGGAAGAGTAAACTGGCTGGAGGGACGGCAGAGGAGAAATGGAAGGAATTTCTACAGGAAATAAGGAAATTGCAGGATAGATATATTCCAAGAAAAAAGGTTTATAATGGATAAAAGGCACAAATGTGGATAACGAGAGAGGTGAAGGCTAAAATAAAAGCAAAAGGGGCAGCGTACAGAGAAGCAAAAATTAGTGGGAAAACAGAAGACTGGGAAGCTTTTAAAAACCTGCAGAGAGAAACTCAGAAGGTCATTAGGAAAGAAAAGATGAATTATGAAAGGAAGTTGGCGGATAACATTTGAAAGGATACTGAGAGTTTTTTTTAAATACATAAGGTGTAAAAGAGACACGGGTTGATATAGGACCAATTGATAATGGTGCGGGAGCTATTATAATGGACGATAGAGAGATGGCAAAGGAATTGAATGAATATTTTGCATCGGTCTTCACCGTGGAGGACATCAGCAATGTGGCGGTTAGTCAGGAGTGTCACGAAATGGAATTGAGTTCAGTTAAGATTACTAGGGAGAAGGTGCTAGAAAAACTAAATGGACTAAAGACTGATAAGTCTCCCGGACCGGATGAGGTGCATCCCTGGGTTCTGAAGGAGGTGGCTTTAGAGATAGCGGAGGCATTGGCGATAATTTTCCAGAAATCGATAGATTCCGGTGTGGTTCTGGAGGACTGGAGGGTCGCAAATGCAGTTCCATTGTATAAGAAAGGTGGGAGGCAGCATAAAGGAAATTACAGACCTATTAGTCTGACGTCAGTGGTGGGAAAGTTATTGGAATCTATCCTCAAAGACTGGGTTACGGAATACCTAGAGGCGCAGGGCAGGGTAGGTCCTAGCCAACATGATTTTGTGAACGGAAGATCCTGCCTGACCAACCTATTGGAGTTTTTTGAAGAAATCACAGGTAAGGTGGATAAGGGAGAGGCGGTAGATGTTGTGTATTTAGACTTTCAAAAGGCCTTTGATAAGGTGCCTCACAAGAGACTGATTAATAAGATGAGAGGTCATGGAATTACGGGTAGGATAACAGAATGGGTGGAGCATTGGCTGGTTGACAGGAAGCAGAGTGGAAATAAAAGGATCTCGTTCTGGTTGGTTACCGGTTACTAGTGGTGTGCCGCAGGGGTTCGGTGTTGGGACCGCTCCTTTTTACCTTGTACATTAACGATTTGGATGATGGAATAAATGGTTTCGTGGCTAAGTTTGCGGATGACACCAAGATAGGGGGAGGAGTAGGGAGTATTGAAGAGATAGGAAGGTTGCAGAGGGACCTAGACAGTTTAGGAGAATGGGCAAGGAAATGGCAGATGAGATTCAATGTAGGGAAATGTGCAGTTGTACACTTGGAAGCAGAAATAAGCGGGCAGATTATTATCTAGGAGGAGAGAAAATCCAAAGCACAGAAGTACAAAGGGACTTGGGGGTACTCGTGCAGGGTACCTTAAAGGTTAACCACCAGGTCGGATTGGTGGTAAAGAAGGCAAATGCTATGTTGGCATTCATTTCGAGAGGTATAGTGTATAAAAGTAAGGAAGTGTTGATGAGGCTCTATGGGGCACTAGTGAGGCCTCATTTGGAATATTGTGCGCAGTTTTGGGCCCCACCTCTTAGGAAGGATGTGTTGACGTTGGAGAGGGTTCAGAGGAGATTTACGAGGATGATTCCAGGAATGAAAGGGCTTACGTATGAGGAGCGTTTGTCGGCTCTTGGACTGTACTCGCTGGAGTACAGAAGAATGAGAGGGGACCTCATAGCGACATTTAAAATATTGATAGGAAAGGACAGAGTAAATGTGGCTAGGCTGTTTCCCTTGGTGGGTGAGTCCAGGATCAGAGGGCACAATCTTAGAATTAGAGGGTACAGTTTCAAAACAGATGAGGAAAAGTTTCTTTAGCCAGAGGGTGGTGAATTTGTGGAACTCCTTGCCACGTACAGCAGTGGAGGCTAGATCAGTGGGGGCGTTCAAGGAGGAGATAGATAGATATCTAAATAGTCAGGATATCAAGGGATATGGGGATAAGGCCGGTAATTGGGATTAGAATAGTGTTTTTTTTTTCTTCTTCCCCCATTCCCCATTTCTCATTTCTATTTCCCTTTCCTTGGAGCAGACTCGATGGGCTGAATGGCCTGCTTCTGCTCCCTTGTCTTGTGATCTTGTGATATGCATGTCTGTCGGTTTTACTTTCAATTTCTGATAAATCAATCCTGGAAAGAATTCAAGTTTTCAAATTCCCTGCTCGTTTTATAACTGTTGATGGACAGATTGTGTAAAGTGACAGGTTGGCATGACTAACCAGACTTTGATTAAAGCCATCTTAGATAGAATAAGTCAAATAGTTACCATTTCAAATACAGTCGGCAGGTTACATGAACATTGAGGGCTTGATAAATCTCAAATTTATAAAGTCAGAATCTCATGAGCTATATTTGAAGAACTGCAAGTTCAATTCAGCAACAGAGTCTGCTGCAGCTGCAGTCTTCAATCTGGAAAACAGCCATTGACAAACCATGCCCATCTGCAGATCTGGTTGGTCTGGCAGATCTGGTCAAACTACATTTACACTATTGTGAGCAGTTATGGGCCCCATGTCTAAGGAAGGATGTGCTGGTGTTGGAGAGGGTCCAGAGGAGGTTTACGAGAATGATCCCAGGTATGAAAGGGTTAACAATCGAGGAGCATTTGATGGCTCTGAGTCCAGTACTGATTGAGTTTAGAAGGATGAGGGGGGATTTCATTGAAACCTACGAAATATTGAAAGGCCTGGATAGAGTGGATGTGGAGAGGATGTTTTCAATTGTGGGAGAATGTAGGACCAGAGGGAACAGCCTTAGAATAGAAGGACGTCTCTTTAGAACAGAGATGAGGAGGAATTTCTTTTGCCAGAGGGTGGTCAATCTATGGAATTCATTGTCACATTGCTGTGGAGGCAAAGTCATTGGATATTTTTAAAACAGAGGTTGATGGGTTCTTAATTAGTAACGACATCAATGGTTACAGGGAGAAGAATGGGGTTGTGAGAGAAAAAAAAATCAGCCATGAAAGAACATTGCAGATGCATGATAATGTAGAAAAATATGAAGTTATCCAGTCTGGTGCACAAAAGCAGATTTAAGTGGCAGAATGGGCTAATGTTCTAAGCAACCTGGATATTCTTGTATCCAAGTCACAAGCCAAGATTTCTGAATGGTCCATGAATGCATGAACACACACCTCATTATTTGTCTTTTACACTCTTTACTTATTATTGTAATGTAGTAATTTTTACATCTTTATGTCTTGCACTGTACTGCTGCTGCAAAATGACAAATTTCACGACCTATGTCAGTGAAAATAAACCTGATTCTGAAAACAAACCTGGGAGCAGCAGAAAAGCTGCAACAATTAAGTGCTCCAGCCCCACCTGGACCATTTTATTGCACGTACAAGTGGATTACGTTACGCTACCAAAATGTCAAGGATACTTGGATGTACTGGTAATAGTGGACAAGTTCTCAAGGTGGGGGGAGGCTGTTCCAGCAAGAAAAGCCACTGCCACACATACAGCAAACACTCTGATTAACGATGACAACCCTAGATGGGGATTGCCATGTCGGATTGACTCTGACCAAGGGACACACTTCACTGGAAGTGTATGTCAGGAGTTATGCCAACTGATGAACATTGAACAGTCCTTCCACTGTCCACATCATCCAGAGTCATCAGCACAGGTGGAACAGATGAGTGGAAGTATCAAACAAAGACTAAGTATCACGAGGAGGGTGTACCATGGCCTACAGCCCTCCCCATGGCCTTATGCAGCATCAGCATAACCCCAAACAAGAAGATGAGATGAAGCCCCTTTGATGTGGTGACACTGATGTCATTACCCAGAGCTATTGACCTCAAAGAGGCTGATGTACATATTAAGCTGTCTGTCATAGTTGACTGTTGTGTGATATTGACCCAAGCTGTTCAGTCTGTTTCTCAACAGGTTTCTGCCACCTGCCACATTAATCAATAAAGCCAAAAGATTGTTTATCTTTAAGTGCAACTATTGTGTACAGAGGATTAGGGAGATGGTTTACAAAACCACAGAGGGTCAGATCTCAAACAAGGATGAGATAGAGTACAGCAATGCGATGTCAAACCGAGTAGCATGGTGTCAAGACAGCATCGCTTCCATCAGTATCAGCAAAACAAAAGAACCGGTCATTGACTTCAGGAAGCAGGGCAGAGCACACACCCCTGTCTGTATCAATGGTGCTGAGGTGGAGGTGGTTGAGAGCTTCAAATTCCTAATGTAAATATTAATAATAAATTGACCTGATCCAGCCATATAGACACAGGGGCCAAGAAAGCACATCAGTGACTACTTTCTCAGAAGGCCATGGAAATCCTGCATGTGCTCAATGAACATCGCCAGTTTTTACAAAAGCACCATAGAAAGCATTCCTTCTGGATGCATCACAGCTTTGTATGGCAACTGCTCTGCCTAAGACCTCGTGAAGTTGCAGAGAATTGTGAACGCAGCCCAATCTATCATGAACAACAGTCTGCCCCTCCATTGACTGCGTCTACATTGGCTGCTGTCTCCAGAACGCACTACACATAATAAAAATCGCCTCCCACCCTGATCATTCTCGCTTCTCTCCCCCTTCCATTAGGTGAAAACATTAACGAGAATACATACCAGCAGGCTCAAGAACAGCGACCCATCCCACTCCGATAAGATGCTTGAACAGACCTCTTCTACAATAAAGATAAACTTCTGATCTCTCTCTCTCCCTTGTCATGGCCCTTGCATCTTAACTGTCAAGTGCTGCAGTCGCTCTGTTACTGTAACACTGCATTCTGATGTGATTTCTTTTTGTACTACCTTCATGTATTTCTGCGTGGAATGATCTGTTTGATGGCATGCAAACAAACCTTTTCACTGTATCTCGGTACATGTGACAATCATAAACCAATTACCAATACGCCACAATTAGATAAAATCCGAGTTGGACCACATATGAAGCAGTGCGTAAAGGCAACAGTTATTGGACAGTCTTCACTGGTGATTCTAGCAGGAGCCGATATCTCTTTCGATTTTTTATATTCATTCACGAGATGTGACAATAACCGGCATTGCCTGCATTTATTCCCCATCCCTGATTGCCTGAAAGTGAGGAATCTGTTAAAGAGAAACACAACTTTACCGCAATGCGATACAAACTGGGGCTATCATTGGGGGATCATTTAAATGCAGAACATTCCTGAAAGTGGCACGTGTATATTTGAATGTTCAGTTGATTCGGGGCGTGGGAAACAATTTAGGGGAAATAGTATAAAATGTCCCACCTGGGCACTCTCGGTTACAGGTTGTTTGGGTGTTGCTCGAAGTAAAGCGATAGCACCTTTGTTAGACGTAGGCTTTGATTTTTTTTTCTCTCTGAAGTGTTACCCTGTCGTGGAGATGGGGGCTTGCGTGTTGCTGCTACTTTTCACCCTGCGGGGGCTGCTGATGTGAC
Organism: Pristis pectinata; assembly: GCF_009764475.1. Classification (NCBI taxonomy): domain Eukaryota; kingdom Metazoa; phylum Chordata; class Chondrichthyes; order Rhinopristiformes; family Pristidae; genus Pristis; species Pristis pectinata. The sequence continues at coordinate 81,402,891 of NC_067406.1, forward strand.
TGAGCCGCGCCGCCGCCACCGCCACCCCGGGGTGAGTGGAGGGCAGAGGCTGTCCTGGAGACGGACTGGGTGACAGCTGGGGGATGCTGTAGGGTGTGTGGGACCTGAGGCAGGACATGTATTCGCCGGTCTGCTTCAAGTCTTCCACTTGCCAGTCTTCCTGAAGGTGGGGTTGTTCAAAACCCGGTGAATGTGTAATCTCTCATCACCTCGTCATTTGCACCAAGTGGCTAATCTATGCATGGCTATAGGATTGTTGCAGATTCGCGAAGGGTAGTAGCGTCAGAATTGTTGGAATGGGTTTAAGTCGATCTGAATGTTATTTCACGGCGTAAGGTCCGACTATTCATAGTAAATGTATGTGCCATGTCGAATGATGTCTTTAAGGTGAGCAGCAAAACCTGCTCACTTTAATGAAAAGATTTTGCTTTTGTAAACCTGTGTATGATAACGTGCCAAAAGACTCCAGTGCAGGGGTAGTGCTTAAATTCTTTTTGAGCCTGCTCTGCGGTTCATTGATCAAGGGAGTCCTCTTTGCCTTTCTCCCGCATTATCCACGTCTTATCACTTCAGAAATCTATTGAATTCATTGTTGAATACAACACAATCTGCCAATAGTTGTTGCTTCAGCCAGGAGAGAGTTCATGGCCCTTGGCCACTCACTGAGCTCTCCCATATCCCCTTAACCTCTGACCTCTGACTCAATCCCACCGATGGGTTTTTTTTTGGGGGGGGGACACGAGGTTATTCAGCTAAATCATTACAAGTTGATAACTACCCCCTACACACCTTCCTTGCACTACCAGCCCCAGCCTCCCAATCTGATATTTATTCATCATTTGGCATTGTCTGAGCCACTTCTCAATCCATGTCAGAATATTGCTCTAAAGTGTTCTCTAATGGTCTCAACTGGCCACCTGTGCAGATTCTTGAAAGACAGAAAATCCAATGATACCTCTACTGGCTCCTCTTTTACCTATTCTATTAGTTACATTATCCAAGGATTCCAGTGGATCAGACACATGATTATTCCATATTTCCTCTGCTGAATCCTGTTCTCCAAGGTCTTTTGTTATTGCAGCCTTCATTATAGACCCCTCTCCACTGAGGTCAGACTAACTGGTAGCTTTCTGTTTTCTCTCCCTCACAGTGGAGTTGTGTTGAATGTTGGCTTGTATACAAGTGCTCAGATGTATGTCTTGGATCTGCATAATAATAATGTTTTAAATACTCATTTGGTCATTGAAAAACAATGCTGTTTTTCTATAACTGAGGAAACCCTTCTGCTTCCAACAGTTGAAATAAATGCCTGTCTGCACCATGTACCGGATGTGATACTTTTGCATGTCTGGAAAACACAACCTGTAAACTAGATGACACCTTGCATGAAATCTGCACAGACTTTCTTCAGAATGCAGGCAATTTTGATGTACAGGTAAGTTTGGAGACAATGGGATTATTCACTGCTTAAACTTGAATACTGAATCAGCTTTTTGTCGTCTTGGTGAATCATTTTGCAACTGGGTAAAATTCGAGATGGGGAGTAGATGTCAAAATAGAGCACTGATTTTAAAATTGAGGTGTAGTAAATGGTAATTCAGTCCCTATCCAGAGTTGCTATGCGAGTCATAGTGGTGAAAGCATGAATGTGTTCAGTTTATGGAAAGGGTGTGTTTGCAATGGTACATCATGCATCTTGATTCCAAAGTTACTAGATAATTCCTAATTGAATGTTCATTGGCAAAAGTTCTCTTCAGTTTTGTTTGAGCTGGGTGCCTTTGGAATTAGAAGACATAACACTGGTGTTTCATCCTGCTGGAAGGGCCAATTTGAATGTTTGGACTTGAGGCCTCAAGCTCTGCTATGGATTAACTTGGTCTGCTAGGTGGACATCCCTTTTAAGGCAATACAAATTGAGTAGCTGTGGTTAGCATGTGCTGCTGCTTCTCTTCACAACTGTATTAAGCAGTAACTCCCCAAGAGGAAGTGGGAATGCCATGACTTGTGTGCTTTATCCCCTTCCAGGGAAAGCTATTCATCAAAGATTTCCTGAAGTGCAGTGCCATTGGGATCAAGTCCCAGATTCAGCAGCAGTGTTACAGATGTGCTGCAGCACAGGATCCTTGTTCATGTGCAAGCAAAATGTTACCAGGAACATAACATCTGTGCTGCAGCAAACAGCAATATTGATGCTTTAGTGAAACATGATTGATCTTAACAAGATACTCTTGAATGAGTGAGTAATATTATTTTTATTGCATGTAGTCAGTGCTATAGTCAGCCGAGCACTGAATAGGTGAATTTGCAGTATTTGCCTGAACTTCATTCCCAGAATTGCCTCATCGGCACTTGGTGTCCTGTCCAGCATCTAACAGGACAATCTGTTTTGGGGCAAGTGAGGGAGTGGTATTATGAAGTGTGCTTGCTGTCAAAACCAGACCTTTCCACTTGAACTTCAGTGTATTCAGTATATAACAAAATATTTTGAATAGTCAACTTCAACCACTGAGATGCTTGCTTATTGGCCTCCTGGCTAAAACATGTAATTCAAGTGGGATTTCTTTTTCTGTTGAAAATCCTCAAGGACAACTTCTCCAGCGAAAGCAGAACTCTGACCTAATAAACCAAAACTACAAGACTGAACTTTGCAGTTTCCCCCTAATTGTTTTTCAAGTCAATGGCAGGTCTGTGTACCATAGTTCTGAACTGTGATCAAACAATCCCAGGTGATATTTGGCATCCAGCCCTTGCAACTTCCATTCCTGGAGCTCTGGTGAGCCTCGTTTCTGATGGACAAACATTCATCCAAATGATTCCATGCCCAACTCTGTCCCTGTTGAGTTGAACTGGAAACTCTGGCTTTGAGTCCATGAACACTTCCTCAGCTGAAGAAACTTGTCACACTTCAGGGCAGGACTGTATAAAAAGCTTTGAAGTGATTAAATAGCACCATTGCTGGGAGCCAAATTACTTGGCCCTCCCCATCCTCCTATGCTTCGCTTATGGTGCCTTTGTTGCAGATGGGGTAAGGTTTTAGCTTTTTGAATCATTGGGATCTCATCTGGGGAAGATGAGACCTGTACAGATTGGATGTTACATCTGAACTTGCAGGGGACCAATATCCTTGCAGGCAGGTTTGTTAGAGTGGTTTGGGAGGGTTTAAACTAGTTTGCAAGGGGATGGGAACTGGAGGGATAGGTCAGTGGAAGATGTGCATGGAGTAAAACCAAATCTAACAGAGGCTTTTAGGAAGGAGAAGCAGAGTATAAGGTATAAAAGTAGTCAGGTGGATGGGCTAAAGTGCATTTACTTAATGCAAAAAAAAAAAAATCAGGAATATGGGGGATGAACTGAGGTTGGATAAGTACATGAACTATGATATTGTGGCTCTTGCAGAGATTTGGCTGTCACCAGGGCAGGATGGATACTGATATTCCTGGATTTCAGTGTTTTAAAAGGATAGAGAGGGGGGTGGCATTACTGGTCAGGGATACTATTACAGCTGCAGAAAGGGTGGATAATGTAGCAGGATCCTCTCTAGAATCGGTATGGGTGGAAGTTAGGAACAAGAAAGGAGCAGTTACTCTACTGGGAGTATTCTGTAGGCTCCCCTGGTAGCAGCAAAGATACTGAGAAGCAGATTAGGAGGTAGATTTTGGAGAGGTGCAAAAACAACAGGGTTGTTATGGGAGACTTCACTTCGCCAAATGTTGTTTGGCACCTGCTTAGTACCAAAGGATTAGATGGGGCAGAGTTTGTGTCCAGGACAGATTCCTGTCACAGTATGTTGACAGGCCTACTAGAGGGGATGCCATATTAGATCTAGTATTAGGTAATGAACCAGGTCAGGTGACAGATCTCTCAGTGGTGAGCATTTGGGGGACAGTGACCACTGTTTCCCTAACCTTTAGCATTGTCATGGACAGGGATAGGAGCAAGGAGGACAAGAAAATATTTAATTGGGGAAGGGCAAATTGAGGTTAAGGTGAGAACTTGAGTGTAAATTAGGATGACATTTTTGAAGGGAAATGTACTATGGAGATGTGGTCATTGTTCAGGGATCTCTTGCAGGATGTTAGGGATAAATTTGTTCTCGTGAGGCAGAGAAAGAATGGCAAGGTGAAGGAACCATGGGTGACAGAGGTAGAACATCTAGTTAGGAGGAAGAAGGCAGCATACATAAGGTTTTGGCAGCAAGGATCAGAGGTCTCTTGAGGAATATAGGATAGCAAGGAGGGAACTTAAGGGGCTGAGGAGAGCATGAAAAGGCCTTGGTGAGTAAGGTTAAGGAAAACTAAGGTATTTTTCACTTGTATGAAGAGCAGAAGGATGACAGGAGTAAAGGCAGGACCAATTATGGATGAAAGTGGGAAGATGTGCCTGGGAGCTGTGGAAGATGGTGAGGTTATCAGTGAATACTTCAGTATTCACCAAGGAGAGGGGCCTTGATGACACTGAGGATAGTGTTGGTAAGGTTAATGTTCTAGAGCATCTTGATATCAAGAGTATGTGTTGGGGCTGTTTTTTAAAAAAAAAATTAAGACATAAGTCCCTGGGGCCTGACAGAATATTCCCCAGGCTGCTCCATAAGGTGAGGGAGGAGATTGCTAAGCCTTTGGCTAGGATCATTGAGTCCTTGTCCATGGGAATGGTACCAGAGGATTGGAGGGTAGCAAATGTCCCCTTATTCAGAAAAGTTGGTAGGGATAGTCTAGGGAATTATAGACTAGTGAGCCTTGTGTCTGTGGTGGGCAAGCTGTTGGAAAGGATTCTTAGAGATAGGATCTATTGGCATTTAGAGGATCATGGTCTGATCAGGGACAGCCAGCATGGCTTTGAAGGGCAGATCATGTTTCACAAGCCTGATAGTGTTCTTTGAGGAGGTGACCAGACAGATTGAGGGTAGTGTAGTAGATGTGGTCTACATGGATTTTAATAAAGCATTTGACAAGATTCCACATGGTAGGTTTCTTCAGAAGGTCAGAGGGCATAAGATCCAGGGAAGTTTGGCTGTGTGGATTCAGAATTGGCTTGACTGTAGAAAGCAGGGGTGTGGTGGAGTGGTGTATCCAGATTGAAGGGCTTTGACTAGCAGTGTCCCACAAGGACCAGTTCTGGGCTACTTGTGTTTTTTTTTTAAATGACTTGGATGAGTGGGTAGAAGGGTGGGTTGGCAAGTTTGCAGATGACAAAGGTTGGTGGTGTTGTGGATAGTGTGGAGCTCTGTCAGAGCTTGCAGAGGGATATTGATAGGATGCAGAGCTGGGCTGAGAAGTGGCATATTGAACTCCATCTGGAGAAGTGAGGTGGTACACTTTGGAAGGACAAACTCCAAGGCAGAGTACAAAGTTAATGGAAGGATTCTGGGTAGTGTGGAGGAGCAGAGGGATCTGAGGGTCCATATCCACTTTTCCTTAAGTTGCCTCACAGGTGGATAGGGTAGTTAGCTTATGGGGTGTTAACTTTCATAAGTCAAGGATTGCATTTAAGAGCCATAGGGTAATGATGCAGCTCTATCTAACTCTGGTTAGATGACACTTAGTCCTGTATCCAGTTATGGTCACATCATTAGAGAAAGGATGTGGAAGTGTTGGAAAGGTGCAGAGGAGATTTACCAGGATGCTGCCTGGTTTAGAGTATGGATTATGAGCAGAGACTAAGGGAGCTAGGGCTCTACTTGGTGGAGGAGGATGAGAGGAGACATGATAGAGGTATACAAAATATTAGAGGAATAGATAGACAGCTGGCACCTCTTTCCCAGGGCACCAATGCTCAATACAAGAGGGCATGGTTTTAAAGTAATGGGTGGGAAGTTCAAGGGAGATATCAGGTTTTTTTACCCAGAGCGGTTGGGGCATGGAATGCACTGCCTGCGGCAGTGGTGGAGGCAGGTACATTGGTCAAATTCAAGAGAATACTAGATAAGCATATGGAGGAACTTAAAATAGAGGGATGTGGGAGGTGGGGAAGGGGTTTGATTGTCTTGGGTGTGGTTTAAAGGTTGGCACAACATTGCAGGCTGAGAGCCTGTTCTATGTTCTAACAAATTTGTGACATGTGACTAACTATCTTTGACATCCAGGAGCCTCATCTCAATCTCAGACATGGAGAAGACTTTAATCAGGTTTGTTGCAGAATATATTAATCATTATCCTACATGGTCCAATTTAAACCCTTTAACTGCTGTGGGTTGCCTGATTTAAATGTAATGTGTAATTCCTGTATTCTAACAGGGCATACTTGGAATATGAGGTTCATTTGACTGTGGTAATAACATTACTGTTGCCATAAGAAGTCATCTGCAGTCTTGACTTAGTTCATCTTTGAGCATTTTGAGGGAATTATTACAAGATTCTTGTACCACAATGGAGATAACAACATCAGCATCTATTACTGAAGGATCTGTTCAAATCAATGATCATACCATTCAGGATGACAATTGGAAAGGAGGAAACTAAGGAGCCTAGATATAGGACTAAATGTTGTGCTATGGCAGTAATAAGATGGCATCATACATTTGACTTGCTTGCCCTAATTATTTGGTGTTAGTGAATTGAAGTCATTCTCTCCTGCATAATCACATGTGGAAATCGTATTTGATCCTCATTTCAAATGTCACTAATCTCCTTGGATGGTTTTGGCTGCTATTAGCACAATGTCCCTCCAAATTCTGATTGCAATAAACCTGCAAATAATGCAAGAACTTGGAAAGATGTTGAACAAACACTCTCTCATGCATCTTTATTCTATTAAACATAATTTATTGGTTCACTTCAATTTGGTGTTTTTTTTATTTCTTAACTATTGGCATTGAATTGGTAATTTTCAGTTGGCAAAACTTTCAGGCTGCAACTGTTTAATGGGGAGAAGTCATTACAAGGGATAACTTGTGCAGTATTTGAAGGCACACATGGGAGTGGTTTGCAATTCTGGCCTGGAACTTGCTTGGGTTACCTTTTGGAGAATGGTCTGATTTGGCACCAGTCAGTTGCAGCGCATGGAGTGAGAACTTTTTGTTGAACAGAACAAATCACATGTTCTTTGTTGGAGAGTTCTTCCCCACCGCCCCCCCCCCCTCCCCTGTTCATTCTCCAGTACTTCAACCTGCATTACAAAACTGATGGAAATACAGGAAAGCCAGATGTTGTAATGTAGGGATACTTGTCTATAAACAAAAGCAAGCTCTTCAGATAAACATTACATGAAACATGATTGCAGTGACTGAAGGTGTTTTCTAATGCAAGAGAATTCTTTGTGGCATTACTTCCAGAGATGTACATGCTCCTGTGCTCTGTCACTTAACAATACTCAAGGTTCTCAGACTAGAAGTCTCAGTTCTACTACATAAACAGTTTGGCATTTAGATCTCATCAGACCTCCAATTTGGATTCAAGTGCAGGGCCAGGGTACTTTTTTTTTCCTCCTTCAACAGCGACAAACAAGACTGCTGGTAGACCTACTGTTTCTGCCTGTTCTTGCCCCACTCATTAGCTTGACTCCATCTTGCTTTCCACCACCAACCCCCCCCCCCCCCCCCCCCCACACCCCCTCTGGTCTAATCCCTTCCCACCTACAACTAGAGCACCACATATGCCAACAGTTCTTGGAGTAGTTTATTGTTTGGCATGTGGTTGCAGGCTGCTCCTCAGATGTTCTGTCACATTTGTTTGACATTGATGTCTAATGTTATACTAATATTCTGAAGCAACAGCAGCATAGGCATGGGGAATGTAATAAAGATCAGATCCACACATCTGAACTTCCCTTCCCTTAAACTCAACAACTTTGATCAGTCATTATCTCTACTCTAGTCATAAAACTTGCACCCATCAAACTGCATTCATTATAATAGTTATCAATTTACATTTCAAAGGTATTTTAGTTTCACATTTTATTGAAATAACTGCAGCAGAGACCAGGACTGTAATACACATTCTCCCTCTCCTTCGACTCGTCTGTCTTTCCTGGGTCCTTCACTTTACTCCTGCCATGAACCTGTAGGAGACACATTCATTATCACTTGCAAACTTCTTTTTCATCTCAAAAGTATGTTCAGGTATTTCATTGTTCCATTTTACATTTGTTTTGAAATAATTAACAGCAGTTTTGTTACTTCAAAATAAATCAAACTAAATGACAGATTTAAATGTTTCCAAATCTGATAAGTGTTAGTTGATAGGACAAATAATCAAAAATTCAACATAATCCTTGGGCAGGGTGTTGATACACATCTTGTGTGGTTTTATTACTGCTAGCAGTGCACTCTGCCTTGTGGATGGATTGTGGTAATGATGTTTACAATACAGAGCTTAGCAGTCAGAAAATTCAGTGTAATCAAAGTGGCAAACATGACAGGGTGGGATCAGCATAATTTCATCCACTGTCCCACAACAATCCAGCATGGTTTCTCAACCATTCATTATATTAGTGACTGAAAGAACAGTAAACCATATGTTCAAATTTTCCAGTGAAAAGAATAAGTGGGTAGCAAGTTGTCTAACTGAGATGATAAAATGGAGAGGGTCACAGCGAGTGAGTAAAATTGTAGAAAACAAATTTTAATGAATGTAACTATGAAGACATTGGAGTTGGCCCAAATAAAGAGAACTGATATATTTAACTTTTGAAAACTAGAAGTGGCCTGCTCATGATCTGCAGGGGTTCATTCATTCTGAAATGCAGTAGACAAAATGTTTGTCTTTAACTAATTTGAGTTCATAGAGCATTAGGGAAATGGTTTATGTCACTGCAGTGAGCCTGATCTTAACGATGATGAGGTGGAGTACAGGAAGGAGATAGAGCCTCATCCCATAGCGTCAAGTCAACAAACTTTCCCTCAATGTCAGCAAAACCAAAGAGCTGGTTGATGACTTCAGGAAATAGGGAGGAGTATATACCCACGTTTGTATCTATGGTGCTGAGGCGCTTGAGAGGTTCAAGTTCTATGATATAAATATCACCAGTAACTTGATGTGGTCCAGCAACATCGACACCATGGCCAAGAAGCACACCAGCACCTCGACTTCCTCAGAAGGATCAGGAAATTCAGCAAATCTCCAAAGACCAATGTTTACAGATGCCGTACAAATTATCCTATCCAAATGCATCACAGCTTGGTATGGCAAAGGCTTTGCCTGTGGCTCTACGAATTCTAAGAAAATAGTGAACACAGCCCAGTCTATCATGCAAACCAGCTTGCACTCCATTGACACTTTCCACTGCCTTGTGAAAGCAGCAAATGTTATAAAAGTTGCCTCAGACCCTGGTCATTCTTTCTTCTCCCTCATCCATTCATCAAAAGATAAAAACACTTAAGATATACCACCAGGCTCAAGGAGTGCTGCTACTCCACTGATATAAGGTTTTTGAATGGATTTCTTGTATTATAGAGAGGAACTCTTGATTTCTCGATCTACCTTATCATAGCCCTTGCACCTTAACTGACTTTCAGGTTGCACTTTCTTAGCAACTCACATTTTGTTCTGCATTCTGCTATTGCTTTTTCTTATGTACTAACTCAATGTAAATATGTATAGAATGATCTGTTTGGGTGGCATGCAAACAAAGCAGTCATTGCACCTCAGTACATGTGGCAACAGAAAAACAATTACCAATCAGATAAAGCCCTTGTTAGACCACATCTGAAGCACTGTGTAAGGGCTACATGAATTGGACAGTCATCACCGGTGATACTGGCAGGACCTGACCATACTGTTGCTTTTTATTTATTTACAGGGATGTGGCAATAATTGGCATTGCCTGCATTTATTACCTATCCTTAATTGCCCAAGAACTAAGGAATCCATTGAAGAGAGATGCAACATTGCCAAATAGTGATGCCATCTGGGGGTATCCTAGGAGATCATTTAAAACAAATAACATTCCTGAAAGTGCCATGTGTATATTTTAACATTCAGTTAAATGGAGCGGGTAAAATGTGTCACCTGGGCACTCTAGGCTACAGGTTGTTTGGATGCTTCTTGAAGTATAAAAATACCTTTGTTGAAAACCTTCCAGCCTCTTGGTGTTACCCTGCCGTGGAGATGGAGGCTCACGTATTGCTGCTACTTTTTGCCCTGTGCTGTCTGCTCACTGCTGCGGTGGCTGCTGATGTGACTGAGCCAGAAAATCATGATAAATCTCAGTGGCTCATGGGGTACGGAAGAAGAGTATGGGACAGCGATCAATCTGCACTGATGATTTAGACAAGTGTCCAAGTGTTCTTTTTCCAGATTTGTTGATACGAAACTAAATGGGATTCAGAGTCAGGAATGCGGAGGCTTCAAGGGGATATGGACAGGTGAAGTGAGTGGCCAACAAGAACAATGTAGATGCAATTCAATGTGGGAAAAATGTGAAGTTATCCAATCAAGTGCACAAAAGCAGATGATTTTAAAGTGAAGGAATTGTCTAATATTCCAATTATATCCTTGTACCCAAGTCACAAATAATGATTTTCTCTAATTAGATGGTGTGGGAAAACATGGCGAGATAGCACTCAATGTTGTGTGGAGTTTTAGTCACCTTACTAAAAGATAAAATAGATTAGATTCACTAGGTTGGCTCCAGGGATGGCAGGTTTGCCACACAAGGATTGAATACACTCAGCCTTCATTCAAGAGGTAAGAATGTGGAATAGTTCACTGAAGCTTTTGATAGAGTGCAACAGATGCCGGGAGGATGTTTCTCAAACCAAGAGTAGGCCATCTAAAACAAAGGTCGGAAAAATTCTCCACTCAGTGCCAAAGCCTGGTCTTTCTTCCAAGTGGAGCATCAGTCATTAGCCATTGAATGAATTCAACACTTTGTCGAAACCATAGGACATGAGGATAGGGCAGGAAAATTGCACTGAGATAGATGGGCTGCCTTGAGCAATGAACAGCAGAACAGGCTCAGAATGACTGAAAAAAAACTCATCTCCAGACGTCATTTTGCAAGTCTTGGTACACACAGCATTACAATCAGTGTTATTTTTGTGGTATCACAATGACGACAGCAGTATCAATAGAAGTGGCGCACACAAAAACAATGAATACTTCTAATAGTTGGGACATTTGCAAGGCAGGAACACCAATCTGATTAACCCCATTCATCGAGCAAGCCTGATGGAACCATCCAGCCCTTACTTGCAACAAGTCTGTATCCATACATTGATCAGCCAAATGGTTTCACAGGTGAAATATAGACAAGTGGGTAAGAAGTGGTCTAACATTAACTAAGTTATCCATCCCCAATCCTCACTCCACAGAAAAACTCAACTGTCATCATGGAAGACCTAAAGCAGACCAGTGAACACATGTCCTGCCTCAGGTCCTGCACACCCTGCAGCATTCCCCAGCTGTCACCTAGTCTGTGTCCGGGACAGCCTCTGACCTCCATTGTTGATCAACTAGGTGGGATTGAGAACCAGGGAAAGATAAAGGCTTCAAGGGGTTATGGACAAGCCAAGTGAGTGGGGAAATTCATTGCAGATGCAAAATAACATAGAAAAGTGTGAAGTTATCCAGTCTGTTGCACAAAAGCAGATTTAAGTGGCAGAATTGGCTAATTCATTAAAGAACTTGCATATTCTTGTACCCAGGTTACAAGCCAAGATGCAGGTGCAGCAGGCAAATAACACAAGTGTCTTGTCAAGGGCCAACATGCCAATTTATTGCAATTATATGGGGGGGGGGTCGAATATTGAGGAGAGAAAGAGGGGACGGGTTTTGGAGACACAACACTCAATGTTGTGCAGTCACCTTATTCCGAGAAATAGACTATCCATACCAAGTGCAGTAAAAATTCAGTGCATTGTTTCCAGGGATGCTGGGTTTGCCATACAAGAAGAGAATGTATTTAACCTATATTGAACAGTTCAGAATGTGAAGAAATCTCATTGAAACTTGTGATAAGGTTCAACGGATTAGTTGCACAGAGGATCTCTTCCCTGGCTGGAGAGAGGAATAATAGGAGTAGGCCATTGAGGATTGAGGTGTGAAAAATTCATTCAGAGGTAAATTTTTGACATCCTTTCAAGAGAAGTGGAGATTCAGCCAGTGGTATTGAATGAATTCAATAGACTTCGTCACGTGCAAGAAAATTGTACTGAGGTGGATGGACAGCCTTGATCAATGAACAGCAAAACAGGCTCAAAAGCACCAAGAAAAATAATTATACTCTTGCACCGGAGTCGTTGGACGTGTTTTAATACACGGGTTCTCAAAACTAAAAGATCTTTGTTTTATTGTATGGCCACAAAAACACCAATGTTATTCGACGTGGCACACACCAAAACATGCGTTTACTTTCCATAGTCGGAACTTCTGCCATTGGCGAACATTCAGATCGACATAACCCCATTTATCAAGCAATCCTGATGCTACCATCCTTCCCGTGTTTGCAACAAGCCTGTATCCATGCACAGATTAGCCACTTGATGTAAAAGGGAAAGACACTGGCGGGCAATGGGAGATTACACGTTGGGGAAGTTAACTTCCGAACTTCCCCTCCCTGCCCCCCACCCAACCTGCGGAAAACCTAAAGCAGACCGGTGAACACATCTCCTGCCTCAGGTCCCGCACACCCTGCAGCATTCCCCAGCTGTCACCCAGTCCGTGTCCGGGACAGCCTCTGCCCTCCGCTCTCCTGCACGTTGAGGGTGCAGTCGCTCTTCCCCCGGGGCGTCGGTGGAGCGGCTCTCCCCCAGCGGCTCAGTCACATCAGCAGCCCCCGCAGCAGCGAGCAGACAGCGCAGGGTGAAAAGCGGCAGCAACATACAAGCATCCATCTCTACGGCAGGGTACAACTTCCGAGAGAATCAAAGCTTATGTTGAACAAAGGTGTTTTTCTTCGACTTCTAGAAGCATCCAAACAACCTGCAATGCCGAGGTGAGACATTTTATATTATTTTCCCCAAATTGTTACCCCGTCCCAATTCAGCTGAACATTCAAATATAAACGTGCCACTTTCAGGAATATTTTGCTTTTTAAAGGATTCCCAATAATAGCCCCAGCTTGCATCGCTTTTAGGTAACGTTGTGTTTCTCTTTAACGGATTCCTCAGTTCCTGGGCAATCAGGATGGGGAATAAATGCAGGCAATGCCGGTTATTGCCACATCCCCGTGAATGAATATAAAAAAGAGCAGAGATGCATGCCATCAAACAGATCATTCCATACATAAATACATCAAGTTTGTACGAAAGGAATAAAACAACAGACTCTAGAATATACTGTTACAGTTACAGAGAGACGGCAGTCAGTTAGGCAATTAAGATGCAAGGGCCATGACAATGTAGGTTGAGGGATTAGAAGTTCACCTTTGTCAAGTGTCTATAAGAGTGGGATAGAAGCTGTCCTTGAGCCTGCTGGTATATATTCTCACTTTTGTATATTCTACCTCATGGAAGGGGAGAGAAGTGAGAATGACCAGGGTGGGAGGGGACTTTTATTATGTTTGGTGCTTTCTTGAGCCAACACCACATATAGACAGACCCAACGGAGTGGAGGCTTTTTTTCATGATTGACTGGAGGTCTTGGTCAGAGTAGTTGCCATACCAAGTTGTGATGCATCCAAATGGAATGCTTTCTGTGGTGAGGTTCATTGGGGATGTGCAGAATTTCCATAGCCTTCCAAGGAAGTAGAGGCACTGGTGTGCTTTCTTGGCCACAGTGTCTATGAGGCTGGACCATTACACCCCAGAACTTGAAGCTCTCAACCACCTTCACCTCCGCACCATTGATACACACAGGATCTTGTACTTTGCCCTGCTTTCTGAAGTAAATGACCAGTTCTTTTGTTTTGCTGATATTGAGGGAAATTATGCTGTCTTGACACCATGCTACTAGGTTCTCTATCTCCTTCCTGCACTCTGTCTCATCGCTGTTTTGGCATTTGTAATTTAGATTGTGTCTACTGGACTTTAGTATGAATGAACCCTTAACATCTTGAGAAGGCCACTTCTAGTTTCCACAATTTAAATAATATAATAGTTCTCTTTTTTGGTCAACTGCAATGTCTTCATAGTTGTATTCATTATATTTGTCTCCCACAATTTTACTCAATCAATGATCCTTTGGATTTGTTGATGTCATTTACATAACTTGCTACTTACCAATCCTTATGTCACTGGAAAATTTGGGAAAAAATGGGTTGCTGTCGTGTCCTTTAAGTCACTCATTTAATGAATGGTTGTGGCAACATTCTGGATTGTTGTGGGACAGTGGGTAAAATTGTGCTGAATCCAGCCTGCGTGTTGTGATTGCCACCTTGGTTACACCAAATTTTGTGAGTGCGGCTCCCAACTGTGAACATCATCACCAGCGCAACCCTTCCACAAGGCAGAGTGCACTGCTAGCTGTAATGAGACCACACGACATGGGAACCAATGCCCAGCCCAAGGATTACCCTGATGAACTTCTAATAGTTTGTCTTATCAACTAGCTTAATCATCAGAGAAATTGGGAAAGAGTCAAGAAAAAAAATCAATCAACTAAAATAAATGATACATTTAATTAAAGACACATGAAACTGCAGTTCCTTCAAATATACAATGAATCAAAGCTTCTTAAGTATACTTTAAGTGGAAGAAAGAGCAGGCAGAAACAATGGGCCGACTGGCACAGTCCTGTTTGTGGATCTTGGGTGTGAGTGTGCCCAAACTCTGCACTTCATGCTTCTATGTTGGGTGTTCCAATCAATATTCGTTGCTAAATACTCATGTGTATTAAGTCAAATTTAGTCACTGTTTTCATGCACTGCTCACTGATACCAAATTAGCTCATTAAGCACAGGGAACTCAGCAGATTCCAGGACAGAATTATGAACGATTCAAGTGTATGCTTCAAAAAGCATACAAAAATTATCCCTTCCAATATGTCTCCCCTTCTTGAAGAAGAGCCCAAGCTTAAACCGAAAAAGTTGATAACTGAAAACAACTGCAATTTGCCACTGGAATGGGAAGTTTTAGTTTGTTTTGTCATTTAAGACAGTATCCTATTCCAATCTTCTTGGAGTAAGGTGACTTCCTAATCTACTCCTTCAATCCCCAATTAAATCCAAACAAACAGTGTTGAAACAAAACACCAAATTGGAAAGGGAATGATACATTGAGATTACTACCTTAAAGTTGTACAAATGTTTGCTTACATGTCTTTTCCTGACAATAAATCTGGAAGTAATGGAATCAGAATGAGGTATGTTGTGATAATAGTCACCACATTCTATCCAGGGAGATTAGTCCTTGATCCTCATTTCAAATGTCACTTGTTTCAGGAATTGTGATCATGCAAGAGAACACCAGACATTTATGGTAAACACAAGTGAAGTGCACTTATACAGTAATGATTTGGTGTATTTAAACAAACTGATATCTCAGCTGCTTAGTTTCCTTATTTCGAATAGTGATCTTGAGTGGTATTGTCATCGTAGATAAATCCTGCAGTTATAGATGCTGGAGTTGTTTTCTCCATGATACAAGAATCTCTCATTAATTGCCTCAAAAATGATGAGGAATGAACCAAGGTGAGATTGTAGATTACTTCTTATGGCATCGGTAATGTTGTTATTACAGTCAAATAAGACCTTCACATATTCCAAGTGTGCCCTGTTAAAACAGGAATTATGCATCATTACATTTTGATCAGGCAAATACTGTCTATCACAATGGCTTCAAGTTGGAGCATGTAGGCTAACTTATGATCAATACATTCTGCAACAAACCTGATAGAGAAGTCTTTTCCATGTCTACAATCAACATCCAGAACTCCCATTTCTCTCCATGCAAATACAAAGTAGCCACATGAGCCACATTTGCGAGGCCTGCAACATATGCACAGAAGCCAAGCATTGAGAGTAATTTTATTACTTCCAAGTTGTGCACAGTCTTTCCCTAAAGTGTCACAATTTAAGATGAAAATTTTTTCACAGACTGAATAAGCCAGGATGGTCTAAACTGGGACAGTTGAGCATTGCATGATTTGGAAGGATCTTGGTCTACTGGAAATGTTACTCAGACAGGATGTATTGCAAATATCACCTGCGATGGTTTGATCAGAGTTCTGAACAATGGAACACATACTCCATTGGTTGGAAAAAAATCAGGGGGGAACTGCAATGTTTAGTTCCAAAATGCTGGCTGATTCTTATGTCCGAGTTTCAGTAGTGAAATTGTCCTGTTACAAATTCGCAGAATTCAACAACTCCCACTTCAATTACACATTACAGCTAGGAGGCTAGTAAGCAACCACCTCAGTGGCTGAAGTTCACTCTATTTGAAGTATCTGGAACATTTTTCATATTATGCCAAAGCCATTAAAATTCAAGAGTTAATGTCTGGTATCACCAGTAAGCACACTTACAAAAATTCTCCCCCTCCCCCACCCATCGCTTCTTCCTCCACCTGCCCCAAAACAGTTTGTCCTGTTAAATGATGCAAGACAGGACAGTGCCAATGAGGCAAGTTCTGGCAAGAAAGTTGAATCCAAGAATACAAATTTACCCATTACAGCAAACTGATTCAGTACTTGGTTGATTTATAGCGGTGAATACATGCAATAACATCAATGCCTGGCTTTGCCAGCAAGCATAAGTTGTAATATAGTTCAAATATTGCATCAATAAAGCATCAATATTGCTGTTTGCTGCAGCACAGATGTTATGTTGCTGGTAACATTTTGCCTGCACATGAACAAGGATCCTTTGCACTGCAGCACATCTGGTAACACTGCTGCTGAATCGGGACTTGATCCCAATGGCACTGCACTTCAGGAAATCTTTGATGAATCGTTTTCCTGGAAGGGGACAAAGTACACAAGTCAAGGCATTCCCACCTCCTCTTGGTCAGTTACTACTTCATACACAGGTGTAAGGAGAAACAGCAGCACATTCTAACCATATCCAAACATCAGCCAAGTCACAGTTGCCTGCACAAGCTAAGTTTGTAATTGTGCTAATTCTGACCCATGCAAAAATCTCATGATCACATATGTGCCAATTTTACTGTTCATTCATTCCAGGAAAGCATTCAAGATTTGAAACTGACTGATCATGTTATAACTGTTGATGGACAAATTCTTTAAAGTGACAGGTAGGCAAGACTAACCAGGCTTTGATTAAAGCCATCTCAGCCAAATGAAATCAGATAGTTATTAGTCCTAATACAGTCAGCAGATTACATGAAAATTATGGGCTTGATAAATCAAATTTCAAAAGCTAAAATCTCAACCTAAATTTGAGGAGCTCCAAGTCCAATTCAGCAAGAGAGTCTGCTGCAGCCAGAATATTCCGTCTGGAATGCAGCCATTGCCATACCATGCTCAACAGTAGATCTGGTTGGAAATTAAACCATTGGCTCTGGAGGTTCTGGAAATATTTCTTATTACTGCTCAAGATTAAAAACGCTGCACAAAATACAAAATGCACAAGACTGCACCCACTTACAGCAGAACATCTTACAGCTTATTCCTCAAGGTGCTCCTGACCAAGATTGAAATACAGGATGTGTCAATGACACAGATCAAATCAGTGGCAATGTTGCATGCTTAATCCAGAGCTGGAAACACATTCCAATTAGCTTTGACAAATTCTATCTACTAGTTTCCAAAGCACTACAAAGTATTCACAAATACACTTGGTTCTTGTACTCTGGCTTATACCACATGCAACAATGTTCAAGAACATGGAAGATTGTCCATTAATTGGGATCAGACTAAAGCTCAAGTAGAGCCAAAAGGAGCTTTCGAGCAGAATACATGGTAAGGGAGAAAGTTCCCAAAAAAGGCAATAGACACCAAAGATGCATGTGCAAGAGAACAGAACAAGGATTGCTGAAGCACAGATCACAGGTTGGATCAAGACTCATGGTGGGGTGTAAAACAAAATAAAATCTGGAAATACTCAGAACACCAACTTTTTCCGTCAATGGTACCTGACCTACTGAGTGCTTCCAGCATTGTTGTTATTTCCAGCATCTGCATTTTAATTTAAGAGAACTGAACATTCAGCTACTGCTGGACCATTGTGGTCAAATAGTGTGCAACAGGATATTTACCATTATTTCCGCTGACCAAATGATGCAGATTGGAGCCTAATCATGGTATACCACATCAGGTTCTTAGGTCAAGGACACAGTCAATGCACGTTATTGATATTGAAATTCATCTGCCCCCCACCTTCAAAAAGCAAATGGTTAATTTAAAACAACTTCAAATCTATTGAACAACCAAGTCCACGTCTGGATTGTAAAGATACAGGGTGTTCAGTTATTAATGAGAGAGTTGTTTGTTGCAATCAGATAGCAATCAAATTCCAATCATGAAATTTCCTTGTATGGGTCCTGCACAAGGAATTTTAATTTAGCTTCAATGTGTTTGCTGTCCAAAAATCAATTTCCTACTTGCCCAGCTGCTAGACAGCAGGAATTCCTTTGAATGGCAGCTGACAGCAGCAGCCCAAAAACAATTATCTCAGATAGTAAATTCGAGAGAAACACTTGCCACTGAGGATAAAAAATTCAGCTGCTCAATTTCCATAAATTGACTTAAAACTAATGTCCACATCGCAGAGCAAGTTAGTCCATGGCGAGATCCAGGCCTTGAGTGCAAACAGTGGTGTTTCCTCTAATCCCAAAGGCTCAGAGCTCAAGACAAATCTGTGGAGAACTTTGGCCTTCACAATGAAGATTTCTTTAGATTCAATTACATTTATCCAGAGGCTTGAAAGTGCAAGATACAGGTTATATCATTGCAAGAACCTCTGTTCAATAAACTGAAAATCTCAATGTTTTTCCAACTATGACTTGCAATTGCAGCTCTAGGCAGCGAAGGAATTGCCATTTTCCTCCGATTAGTCAATTTACTACACCTCAGTTTTAATTTTTAAAAAATTTAAAACTGAGCTGTTAAATGAGAACTGAGAAATTTTAAATCTTTTGCATGTTTGGAAAACACAGGTTGTGTTTTCCAAACATGCAGAAGTATCACATCCCACATCTGGTACACAGCGCAGACAGACATTTATTTCAACTGTTTGAAGCAGAATAGTTTTCTCAATTATTGAAAAACAATACTCGGGGGTAGAAAAACTGAGCTTTAGAACATTGCTTATGATTCTATTATGTGGATCTAAAATAGCATTTCAACAGTTAGGTACAATTCAGCATGCAACCAGGATCATACACTAATCATGGTGGGGCAAATTCAACTGGAGATGACAAACTGACAGTAACAGATGCAAGACAAATTCATGTATAAATTTGAAAAGCTACTCAAGACTTTTTGGCAAGGATTAATTGAGAGTCTTATCGTAAAGTGACCTTGAGAGATACAGAACAGAAACAGACATTGGACTCACTGAGTCCATTTACACTAATCCTAACCACTTCATAGCATTATACATGAATGTTGAAAATGATGTTGTTCAATTCAGAACCAAAAGAAACTAGTAAGGTATGAGGGGAAGCTGGCTGTGGTCGATTAGGAGAATTACAGAGGGTATGACAGCAAAGTTTTCCTTATAGAACCCAACATGAAAAATGACTCTCTACTCTCTCTACTCTCATGAATGTTTGGCTAGGTACAGCTCAAGCACCATCTATAAATTCATCGATGACATCAATGTTGTTGGCAGAACTTCAGATGGCAACGAGGAGGCATACAGGTGTGACATTGATTGGCTGGTTGAGTGGTGTTGCAACAACAACCTTGCTCTCAACATCAGCAAGACCAAGGAATTGATTGTGGACTTAAGGAAGGGGAAGTTGGGAGAACACACATCAGTCTTCATTGAGTAGTCAGCAGTGGAAAGGGTGAGCAGCTTCAAGTTCCTTGGTGTCAACATCTCAGAGTACCTACCTTGGGCCCAACACTGATGCAATCACGAAGAAGGCATGGCAGCAGCTCTTAGGAGTTCATTAGGAGTTTGAGATTTGATACGTCACCAATGTGCAGGATCAAAAGAGGCTGCAGATGGTTGTGGAGTCAGCCAGCTCCAACATGGGCACAACCCTTCCCACCATCGAGGACATCTTCAAGAGCTGGCACCTCAAAAAGGCAGCATTCACATTAAGGGCGCTCACCATCCACAGCATGCCCTCTTCACGTTACTATCATTGGGGAGGAGGTACAGGAGCCTGAAGACCCACACTCAACATTTCAGGAACAGCTTCTTCCCCTCCACCATTAAACTTCTGAATGGTCCATGAACACATGAACACTACCTCGTTATTCCTCTTTTGCACTGTCAATTTATTTTGGTAACTTATTGTAATTTTTATGTCTTTATGCCTTGCACTGTACTGCTGCTGCAAAACAACAAATTTCATGACCTATCTCAGTGATAATAAACCTGATTCTGAAAACAAACCCGGGAGCAGTGGAAAAGCTGCAACAATTAAGTGCTCCAGCCTCACCTGGACTATTTTATTTCACCTACAAGTGGATTACGTTACGCTACCAAATTGCCAAGGATACTCGGATGTACTGGTAATAGTGGACAAGTTCTCAAGGTGGGGGGAAGCTGTTCCAGCAAGAAAACCCACTGCCACACATACAGCAAAAACTCTGATCAAGGACTACAGCCTGAGATGGGGATTGCCGTGTCGCATGGACTCTGACCAAGGGACACACTTCACTGGAATGTCAGGAGTTATGCCGACTGATGAACATTGAACAGTCTGTCCACTGTCCACATCATCCACAGTCGTGAGCACAGGCGGAACAGATGAGTGGAACTATCAAACAAAGCCTGACTAAGTATCACGAGGAGGGTGTACCATGGCTTACAGCCCTCCCCGTGGTCTTATGCAGCATCAGCATAACCCCAAACAAGAAGACTAGACGAAGCCTCTTTGAAGTGGTGATACCGATGTCATCTCCCGGAGCTATTGACCTCAAAGTGGCTGATGTACACATTAAGCTGTCTGTCATAGTTGACTGTTGTGTGATACTGACCCAAGCTGTTCAGTCTGCTTCTCAACAGGTTTCTGCCACCTGCCACATTAATCAATAATGGCAAAAGAATGTTCATCAATAAGTAATACACACAAAGTGCTGGAGGAACTCAGCAGGTCAGACAGCATTGATGGAGGAAATATACAAATTTCTGGCTGAGACCCTTCATTAGGACTGGAATGGAAGAGGGCAGAAGCCAGAATAAGGAAGTAGGGGAGGGGGAGGAGCACAGGCTGGCAGGTGATAGGTGAGTCCAGGTGGGAGGGGGAAGGTAGGTGGGTGGGGGAGGGGGGAACATGTAATAAGCTGAGAGGTGATAAGTAGAAGAGGCAAAGGGCTGAAGAAGAAGGAATCCAGTAGGAGAGGGCAGTGGACCATGGAATAAAGGATGGAGAAGAGGAGGAGTGGAGATGGGCAGGTCATCAAGGTGGTGGAAGGGAGCCACAGGAATAAGGGAAGACAAAGGAGTGAGGGGAGGGGGGTGAAGAAAAAGAAGGGGTTGGGTTACCTGAATTTAGAGAAATCGATGTTGAGGCCATCAAGTTGGAGACTCCTAAGACGGAATATGTGTTGCTCCTCCAATTTGCATCTGGTCTCAACGTGGCAGTAGTGGAGGCTATGGATAGACTTGTCAGTGTGGGAGTGGGATGTGGAATTGAAATGGTTGGCCACCAGGGGGTCCTGGCTGTTGTGGTGGACAAAGTGAAGGTGCTCGACGAAGTGGTCACCCAATCTGCATCGAATCTCACAGATGTACAGGAGGCCGCACCAGGATCACCGGATGCAATAAATTACACCCTCAAACTACATTAGTGTACAGAGGATTAGGGAGATGGTTTACAACACGATAGCGGGTCAGACCTCAAACAAGGATGAGATTAACTCCAGGAAGGAGATATTGAACCCAGTAGTATGGTGTCAAAACAACATTGTTTACCTCAAAATCAGCAAGATAAAAGAACTGGTCAATGACTTCAGGAAGCAGGGCAGGGTGCACGCCCCTGTCTGAATCAATGCTGCTGATGTGGAGGTGGCTGAGAGCTTCAAGTTCCTAGTGTAAATATCACCAAGGAATTGACCTGGTCCAGCCACATAGACACTGGGGCCAAGAAAGCACATCAGTGACTCCACTTCCTCGGAAGGCCATGGAGATCCTGCATGTGCCCAATGAACATCACCGGTTTTTAACCAAAGCACCATAGAAAGCATTTCTGCTGGATGCATCACAACTTGGTATGGCGGCTGCTCTAATCAAGACCTCCAGAAGCTGTAGAGAGTTGTGAACACAGCCCAGTCTATCACCAACAACGGTTTCCCCTCCATTGACTCCATCTACACTTGTCGCTGCCGCGAGTCTCCTCCCACCCTGTCGTTTCTCATTTCTCTCCCCTTCCATTAGGCAGAAAACATTAGCGAGAATACATACCAGCAGGCTCAAGAACAGCTTCTATCCCACTCTTATAAGACTCTTGAACAGACCTTTTATACAATGAAGATGAAATTTTGATCTCTCGGTCTCCCTCGTCATGGTCCTTGCATCTTAACTCTCCAACTACTGCAGTTTCTCTGTTACTTAACACTGCATTCTGATGTGTTTTCCTTTTGATGTATTTATGCATTGAATGATCTGTTTGATGACATGCAAACAAACCTTTTCACTGTATCTCGGTCTATTTGACAATAATAAACCCATTACCAATAAGCTACAATTAGATAGGGCCCTAGTTTGACCACATCTGAAACACTGTGTGAAGGGCACTTTTATTAGACAATCTTCACTGGTGATACTGGCAGGAGCCGACATCTCTGTTTTTTTTATTCATTCACGGGAATTTGGCAATAACCGGCATTGCCTGCATTTATTACCCATCCCTGATTGCCCAAGATCTGAGGAATCCGTTAAAGAGAGAAACAACCTTACCGAAATGCGATACAAGCTGGGGCTGTTCTTGGGATCATTTAAAAAGCAGAACATTCCTGAAAGTGGCACGTGTATAGTTGAATGTTCAGTTGATTTGGGGCGGGGGAAACAATTGAGGAAAAAGAGTATAAAATGTGTCTAGGTTACACTCTAGATTACAGGTTGTTTGGGTGTTTCTCGGGATTTTAAAAAAATTATACTTTTTCAAATTTAATCTTTGATTTTTCTCTGACGTGTCACCCTGCTGTGGAGATGGAGGCTCGTGTTTTGCTGCTACTTTTCACCCTGCGCTGTCTGCTCGCTGCTGCGGGGGCTGCTGATGTGACTGAGCCGCCGGGGGAGAGCGGCTCTGCCGCCGCCCCAGAAGAGCGACTGCACCCGCAACGTGCAGGTGAGCGGAGGGCAGAGGCTGTCCCGGACACGGACTGGGCAACAGCTGGGGAATGCTGCAGGGTGTACGGGACCTGAGGCAGGAGATGTGTTCACCGGTCTGCTTTGGATCTTCCACGTTGACATTCTAATTTTCATACAGGAGGTATAGAGGTGAGGGAGGTGGGTGGTGGGGTGAGGTAGTTCGGAAACTAACTTGGTGAATGTGTAATCTCCCACTGCCCGCCTGTCTTTATTTTGTCATTTGCACCAAGCGGCTCATCTATGCATGGAGGCGGGTTCGTTGAAATACGAGAAGGATAGTCGCATTAGGGCTGTTTGAACAGGGTTAAGTCAATCTGAACGTTCTTCATTCATAGCATAAATTCTGATTATTGATAGTAAATGCACGATTCGGTGTGTGCCGTGTCGAATGATGGTGTCTTTATGGTGCGCAAGAAAATCTGTGTATGATAACACACAACTACCTGAGTGCAGGAGTAGTGGTTTAAGGTTCATTTTTAGCCTGTCCTGCCATTCATTATTTAAAGCAGTCGATCTACCTCGGTGCCTTTTTTTTTTTCTCCACACTATCCACATCCTATCGTTCTAGAAATCCGTTGACTTCATTATTCAATAGCATACTATCTACCAGTGGCTCTTCTCTCCTCAGCCAGGAGAGATTTTAGTTCTTGGCCACTCACTAATCTTGTCCATATCCCCTTTGAAACCTTTATCTTTCCCTGACTCTCAATCCCAGCCGATTTTGTATCCCCCAAATCTGGTGGAGGAGGGGAACACCAGGTTATTTAGCCAAATCCTTGCAGGTTGATAGCTGCCCCCATATGTTCCTTTACACTACCAGCTCCAGCCTCCCACTCTGAGATTCATCACCATTTTCCATTGTCTGAGGCACTTCTCAATCCATGTCAATGTATTGCCCTAACCTGTTCTCTAACTATGTCAACTGGCCACCTGTGCAGGTCACTGAAAGACAGAAAATCCAAATGTACATCTACTGGCTTCCCCCTTATCTATTCTGTTAGTCACATCGTCCAAGGATTCCTGTGGATCAGTCGGACATGAATATTCCATACTTCCTCTGCTAAATCCTGTTCTCCAAGGTTTTATCATTATTGCAGCTTTCACTGTAGACTATACTCCACTGAGGTCAGACCAACTGGTGGTTTGTTTTCTCTCCTCAGACAATGGATTCATGTTGAATGCTGATTTGTATATAAGTGCTTAGATAGGTTGTATCTGCAAAATAAAATCTTAATCTTTGTGGTAGAAAAAAAACACAGCATTGATGGTTGAGGCAACTCTTCTTCCAACAGGTGAAATAAATGCCTGTCTGCACCATGTACCAGATGTGGGATGTGATACTTTTGCATGTCTGGAAAACACAACCTGTCATCTAGATGACAACTTGTATGAAATCTGCACAGACTTTCTTCAGAATGCAGACAACTTTGATGTACAGGTAAGTTTGGAGACATCGTGATTTTGCCACTGCTTGGACAAACACTGAATTGGTGTTTCTTTTTTGGCATCATAGTGAATTACTTTGCAACTGGGTAAAATTTGAGATATGGAATAGATGTCAACATTAAAGTGTGGTAAATTGACTTGATCAATGAAAATGGTAATTCAGTCCCTGTTCAGAGTTGCTGTTGCAAGTCATTGTGGAGAAAGCAGTAAGATGCGTTCAGTTTAATGGAAAGGGGTGCTTCCAATGGTACATCCTGCAATTTGCATTCCAAAGTTTTGAGGTAATTGTTCATTGTGTTTGCCAGTGTTCACTACAGCTTGGCTGCCTTCCTTTGGGATGAGAAGACTGCTGTAGTGCTTCAACCTGCTGGAAGAGCCAATATGAATGTTTGCACTTGAGGCCTCTCTCTGCTATGGAGTAACCTGGTCTGCTAAGTGGACATAAATTTTAAATTGGCTTATGGAAACTGAGTAGCTGATATGGTTAGAATGTGCTGCTGCTTCTCTTCACACCTGTGTATGAAGTAGTAACTGGCCAAGAGGAAGTGGGAATGCCTTGACTTGTGTACTTTGTCCCCTTGCAGGGAAAACAATTCATCAAAGATTTCCTGAAGTGCAGTGCCATTGGGATCAAGTCCAGATTCAGCAGCAGTGTTACCAGATGTGCTGCAGTGCAAAGGATCCTTGTTCATGTGCAAGCAAAATGTTACCAGCAACATAACATCTGTGCTGTAGCAAACAGCAATATTGATGCTTTGGCGAACATGATTGATCTTAACAAAATACATTTGAATGGGTGAGTAAATATTGATTTCATTGCATGTTGTCACTGCTATAAATCAACCAAGCACTTAATCAGTTTGTTGGAATGGGTGAACTTGCAGTATTTGTCTCAACTGTTGCCAGAATTTGCCTCCATTGGAACTTGGTGTCCTATCCACCATTTAACAGGACAATCTGTTTTGGGGCAGGTGAGGGAGAATATTATGAAGTCTGCTTGCTGTCAAAACCAGACCTCTCCACTTGAATTTGAATGCCTTCTGCATAATACAAAATGCTTCAAATTGTCAACTGCAACCACTGAGGTGCTTGCTTACTGGCCTTCTAGTTATAATGTGTAATTCAAGTGGGAATTCTTAAGCAATTTTCAACAGAACAAAACTGCTCCAGCAAAAGCAAAGCTCTGATATAATAAACCAACATTACAGGACTGAAGTTTGCAGTTTCCTCCAGTTTATTTCAATTCAATGCAGGTCTGTTCTAACAAAGTTCAGAACTTTGATCAAACAATCCCAGGGGACATTGTAGTATATGCATAGCAACTTCAATTTCTAGAATTCTGGTGAGCCACATTTCTGATAAACAAAGATCCTAAATGATTCCATACCCAACTCTCCACTTTAGTTTAACTGGAGCCTCTGGCTTTGGCTTTGAATCCATGATCACTTTCAGCTGAAGAAACTTGTCACACTTCAGGGAAGGACTGTGCAGGGCTTTGAAGTAATAGAATCATACCATTACCACCACACCATTACCATGAGGGGCCAAATCACTTAGCCCTCCCCATCCCCTATGCTTGGCTTGTGGTGCCTATGTTGCAGGCCTAACAAAGTTGTGACGTAGCTAATTTGCACTGAGATGAGAATTGAGTGTTGATCTCAGACATGGATAAAACTTTGCTCTCAGGTTTGTTGCAGAACATATTGATCATTATCCTACGTGATCCAGCTTAAATCCTTTAGCTGCCATGAGTTGCCTGATCCAAATGCAATGTACAATTCCTATATTTAACAGGGCATACTTGGAATATGTGAGGTTCCTGTTTGACTGTGATAATGACATTACTGTTGCCATAAGAAGTCATCTACAATCTCGACTTGGTTCATCTTTGAGCATCTTGAGGGAATTATTGCAAGATTCTTGTACCATAATGGAGAAAACAACACCAGCGTCTATTACTGAAGGTCATGTTCTACCAGATGATGATACCACTCAAGATAATAATTGGAAGTGAGGAAACTAAGGAGCCTAGATATGGGACTAAATGTTGTGCTATGCAGTAATGAGATGGTATTGATGCATTTGACTTGTTTGCCATAAATATCTGAGTGAATTTGAAGTCATTATCTCCTGTATAATCAACTCCAGAAATTATAATGATCCCCATTTGAAATGCCACTAAATCTCCTTGGATGTTTTTGCTATTAGCACAATGTACCTCCAAGTTCTTATTGCATTATTTCCAGTTCTTTCAATAAATCTGGAACTAATGTTGTACAAATGTTTGCTTATGCAACTTCAGTCCATTAAAAAAAGTATTGGTTCACTTCAATTCAGTGTTTTCTTTTCTAAACTATTGGTAGTTGTCAGCTGGCAAAGCTTCAAGGCTGCAACTGTGCTGGTGGTCTTGGGGAGAGTCATTACAATGAAAATTTTGCTTTGTCTGAAAGCACAGATGGGAGTAGCTCTCAATTCTGGCCTGGAACCTGCTTGGAGTTTCCTGTGGGTAATGGTCTGATTTAGCATCAGTCAATTGCAGTGCATGGAGTGACACTTGTTTTAAATAGATCTGAATTTTCCCTATTCTTGGACTCCATAACAATAACTTTCAGGTCTTTACCTCTACCCCAGTCATAAACTCTTGTACCTATCAGAACTACATTCATTCTAAGCTGTCAACTTCCATTTCAAAAGTACTTCATTTTTGCATTTTCTTATTGAAATAACTGTGGCAGAGATATAAGGAATGTAACAGATCAGTTCCCCACATTCTCCCTCTGCTTGGACTCATATCCTTCTTGGGTCCTTCACTTTAATCCAACCATGAACCTGTAGGAGACACATTCATTATCATTGTTACAAACTTACCTAAATGTATTTATGAATTTCAATTGTTCCTTTATACATTGCTTTTGAATTGATTAAAAGCAGTTTTGTCTCTTTAAATCTGTCATTTATTTTAGTTTGATTTATTTCAAATGTTTCTAAATCTCAATAATAATGTTAGTTGGACACCGTTCAGAGCTAGTCACAAAATTCAGTGTAATCATGGTGGTAAACATGACACACAGGTTGGGATCAGCACAATTTCACCCACCATCCCCAGAAATCCAGTATGGTTGCTCAATCATTTATTACTAGTGACTCAAACATGTGAACCAGTTTTTCCAGTGATAAGTATGTTGTCCAAATGATATGATAAAATGGAGAGGGTCACAGCAATTGTGTAAAATCATAGAAAACAAATTTTAATGAATGTAACTATGAAGTTATTGAAGTTGGCTCAATAAGGAAGAACAAGTATATTTAAATTTTGAAAACTAGAAGTGGCCTGCTCATGATCTTCAGGGGTTCATTCACAATGAAATGTAGTCAACACAAAATGTTACCAAAATTGCAAATAGAATGTTTGTCTTTAACTGCAAGTTAAGTGCATAAAGCATTAGGGAGATAGTTTACATCACTGCAGTGAGCCAGATCATCAACAAGGATGAGGTGGAGTACAGAAAGGAAATATAGAGCCTGTTGTCAAGACAACAAGCTTTCCCTCAAAATCAGCAAAACCAAAGAGCTGGTTGATGACTTCAGGAAGTAGGGAGGAGTACATACCCCTGTTTGTATCAATGGTGGAGAGGTGGTTGAGAGGGTCAAGTCCCTTGATATAAATATCACCAGTAACTTGATGTGGTCCAGCGACATAGACACCATGACCAAGAAAGCACACCAGCACCTTGACTCCCTCAGAAGGTGAAGGAAATTCAGCAGATCTCCAAAGACTCTCACCATTGTTTACAGATACACCACAAAAAAGCATCCTATCCAAATCCATCACAGCTTGGTGTGGCAATGGCTTTGCCTGTGGCTGTGTAAATTCTAGAAGTTGTGAACACAGCGCAGTCTATCATGCAAATCAGTTTGCCCTCCAACTTCCCACTGCCTCATGAAATCAGCCAACTTAATAAAAGTCACCTCACAGCCTGGTCATTCTCTCCTCTCCATCTTCCATTAGTCAGAAGATATAAAAGCTTGAGCACATGTACCACCAGGCTCAAGGATAGCTTCTATGCCACTTTTATAAGGTTCTTGAATGAACTTCTTGTATTTATAGAGAGAACTCCTGATCTCTCAATCTTCCTCATCATGGCCCTTGCATTTTCTCATTAAATGTGACACTTCATTCTGCATTCTGTTATTACTTTTCCTTATTTACTAACTCAATGTACATATGTATGGAATTATCTGTTTGGGTGGCATGCAAACAAAGCAGTCATTGTATCTATCTCAGTACATAGGACAACAGAAAAACAATTACCAATTAGATAAAGCCCTCCTTAGACCACATCTGAAGCACTGTGTAAGGGCTAGTTGAATTGGACAATCATCACAGGCGATACTGGCAGGACCCGACATCACTGTTCCTTTTTATTTATTTATGGGTATGTGACAATAACTGGCAATGTCTGCATTTATTACCCATCCCTAATTACCCAACAACTGACGAATCCGTTAAGGAGAGACATAACGTTGCCAAAAAGCGATAAAAGCTGGGGCTATCCTCGGGGATCATTTAAAACAAATAACATTCCTGAAAGTGGCACGTGTATATTTTAACATTCAGTTGAAATTCAGTGGGTAAAATGTTTCACTTGTGCACTCTAGGTTACAGGTTCCTTCGATGCTTCTTGAAGTAAAAAAAAATCACCTGTGTTGACCTTAACCTTCCAGCTTCTCTGAAGTGTGCCCCTGCCATGGAGATGGAAGCTCGCGTGTTGCTGCCACTTTTGGCCTTGTGCCGTCTGCTCACTGCTGCAGGGGCTGCTGATGTGACTGAGCCAGAAAATGGCCATAAGTCTCAGTGGTTATTGGAGTAGGGAAGAAAAGAATGTTGAGCAGCTTTCAATCTCGAAGAATTATTTAGCCAAGTGTCCTTTTTCCAGATTTGTTGATACGAAACTAAATGGGATTGAGAGTCGGAATGCAAAGGTTTCAAGGGGATATGGACAAGTGACGTGAGTGGCCAACAAGAACAATGCATATGTAATACAATGTGGAAAAATGTGAAGTTATCCTATCAGGTGCACAAAAGCAGATGATTTTTAAGTGGAGGAATTGGCTAATATTCCAATGATATCCTTGCATCCAAGTCACAAATAATGATATTCCCTAATTATATGGTGTGGTGAAGCTTGGTGAGACAGTACTTAGAATGCTGTATGGAGCTTTAGTCACCTTACTAAAAGAGAAAATAGAGTAGCCATACCACGTGCAGCAAAGATTCACTGAGTTGGCTCCAGGGATGGCAGGTTTGCCACACAAGGATTGAATGCACTCAGCCTTTATTCAAGAGGTAAGAATGTGGAGATAGCTCACTGAAGCTTTTGATAGGGCTCAGATGCCGGGAGGATGTTTCTCCTGGATGAAAAGACTCAAACCAGAGTAGACCATCTGAAACAAAGATCAGAAAAATTCTCCACTCAGTGCCAAAGCCTTGACTTTCTTCCAAGTGGAGCATCAGTCATCCATTGAATTCATTCAACACATTGTTGGAACCGTAGGATACGAGGACAGAGCTGGAAAATTGCACTGAGGTAGATGGGCTGCCTTGATCAATGAACTACAGAACAGGCTCAGAAGGACCAAAAACCTCATGTACAGGTGTGATTGTGCTAGTTTTTGTACACACAGCATTACAATCATTCGTTTTGTTGTATCACAATAAGGACAGCAGCATCATTAGAAGTGGCGCACACAACAACAAGTGAATACTTTTAATTGTCAGGACTTTTGCCACGCAGGAACATCATTAATCAGATTAAGGCCATTCATCAAGCAAGTCTGATGGAACCATCCAGCCCTAACTTGCAATAGGTCTGTATCCATACATCAGCCAAATGGTGTCAAGGGTGAAATATAGACAGGTGGGCAAATTGCAGTCTAACATTAACCAAGTTATCTACCCCCACTCCTCAATCTGCAGAAAAACTCAACTTTCAACATGGAAGACCTAAAGCAGACTGCTGAACACATCCTGCTTCAGGTCCTCCACACTCTGCAGCATTCCCCAGCTGTCGCCCAGTCCATGTCCGGGACAGCATCTGCTCTCTGCTCACCTGCACATTGCGTGTGCATTCACTCTTCCCCCATGGTGGTGGAGCGGCTCTCCCCAAAAGGAAGGGAAGGTGGAGTCAAAGTATGCAGAGGCAATTTCAGTGGTTCAAGAACAGCCAGTAACAATGGGCCTACCAGCAGAGTCTTGTTTGAGGATCCTGGGCAAGATAGTGCCCCAACCCTGCACTTGCTTCTTCTATCAAATTGGAGATGTGATGAGATCTCTGTAAATGCTGAACTGCTTATATAGTAGAACTGAAAGACTTCCACAGTTTGAGAGCTATAACTATTGCAAATTGTTAGAGCTTCCTTGGGATCAGTGCCAGAAAGAATTTTGGTATTCATTGAGGACCTCACCCACTTCCACAGCTTCCAGGACATCTTCCCACCTTTATCCCTAATCGGTCCTACCTTTAGTTCCGTCATCCTTCTGCTCTTCACAGAAGTGAAAAATGCCTTGGGGTTTTCTTTAACCCTACTCGCCAAGGCCTTTTCATGTCCCCTTCTCGCTCTTCTCAGCCCATTCTTAAGTTCCTTCCTTGCTACCCTATATTACTCAAGAGGCCTATCTGATCCTTGCTTCCTAAACCTTATGTATGCTGCCTTCTTCCTCCTAACTAGATATTCCACCTCTCTTGTCAACCATGGTTCTTTCACCCTGCCATGCTTTCTCTGCCTCAACGGGACAAATTTATTCCTAACATCCTGCAAGAGATCCCCGAACAACAACCACATCTCTATAGGACATTTCCCTTCAAAAATGTCATCCCAATTCACACTCATAGGTTCTAGCCTTATAGCCTCATAATTTGCCCTTCCCTAATTTAATATTTTCCTGTCCTCTTTGCTCCTATCCCTGTCCATGACAAGGCTAAAGGATAGGGAGTGGTGGTCACTGTCCCCCAAATGCTCACCCACTGAGAGATCTGTCACCTGACCCGGTTCATTACCTAATACTAGATCTAATATGGCATTCCCTCTAGTCGGCCTGTCAACATACTGTGACAGGAATCCGTCCTGAATACACTTAACAAAACTCTGCCCCGTCTAAACCTTTGTTACTAAGCAGGTGCCAATCAATATTTGGGAAGTTGAAGTCTCCCACGATAACAACCCTATTACTTTTGCACCTTTCCAAAATCTGCCTCCTGATCTGCTCTTCAGTATCCTTGCTGCTACCAGGGGACCTATAGAATACTCCCAGTAGAGTAACTGCTTCTTTCTTGTTTCTAACTTCCACCCATACTGACTCTAGAGGATCTTGCTACATTATCCACCCTTTCTGCCACTGTAACTGTATCGCTGACCAGTACTCAACTCCATGTACCTATCTAACAGCCTCTTGAAAGACCCTATCGTATCCGCCTCCACCACTGTTTCTGGCAGCCCATTCCAATGCACTCACCACATGCAGGGGTGACCAGTAATGCCACCACTCCTCCTCTTCCACCCCCCCATTCCTTTTAAAACACCGAAATCCAGGAATATTCAGTATCCATTCCTGCCCTGGTGACAGCCAAGTCTCTGCAAGTGCCACAATATCATAGTTCCATGTATTTATCCAAGCTCTCAGTTCATCACCCTTATTCCTGATGCTTCTTGCATTTAAGTAAATGCACCTTAGCCCATCCACCTGACTACTTTTATACCGTATTCTCTGCTTCTCCTTCCTCAAACCCTCTCTATATGTTAGATCTGGCTATACTCCATGCACTTCTTCCACTGACCTATCCCTCCGGTTCCTATGCCCCTTGCAAACTAGTTTAAACCCTCCTGAACCACACTAGCAAACCTGCCTGCAAGGATACTGGTCCCTGTTACAAATTGGGTTACTATTGGTGAATGTCCCTTTAAGATAGAGTGTTGTGTGTGTGTTGGCGTGGTTACGACAACAGAAGGTAAAGGACGTAATGGCGTTTTTGGGGGGAGAGAGAGAGGGAGAGAGAGAGAGAGAGAGAGAGAGAGAGCAGCCTGCTAGTCTCTATCGATGGATGAAAGACTGTAACTGTGTCTGTCACTACAATCCACATATGGATCTCCGGTGTAATCCGGTGGAATCCACTTTGTCGTTAACGTGTAGAGGGAAACAGGTATTTTCCCTCTCGGATTACACATCTCGGATGCTTTTCGGGGTGGCAGATACTTTGGAACAAAGCAGTGGAGTTAACTGTTGTTGTTGACCTGTAGAAGGAAACAGGTATTTGTGTGGACGGCCACAATTCGAGGGCCTTTCGGGGTGAGGAAGATGCGGTGGAGTAGTCACCGCTGAGTAAACACTGAGGTGTCATATGGGTTCCATTGTGGAACATTTGGATTTTGTAATTACTCTATTTTCTCTGTACACCTACGTTTTGTCTTCAGTCAACGGTGGTTGTTGAAGAAGCTTTTGATCACGTTTCACCATATGGCTTGCTGAACTGAACTTTAAGAACCATTCCTGGACTTGGAGTTTGGGAATTTGCCACACACACACACACAAACACTATGAGTTTAGTTTTTGGGGTTAATGTTTAATATTTAACATTTTTACTTCTAACAATCTAATATTTTTACTTTTATTTTTCTTATTATCGTAAGTAGTTATTAATAAAGTAGTTTTTAAACACTTATACATGACTCAGTGTGTTTCTTTTGTTGCTGGTTTGTAACAAAATTGGGGGCTCGTCCAGGATCCAACCCAAGAGTAACAATGTCATCTGGGATCCAATGCAAGATTAACAAGTGTCAACCAGGATAGTTCCCCAGATTAACAAGTGTCATCTGGGTTCCAATCCAAAGATTAATGAGATTCGTTCAGGATAGTTCCCAAAGTTAACAAGATTGGTCCGGGATCGATCCCAAGATTGACAAGGGTGGTCTGAAGTCGAACTCAAGACTGGTACTAGAGGTCTGAGTTTGAACAAATTGGGGTCTTAGTGGACGACTGATTGTGGTCAGTCTGATAAAATTCTTTTTAATTGGTTTGAGTGTGGAAACCAGCAACAATGGATATGTTTTTGAAAAAAAACAACTCCTGGGAGGAAACCAGTTTTCAGAGGCCCAGGTGCAGTAAGCAAAGATAGCATTAGAACACAGGAAACAGGAGTTAGAGGCTGAACAGGGAAAAAACTCAGATGAAGTTTGAGGCTGAGGCAGAGCAAAGGAAGATAAATGCCCAGATAGAAATGAAAAGGATGGAGTTAGAAATGAAGCAGATAGAGGATAAGTTAGCAATGAAACAAAGGAGTTTTGTTAGAGCTAGTGCTAAAGAATTAGTCAAGGTCAATAGCCCTGTGCAGCCTGATGTTGTTCCCTGTGACAGCCCTAAACAGGAGGCAAATTATGATGACTTGTCTGAGACTTTTGTGTCTTCATTGGAGGATCAAAATCCTTGTATTGAGTCTGAATATAAGGATTTGTCTTTGTCCAGAAAAGAATTTATAGTGGAACAGACTAAAGACCCTGAGAGTACTGAATTGAGAGAAAAGGCTCTCTCAAGTGATGAGATGGTAGAGAAACCGAATCAGAGTTCCTTTGTGGTTCCTTTGAAGCCAATTCCTGTTTTTGGTGAACCTTTTTCGAAGGTGGTTGTGGACTGTGTTACACCATTGCCAGAGGTTTGGGATGAAGGAGATCATTTGCTTTTGTTTGCAGTGAGACAGTTGGTGCAGGAAACCTTAGGTTTTGAATTTGTGTCTGGACATCGAGAAAGAGAAACTTTAAACTTGCCAGGAGAACAATAGGTTAATTTGCTGGACTTTGTTCAGAAATTTAAAAACCTGCAGAAAGCCTGCCAGATTGAGAGCTTTTGTTTTGTGAAAAAAACAGCTGTGGCCAATTCCATGGACATTAAAGTGTCTGAAAATTCGAAGGTTAAAGCTTATGGCAGTCTAAACATTGTATTAGTGAAATTTGTAAACATTGAATTGAGAAACCTTAAAACAAAATTGGACCAGTTCCAATTGCAACAAGGTCAACACGTGAGAGAATTAATTTTGTTTGAAAATGGATAAAGTGAAAGTATGAACACATGATGTCACATGGAAGGCAATCAGCCATGACTTTCCCAATGTTAAATGGGAGACCTGTATCTTTACCAATCTGATATTCTATTATTCTGTAGAATGGTAATTATTAACATTACTAACTGTATGCACATATAAATTTTTTTTGAAATAATTCTTTTTAGATGGGAGGTGTATTACAAACTGGGTTACTATTGGAGTGAGACAGACTGTGGAAAAACAATCCACGTATGGATTTTTGGAGTAATCCAGTGGAGTCCACTTTGTCATTAACCTGTAGATGGAAACAGGTATTTGTGTGGACGGCCATGATTCGAGTGCCTTTTGGGGTGAGGCAGAAGCGGTGGAGTAGTCACTGCTGAGTAAACACTGAGGTGTTGTTTGGGTTCCATCGTGGAACATTTGGATTTCATAATTACTCTCTACATCTACGTTTTGTTTTCAGTCAACAGTGGCTGTTGAAGCCTTTGATCACGTTTCACCTTACGCCTTGCTGAACTGAACTTAAAGAACCATTCCTGGACATGGATTTTGGGAATTTGCCACATACACACCGAGTTTAGTTTTTGGGGTTAATGTTTAAAATGTAACATTTTTACTTCTAACATTCTAACTTTTTACTTTTATTTTGCTTATTATTGTAAGTAGTTATTAATAAAGTAGTTTTCAACACTTATGCATGACTGTTTCTTTTGTTGCTGGTTCATAACATCTCCCTCATGTTTTGGTGTAACCCATCCAATCAGTACAAGTCCCACCTTCCCCAGTAGAGATCCAAAAATCTAAAACCTTGCCCCCTGCACCAACTCCTCAGCCACGCATTCATCTGCCATCTCCTCTTATTTTTACCTTCAGTATCACGTGGCACTGGCAGCAATCCTGAGATTGCTACCCTTGAGGTCCTGTTCTTCAGCCTTCTGCCTAGCTCCCTAAACTCACTTTTCAGGACCTCATCCCTCTTTCTCCCTATGTCATTGGTATCAACATGTACCACAACTTCTGGCTGCTTTTCCTCCTGCACAAGAATGCCGTGAACCTGATCAGAGACATCCTGGACCCTGGCACCTGGGAGGCAACATACCATCTAGAATTCTCGCTCATGTCCACAGAACCTCCTGTCTGTTCCCCTGACTGTTGAGTCCCCAGTCACAATTGCCCTCGTCTTCTCCTCCCTTCCCTTCTGAGCAGCAGGACCAGTCCCAATGCCAGAGACCTGGCTACTGCTGCTTGATCCATGTAGGTCATCACCCTCAACAGCATCCAAAGCAGAATACCCGTTTTTGAGGGGAACAGCCTCCGGGGTCCTCTGCTCTGTCTGCCTGTTCCCTTTCTCTTTCTCTCCCCTGACAGTCACCCATCTACCTGCCTGCTGGACCCTAGAAGTACCTGCTCGAAGGGGGGGTGAATGCCTCCCAATGCACAGTATCTACATAACTCTCTCCCTCCCTGATGCTTCGCAGTGTTTGAAGCTGCGACTCCAGCTCATCGATTCTGAGCTGAAGTTCCTCCAGCCTCAAGCACTTACTGCAGATGTGGTCACCGTGCACCACAGCAGGGTCCACTAGCTCCCACATCATGCAGCTGCAGCACATCGCCTTGCCCTCCATCTGAACTTTTTTTTTTAACCTAGCTGCAGTTGACTTAAAAGTTATAACAATAACAGTAAACCTTACCTTTACTTACCAGCTACTCACCAGTGTTGTTGCAGATGGCCTCCGCCTCTTGACGCCGAAGCCTGTTGTGCCAAAGCCACTCACTCTGACAATGGCCACTCTGACAATGGCCACTCTGACAATGGCCACTCCACTTAACACGACCTCCTTTTTATTAGCCTGGACCTGTGAGGGACCCGCTACTCCTTGGTCGCTCAGCTCCTGATTCACTCTTAAGTCAACTCCTATAACTCAGGAGCTGTAAGCTGTAATTTATGCCGAAGGCATTATGTTGAAGACATTCAAATTCAAGTGGAAAGGTCTAATTTTGCCAGTAAGCACATTTCATAATACTGCTCCCTCACCTGCCCCAAAACAGATTGTCCTGTTAAATGATGCAGGTCAGGACACCAAGTACCAATGAGGCAATTTCTGACAACAAAGTTGAGGCAATTAGTACAAATTTACCCATGCCAACAAACTGATTCAGTGCTTGGTTGATTTATAGTAGTGAATACATGCAATAACATCACCATTTACTCACCCATTTAAGAACATTTTGTTAAGATCAATCATGTTCACTAAAGCATCAATATTGCTCTTTGCTGCAGCACAGATGTTATGTTCCTGGTAACATTTTGCTTGCACATGAACAAGGATCCTTTGCACTGCAGCACATCTGGTAACACTGCTGCTGAATCTGGACTTGATCCCTATGGCACTGCGCTTCAGGAAATCTTTGATGAATTGATTTCCCTGGAAGGGGACAAAGTACACAAGTCAAGGCATTCCCATTTCCTCTTGGTCAGTTACTACTTCATACACAGGTGTGAAGCGAAGCAGCAGCTCATTCTAACCACATCAACTGCTCACATTTTCTTGTTGAATTAACTGTCCATATCCCCTATAAGCCTTTGCATTCCTGACTCTCAATCCCATCTAGTTTTGTATCAACAAATCTGGAAAAGGAACACGTGGACACTTGGCTAAACCATTAATGCAGATTGAAAGCTGCCTCACACTCTTCTTCCCTACCCCACTGAGATTTATCACCATTTCTTTGGCTCAGTCACATCAGCAGCCCCTGCAGCAGTGAGCAGACAGCCTCCATCTCTACTGCAGGGCAACACTTCAGAGAGGATGGAAGGTTAAGAACAATGAAGATGTTTTTTCTCCACTTCAAGAAGCATCCAAACAATCTGTAACCTAGAGTGCCCAGCTGAGACATTACCCACTCCATTTCGTCTGAATGTTAAAATATACACGTGGCACTTTCAAGAATGTTATTCATTTTAAATGATCCCCAAGGATGGCCCTAACTTGCATCTCTTCTTGACAACATTGAGTCTCTCTTCAATGAATTCCTCAGTTCTTGGACAATTAGTGATGGGTAATAAATGCAGGCCTTGCCAGTTATTGCTGCATCCCCATAAATAAGTAGAAACCATGACGTCAGGTTCTGCCAGTATCACCAGTGACGACTAATTCAAGTGGCCCTTACACAGTGCTTCAGATGTGGTCTAATGAGGGCTTTATCTAATTGGTAATTGTGGTTGTTGTCACATGTACTGAGATAAAATTAATGCTTTGTTTACACGTCATCCAAATGGATCCTTCCATACATATTTATATTGAGGTAGTACATAAGGAAAAGCAATAACAGAATGCAGAATATAGTGTCATACTTACTGAGAAAGTGCAGATAGTCAGTTAAGGTGCATGGGCCATGATGAGGTAGATCAAGAAATCAGGAGTTCCTCTCTATAATATGAGAAATCCGTTCAATAACCTTGTAACAGTGGAGCAGAAACTGTCCTTGAGCCTGGTGGTACATCTTCTGACGAATGGAAGAGGGAGAAGAGAGAATGACCAGTGTCTGGGGGAACTTTTATTACGTTACTGCTTTCATGAGGCAGCGAGAAGAAGTGTCAGCAGTGTCAATGGAGTGCAGGCTGGTTTGCATGATAGACTGGGCTGTGTTCACAATTTTCTTAGAATTCACACAGCCACAGGCAATGCAGTTACCATACAAAACTGATGAATTTGGATAGGATGCTTTCCATGGTGCATCTGTAAATATTGGTGAGAGTCTTTGGAGATCTGCTGCATTTCCTGATCCTCCTGAGGAAGCAGGTGCTGGTGTACTCCTTGGCCATGGTGTCTATGATGCTGGACTACATCAAGTTACTGGTGATATTTATAATCAAGGAACTTGAAGCTCTCAACCACCTCAGCACCATTGATACAAACAGGGTTATGTACTCCGCCCTACTTCCTGAAGTCATCAGCCAGCTCTTTGGTTTTCCTGATTTTGAGGGAAAGTTTGTCATCTTGACACCACGGGATGAAGCTCTATCGCCGTTCTGTACTCCACCTCATTGTTTGAGATCTGGCTCACTGCAATGATGTAAACTGGCTCTTTAATGCTTTATGCACTCAACTTACATTTAAAGACAAACATTCCATTGGCATTTTTGATAACATCATGTCTATTACATTTTCAGTATGAACCCCTGAAGATTAGCAGGCCACGTTTAGTTTCCATAATTTAAATATACTAGTTCTTTATTTGGGCCAATTTCACAGTCTTCATAGATACATTAAAATGTGTTCTCTACAATTTTACACAATCTGTGCCCCTTCTCCATTTTATCATCTCATTTGGACATGACACCCACTAATCCTTATCACTGAAAATTTGAATACATGGTTCACTGTCATGTTCTTTAAGAAACTAGTGTAATAAATGGTTGAGGAGCAATGCTGGATTGTTGTGGGACAGTAGGTAAAATTATGCTGATCCCAACCTGCGTGTCATGTTTGCTGCAATGGTTACACTGAATTTTATGACTGCAGATCTAAACTGTGAGCAACATCACCAACACAATCCAGAGTGTACTGCTAGCAATAATAAGATCACAAACTGGGAATAAACACCCTGTCCAAGGGGTAATCTGATGAACTTCTGATCATTTGTCCTATGAACCACTTAAGTGACTAAAGGAGCTGGGGCTGTTCTCATTGGAGGAGGAGGATGAGGGGAGACATGATAGAGGTATACAAGATATTGTAAGGAATAGATAGAGTAGACAGCCAGCAGCTCTTTCCCAGGGCACCAATGCTCAAAACAAGGGGACCTGGCTTTAAGGTATTGGGTGGGAAGTTCAAGGGTGATGTCAGAGGGAGGTTTTTCACCTAGAGAGTGGTTGGTGCATGGAATGCACTGCCTGTGGTGGAGGCTGATACATTTGACAAGTTCAAGAGATAGATTGTTAGATAAGCATATGGAGGAATTTAAGATAGAGGGATGTGTGGGAGGAAGGGGTTAGATAGTCTTAGGTGTGGTTTGAAGGGCAGCACTACGTGGTGGGCTGAGGGGCCTGTATTGTGCCATATTGTTCTATGGTTCTATGATTATCAGATCTGGACCTGATCTGTTACATTACTCATGT
Organism: Pristis pectinata; assembly: GCF_009764475.1. NCBI lineage: Eukaryota > Metazoa > Chordata > Chondrichthyes > Rhinopristiformes > Pristidae > Pristis > Pristis pectinata. The sequence goes on from NC_067406.1 coordinate 81,442,818, forward strand.
CTGTGCTGTTATTACTTCAGAATATTATTATAACATTGATGTCTGATGTTAAACAAGTGCTACACAATATCTCCACTGGAGGAGCAGCCTGCAACCACATGCTAAACAATAAACTACTTCAACAGGAACTGTTGGCATGTAGTGGTAGCCTGGCTGTAGGTGGGAAGGGACTAGACCAGGGTGAATAAGGTAGAGTCAAGCTAATGAGATCAGTTCAATGGGGCAAGATCAGGCAGAAACAGTAGGTCTACCAGCAGTCTTGTTTGTTGATGTTGAAGTAGAATTGCCCCAACCCTGCACTTGCATCTTCAAGTTGGGGGGCTAATGAGAGCTCTCAATGCCAAACTGTTTATGTAGCAGTCTCAGTTCTACTAGTTTGAAACCTTGAATATTGCCAATTGATAGTAGAGGAGCATGCACTGCTCTGGAACTAGTGCCACCAAGAATTCTCTTGTATTATCAACTGCCTTCAGTCACTCAACTAGTGTTTCATGTAATATTTAATGAAGAGCTTGCTTTTGTTTCTAGACAAGTATTCCTATATTACAACATCTAGCTTTCCTGTGTTCCCAACAATTTTGTAATGCAGGCCTAAGTACTGGAGGATGAACAGGGGAGGGAAAAGCTGTTCAAGTATCCAACAAAGAACATCTGATTTGCTCTGATCAAAACAAAGAATCCTCACTCCATGCAATGCAACTGACTGAGGCCAGATCAGACCATTAGCCACAGGGAACCTCAAGCAGGCTCCAGGTCAGAATTGTGAACCACTCCCATGTGAGCTTTCAAAACACAAAAATTAGTCCTTGCAATGACTGTCCATGAAAACAGTATAGATACAGCCTGAAAGTTTTGCCAGCTGAAAATTCCAAATTATTGGCATTGGTGGAATGGGTAAAGGAAAAATACTAAATTGAAATGAACTAATACATCATTTAATAGAATAAAGATGCATGAGCAAATATTTGTACAACATCTTTTCCAGTTCTTGCAATAAACCTGCAAATAATGCAATCAGAATTTGGAGGTACATCATGCTAATAACAAAAAAACATCCAGGGAGATTAGTGACAGTTAAAAACAATCAGGATCAACTCCTGGAATTGTACATGCAGCATAAGAGGACTTCAAATTCACTGACACCAAATCACATGGCAAACAAGTCAAATGCACCAAAACCATCTCATTACTGCATAGCAAAACATTAAGTTCCCATATCTAGGTTCTCCAGTTTCCTCATTTCCAATTGTCATCTTGAGTGGTATCATTCATCTAGTAGAACATGTCCTTCAGTAATAGATATTGATGTTGTCTCCATTGTGGTACAAGAATCTTGTAATAATTCCTCAAAATGCTAAAAGATGAGCCAAGTCAAGACTGCAGATGACTTCTTATGGCAACAGTAATGTTGTTACCACAGTCAAACAGGAACCTCACATATTCTAAGTAAGCCCTGTTAAATACAGGAATTGCGCATTATTACATTTGGATCAGGCAACTCATGGTAGTTAAAGGCTTTAAGTTGGATCATGTAAGAAAATGATCAATGTATTCTGAAACAAACCTGATAGCAAAGTCTTATCCATGTCTGAGATCAACATCCAGAAGTCTCATCTCAATGAGAATCAGCCAGGTCAAATATGTGGTGCCTGTGTTTCAGGCCTAACAAGCCAAACATGGGGAGGCCCTAGGAGTAATTTGGCTCATAGTGGTAATGATGTGGCATAATCACATCAAAGCTGTGCACAGTCCTTCCCTGAAGTGTGACAAGTTTCTTCAGCTGAGAGTGTTCATGGACTCAAATCCAGAGTCTTCAGTTAAACTAAGCTGCGATAGAGTTGGGAATGACATCATTTGGAAGGATCTTTGTCTATCAGAAGTGTGTCTCACCAGAATTCTAGGAATTGAAGTTCCAAGGGATGTACTGTAACTATCACCTGGGATAGTTTGCACAAAGTTCTGAACTATGGTAGACAGACCTACCATTGACCTAAAAAAAGGGGAAACTGCAAAGTTCAGTCCTGTAATGTTTTAGGTCAGAGCTTTGCTTTTGCAGGAGATGTTGTTACAAATTACTTAAGAATAAGTATTCACACTTGAATTACAAATTATAACTAGGAGGCCAGCAAGCAAACACCTCAGTGGTTGAAGTTGACTGAAATATTTTCTGTAATGTACTGAATTCATTGAAAAAATTGGGTATAAATGTCTGGTTTTGACTGCAAGCACACTTCATAATACTACTCCCTGCCCCAAAACAAGTTGTCCTGTTAAATGCTAGGCAGAACACCAAGTGCCAATAAGGCAATTTCTGGCAACAAAGTTCAGGCAAATACTACAAGGTCACCCATTCCAACAAACTGATTCAGTGCTTTGTTGATTTTTAAGTGGTGACTACATCCAATAATATCAATATTTACTCACCCATTCAAATGTATTTTGTTAAGATCAATCATGTTCACCAAAGCCTCAATATTGCTGCCTGCTACAGCACAGATGTTATGTTGCTGGTAACATTTTGCTTACACATGAACAAGGACTCTTTGCACTGCAGCACACCTGGTAACACTGCCGCTGAATCTGGACTTGATCCCAATGGCACTGCACTTCAGGAAATCTTTGATGAATAGCTTTCCCTGGAAGGGGACAAAGTGCACAAGTCAAGGCATTCCCACTTCCTTTTGGTCAGTTACTACTTCATACATAGGTGTGAAGAGAAGCAGCACATTCTAACCACATCAGCTACTCAATTTTCATGTACGACTCCAAACTGATGTCCACCTAGCAGACCAAGTTAATCCAAAGCAGAGATTGAGGCCTCAAATGCAAACATTAAAATTGGCGCTTTCAATTGTTTGAAACACCACGGCAGTGTTATTTCTGCTAATCCAAAAGGCACCCAGCTCAAGACAAAGCTGTAGAGAACTTTTGCCAATGAACATTCAATTACAATTATCTAGTTGCTGTGGAATTTAAGATGCATGACGTACCATTGCAAGCAAAACTTTTCTATAAACTGAATACATCTTCATGCTTTCTCCACTGACTTGCAACAGCAACTCTGGATTGGGAGCGAATTACTATTTTCTTTCATTAAGTAAATTTACTACACCAGTTTTAAAATCAGGGCTCAATTTTGACATCTATTCCATTTATCAAGTTTTACCCAGTTGCAAAGTAATTCACCATTACTACAATAAAAGACTAATTCAGTATTTGTGATTAGTAACTGTTCAGACAATGTCTTCAAACTTACCTGTACATCAAAATTACCTGCATTCTGAAGAAAGTCTCTGCAAATTTCATGCAAGTTGTCATCTAGTTTTCCAAACATGCAAATTTATCACATCCCACATCTGGTACATGGTGCAGACAGGCATTTATTTCAACTGTTGGAAGCAGAAGAGTTGCCTCAATTATTGAAAAACAATACTTTCCCACCCCCCCATGACTGAGTATTAAAACATTATAATTATGCAGACCCAAAATATACATCTGAGCCCTTGCATACAAATCAGCAGTCAACATGACTCCACTGAGAAAGAGAAACTAGGAAACCACCAGTTAGTCTTACCTCAGTGGAGAAAAATCTATAGTGAATGCTGCAATAATGAAAGACCTTGGAGAACAGGGATCAGAGGAAGTATAGAAAAATCATGTTTGTCTGATTCCTTGGCATCCTTGGACAGTGTACCAAGTAGAATATGTAAAGGAGAAGCCAGTAGAGGTACAGTTGGATTTTGTCTTTCAAGGACCTGCACAGGTAGCCAGTTGACACAATTAGAGAACCATATATTGACATGGATTGAGAAGAGGCTCAGACAATGCAAAATGGTGATGAATCTCAGAGTGAGAGGCTGGGGCTGGTCGCGCAAGGGAAGAATGTGTGGGGGCAGCTATCAACCTGCAATGATTTGGCTAAATAACCTTGTGTTCTTGCACCCTCACCATCCCCCAGATTTGGGAATACAAAACCTGGTGGGATTGAGATTCAGGGAAAGGTAGAGGTTTCAAAGAGGATATGGGAAAGGTTTGAGTAGCCAAGACCCATGACCTTGCTCCTGATGGAAGAGAGAAGAATGACTGGTAGTATTGTATTCAACAATGAATTCAATAGACTTCTGGAACGATAGAGCGTGGATAATACGGAAAATTGGCACACAGACGTAGATGGACTGCCTTGATCAATGAATGGCAGAACAGGCTCAAAAAGCAAAAAACACTACTCCTGCACTCAAGTCATTTGGCGTGTTATCGTACACAGGTTTACAAAAGAAAAATCTTAGTTTTGTTGCTCACCATAAAAAAGCACATCATTTAACATGGCACACATTAAAACATACATTTACTATCAATTGTCGAAACTTCTGCTAATGAAAAACAATATTCAGATCGACTTAACACCATTCCTTAAACAATGCTGATACAACTATCCTTCTCATATTTGCAACGAGCCTGTATCCATGCATAGATTAGGCACCGTGTAAGTGACAAAGTGTTGAGATTACACATTCACCAAGTTAATTTTTGAATTACCCCACCTGTAGGGAAACTGGTATGTGGGAGACCTAAAGCACACTGGTGAACACATCTCCTCCCTCAGGTCCCGCACACCCTGCAGCATTCCCCAGCTGTCGCCCAGTCCGTGTGCAGGACAGCCTGTGCCCTCCACTCACCTGCACGTTGCAGATGCAGTCGCTCTTCCCCCAGGGCAGTGGAGCGGCTCAGTCACATCAGCAGCCCCCGCAGCAGCGAGCAGACAGCGCAGAGTGAAAAATAGCAACACACGAGCCTCCATTTCCACAGCAGGCTGACAATTCTCAGAAAAATCAGAGGTTATGTCTAATAAAGATACTTTTGTTTTACTTCAAGAAATACCCAAACAACCTGTAAGCTGGAGTGCCCAGATGGGACATTTTATACTATTTTCCCTAAATTGTTTCCCACACCCCAAATCAACTGAACATTCAAATATACACGTGCCACTTTCAGGAATGTTCTGCATTTAAATGATTCCCAAGGATAGCCCCAGTTTGTGTCGTTTTTCGGCAACATTGTGTTTCTCTTCTAAGGACTCCTCACTTCTTAGGAAGTTAGTGATGGGAATAAATGCAGGCATTGCCAGCTATTGCCATATCCCTGTGAATGAATGTAAAATTGGATAGAGATATCGGCTCCAACCAGTATCACCAGTAAAGACTGTCTAATAAATGTGGCCTTTACACCGTGCTTCAGATGTGGTCTAACTGGGGTTTTATCTAATTGGTAATTGGTTTATTATTGTCACATGTAGCAAGATACAGTGAAAAGGTTTGTTTACATACCAAACAGATCATTCCGTGCATAAGTACATCAACATAATACAAAAGGAAAACACATCAGACTGCAGTGTTACAGTAACAGAGAGTGCAGCAGTTAAGAGTATTAAGATGCAAGGGCCATGATGATGCAGACTGAGAGATCAAAAGTTCATCTTTATCATAGTAGAGATCTGTACAAGAGTCTTATCAGAGTGGGATAGTAGCTGTTCTGGAGTCTGCTGGTATGTATTCTTGTTAATGTTTTTACCTAATGGAAGGGGAGAGATATGAGAACTGACCAGGGTGGGAGAGGACTTCATTTATGTTTGGTGTTTTCTGGAGATGGTGGCAAATATAGACAGCATCAATAGAGGGGAGACTGTTGTTCATGATAGACTGGGCTGTGTTCACATCTCTCTGCAACTTCTGGAGGTCTTGGTCAGAGCAGTTGCCATACCAAGTTGTGATGCATCTAGATGGAAAGCTTTATAGTGCTTTTGTGAAAACTGGTGATGTTCATTAGGCACATGCAGGATTTCCATGGCCTTCTGAGGAATTGGCCTCAGTGTCTAAGTGGCTGGATCAGGTCAATTTATTTGGAATATTTACACTAGGAACTTGAAGCTCTCAACCACCTCCACCTCAGCACCACTGATACAGACAGGGGCGCGTACTCTTCCCTGCTTCCTGAAGTCATTCACCAGTTCTTTTGTTTTGCTGATATTGAGGGAAATTATGCTGTCTTGACCTCATGCTACTAGGTTCGACATCCCATTCCTGTACTCTATCTCATCATTGATTGAGATCTGACCCACTATAATGTTGTGCACCATCTTCCTAATCCTCTGTACATGAAAGTTGCACTTATAGATGAACATTCTTTTGTGGCAGAAACCTGTTGAGAAGCAGACTGAACAGCTTGGGTTAGTATCACACAACAGTCGACTATGACAGATAGTTTCATATGTACATCAGCCTCTCTGAGGTCAATAGCTCTGGGTAATGACATCAGTGTCACCACCTCAAAGGGGTTTAGTCTAGTCTTCTTGTTTGAGGTTATGCTGAGCTGCATAAGATCATGGGGAGGGCCGTAGGCCATGGTACACCCTCCTCGTGATACATAGTCAGTCTTTGTTTGATACTTCCATTCATCTGTTCCACCTGTGCTGATGGCTCTAGATGATGTGGACAGTGGAAGGTTTGTTCAATGTTCACCAGTCAGCATAACTCCTGACATGCACTTCCAGTGAAGTGTGTCCCTTGGTCAGAGTCAATGCGACATGGCAATCCCCATCTAGGGTTGTCGTCGTTAATCAGAGTTTCTGCTGTATGTGTGGCAGTGGCTTTTCTTGCTGGAACAGCCTCCCCCCACCTTGAGAACTTGTCCACAATACCAGTACATCTGAGTATCCTTGGCAATTTGGTAGCATAATGTAATCCACTTGTAGGTGCAATAAAATGGTCCAGGTGGGGCCGGAGCACTTAATTGTTGCAGCTTTTCCCGCTGTTCCCGGGTTTGTTTTCAGAATCAGGTTTACTATCACTGAGATAGGTCATGAAATTTGTTGTTTTGCGGCAGAAGTGCAAAGTAAGACATAAAGACCTCAAAATTATTATGTTACAAAAATAAATAAACAGTGCAAAAAAGGAATAATGAGGTATGTGTTCATGCATTCATGGACCATTCAGAGATCTTGACTTGTGACTTGGATACAAGAATATCCAGGTTACTTAGAACATCAGCCCATTCTGCCACTTAAATCTGCTTTTATGCACCAGACTGGATAACTTCACATTTTTCCACATTATCAGGCATCTGCAATGTTCTTGCCTGCTCACTTAGCTTTTCTGGATCCCCTTGAAGCTTCTACCTTTCCCTGACTCTCAATCCCACCTTGTTTTGTATCAACAAATCTGGCTGTGGAAAAGACACTTGGTCACTTAGCCAAATCATTAATGCAGATTGATAGATGCCCCCAGGCACTTTACTTCCTTGCCCCTCTAGCCTCAGTTCCTCACTGATATTTATCCCCATTTTGCATTGTCTGAGGCACTTCTCAATCCACATCACTATATTGCCCTCAACTGTGTACTCTTGTCAACTGGCTTCCTGTGCAGGTCCTTCTTGAATGACCAAAAATCCAAATGCACATCATTGGCTCCCCATTCATCTGCTGTGAGCCACTTCCTCCAAGGGCTCCAGTGGATCAGTCAAACATGCTTCTTCTGAATCCTATTCTCCAAGGTGTTTGGTTATTGCATCCTTCATTATAGACTCCTCACCACTGAGGTCAGACTAACCGGTAGTTTTCTGTTTTCTCTCCCTCAGATAGTGGAGTTGTATTCTCCCTTCTAATCTGCAGCAATAATTCCTCATTATAAATTCTCCTTTCCCTGTGAAGTACCCACATTTGTAGCCTTTCAGTTTACATCATTATAAGAGCTGAGTCTTGTTTCTTGTCAGTTTGTTCTTGCATTCTATGCTCCTGTTATTAGCACTTTAGTCCTGGTCCAAAATGCTCCCATCCTTGGCAACTTTAACCTCTCCCTTGGATTTAGCTCATCTTTAATTTCTCCTGCAAGGTGCATATGGATCATTTTTCATGTTGGGTTCTACAAGGAAAACTTTGCTGTCATATCTTCTGTAATTTTCCCAATCCACCACAGCCAGCTTCCCCTCATACCTTGGTAGTTTCTTTTGGTTGTGAATTGAACTACATCAGTTTCAACATTCATGTATAATGCTATGAAGTGGTTAGGATTAATGTAAATGGACTCAGTGGATCCAATGTCTCTTTCTGTCCTGCACCTCTCAAGGTCACTTTACAATAAGACCCTCAATTAATCCTTGCCAAAAGGTCTTGAGTAGCTTTTCACATTTATACATGAATTTGTCTTGCATCTGTTACTGTCAGTTTGTCATCTCCAGCTGAAGTTATCCCACCATGATGACTGTATTATCCCTGTTGCATGCTGATTTTTTAAACTAACTGTTAAAATGCTATTTTGGATCCTCATGATAGAATCTCAAGCAATGTTCTGAAGCTGAGTTTTTCCAGCCATGAGTATTGTTTTTCAATAATTGAGAAAACTCTTCTGCTTCCAACAGTTGAAATAAATGCCTGTCTGCACTATGTATCAGATGTGGGATGTGATACTTTTGCATGTCTGGAAAACACAACCTGTGATCTAAATGAGAACTTGAATGAAATCTCCAGACACTTTCTTCAGAATGCAGGCAATTTTGATGTACAGGTAAGTTTGGAGTCATAATGATTAGCTCCTCCAATGGGTTCAGATCTATCAAACGTTGCACACTGACTTGCATACTGAATCAGTAGTTTTTGTGATCCTGGTGAATTACTTTGAGTAAAATTTGAGATATGGATTAGATGTAAAAATTGAGCACTGATTTAAAACTGACATGTAGTAAGTTGACTAATTTGAAGAAAATGGCAATTCCATCACTGCCTAGAACTGCTATTGCAAATCCTAGTGGAAAAAGCATTGAGATGTTCAGTTTATTGACCAGGAGTACTTGCAATGATATAACCTATATCTTACATTCCCAAGCCTCTGGATAAAGGTAATTGAATCTAAGGAAATCTTTATTGTGCAGGGAAAGTTCTCTGCAGCCTTGTCTGGAGCTATCAGCCTTTGGGATTAGAGGACACACCACTGCTGTGGTGTTTGAAAATGCTGGAAGGGCCAATCAGAACATTTGCACTCAAGGCCTGTATCTCGCCATGGATTAACTTGCTCTGATGTGGATATTAGTTTCAAGTCAATTTATGGAAATTGAGCAGCTGAACTTTGTATCCTCAGTGGCAAATGTTTCTCTAGACTTTACAATCTGAGATGATTGTTTTCTGGCTGCTGCTGTCAGGTGCCATTCAAAGGAATTGCTGCTGTCTAGCAGCTGGGCAAGTAGGAAATTGATTTTTGGACATCAAACATGAAGCTACGTTAAAATTCCTTGTGCAGGACCCATACAAGGAAATTTCATGATTGGAATTTGATTGCTATCTGATGGCAACCAACATCTATCTCATTAATAACTGAACATCCTGTATCTTTACAACCCAGATGTGGACTTGGTTGTTCAATAGATTTGAAGTTGTTTTAAATTAACCAGCTGTTTTTTTTTGAAGGTGAGGGGCAGATGAATTTTAATATCAACAATTTGCATTGACTATGTCCTTGACCTAAGAACCTGATGTGGTATACCATGATTAGGCTCCAATCTGTATCACTTGGTCAGCAGAAATGCTAGTAAAGATCCTGTTGCACACGATTTGACCACATTGGTCCAGCAGTACCTGAATGTTCAGTTCTTAAATTAAAATGCAGATGCTGGAAATAACAATGCTGGAAGCACTCAGTAGGTCAGGTACCATTGATGGAAAATGTTGGTGTTCTGAGTATTTCCAGATTTTATTTTGTTTTACACCTCACCATGAGTCTTGATCTAACCTGTGATCTGTGCTTCAGCAATCCTTGTTCTGTTCTCTTGCACATGCATCTTTGGTATCTATGCCTTTTTTGGGAACTTTCTCCCTTACTATGTATTCTGCTTGAAAGTTCCTTTTGGATCTACTTGAGAGTTAGTCTGATCCCAATTAAACAAAATGTGCCCTTTACACAGTGCTTCAGATGTGGTCAAACTTTCATCTAATTGGTTTATTATTGTCACATGTACTGAGATACAGTGAAAAGCTGTTTGCATACCATCAAACAGATCATTCCTTACATAAATAGATCATACTTTTAGAAAGGGATCTCAGCAGATTCCAGGACAGAATTAGGAACCATTCAAGTGAATGCTTCAAAAAGCATACAAAAATTATCCCTTCCAATATGTCTCCCCTTCTTGCAGAAGAGGCCATGCTTAAACCATAAAAGTTGATAACTGAAAACAACTGCAATTTGCCACTGGCATGGGACGTTTTGGTTTGTTTTATCATTTAAGACTGGATCCTATTCCAATCTTCTTGGAGTAAGGTTACCTCCTAATCTACTTCAATCCCCAATTAAATCCAAACAAATGGTGTTAAAACAAAACCCCAAATTGGAAAGGAAACAATACATTGAGTTTAGTAGCTTAAAGTTGTACAAATGTTTGCTTACATGTCTTTTCCTGACAATAAATCTGGAAGTAATACAATCAGAATGAGATATATTGTGATAATAGTCTCCAAATTCTATCCAGGGAGATTAGTCCGTGATCCTCATTTCAAATGTCACTAATTTCAGGAGTTGTGATCATGCAAGAGAACACCAGACATTCATGGTAAACACAAGTGAAGTGCATTTATACAGTAATGATTTGGTGTGTTTAAACTGATATCTTGGCCCCCTAGTTTCCTCATTTCGAGGAGTGATCTTGAGTGGTATTGTCATCCTAGATAAATCCTGCAGTTATAGATGCTGGAGTTGTTTTCTCCACAATACAAGAATCTGTCAATGATTGCCTCAAAATGATGAAAGATAAGCCAAGTTAAGATTGTAAATGATTTCTTATGGCATCAGTAATGTTGTTATTACAGTCAAATGGGACCTTCACATATTCCCAGTGTGCCCTGTTAAATACAGGAATTATGCATTATTACATTTTGATCAGGCAAATACTGTGTCACAATGGTTTTAAGTTGGACCTTGGGGGGGTAGGGGGGACTAACTTATGATCAATACATTCTGCAACAAACCTGATAGAGAAGTCTTTTCCATGTCTACAATCAACATCCAGAACTCCCATTTCTCTCATGCAAATACAAAGTAGCCACATGACCCACATTTGCCAGGCCTGCAACATATGCGCAGAAGCCAAGCATTGAGAGTAATTTTATTCCTTCCAAGTTGTGCACAGTCCTTCCCTAAAGTGTCATAATTTAAGATGAAAAGGTGTTCATAGACTGAATAAACCAGGACGGTCTAGTGTTAAGAGATGACATTGAAAGTTGTGATAAGGTTCAACGTTATTTGCGCAGGGGATCTCTTTCCTGGCTGGAGAGGCATACCAGGAGTAGGCCATTGAGAATTGAGGTGGGAAAACTTACTTCAGAGGTCTTTTTTTTAACATTCTTGCAAGAGAAGTGGAGATTCAGCCGTTAGTATTGAATTAATTCAATAGACTTCGTTATGTGAATAGTGCAAGAAAATGGCACCGAGCCGAATGGACAGCGTTGATCAATGAACAGCGGAACAGGCTCAAAAGATAATTATACTCCTTCACTGAAGTCGTTGGACGTTTTAATACACGGGTTCGCAAAAATAAAAGATCTCGTTTTGTTGTAAGGCCATAAGAATAGCAACGTCATTCGACATGGCACACACCAAAACATGAGTTTACTTTTCATAGTCGGAACTTCTGCCATGAAGAAACATTCAGATCGACTTAACCCCATTCATCAAGCAATCCTGATGCTACCATCCTTCCCGTGTTTGCAACAAGCCTGTATCCACATACAGATTAGCAACTTGATGTAAACGGGAAAGACACAGGCGGGCAATGGGAGATTACACGTTCGGGAAGTCAACTTCCCCTCCTTGTCCTCCATCCAGTTTGCGGAAAAAGCTAGAATATCAACGAGGGAGACCTAAAGCAGACCGGTGAACACGTCTCCTGCCTCAGGTCCCACACACCCTGCAGCATTCCCTAGCTGTCGCCCAGTCCGTGTCCGGGACAGCCTCTGCCCTCCGCTCATCTGCACGTTGTGGGTGCAGTCGCTCTTCCCCCGGGGCGGCGGAGCGGCTCTCCCCCAGCGGCTCAGTCACATCAGCAGCCCCCGCAGTAGCGAGCAGACAGCGCAGGGTGAAAAGTAGTAGCAACACGCGAGCCTCCATCTCCACAGCAGAGTAACACTTCAGGGAGAATCAAAGCTTATGTTTAACAAAGGTGCTTTTCTTCGACTTCTAAAAGCACCCAAACAACCTACAATAATGAGGTGAGACATTTTATATGATTTTCACCAAATTGTTTCCCCCGCCCCAATTCAACTGAACATTCAAATATACACGTGCCACTTTCAGGAATGTACTGCTTTTTAAAGGATTCCCAAGAGCCCCAGCTTGTGTTGCGTTTCGGTAACGTTGTGTCTGTGTTTAACGGATTCCTCAGTTCTTGGGCAATCAGGGATGGGGAATAAATGCAGACAATGCCGGTTATTGCCACATCCCCGTGAATGAATATAAAAAGGAACAGAGATGTCGGCTCCTGCCAGTATCACCAGTGAAGACTGTCCAATAAATGTGCCCTTTACACAGTGCTTCAGATGTGACAGAAAGGTTTGGTCTGATTGTAGCTAATTGGTTTATTATTGTCACAAGTACTGAGATACAGTGAAAAGATTTGCTTGCATGCCATCAAACAGATCATTCCATACATAAATACATCAAAAGGGAAAAAAAAGAACCAACAGACTGTAGAATATACTGTTACAGTTACAGAGGGAATGCAGTGCAGTTAGACCGTTAAGATGCAAGGGCCATGACAATGTAGACTGAGGGATTAGAAGTTCATCTTTATCATGGAAGAGGTCTGATCAACTGTCTTGTCAGAGTGGGATAGAAGCTGTCCTTGAGCCTGCTGGTACGTAGTCCCGTTTTTGTATGTTCTACCTCATGGAAGGGGAGAGAAGGGAGAATAATCAGGGTGAGAGGGTACTTTTATTATGTTTGGTGCTTTCTTGAGCCAGCATCAAATATAGACAGACCCAATGGAGTGGAGGCTTTTTTCCATGATTGACTGGAGGTCTTGGTCAGAGCAGTTACCATACCAAGTTGTGATGCATCCAAATGGAATGCTTTCTGTGGTGAGGTTCATTGGGGATGTGCAGAATTTCCATAGCCTTCCAAGGAAGTAGAGGCACTGTTGTGCTTTCTTGGCCACAGTGTCTAGACCAGGTCAATTGATTGGTCATATTTACATCTCAGAACTTGAAGCTCTCAACAACCTTCACCTCCGCACCATTGATACACACAGGGACAATGACTCTGCCTTGCTTCCTGAAGTAAATGACTAGTTCTTTTGTTTTGCTGATATTGAGGGAAATTATGCTCTCTTGACACCATGCTACTAGGTCCTCTATCTCCTTCCTGCACTCTGTCTCACAGCTGTTTTGGCAGTTTTGACTTATGTTGTGTCTACTACATTTTAGTATGAATGAACCCTTAATATCTTGAGAAGACCACTTCTAGTTTCCACAATTTAATTAAATAATAGTTCTCTTTTTTGGCCAACTGCAATGTCTACATGATTATATTCATTAAATTTGTCTACCACAATTTTACTTGATCAATAATCCTTTGGATTTGTTGATGTCATTTACACAACTTGCTACTCACCAATCCTTATGTCACTGAAAAATTTGAAAAAAAAGTGGGTTGCTGTCGTGTCCTTTAAGTCACTCATTTAATGAATGGTTGTGGCAACATTCTGGATTGTCGGGGGACTGTGAGTAAAATTGTGCCAATATGTGTTGTGATTGCCATGTTGGTTACGCTGAATTTTGTGAGCATGGCTCCCAACAGTCAACATCTTACCCGCGCAAATCTTCCACAAGGCAGAGTGCACTGCTCGCAGTAATTAGACCACATGACATGGAAACCAACGCCCTGCCCAAGGACTACGCTATTGAACTTCTGACAGTTTGTCTTATCAACTATCTTGATCATCAGAGAAATTAGGAAACAGTCAAAGAAAAATCAATCAACTAAAATAAATGATACATTTAATTAAAGACACATGGAACTGCTGTTAATTCAAATATACAGTGAAACAAAAATTCCTAAATATACTTTAAATGTAAGTTGCCAACTATTATAATAAATAGTTCCCTCCAGGTGCAAGTGTTATGTCTGGTGTAAAGATAAGGAGCCTGAAATAAAAAGTGTTAAATCCAAGGGCAGAGGGAGAGTTCAGATGCGTGGACCTGATGTGTTACATTACCTACATCAATGCTGCAGTGACTTCAACAAAATGTTAAATTTACAGCATTAGACATAAAGCAAACAGAAGAGCCAGCTGTAAACACATGCCAAATAAAGACCAACTACTCCATCAAGACCCGTTAGCATGTGAGGTGTACTGGCTGTGGTTGAGAAGGAATTGGACAAGGAAAAGCAGGATGGAGTCAAGGTATGAGGAGATAAGTTTAGTGGGGCAAGAGCAGGCAGAAACAATGGGCCTACTGGCACAGTCCTGTTTGTGGATATTGGGTGTGAAAGTGCCCCAGCTCTGCACTTCATGCTTCTATCAGGTTGGAGATCTGATGGGATCTGTGTAAATGCCAAACAGTTTATGGAGAAGAACTGAAAGACTTCTGACAGTTTGTGAGCTTAGTTTATTGTAAATTGTTACAGCACAGCAGCATGCACTTCTGTGGAACAGGTGTCAGAGAGAATTTTGTTGGAAGAGGAACTGCCTTCAGTCCCTCAAATCAAGTCACTAACATGTGGTATCTATTATTGAAAAGCATGCTTTTCTTTCTCCTTGTAAGTATTCCCATATTACAATATTACATTTTTAGTTTGCATGGGTTCCCCCTCACCCCAACAATTTTGCAAAGCAGATGCAAGGACTGCAGGATGGGCAGGAGAGGGGGAAAATTGGGTGTTCCAATCCAATATTGCTTGCCATGCATTAGGGTTAGGGTTAGGGTACTCATGTGTATTAAGACAAAATTTTTACATGTACTGCTCACTGATACCAAATCATATCATTAAGCAGAGGGAATTCAGCAGATTTCAGGCCAGAATTATGAACCATTCCAGTGTATGCTTTAAAAAGCATACAAAAATGTTCCCTTCCAATATGTCTCCCCTTCTTGAAGAAGAGGCCAAGTTTAAACTGAAAATGTTGATGACTGAAAACAACTGCAATTTGGCACTTGAATGGGACATTTTAGTTTGTTTTGTCATTTAAGACAGAATCCCATCCCAATCTTCTTGGAGTAAGGTTACTTCCCAATTTACTCCTTCAATCCCCAATTAAACCCAAAGAAATTGTGCTAAAACAAAACAGAAAATTGGAAAGGAACCAATGCATTAAGTTTAATAGCTTAAAGTTGTACAAATGTTTGCTTACATGTCTTTCCCTGACAATAAGTCTGGAAGTAATGCAATCAGAATGAGGTATATTGTGATAATAGTCACCATATTCTATCTAGGATCCTCATTTCAAATGTCAGTAATTTCAGGAGTTTTGATCATGTGAGTGAACACCAGGTATTTATGGTAAACACAAGTGAAGTGCACTCGTACAGTAATGATTTGTTATATTTAAACAAACTGATATCTAGGCTCCTTAGTTTCCTCATTTTGAAAAGCGATCTTGAGTGGTACTGTCATCGTAGATAAATCCTGTCGTAATAGGTGCTGGAGTTGTTTTCCCCATGATACAAGAATCTGCCAATAATTGCCTCGAAATGATGAATGATGAACCAAGTTGAGATTGTAGATGACTTCTTATGAAATCAGTAGTGTTGTTATTATAGTCAGATGGGACTTTCACATATTCCAAGTGTGCCCTGTTAAGTACAGGAATTATGCATCATTATATTTGGATCAGACAAATAATGGCTGTCACAATGGGTTCACGCTGGAGCATGTAGGCTAATTTTCGATCAATACATTCTGCAACAAGCTTGATAGTGAAGTCTTATCCGTGTCTAAAATCAACAGCCAGAACTCCCATTTCTCTCAATGCAAGTACAGACTAGCTGCATGACCCACATTTGCGAGGCCTGCAACATATGCACCACAAGCCAAAAACTCAGGATTTGAAACAGACTGATCATGTTATAGCTGTTGTTGGACAAATTCTTTAAAGTGACAGGTAGGCAAGACAAAACAGGTTTTGATTAAAGCCTTCTTAGCTGGATGAAATCAGATAGTTACATGTCCAAATATAGTCAGCAGTTTACATGCTAATTGAGGACTTGATAAATCAAATTTCAAAAGCCAAAATCTCAAGCTAAATTTGAGGAGCTGCAAGTCCAATTCAGCAAGAGACTGCTGCAGCCAGAAACTTCAATCTGGAATGCAGTCATTGACAAACCATGCCCAACAGCAGATCTGGTTGGAACTTAAACCACGTGCTCTGGAGGACCTGGGTCTTATTACTGCACAAGAATAAAAACACTGCACAATCTGCAAAATGCACAAGACTGCATCCACTTACAGCAGAAGATATCACAGCTCATTCCTCAAGGTGCTCCTGAATAAGATTGATATACAGGATGTTTCACTGACACAAATCAAATCAGTGGAAATGTTGTATGCTTAATCCACTGCTGTAAACACATTCCAATTAGCTTTGACAAATTCCTTCCACCAGTTTCCCCAGCTGTACAAAGTATTCACAAATACATTTAGTTCTTGTACCCTGGTTCATACCACATGCAACAATGTGATGTGATTAGAATGTACTGCTGCTTCTCTTCACTTTTCTCCACTGACTTGCAACAGCAACTCTGGATTGGGAGCGAATTACTATTTTCTTTCATTAATTAAATTTACTACACCAGTTTTAAAATCAGGGCTCAATTTTGACATCTATTCCATTTATCAAGTTTTACCCAGTTGCAAAATAATTCACCGTTACTACAATAAAAGACTAATTCAGTATTTGTGATTAGTAACTGTTTAGACAATGTCTTCAAAATTACCTGTACATCAAAATTGCCTGCATTCTGAAGAAAGTCTCTGCAGATTTCATGCAAGTTGTCATCTAGTTTACAGGTTGTGTTTTCCAAACATGCAAATTTATCACATCCCACATCTGGTACATGGTGCAGACAGGCATTTATTTCAACTGTTGGAAGCAGAAGAGTTTCCTTAATTATTGAGAAACAATGCTTTCCCACCCCCAACCCCATGACTGATTGAGTATTAAGACTTTATTATAATTATGCAGATCCAAAACATACATCTGAGCCCTTGCATACAAATCAGCAGTCAACATGACTCCACTGAGAGAGAGAGAAACTAGGAAACCACCAGTTAGTTTGACCTCAGTGGAGATAAATCTATAGTGGATGCTGCAATAATGAAAGACCTTGGAGAACAGGAATTAGAGGAAGTATAGTCTGATTCCTTGGACAGTGTACCAAATAGAATAGGTAAAGGAGAAGCCAGTAGAGGTACAGTTGGATTTTCTGTCTTTCAAGGACCTGCACAGGTGGCCAGTTGACACAATTAGAGAACAGTTCAGAGCAATATATTGACATGGATTGAGAAGTGGCTCAGACATTGCAAAATGGTGATGAATCTCAGAGTGAGGCTGGGGCTGGTGGGAATTGACAGATTCTTGTATCATGGAGAAAACATCTCCAGCATCTATAACTGCAGGATTTATCTAGGATGACAATACCACTCAAGATCACTCCTCGAAATGAGGAAACTAAGGAGCCGAGATATCAGTTTGTTTAAATACACCAAATCATTACTGTATAAATGCACTTCACTCGTGTTTACCATGAATGTCTGGTGTTCTCTTGCATGATCACAACTCCTGAAATTAGTGACATTTGAAATGAGGATCAAGGACTAATCTCCCTGGATAGAATTTGGAGACTATTATCACAAAATACCTCATTCTGATTGCATTACTTCCAGATTTATTGTCAGGAAAAGACATGTAAGCAAACATTTGTACAACTTTAAACTACTAAACTCAATGTATTGTTTCCTTTCCAATTTGGGGTTTTGTTTTAACACCATTTGTTTGGATTTAATTGGGGATTGAAGAAATAGATTAGGAAGTAACCTTACTCCAAGAAGACTGGAATAGGATCCAGTCTTAAATGACATAACAAACTAAAACGTCCCATGCCAGTGGCAAATTGCAGTTGTTTTCAGTTATCAGCTTTTACGGTTTAAGCGTGGCCTCTTCTGCAAGAAGGGGAGACATATTGGAAGGGATAATTTTTGTATGCTTTTCGAAGCATACACTTGAATGGATCCTAATTCTGTCCCGGAATCTGCTGAGATCCCTGTCTAAAAGTATGATCTATTTATGTACGGAATGCTCTGTTTGATGGCATGCAAACAGAGTTTTTCACTGTATCTCGGTACATGTGACAATAATAAACCAAT
Source organism: Pristis pectinata (assembly GCF_009764475.1). NCBI lineage: Eukaryota > Metazoa > Chordata > Chondrichthyes > Rhinopristiformes > Pristidae > Pristis > Pristis pectinata. Next base: position 81,461,213 of record NC_067406.1, read on the forward strand.
TAGATGAAGCAGTTCGACCACATCTGAAGCACTGTGTAAAGGGCACACTTTGTTTTAAGTTTTCACTGGTGATACTGGCAGCAGCCGACATCTGTTTTTATATTCATTCACGGGGATGTGGCAATAACTGGCATTGCCTGCACTTACTACCCATTCCTGAGGAAACGAAGGAATCCTCAGCCCCGGAATTAAGGAATCAATTAAAGAGAAACACAACGTTGCCGAAAAGCGATACAAGCTGGGGCTGTTCTGGGGAATCCTTTAAAAAGCAAAACATTCCTGAAAGTGGCACGTGTGTATTTGAATGTTCAGTTGAATTGGGGCGGGGTATCAATTTGGGGAAAATAATAAATGTCTCTCCTCGGTATTGCGGAGTGTTTGGGTGCTTTTAGACGGCGAAGAAAAGCACCTTTGTTAAACATAAGCTTTGATTTTTCTCTGGAGTGTTACCCTACCGTGGAGATGGAGGCTCGCGTGTTGCTGCTACTTTTCACCCTGCACTGTCTGCTCGCTGCTGCGGGGGCTGCTGATGTGACTGAGCCGCTGGGGGAGAGCCGCTCCGCCGCCGCCCCAGAAGAAGAGCGACTGCACCCGCAACGTGCAGGTGAGTGGAGGGCAGAGGCTGTCCCGGACACGGACTGGGCGATAGCTGGGGAATGCTGCAGGGTGTGTGGGACCTGAGGCAGAAGATGTGTTCACCGGTCTGCTCTAGGTGTCCCATGTTGACATTCTAGTTTTTTCCGCAGGCTGGGTGGAGGACAGGGAGGGGAAATTCGGAAGTTAACTTCCCCAATGTGTAATCTCCCATTGCCCGCCTGTGTCTTTCCCTTTTACATCAAGTTGCTAATCTGTATGTGGATACAAGTTTGTTGCAAACACGGGAAGGATGGTAGCATCAGGATTGCTTGAATGAATGGGGTTAAATTGATCTGAATGTTGTTCGTTCATGACAGAAATTCCGACTATGGAAAGTGAACGCATGTTTTGGTGTGTGCCACGTCGAATAACATTGGTGTTCTTATGGCCTTACAACAAAACAGATCTTTTAGTTTTGAGAAGCCGTCCAACGACTTCAGTGCAGGAGTATAATTATTTTTCTTGGTCCTATTGAGCCTGTTCTGTTCATTTATCAAGGCTGTCCGTCTATCTCTGTGCAATTTTCTTGCACGTAAAGAAATCTATTGAATTCATTCAATACCACTGGCTGAATCTCCACTTCCCTTGAAAAAATGTCAAAAATTTACTTCTGAATGAATTTTCCCACCTCAATGCTCAATGGCCTACTCCTGGTATTCCTCTCTCCAGCCAGGGAAGAGATCCTCTGTGCACTAATCCGTTGTCCCTTATCATAAATTTCAATGAGGTTTCATCACATTCTGACCTGTTCAATATAGGTTGAGTACATTCTCTTGTATGGCAAACCCAGCATCCCTGGAAACGATGCATTGAATTTTTACTGCATTTGGTATGGCAAGTCTATTTCTCGGAATAAGGTGACTGCACAACATTGAGTGTTGTCTCTCCAAAACCCGTCCCCTCTTTCTTTCCTCAACATTCGCGCCCCCCCCCCCCATATAATTGCAATAAATTGGCATGTTGGCCCTTGACTATACACAACACACCTGTTATTTGCCTGCTGCACCTGCATCTTGGCTTGTAACCTGGGTACAAGAATATGCAGGTTCCTTAATGCATTAGCCAATTCTGCCACTTAAATCTGCTTTTGTGCAACAGACTGGAAAAGTGTGACGTTATCTACGTTATTTTGCATTGGTAATGAATTTCCCCACTCACTTAGCTTGTCAATATCCCCCTGAAGCCTCTACCTTTCTCTGGTTCTCAATCCCACCCAGTTTATCAACAATGGAGGTCAGGCTGTCCCGGATACGGACTGGGCGACAGCTGGGGAATGCTGCAGGGTGTGCGGGACCTGAGTCAAGTGATGTGTTCACCGGTCTGCTTCAGGTGTCTCACGTTGAGAGTTGCGTTTTTCTGCAGATTGAGTGGGGGTGGGTAATATGGTTAATGTTGGACTGCTCCTTGCCCACCTGTCCATATTTCACCCTTGACACCATTTGGCTGATCAATGTATGGATACAGACTGTAAGTAAGGGCTGGATGGTTCCATCAGACTTGATGTATGGGGTTAATCTGAATAGTGTTCCTGTGTCAAAAGTCCCAACTATTAAAAGTATTCACTTGTGTGCGCCACTGCGAATGATGCTGCTGTCCTCAATTGTAATACTATAACAAGAAGCACTGATTGTAATGCTGTGTGTACAAAGACTTGCAAAATCCCATCTCTAAAGGTTATTTTTGGTCCTTCTGAGCCTGTTCTGCAGCTCATCGATCAAGGCAGCCTATCTACTTCAGTGCAATTTTCCAGCTCTTTCCTCGTATCCTATGGTTCCGACAAAGTGTTGAATGAATTCAATGGATAATGACTGATGCTCCACTTAGAAGAAAGACGAGGCTTCAGCACTGAGTGGAAAATTTTTCCGATTTTGTTTTAGCTGGTCTCTACATTCAGGAGAAACATCCTCCCGGCATCTGAGCCCTATTCAAAAGCTTCAGTGAGTGATCTCCACATTCTTCTTGAATAAAGGCTAAGTGTATTCAATCCTTGTGTGGCAAACCTGCCATCCCTGGAGCCAACACAGCAAATCTTTGCTGCACTTGGTATGGCTAGTCTATTTCTCTTTTAGTAACGTGACTATAGATCCAAAGAACATTCTGAGTGCCGTCTTGCCAAGCTTCCCCATATAATTAGAGAATATCATCATTTGTGACTTGGATACAAGGATATCCTTGGCATATTCAGGAATGTTATTCGTTTTAAATGATCCCCGAGGATAGCCACAGCTTGCATTGCTTTTCAGTAACAGTCTCTTTTATGGAGTCCTCAATTCTTGGGCAGATGGGATGGGTAATAAATGCTGGTAATGCCAGTTATGACTACATTCCCAAAATAGATAAAAAGGAACAGTATGGTCAGGTCCTGCCACTATCACCAGTGATGACTGTCCAATTCAAGTGGCCCTTACACAGTGCTTCAGATGTGGTCTAACGAGGGCTTTATCTAATTGGTAATTGTTTTTCTGTTGCCACATGTACTGAGATGCAATGACTGCTTTGTTTGCATGCCATCCAAACAGATCATTCCATCCATATGTACAGTGAGTTAGTACAGAAGAAAAAGCAATAGCAGAATAAAATCTCAGTTACTGAGTGCAGATAGTCAGTTAAGGTGAAAGGGCCATGATGAGGTAGATTGAGAAATCAGGAGTTCATCTCTCTAATACAAGAAATCCATTCAAGTACCTTAGTGGAGTCGCAGCTGTCCTTGAGCCTAGTGGTACGTGTTCTCAAGCGTTTGTATCTGCTGATGAATGGAAGAGGGAGAAGAAAGAATGACCAAGGTCTGAGGCAACTTTTATTACATTGGCTGCTTTCACAAGCTAGTGGGAAGTGTTGGCAGTGTCAATGGAGTGCAAGCTGTTTTTCATGATAGACTGGGCTGTGGTCAAAACTTAGAATTTGCATAGCCACAGGCAAAGCCATTGCCATACCAAGCTGTGAATTTGAATAGGATGCTTTCTGTGGTGCATCTGTAAACAATAGTTACAAATTATGGTTAAACAATTAGCATCTCCCTAATGCTTTATGAACTCAACTTAGTTAAAGACAAACATTCCCTTGGCATTTTGGTAACACTTTTTGTCTACTACATTTCAGTATGAATGAACTCCTGAAAATCATGAGCAGGCCAGTTCTAGTTTTCATAATTTAAACATACTAGTTCTTTTCCTGGGCCAACTCCAACATCTTTATAGTTCATTAAAATTTGTCTTCTACAGTTTTACTCACCATGTGACCTCCATTTTATCTCAGTTAGCCAACTTGCTACCCAATAATCCTGATATCGCTGGAAAATTTAAATATATTGGTTCACTGTAATGTTCTTTAAGTCACTAATATAATAAATGGTTGAGGAGCCACACTGGATTGGTGTGGGAGAGTGGGTGAAATTATGTTGAGCCAAACCTGTCCTGTTTGTCACCTTGGTTACACTGAATTTTGTGACTGTTTAGCTCTGGACTGTGAGCAACTTCACCACCACAATCCATAGACAAGGCAGAAAGCACTGCTAGCAGTAATAAGATGACAAGATGGAATCAACACCCTGCCCAAAGATTACTCTGAACTTGATTATTTGCCCTACCAACTAACATGGTCATCAGAGATTTGGAAACATTTGAAATAAAATCAAACTAAATGACTGATTTAAAATTACAAAACTGCTGTTAATTCAAAACAAATGTAAAATGAAGGAATTAAAGTCCCTGAATAGACTTTTTGAGAAAAATGTTTGCAACAATGATAATGAATGTCTCCTACATGTTCATGGCTGGAGTAAAGGACCCAGGAAAAACAGACATGTCTGAGGAGGAGAATGTGTTACATTCCTTGTATCTCTGCTGCAGCTATTTGGACAAGAAAATGTGAAATTAAAGTACCTTTGAAATGGAAGTTGATAATTATAATAAATGCAGTTCTAATGGGTGCAAGAGTTATTGCTGGGGTAGAGATAATGACCTATGAAAGGTGAGTCTAAGGGCAGGGAGTGTTCTGATGTGTGGTTCTGATCTCTTACATTCAGTCCATGCTGCTATTACTTCAGAATGTTAGTATAACATTAGGCATCAAGGTCAAACAAGTGCTACACAACATCCACTGAGGAGTAGCCTACAACCACAAGTCAAAGAATAAACTACTCTAAGAACTATTGGCATGTGTGGTGACTAAGTTGTAGGTGGGGAAGGGACTAGACAAGGGGGAGCAGGATACAGTCAAGCTAATGAGATCTGTTCAGTGGGGCAAAAAACAGGCAGAAACAGTAGGTCTACCAGCACTGTCTTGTTTGTTGCTGTTGAAACGAAAGTGCCCAAACTGTGCACTTGGATCTTCAAGTTGGAGGTCTGATGAGATCTCTCAATACCAAACTGTTTATGTAGTAGAATTGAGACTTCTAGTTTAAGAACCTTGAGTATTGCCAATTGATAGAGCACAGGAGCATGCACTTCCCTGGAAGTGGTGCCAAAGAATTCTCTTGCATTAGAAACCACCTTCAGTCACTCAAATCATGTTTCATGTAATATTTATTGAAGAGCTTGCTTTTGTTTCTAGACAAGTATTCCTATATTACAACACCCAGCTTTCCTGTGTTTCACAACAATTTTGTAATGCAGGTCTAAGTACTAGAGGATTAACTGTGGGGGGGGGGGGTGGAAAGAACTGTTCAAGTATCCAAAGAACATGTGATTTGTTCTGTTCAAAACAGTTGTCACTCCATGCACTGCAACTGATGCCAGATCAGACTATTATCCACAGGGAACACCAAGCAAGTTCCAGGCCAGAATTTCAAACCACTCCCATGTGTGCTTTCAAACAATGCAAAAAGCATCCCTTGCAATGACTCTTCCCCACTAAAGTTAGCAGCTGCAGCCTGAAAGTTTTGTCAAATGAAAATTATGCCAATTGAAAATTACCTATACAACCAATGCCAATAGTTTGGAAAAGAAAACAAATTGAAGTGCACCAATACATTGTTTGATAGAATAAAGATGCATGAGCAAATACTTGTACAACATCATTACCAGTTCTCGCAATAAACCTGCAAATAATGTGATTGGAATTCAGAGGTACATTGTGCTAATGGCAATGAAAACCATCCAGGGAGATTAGTAACAAGTCAATTGCATTGATACCATCTCATTACTGTATACCACAACATTAAGTCCCACATCTAGGCTCCTTAGTTTCCTCATTTCCAATTGTCATCTTGAATGGTATGATCATTGATTTGAATGTGTCCTTCAGTGATAGATGCTGATGTTGTTATCTCCAATGTGGTGTAAGAATCTTGCAATAATTCCCCCAGAATGCTCAAAGATGAACCAATTCGAGACTTCAGATGACTTCCTATGGCAACAGTAATGTCATTACCACAGTCAAACAGGAACCTCACATATTCCAAGTATGCCCTGTTAAATACAGGAATTACACATTAGATTTGGATCAGGCAACTCATGGCAGTTAAAGGATTTAAAATTGGACCACATAGGATAATGATCAATATATTCAGCAACAAAACTGATAGCAGAAGCTTATCCATGTATGAGATTCACATCCAGGAGTCTCAACTTAATGCAAGTTAGCCACATGTCACAAGTTTGTTATGTCTGCAACATAGGCACCACAAGAATTGGGGGATGAGGGTTGAGTAATTTCACTCCTAGTGGTAGTAGTGATTTTTTTAAATAACTTTAAATCTTTGTGCACAGTCCTTCCCTAAAGTGTGAAAAGTTTCTTTAGCTGAAAGTGATCATGGACTCAAAGCCAAAAGCTCCAGTTAAACTAAACTGGGACAGAGTGAGGCATGGAATCATTTGGTTGAACGTTTGTCCGTCAGAAATGTGGCTCACCAGAACTCCAGGAATTGAAGTTGCAAGGGATGAACTCCATATGTCACCTGAGATTGTCTGATCAGAGTTCTGAACTATGGTACACAGACCTGCTATTGACTTAGGGGGAAAAAAAATAGGGGAAAATGCAAATTTCAGTCCTGTAATTTTGGTTTATTAGATCAGAGCTTTGCTTTTGTAAGTGAAGTTGTTTTGTTAGAAATTCCTTAAGAATAAGAATTCCCACTTGAATTACACATTTTAGCCAGGAGGACAGTTAGCAAGCATCTCAGTGGTTGAAGTTAACTATCCAAAATATTTTCTGTAATATACTGAATGCATTGAAGTTCAAGTGGAAAGGTCAGGTTTTGCCAGTAAGCAAACTTCATAAAACCACTCCCTCATCTGCCCCAAAACAGATTGTCCGATTAAATATTAAGTACACCAAGTGCCAATGCAGTTGATGCAAATACTAGAAGTTCACCCATTCCAAAAAACTGATTTGAGCTTTGTTGACTTATAGCAGTGGCTCCATGCAATAATAAAAAAATATATAAATATTTACTCACCCATTCAAGAGTACTTTTAAGATCAATCATGTTCACTAAAGCATCAATATTGCTCTTTGTCTCAGCGCAGATGTTACGTTGCTGGTAACATTTTGCCTGCACGTGAGCAAGGATCCTTTGCACTGCAGCACATCTGGTAACACTACTGCTGAACCTGGCCTTGATCCCAATGGCACTGCGCTTCAGAAAATCCTTGAATCATTTTCCCTGGAAGGGGAAAAGTACACAAGGCATTCCCACTTTCTCAGTTACTACTTCATACAAGGGTTCAAGAGAAACAGCAGCACATTCTAGCCACATCAGCTACTCAATTTGAATGTATTGACTTAAAACTGATGTCCACCTAGCAGACCAAGTTAATCCAAAGCAGAGATTGAGGCCTTGAGTCCAAACATTCATTTGGCCCTTCACAGCAGTATCTTCTAATCAAATCGAGAAGAAGCTGCAGAGAACTTTTGCTGACACTATGAACATTTACATTCAATTACAATTATCAAGAGTATAAAATTCAAGATGCCACATTTACCATTGCAAGGATCCTTTTCAATAAACTGAGCACATCTTAATGCTTTCTCCACTATGATTTACAACAGCAACTCTGGACAGTGAAGGGAGTGCCATTTTCTTTCATCAAGTCAATTTACTACACCCCAGTTTTAAATCAGGGCTCAATTTTGACATCTATTCTAGATCTAGAATTTTACCCAGTTGCCAAGTGATTCACCATGACCACAAAACCTACTGATTCAGTACTCAGTTACAAGGAGTGATTAATCCCAATGTCTCCAAACATACCTGTACATCAAAATTGTCTGCATTCTGAAGAAAGTCTGTGCAGATTTCATGCAAGTTATCATCCAGATGACAGGTTGTGTTTTCCAGACATGCAAAAGTATCACATCCCACATCTGAAATCTGGTGCAGACAGGCATTTATTTCAACTGTTGGAAGCAGAAGAGTTGCCTCAATTATTGAAAACAAAGCTATTTTTCTGCCACTATTAAAACATTACTTAAGATTCTGTATGAGGATCCAAAATATGCATTTGAGTACTTATGTACCAATCAGCATTCAGAGTACACAGTTGAGGGCAACATACTGACATGGACTGAAAAGTGGTTCAAACCATGCAAAATGGTGACAAATCTCAAGAATAGAGGCAGTGTCTCGTGGGGCAAGGAAGTGTGTGTGGGCAGCTATCAATCTGCAATACTGATTTGGCTAAGTGACCACATTCTTTTTCTCCCCAGTTTGATAATAAACAAGGTGGGATTGAGTGTTTGGGAAAGGTAGGGGCTTCAAGGGGATATGGACAATCCAAGTGAGTGGGAATGATAATTTCAGATGCAACAATGTAGAGAAGTGTGAAGTTACCCAGTTTGTTGCACAAGAACAGATTTAAGTGGCAGAATTGGCTGGTGTATTAAGGAACCTGCATATTCTTGTACCCAAGTTACAAGCCAAGATGCAGGCACTCCAAGCAAATAACACAAATGTCTTCTGTATATATTCAAGGGCCAACATGCCAATTTACTGCTGTTATTTGGGGTTTGGGAAGAAAAGAGGGGACGGGGCTCTAGAGAGAGCACTCAATGTTATATAGTCACCTTACTAAAAACAGGTAAAGACTTGCCATACGAAGTGCAGTAAAGATTCACTGGATTGGCTCCAGGGATGCTAGGTTTGCCATACAAGTGACTCGACCTATCTTCAGGAGTTAAGAAAGTGAAGAGACTTCATTGAAGCTTGTGATAAGGTTTAACGGGTTAGTTGTACAGAAGATCTCTCTCCTCGCTGAAGAGAGGGCAGCCACCAGTAGGCTATTGAGGAAGGAAAAAAAGAAATAAGTTTTTGACATTCAAGGGGAGCGGAGATTGAAATGGATTCAATAGATTTCGTTATGCGAACAGTACGAGAGAATGGCACCGAGGTAGACGGACAGCCTTGATCAATGAACCGCAGAACAAGGTCAAAAGGACCAAGAGAAAAATAATTGCATTCCTGCACTGAAGTCGTTTGACGTGTTTTAATACGTTCGCGAAAAGAAACAATATCATAGTTTGTTGTATGGCTATAAGAAAACCAGCAAAGTTCGACGTGGCACACTAAAACGTGTATTTACGTAATAGATACTTTTGCCATGAACGATAGAAAGATCGACATAACCCCATTCATCAAGCAATGCCGATTCTACAATCCTCATTATTTGCAACAAGCCTGTATCCATGCATCGGTTGGCCATTTGATGTAGACGGAAAAAAGACAGGGAGGGCATTGGGAGATTAACGTTCGCGAAGTCAGTTTCCAAACCACTCCTCCCTGCAACCCCCTCTCCCCCCACCCAACCTGCGCAAAAAGTAGAACATCAACCTGCGAGACCCAAATCAAACCGGTGAACACATCTCCTGCCTCAGGTCCCGCGCACCCTGCAGCATTCCCCAGCTGTCACCCAGTCCGTGTCCGGGACAGCTTCTGACCCCCGCTCACCTGCGCGTTGCGGGTGCAGTCGCTCTTCCCCCGGGTGGGCGGGGCGGCTCTCCCCCAGCGGCTCAGTCACATCAGCAGCCCCTGCAACAGCGAGCAGACAGCGCAGGGTGAAAAGTAACAGCAACACACAAGCCTCCATCTCCACGGCAGGGTAACACTTTGGAGAGAATCAAAGGTTCTATCTAACAAAGGTGCTTTTGTTTTACTTCTAGAGGCAGCCAAACAACCTGTAACCTAAAGTGCCCAGGTGAGACATTTTATACTATTTTCCCTAAATTGTTTCCCCCCACCCCAACTCAACTGAACATTCAAATATACACGTGCCACTTTCAAGAATGTTGTGCCTTTTAAACGATCCCCAACGATAGCCCCTGCTCACATCGCTTTCCGGCAACGTTGTCTCTCTTTAACGGATTCCTCAGATCTTGGGCAATCAGGGATGGGTAATAAGTGCAGGCAATGCCCGTTATTGCCACATCCCCGTGAATGAACAACAAAAAAAAGCAGTGATGTCGGCTCCTGCCAGTATCACCAGTGAAGACTGTTTAATAAATGTAACCTTTACACAGTGCTTCAGGTGTGGTCTAACCTGGGCTTTATCTAATTGTCGGTAATTGGTTTATTATTGTCACATGTACCGAGATACAGTGAAAAAAGGTTTGCGTGCATGTCATCAAACAGATCATTCATAAATCATAAAAACATCAAGATTGTACAAAAGGTTAAAAAAATAGAATGCAGAATACAGTGTTACAGTTACAGAGGGAGTGCAGTGCAGTTAGACAGTTAAGACGCGAGAGCCATGACAATGCAGACAGAAGGATCAGGAGTTCAGCTTTATCATGGAAGAGGTCTGGCCAAGTGTCTTATCAGAGTGGGATAGAAGCTGTTCTTGACCCTGCTGGTATGTATTCTCGTTTTTCTTTTCTGCATGAAACGAGAATGACCAGGGTGGGAAGGGACTCATTATGTTTGGTGCTTTCTGGAGCAATGGCAAATGTGGATAGAGTCAATGGAGGAGAGGCTGTTTTTTGTGATAGAGCAGGCTATGTTCACAACTTTCTGTGACTTCTGGAGGTCTTGGACGGAGCAATTGCAATACCAAGCTGTGTTGCATCCAGAAGGAATGCTTTCTATTGTGCATTTGTAAAAACTGGTGAGGTTCATTGGGGACATGAAAATTTTCCATTTCCATAGCCTTCCAAGGAAGAAGAGGTGTTGGTGTGCTTTCTTGGCTCCAGTGGCTAGACCAGGTCAATTTATTGGTGATATTTACACTAGGAAGGTGGAGCTCTCAACCACCTCCACACCATTGATACAGACAGGTGCAATGACTCTACCTTGATTGCTGGAGTAAATGACCAGTTCTTTTGTTTTGCTGATATTGATGGAAGTGATAGATCTGATCTCCATTACATTCCCTACCTATGCTGCAGTTACTTCAAAAAAAAAAGTTAAATTTACAACATTAGACATGAATGGCATCAATGCACCCCCCCACCAATTTTGCAAAGCAGGATGAGCAGGGGAGGGGGAACATTGGGTGATCAAATCCAATATTCCTTGTTAGATGCTCATTGATGTGTATTAAGACAAAAATGGTCATTCTTTCCCTTCACTGCTCACTGATACCAAATCAGACCATTAAGCACTGGGAACTCGGAGCAGGTACCAGGCCAGGATTATGAACTACTCTACTACGTGCTTTGAAAAGCATGCAAAAATTATTCCTTCCAATGTGTCTCCCCTTCTTGAAGACGGGGCAGAGCTAAAACTGGAAATGTTGACTACTGAGAACAATTGCAATTTGCCACTGGCATGGAATGTTTTAGACAATAAGACATAGAAGAATTAGGCCATTTGGCTTATTAACTCTGCTCTGCCATTTGATCATGGCTGACTTATTTTTCTCTCCCAACCCCATTCTCCTCCCTGTATTCTTTGACACCCTCACTAATCAAGAACCTATCAACCTCCACTTTAAATATATCCAATGACTTGCCTCCACGGCCATCTGTGGCAATGAATTTCACAGATTCACCACCCTCTGGCTAAAGAAATTCCTCCTCATCTCTGTTCTAAAGAGATGTCCTATTCATAGACTCTGCCCTCTGGTCCTCAACTCTCCCACTACTAGAAACATCCTCTCCACTTCTGCTCTATCCAGACCTTGCAATATTCAGTAGGTTTCAATGGCCTCTGAAAATCCAAGTAAACAACATCCATTTACACTCATTTGTCTATCCTGCCTGTTACTGCTCCAAAGAATTCCAACAGATTTGTCAGGCAAGATCTCCCCTTCAGGAAACCATGCTGACTTTGGCCTATTTTGTCATGTGCTTCCAAGTAGCCCAAAACCTCATCCATAATAATGGACTCTAAAATCTTACCACTCACTGAAGTCAGGCTAACCAGCCTATAATTTCTTTTGCCTCCCTCCCTTCCTAAAGAATGGAGTAACATTTCTGATTTTCAAGTCCTCGGAAACCATTCCTGACTCTAGTGATTCTTGAAAAGTGACTACTAATGCCTCCACAATCTCTTCAGCTTCCTCTTTAAAAACCCCATGATATAGTCCACCTGGTCCAGTTGACTTACCCACCTTCAGACTCATCAGCTTTGCAAGTACCTTCTTCTTAGTAATAGCAACTGCACTTACTTCTTCCCCCAAATCTCTCGGATTTCTGGAATATTGCTGGTGTATTCCACAGTGAAAACTGACAAAATACTTATTCAGTTAGTCCTCCATTTCTTTGATCACCATTGCTACTTCTCCAGCATCATTTTCCAGTGGTCTGATGTCCACTCCTGCCTCTTTCACTTTTTATGTATCCGAAAAACTTTTGGTATCCTCTTCTATATTATTGACTAGATCACCTGTACTGGGTTTGTCTTGTCATTTAAGACAGGATCCCATCAAAATCTTCTTGGAATAAGGTTACTTCCTAATCTACTCCTACAATTCCCAATTAAACCAAAACAAGTGGTTTTAAAACAAAATACCATATTCAAAAGGAACCAATACAACAAGCTTAAAGGGCTTAACATTGCAGAAATGTTTGCTTATACATCATCTTTTCTAGTTCTTACAATAAATCTGGAAATAATGCAATCTGTAGGAGGTACATTGTAATAATCAAAAAAAATTCTGTACAGGGAGATTAGTAATTGATCCTTATTTGAAATGTTACTAACTTCAGGAGTTTTTAAAATCAGGCAGGTGAGAAGGACTTCTAATTCAGTAACACCAGACATTTATCGTTAACACAAGTGAAGTGTATTTATCCAGCAGTGATTTGGTATATTTAACAAAACAATATCTAGGCTTCTTAGTTTTCTCATTAGCAATAATGATCTTGAGTGGTGTTGTCATCTTGTAGAAGATTTCCTTCAGAAATGGGTACTGGTGTTGTTTTCTTGATTCAAGATTCTTGCAGTCATTGCCTCAAAATGATAAAAGATGAACCAATTTGAGATTGTAGGTGACTTCTTATGGCATAAATAATACTGTAAGCACAGTCAAAAAGGACCTTTGTATATTCCAAGTATGTCCTGTTAACTACAGGAATTATGCATTATTATATTTGAATCAGGCAAATACAATGGTTTTCAGTTGGACCATGCAGGATAATTGATGATCAATACATTCCACCATGAATCCAATATTGAAGTCTTATCCGCATTTGAGATCAAGATTCAGATCTCCCATCTCTCTCAATGCAAATTTAAATTATCCAAATTTGTCAGGCCAGCAATATAGGCACCACATCCAAGTATTCAAAGCTTTGTGCACAGTCCTTCCCTGAAGTGTCACAGGTTTCTTCAGCTGAAAATGTTCATGGACTGTATGAAACCAATGAGGCTCCAATTAAACTAAACTGGGACAGAGTTGGGCATTGCATCATTTGGAAGTATCTTGGTATATTGGAAATGCTACTCAAGATTTCCAAGAATTGAAGTTTCCAGGGCTGTACTTGAAATGTCACCTGGCATGTTTAACCCAAACTATGGTAGACATATCCTCCACTGGTTGGAAGATCAGGGGGAAGTTGTGAAGTTTAGATCTGAAATACTGATTATTCTGCAAGAGGTTTAGTTAGTGAAGTGATTCTGTCACAAATTGCCTAAGAGTTCAAGAACTCCCACTTAAATTACCCATTGCAGCTATGAGCCCAGTAAGCAAGCACCTCAGTGGTTGAAGTTGCCAGTATCTGAAACATGTTTCATATTAAGCTGAAGGTATTAAAATTCAAGTGGAAGTGTCCAGTATCACCAGTAAGCACACTTCCCAAAAGTTATTTCACCTCCTCTCCCAGCCCGACTATAAATGTTTTGGGTGATCAACTGATGCAGGACAGGAAACCAGGTGCAAATGAGGCAAGTTCTGGACAGTAGAACAAATTTATCCATTCCAAGAAACTGATTCAGAGCTTGGGTGATGCATAACAATGAAAATTTGCAATAAAAATCAATATTTACTCACCAATTTGAAGAACATTTTGTCAAGTTCAATCATGTTTACAAAAGCATCAATATTACTGTTTGCTGCAGCACAACTGTTATGTTCCTGGTAACATTTTGCTTACACAGTAGAAAGGATCCTTTGTATTGCAGAACATCTGGTAACACTGCAGCTGAAACTTGACTTGATTCTGACAGCATTGCACTTCAGGAAATCTTTGCAGAATTGTTTTCCCTGGAAGGGGACAAAGGACACAAGTCAAGGCATTTCCCCTTCCTCTTGGTCAGTTACTACTTCCCACAGGTTCATAGGGAGGCAGCAGCATGTCCAAATATTAGCCAAGTGACAGATTCATACTGAGCTTGTGTCAGGTTGATTTTGAGCACATATCTTAAAAAAAAATCACATCATATGCACATGTGTCAGTTTAACTTTCATTTTTTGAGAAATCAGTCCTGGAAAGAATTCAAGTTTTCAAACTCACTGCTTATTTCATAACTGTTGATGGACAAATTGTGTAAAGTGACAGTTTGGCAAGACTATCAGGACTTTGATTAAATCCATCTTAGCTAGAAATAAGTCAAATAGTTACCATTTCAAATACAGTCAGCAGGTTACATGAACACTGAGGGCTTGATAAAACCTCAAATTTTCAGTCAGACTCTCATGAGCTATATTTGAAGAACTGCAAGTTCAATTCAGCAACAGAGTCTGCTGCAGTTGCAATCTTCAATCTGGAAAACAGCCATTGACAAACTATGCCCAACTGCAGATCTGGTTGGAAATTAAGTCATTGGCTCTGGAGGACCTGGTAGTATTTCTTATTACTGCTCAGATTGAAAAGTCAGCACTATATACAAAATGCACAAGACTACACCCATACACAGTTGATGGTACTACAGCTTATTCCTCAAGATGCTCCTGACCAAGATTGAAACACAGGATGCTGCATTGACAAAAAACAAACTAGTAGCACTGTTGCATGCTTACTCCACTGCTGTAAACACATTCCAATCAGCTTAGGTGAATTTTACCCACAAGTTTCCCCAGCACCACAAAGTCTTTACAAATTCACTTAGTTCTTCTACCCTGGCTAATACTATATGCAACAATGTTCAAAAACATGCCAAAGTGTCCATTAATTGGGATTAGAATAAAGCTCAAATCAAGACAAAAAGCTTTCAAGCAGAATACATAGGTTAGGGAGAACATTCTCAAATAAGGCATGGACAGCATAGATGCATGTGCAAGAAAACTGAACAGGGATTGGTGAAGCACAGGTCACAGATGGGATCAAGACTCAGTGAGGTGTAAATAAATTAGAGAAAGATCTGGAAATACTCAGAAAACCAACTCATTCCACCAATGCAAACTGACCTGCTGCATGCTTCCAGCATTGTTGTTACTTCCAGGACCAGCAGTTCAATTTTCAATAGAACTAAACAGTCAGGTACCTCTGGACCACTGATCAATTCATGTGCCACCTGATATTTTATAGCATTTCAGATGAGAGAGAAAGACATTTAAGGCTAATCATGGTACACCACATCAGGTTGGTAGGTCAAAGACATGGTAGTCAATGTAAATTGTTGATACCAAAATTCATTTGTTCACATTAAAATTGATCTGCCACTTGTCTTTGAAAAGCAGCTTGTTAAATCTTAATAAACCTCAATATTACTGAATAACCAAGTCATCACCTGGATTGATGAGAGCAGAACCATGTAGCTATTAATGAAAGTTGTTTGTTGCAATCAGGCAACAATAAATTGCAAAGATGTGTGCTTTGCCCACTGCTCTACTGTCTATACACATGACTGTGGCTAAGCACAGCTCAAACACCATCTGTAAATTCACTGATTACACCACTGTTGTTGGTAGAATCTCAGATGAGGTGCACTGGAGAGAGAGATCAGATGGTTGAGTATTGCCGTAACAACTTCACACTCAACATCAGCAAGACCAAGGAATTTTATTGTGGAGTTCAGGAAGGAGAATTTGGGAGAATACACAACAGCCCTCATTTACTACACCTCAATTTTAACCCTCATTTTATATCTCAAATTTTGCTCAATAGCAAAATAATTCATCATGACTACAAAATCTACCAATTCAGTTTTCAAGTGCAAGTAGTTACTAAGCAAGATTTTATTTAATGTGTATTATGCAAAACATCCAACCCCATTGGAGGAGCTAATCATGATGTCCCAAACTTACCAGTGCATCAAAACTGCCTGCATTCTGAGGAAAGTCTCTGCAGATTTCACACAAGTTGTCATCAGGGTCACAGGTTGTGTTTTCCAGACATGCAAAAGTATCACATCCCACATCTGGTACAGTGCAGACAGGCATTTATTTCAACTGTTGGAAGCAGAAGAGGCTGTTTCTACCACTAGTATTAAAAAAAGTATTAGAAAAAGACAGTTTTAAAAACATTACTTAAGATTCTATTATAAAGATACAAAATATGCATTTGAGCAGAGCTGGACAAATCAACGTGCAACAGGGATAATACAGTTATTACAGTGTGGAAAGCTTTGAATCAACTGGACATGACAAACTGACAGTAACAGATGCAAGAGAAACTTATGTATCAGTGTGAAAAGCTATTTAAGACCTTCTGGCAAGGATTAATTGAGAGTCTTGTTGTAAAGAGAACTTCAGAGATACAACACAGAAACAGGCCCTGGACCCACTGAGTCCATGCCAATCAGTAAGCAGTCATTTACATTAATTCCAACTTCTTGTTGATAGTTGATAGAATTTTACATTAATGTTGAAAGTGATCAGTTCAGAACCAAAGAAACTACATAGGTACGAGGGGGAAGCTAGCTGTGGTGAATTGGGAAAAATACACCCTAAAGTATGACAAGGGACAGGCAATGGCTAACATTGAGAACAATTTGCAGCAAAGTATTCCTGAGGTGTAGAATCCAACATGAAAAATGCTCCATATGCATCTTACAAAAGAAATTGAAGATGTGGCCAATGCAAGGGAGAGGTTAAAGTTGCCAAGGATTGGAAACATTTTGGACTGGGACTAAAGTGTTGATACAAAGCTAAACAATATAACAAACTGGCAAGGAACAAAAGACTAGCTCTTATATTCTTTTCCTTTACATAAGGGCAAATGTGGGTACATTACAGAGAAAGGAGGATTTATAATGGGAAGTTGTTCCTGAACATTGAAAAGGAGAATATGAATCCACTGTCTGAGGGAGAGGAAACAGAAAACAGAAAACTTCCAGTTAATCTGACCTTAGTGGTGAGGACACTATAAAGAAGGATGCAATAACCAAACACCTTGGAGAATAGGATTCAGCAGAGGAAGCATGGAATGTTTGATCCACTGGAGTTGTTGGAGGATGTGATGAATAAAACAGATGAAGGGGCAACCAGTGGATGTATATTTCTATTTCCAGAATTTCAAGAAGGACCTGCACAGGAAGCCAGTTGACACAATTACAGTTGAAGGCCATATATTGACACTGATGGAGAAGTGGCTCAGATAAAGCAAAATAAAGTGATAATTCTAATTCTGAGAAACTGTGGATAGTGGGGTAGGGAAGTGTGTGGGGATAGCTATCAATCTGCAATAGTGATTTCACTAAGTGACCAAGTGTTATTTTTCCAGATTTGTTGATACAAAACTAGGTGGGACTGAGAGTCAGGGAAAAATAGAGGCTTCAAGAGAATATGGAAGCAAGTTAAGTGAGTGGGCAAGAACATAGCAGATGCAAGATAATGTAGAAAAATGTGAAGTTATCCAGTCTGCTGTACAAAAGCAGATTTGAGTGGCAGAATTGGCTAATGTTCTAACAAGCCTGAATATTCTTGTACTCAAATCACAAGCCAAGATGCAAGGTCAGCAAGTAAACAACACAAATTGTATGTTGGCTCTCGAATGTAAACAAGATTTGTTACTGCAATTAGATTGAGGGCCTTGGAGAGACAACATTCAGAATGTTGTTTAGAGATATAAGAAATAGGCTAGCCATGCCAAGAGCAGCAAAGATTCACCAGTTCAATTCCAGGGATGGCTGGTTTGACAAACATGAAATGAAGAAACTCTGATATGAAATGAAGAGTTATGAATGTGGAGAGACCTCATTGAAATCTTTGATAGGGCTCAACAGCTTAGTGGCTGGGAGGACTTTTCTCCTGGTTGAAGAGACTGAAACCAGGAGTCGGCCATTTAGGATTAAGATAGGAAAAATTCTTCATTTGGAGGCAAATCTTCGACGTTCTTCTCAAAACTTTCAGATCGACTTAACCCCATTCACCAAGCAAGCCTGATGCTACCATCCTTCCCGTATCTGCAACAAGCCTGTACCCACGCACAGAATAGTCGCGGTGCAAATGACAACATAAAGAGAAACGGGCAGTGAGAGATTACATGTTCATCAATTTACTTTTGTTCCCCCCTCAATCTACAGAAAAACTAGAATGTGAACGTGGGAGACCTAAAGCAGACCGGTGAACACATCTCCTGCCTCAGATCCCGCACACCCTGCAGCATTCCCCAGCTATCGCCCAGTCCGTGTCCGGGACAGCCTCTACCCTCCGCTCACCTGTACGTTGCGGATGCAGTCTCTCTTCCCCCGGGGCGGCGGCGGAGCGGCTCAGTCACATCAGCAGCAGCGAGCAGACAGCGCAGGGTGAAAAGTAGCAGTAGTTCGTGACCCATCATCTCCACGGCAAGACGACACTTCCGAGAGGCTTCCCGCACTCCACCTCGTCATCGTTTGAGACGTGCCTCACTACGGTGATGTAAATCATTCCCTAATACTTTATGCACCAAACTTGCACTTCATGGCAAATAGTCTGTTGGCATTTTGTATCTGCTACATTTTAGCATGAACGAACCCCTTTTGGTCCTGAGAAGGCCACTCTTTTACACGATTTAAATATACTAGTTAACTCTTTATTTAGACCAACTTCAATGTCTTCATAATTATATTCATTAAAACTTATCTACCAGAATTTCCCAATCTTTCAATGACCCTTTCCTGATATCTTTAGGCAACTTGCTACCCACCAATCCTTATGCTGCTGGAAACTTTGACGATATGGTGCACTGTCATGTCCTTTAAATCACTAGTATAACGAATAGTTGAGGCACCATCCTGGATTGTGTGGACGGCAGGTAAAATTGTGCTGATCCCAGTTTATGTCACGTTTGCCACCTCTGTTACACTGAATTTTGTGACAGTAGCTCTGAACTGCAAACATCACCACCACAATCCATCCGTAAGGCAGAGAGTACCTAGCCATAATAAGAACATGATGGAAACCAACATCCTGCCTAAAGATTTTTCTGATAAACTTCAGATAGTTTGTCCTATCAACTGGCTTGATTAGAGAAATTTGGAAACATTCCTAAATGAATGATACATTCATTTAAAGACATGAAACTGTAGTTAATTCACAACAAATGTACAATGAAACTATTAAAATACCCCAAAATATTTTGAAATTAATGTGTCTCCTACAGGTGCATGGCTGGAATAAGATGAAGTCCCAGGTATGATATGAGTCCAAGGGCAGAAGGAGAGCTCAAATGTACAGATCTCATCTCTATTACATTCCCTACATTGATGCAGTTACTTCAACAGAATGAATTTCTACATGATTGGTAAACAGAAGTGATACATTCTGCCTCCACTGAGGAGCAGCCTGCAACCACATGGCAAATAAAGACCAATGCAACAAGTGTGAGCATGTAGTGTCCTGGATGGACCAGAGGAGGCAGGATAGAGTCAGGGTACAAGATCTGTTCACTGGGGCAACAGAGCAGGTAGGAACAGTAGGTCCACCAGCACTGCCTTTTTTTGTTGATCTTGGGTAAATAGAAAGCACCCCAACTCTGCACTTGCATCTTCTATCAAGTTGGAGGTCTGATGAGATCTCTATGCCGAATTGTTTATGTAGTAGAACTGAACAACTTCTAGTTTGAGAACCTTGGGTATTGCCAATTGATAGAGCACAGGAGCATGCACTTCTCCTGAGCTAGTGAATAAACAATTGTCTTGTATTAAAAACTGCCTTCAGTCACTCAAATCAAATCCTAATGTGATCTATGTATTAGAATTTGCTTTTCTGCCTAAACACAAGCAATTCTATATTACAACATCAAGCAATCTTTTGTTCCCAACAATATTGTAATGCAGGTCTAAATACTGGAGGATGAACAGGGGAGGAGAAAACTGTTTGAGTATCTAGCAAAGAATATCTTATTTGTTCTGTTCAAAACAAAAGTTCTCACATGCACTGCAACTGAGATGTTCAGACATGATGCCAGATCAGACCATTATCTGCAAGGAAGCCCAAGCAGGTTCCAGGCCAGAACTGCAAACCACTCTCATGTGTGCTTCTAAACAATGCAAAGTTAGCCCTTGCAAATCACTCTCCAAGACCAGCACAGATGCACCCTGAAGGTTTTGCCAGCTGAAAGTTACCAACTCAACCGATGCCAACAGTTTGGAAAAGAAACAAAACATGAAATTGAAGTGAACCAATACATTATGTTTAATAAAGTTGCATGAGCAAACATTTGTACATCCAATGTCAGGAAATAATGCAATCAGAAATTGGGATGAATATTGTGCTAATAGCAACTGAAAACATCCAGGGAGATCAGTGGCATTTGAAGTGAGGATCGAGTATAATTTCAGGATAGAATGACTTCAATACCACAACATTTAGTCCCATATCTAGGATCCTTAGTTTCCTCATTTCCAATTGTCATCTTGAGTTGCATGATTATTAATTTGAACACATCCTTCAGTAATAGATGCTGGTGTCATCATCTCCATTGTGGTACAAGAATCTTGCAATAATTCCCTCAAAATGCTAAGAGATGAACCAAGTTGAGACTGCAGACGACTTCTTTTGGCAACAGTAATGTCACTACCATAGTCAAACAGGAACCTCACATATTCCAAGTATGCCCTGTTAAATACAGGAATTATACACTACATTTGGATCAGGCAACTCATGGCAGTTAAAGGATTTAAGTCACACCACATAGGATAATCAACATATTCTGTGACAAAACTGAGAGCAAAGTCTTCTCCATGTCTGAGATTAACATCCAGAAGTCTCATCTCAATGAGAATTAGCCACATGCCACAATTATTTTTTGGCCTACAAGAAAGGCACCACAAACCAAACATAGGGGGATGGGGAGGGCCTGGTAATTTCACCCTTAGTGGTAATGGTGTGATTTTAAAAATCACTTCAAGTGTTTGTGCACAGTCCTTCCCTAGTGTGACAAGTTTCTTCAGCTGAGTGTGTTCATGGACTCAAGGCCAGACTCTTCAATTAAACTAAGCTGGGATAGAGTTGGGTATGGAATCATTTGGGTGAATGTTTGGCCATCAAAAGTGTGGCTCACCAGAACTCCAGGAGTAGAATTTGCAAGGGATGTACTCCAAATGTCACCTGGGATTGTTTGATCAAAGTTCTCAACTAAGGTACATAGACCTGTCATTGACTTGAAAAATAATTAGGGGGAAACTGTAAAGTTCAGTCCTGTAATTTTGTTTTTAAGATCAGAGCTTTGCTTTTGCTGGAGAAGTTGTTCTATTACAAATTGCTCAAATATAATTCCCACTTGAATTACACATTATAGCTCAGAGGCCAGGAAGCAAGCACCTCAGTGGTTGAAGTTCACTGCCTGAAACATTTTCTATATTACGCTGAATTCATTGAAAATCAAGTGTGAAGGTTTGGGTTTGCCAGTAAACACTTCATAATACTGTCCATTACCTGCCCAAAATTGATTGTCCTGTTACATGCTGGACAGAACACCAAGTGCCATTGAGGCAATTTCTGGCAACAAAGTTGAGGCAAACACTACAATTTCACCCATTCCAACAAATCAATTGAGGAGCTTTGTTGACTTATAGTAGTGACTATATGCAATAAAAAAAAAATCAATATTTACTCACCCATTCAAGAGTATTTTGTTAAGATCAATCATGTTCACTAAAGCATCAATATTGCTGTTTGCTGCTGGTAACACTTTGCTTGCACATGAGCAAGGATCCTTTCTTACCAGCACATCTGGTAAAACTGCTGCTGAACCTGGACTTGATCCCCATGGAACTGCACTTCAGGAAATCCTTGATGAATTGTTTGCCCTGCAAGGGGACAAAGAGCACAAGTCATGGCATTCCCACCTCCTCTTGGTCAGTTACTACCTCACAGGTGTGAAAAGAGGCAGCAGCACATTCTAATCACATCAGCTACTCCATTTCCATAAATCAACTTAAAACATCTCTACCAAGCAGACCAAGTTAATCCATAGCAGAGATTGAGGCCTCAAGTGAAAGCATTCAAATTGGCTCTTCCAGCAGTCTGAAACACCATAGCAGTGTTATTTCTTTTAATCCAAAAGGCACCCAGCTCAAGACAAAGCTGCAGAGAACTGTTGCCAATGAACATTCAATTACAATTGTCTAGAAATTTTGGAATTCAGGATGCATGATGTACCATTGCAAGCACACCTTAATGCTTTCTCCAAGATGACTTGTAATAGCAACTCCAGATAGGGATTGAATAATCTTTTCCTTATTAAGTCAATTTATGACACCTTGATTTTAAAGTCAAGGCTCAATTTTGACATCTATCCCCCATCTCAAATTTTATCCAATTGAAAAATAATTCACCATGACTAAAAAGTGATTAGGTATTCAAGCCTAAGGAGTGACATATCACAATGTGGCTAAACTTACCTGTACATCAAAACTGCCTGCATTCTGAAGAAAGTCTGTGTAGATTTCATGCAAGTTGTCATCTAGTTGACAGGTTGTGTTTTCCAGACATGCAAATATATCACATCCCACATATGATACGTGGTGCAGACAGGCATTTATTTCAACTGTTGGAAGCAGAAGAGTTGCCTCAATTATCAAACAACAATAATTTTTTCTACCACTGACTGTATTAAAACAAAGATTGTCATGCAGATCCAAAACATACATCTGAGCACTAATGTACCAATTGGCATTCAACACAACTCCACTATCTGACAGAGAGAAAACAGGAAACCACCAGTTAGTTTGACCTCAGTGTAGCGCAGCCTATAGTGAAGGCTGCAACAATGAAAGACCTGCAGAACAGGAGTCAGAGGAAGTATAGAACAATGTTTGACTGATCCATTGGCATCCTTCAACAATGCACATCTGAATAGAAAAGGGGGAGCCAGTGGATGTATCATTGGATTTTCTGTCTTTCAGGGACCTGCACAGGTGGCCAGTTGACAATGAGAGAACAGTTCAGAGCAATATACTGACATGGATTGAGAAGTGGATCAGACAATGTAAAATGATGATGGAGTGGGAGGCTGGTGTTGGTGATGCAAGGAAAGAAAGTGTGTGGGGGCATCCATCAATCTGCAAAGATCAAGCTAAATAACCTTATGTTTCCCACCCCACCTCCCCCTCTACCACTGACATCCCTCAGATTTGGCGATACAAAACCTGGTGTGAGAGTCTGGGAAAGAGGTTTAAAAGGGGATACAGACAACTTTAGTGAGTGGCTAAGAACTAAAATATCTCTCTCCTGGCTGAAGAGAGAAGAACTACTGGTAGATAGTATTGTATTCAATAATGAATTCAATAGATTTCTGGAACGATAGGATGTAGCCAGTGCGGGAAAATGGTAGAGACAGATGGACTACCTTGATCGATGGACGGCAGAACAGGCTCGAAAAGAATTTAAAAAGCATATATCCATGCATAGAATAGCCACTTGGTGCAAGTCACAAAATTAAGATAGTTGTGCAATAATAGATCGCACATTCACCAAGTTAATTTCTGAACTACAGGGAAACTAGAGCGTGGAAGAGCTAAAGCGGCATTCCCCAGCTGTCGCCCAGTCCGTGTCCGGGACAGCCTCTGCCCTCCGCTCACCTGCACGTTGCGGGTGCAGTCGCTCTTCCCCCGGGGCGGCGGCGGAGCGGCTCAGTCATATCAGCAGCGAGCAGACAGCGCAGGGTGAAAAATAGCAGCAACACGCGAGCCTCCATCTCCACGGAACGGTGATAATTCAGAGAATTAAAGATTTAAAAAAGTTTTTTTTAATACCGAGAAGTACCCAACCAACCTGTAAGCTAGAGTGCCCAGGTGGGACATTTTATACTATTTTCCCTAAATTGTTTCCCACGCCCCAAATCATCTGAACATTCAAATATACACGTGCCACTTTCGGGAATGTTCTGCTTGTTAAATGATCCCCAAGAGTAGCATTTGGGTAAAGTTGTGTTTCTCCTCAACGGATTCCTCGCTTCTTGGGCAATCAGGGATGGGGAATAAATGCAGACAATGCTGGTTATTGCCACATCCCCGTGAATGAATATAAAAACGAACAGAGATGTTGGCTCCTGCCAGTATCACCTGTGTAGACTGTCTTATAAATGTGGCTTTACACAGTGCTTCAGATGTGGTCTAACTAGGGCTTTATCTAATTGGTTTATTATTGTCACATGTACCGAGATACAGTTAAAAGGTTTGTTTGCACGGCATCAAACAGATCATTCCATACATAAATACATCAACACAGTACAAAAGGAAAACACATCAGAATGCAGAATACAGTGTTATAGCAACAGAGAGTGTGCAGCAGTTGGAATGTTAAGATACAAGGAACATGACAAGGTAGACTGAGAGAACAAAAGTTCATCTTTATAGTAGAAGAGGTCTGATCGAGAGTCTTATAGCAGCGGGATAGAACCTGTCCTTGAGCCTGGAGGTACTTATTCTCAAGCTTTTGTATCTTCTGCTCAATGGAAGGGTGGAGAAGAGAGAATGACCAGGGTGGGAGGGGACTTCAATTATATTTGGTGCTTTCCCAAGGCAGTGGCAAATGTAGACAGAGTCAATGAAGGGGAGGTCGGCTTTCATGATAGATTGGGCTGTGGTCACAACTCTCTACAACTTCTTGAGCTCTGGTGCAAAACAGTTGGCATACCAAGTTGTGATGCATTCAGATAGGATGCTTTCTATGGTGCATCTGTAAAAATTGGTGAATTTCATTGGGGACATGCAGAATTACCAGAGCCTTCTAAGGAAGTAGAGGTGCTGGTGTGCTTCCTTGGCTACAGTTTCTACATGGCTGGAGCACATCAAGTTATTGGTTGTATTTACACCTCAGAACTTGAAGCTCTCAAGTAGCTCCATTTCAGCACTATGGATACAGACAGGGTGGGTACTCTGCCCCGCTTGCAGAAGTCAATGGTCAGTTCCACTGTTTTGCTGACATTGAGGAACAGCTTGTTGTCTTGACACCATACTACTGGGCTCTCTATCTCCTTTCTGTATTCCTCTCATTGTTGTTTGAAACCTGGCCCAAATAGTGGTGTAAACCACCTCCCAAATCCTTTATTCGCTAAACGTTGCTCTTTAAGGTAAAGATTCATCTGGCATTGTTGAATACTTTTTGTGTCCACTGAATCTTAGTGTGAATGAACCCCTGAACTTCTTGAGAAGGCCACTTCTGTTTAAATATGTTATCCCTTTCATGTTAGCCAACTTGAATGTCTTCATAGTGATATTCATTAAATTTGTCTTCCACAATTTTACTCAATCTATCAATGACCCCTTGTATTTTATCATCTCATATACACAACTTGTGACCCACCAATGCTTAACTCACTGGAAAATATGAATATATCTTTCCCTGCCATGACCTTAAGTCACTAATAAAATGAACAGTTGATGCACCATCCTGGGTTGTTGTGGGACAGTGGTAAAATATTGTTGATCCCAGCCTGCATGTCATGATTGTCACCTTGGTTACACTGAATTTTGTGAGATTGTGGCTCCCAGTTGTGAACATCACCACCCCCACAACCCTTCCACAAGGCAGAGTGCACTGCTGGCAGTAATTAGACCACACAAGGTGGGAACCACTGCTCTGCCTAAGGATCACCCTGATGGATTTCTGCTAGCTTGTCTTATGAACTTGCTTGATCAACAGAGGAAGTTGGAAATAGTCAAATCAAATATATCAACTAAAATAAGTAATACATTTATTTAAAGACGTATGAAACTACAGCTAATTGAATCAAAGCATAAATATGCAATAAAATATAATACTAAAACATCTGGATGTACCTTTAAAATGAAGCTGAGAATTATTATAAAGAATCTGTTTCTGGCAGGTGTGTGACTGGTACAATGACAAGGCCCCAGTTCTGAAAGTTGTTGAGTCCAAAGGCAGGAGAGCTCAGATTTGTGGATCTTATATCTATCATATTCTGTTGGATGAGGGTCCAGATAGTTGTTTTTCTTGTTTTATTTGTAGTTTTAGCTTTCTTTACGCTTGCTTATATGTTTGCATAAACATCTATTTGTCTGTAAACTTTCAGTAACTTGCAGTATATTTGGCTCTATACTTCTGTAGTTTCATTGTCTGTAACACTGAAGTGTAACTCAGACAGAATCTGTTCACAGGTTTCCTGATCTAACTGGTTTAGACCAGTTTGCAGTATAAAGGAAGAGCATGTGGCCAAGTTCTTTATATTCCATGCTTGCTGGTAGAGACTGACCGTCTGACCTATACTTTGATGAACAGTATCAGGTTTACTATCACTGACTATTATGACGTGAGATTTATTGTTTTGTGGGAATAGTACAGTTCAAAGAAATAAAATTACTTGGTTGTTCAATATATCTGAAGTTGTTTTTATTAACCAGCTGCTTTTTGAAGGCGAGAGGCAGATGAATTTTAATATCAACAATTTGCATTGACTATGTCCTTGACCTAAGAACCTGATGTGCTATACCATAATTAGCCTCTAATCTGCATCAAGTGGTCATAGGAAATGCTAGTAAAGATCCTGTTGCACACTATTTGTCCATGTTGGTGCAGCAGTACCTGAATGTTCAGTTTTCTCAAATTAAAATGCAGATGCTGGAAATAACAACAGTGCTGGATGCACTCAGTAGGTCAGGTGTCATTGATGGAAAGGGCTGGTGTTCTGAGTATTTCCAGATCTTATTGTTTTATACCTCACCATGAGTCTTGGTCCTACCTGTGATCTGTGCTTCACCAATCACTGTTTTGTTTTCTTGCACATGCATATTTGGTGTCTATGCCTTACTTGGGAACTTTCTTCCTTACTATATATTTTGCTTGAAAGCTCTTTTTGGATCTAATCTGAGCTTTAGTCTGATCACAATTAATGGACAATTTTCCATAGAACCATAGAACATAGAACTATACAGCACAATACAGGCCCTTTGGCCCACCATGTTGTGCCGACCTTTAAACCATGCCTAAGACTATCTAACCCCTTCCTCCCACTTGTCCCCCTATTCTAAATTCCTCCATATACTTATCTAACAATCTCTTGAACTTGACCAACGTATCTGCCTCCACCACTACCCCAGGCAGCGCATTCCATGCACCAACCATTCTCTGGGTGAAAAACCTCTCTCTGATATCTCCCTTGAACTTCCCACCCATTAATTTAAAGCCATGCCCTCTTGTATTGAGCATTGGTGCCCTGGCAAAGAGGCGCTGGCTGTCTACTCTATCTATTCCTCTTAATATTTTGTATACCTCTATCATATCTCCTCTCATCCTCCTTCTCTCTGAAGAGTAAAGCCCTAGCTCCCTTATTCTCTCCTCATAATCCATACTCTCCAATCCAGGAAGCATCCTGGTAAATCTCGTCTGCACCCTTTCCAACGTTTCCACATCCTTCCTATAATGAGGCAACCAGAACTGGACACAGTACTCCATGTTCTTGAACATTGTTGAATGTGGTATGAGCCAGGGTACAAGAACCAAGTGCATTTGTGAATACATAGCAGTGCTGGGGAAACTGGTGGATAGAATTTGTCACAGCTAATTGGAATGTGTTTACAGCAGTGGATTAAGCATGCAAAATTTCCACTGATTTGATTTGTGTCAGTGACACATCCTTTATTTAAATCTTGGTCAGAAACACCTAGAGGAATAAGTTGTAAGAACTTCTGCTGTAAGAGGGTGCAGTCTTGCGCATTTTGTATATTGTGCAGTGTTTTTAATCTTGAGCATTAATAAGAAATACTTCCTCCAGAGCCTACGGTTGAATTTCTAACCAAATCTGCTGTTGGGTATGGTTTGTCAATGGCTGCATTCCAGATGGAAGCTTCTGGCTGCAGCAGACTCTCTTGCTGAATTGGACTTGCAGCTCCTCAAATTTAGGCTGAGATTTTGGCTTTTGAAATTTGATTTATCAAGCCTTCAATTTTCATGCAACCTTCTGACTGTATTTGGACTAGTAACTATCTGATTTCATCTGGTTGAGATGGCTTTAATCAAAGCCTGGTTAGTCTTGCCTACCTGTCACTTTAAAGAAGTTGCCCATCAACTGTTATAACATGACCAGTCAGTTTCAAATCGTATTCTTTCCTGGATTGATTTCTAGGCCCATGAACAGTAACGTTGACACATATGTGATCATCGGATTTTTACATGTGTCAGAATTAGCACTTAATTACAACCTCAGATTGTGCAGACATCTGTGACATGGCTGATATTTGGATATGGTTAGAACGTGCTGCTGCTTCTCCTCACACCTGTAGGAAGTAACTGATCAAGAGGAAGTGGGAATGCCTTGACTTGTGAACTTTGTCTCCTTCCAGGGAAAACGATTCATCAAAGATTTCCTGAAGTGCAGTGCCATTGGGATCAAGTCCAGATTCAGCAGCAGTGTTACCAGATGTGCTGCAGTGTAAAGGATCCTTGTTCATGTGCAAGCAAAATGTTACCAGCAACATAACATCTGTGCTGCAGCAAAGAGCAATATTGATGCTTTAACAGAATGCATTTACATGGGTGAGTAAATATTGATTTCTTTGCATGTACTCACCACCATATATCAACCAAACACTGAATCCATTTGTTGGCATGGGTAAATTTGTACTAATTGCCTCAACTTTGTTGCCAGAATTTGGCTCATTGGCACTTGGTGTCACATGGATTCATTTAATAGGCCAATCTGTTTTTGGGGCAGGTGATGGAGCAGTATTATGAAGTGTACTTACTGTCAAAACCAGACCTTTCCACTTGAATTTGAATGTCTTCAGCATAATATGAAAGATGTTTCAGATACCGTAACTTCAACCACTGAGCTGCTTGCTTACTGGCCTCTCAGATAAAATGTGTAATTGAAGTGGGAGTTCTTGATTTCTTTCGCAGTTTGGAACAGAACAATTTCTCTTGCTAAAGCTCTGACATAAACCAACATTTCAGGACTGAACTTTGCAATTGCCCTTGTTTTTCCAACCAAGTGAGGGTCTGTCTACCATGGCTCAGAACTTTGATCGAAGCATCCTAGGTGAAATTTGGAATACAGCTCTAGGAACTTCAATTCCTAGAATTTTGGTGCCATATTTCCAATAGACCAAGATCCTTCCAAATGTTACAATGCACAACTCTGTCCCAGATTAGTTTATCTGAAGCCTCTCACTGTGTTCTATACATGACAGTGAAGGAACTAGTAACACTTTAGGGAAGGAAGGTGCTCAAACCATAAATGATAAATTTACTCTCCATTAACACTGGGGGCAACGTTACCGGGAAAGCCCAGCACACCCCCTTCTTCCCCCAACCACCCACAAATACAGAGGTTGTGATGCCAATGTTGCAGGCCCAACAAATGTGAGACACATGGCTGATTTCCTATGAAAGAAATGATACCTGAGGCTGTTTCTTGGACATGGATAGCACTTGACAATTAGACGTGTTGCAGAATGTATTAATCATAAATTATCCTACATGGTCTACTTGAAACCATTGCAACTGCCATTAGTTGTCTGGTCCAAA
Source organism: Pristis pectinata (assembly GCF_009764475.1). Taxonomy (NCBI): domain Eukaryota; kingdom Metazoa; phylum Chordata; class Chondrichthyes; order Rhinopristiformes; family Pristidae; genus Pristis; species Pristis pectinata. The sequence goes on from NC_067406.1 coordinate 81,491,017, forward strand.
TGTAATAATGCATAATTCCTCTATTTAGCAGGGCATATTTGGAATATGGAAAGATCCTGTTTGACTGTGGTAACAGCATTACTGTTGCCAGAAGAAGCTGTCTACAATCTTGACTTGGTTCATCAGTCAGCATTTTGAGGCAATTATTGCAAGATTCTTGTATCATGATGGAGAAAATAACACCATCTATTTCTGAAGGACATGTTCAATTAGATGACAATTAGAAATGAGGAAACTAAGGAGTCTAGATATGGGTTTGTTCAAATATTGTTGTGGTATTCAGTAATGATGTGGTCCAAGTGCATTTGAATTGTTTACCATGAATGTCTGGAATTAGTGAATTTGAAGTCATTCTCACCTGTGTGATCAAAACTTCTGAAATTAGTACTTGATCCTTATTTCAAATGTCATCATTATTTTCAGATTTATTGTAAGAACAGGAAAAGTTGAACAAAGGTTTTCTTACGCAACTTTAGTCTATTAAACTTTAATTGAGAAGGAACAAATATTTTGTCCTTTTTTTGGCTGAAATCATTTGCAATGGTTTAATTGGGATTCTAGGAGTAGAAGAAGTGAAACTTATTCCAACAAAATTATAGTGTGCCACTGTCTGAGCTGAACATGTAAAACCTTTTAAACAAAAGCTATGCAGTTGGCAAATGTGGGGAATTTTCACTTGTCATAACACTGAGGCTGCAACTGTGCTGGTCTTCAAGAATTGGAGAGTTATTACAAAAACTATCCTTTGCATTGTGTTTTAAAGCATGCAGTGGAGTGGTTCATAATTCTGGCCTGGAACCTGTCAGGGTTCCCAGTGCTTAATGGTCTGATTTGACATCAGTGAGCTGCAGTGCATGGAGAGAGTGACAATTTTGATATTGTTAATGCAAAAATAAATATCTCACAAGGAATTTTTGATTTGAACACCTACTTTCCCCCTCCCTGATTATCCTACAGTACTTATAACTGCATTACAAAGTTGTTTAGAGGGTTAACCCAGGAATATGAAATTTATGTAATACAGAAATATGTATAACTGGAAACAAAAGCACACTTTTCAATTAAAAATTACACATTGGTTACTTGATTGAGAGGACAGAAGGTAGTTTCTGATACAACAAAATTCTTTCTCTCATTTATTCCAGAAATGCATACTCCTGTGTTCTAACAATTTGTAATAGTAATGGCTCTCAAACTGTGGAAGTCTTTCAGTTCTACTACATAAGCAGTTCAGCATTTACAGAGATCTGATCACATCTCTAATTTGACAGAAGAAGCAAGTGCAGGGTTGGGGGCTCTCTCATGCAAGATCCACAAACAAGACTCTGCTGGTAGGCCCATTGTTTCTGTCTGTTCTTGCCCAACTGAACTTACCTCCTCATACTTTGACTCCATCCTACCTTCCCTTGGGGGAGAGCCAATCCACCACCAGGGGGAAGAGCGAGTTCAGGTGCAACGTGCAAGTAAACAGTGGGTAGAGACTGTCCCAGACATGGACAGGGCAATAGCTGAGGATTGTGGGGGACATGAGGCAGGAGATTTGTTCACCTGTCTGCTTTAGGTCTCCCATGTTGCCAGGTGTGTTTTTCTGCAGATTGAGGAGTGGGGGTGGATACTATGTTTCTAACTTGGTTAATGGTAGACTGCTACTTGCCCACCTGTCTCTATTTCACCCTTGACACCACTTGGCTGATCGACGTATGGATGCAGACTCGTTGCAAGTAAGGGCAAGGTGCTTCTATCAGGCTTGCTTGATGAATAGTGATAATCTGATTCGTGGTGTTCATGTGTGGCAGAAGTCCTAACTACTAAAAGTACTTGCATGTTTTCACAAGTGCCACTTCTAATGATGCTGCTGTCTTCATTATGATACAGAAAACAAACACTGATTGTAATGCTGTTTACACCAAAACTCACAAAATGACATCGGTACATGAGTAGTTTTGTTTTGGTCCTTCTGAACCTGTTTTGCCATTCATTGATCAAGGCAGCCCATCTACCTCAGTGCCATTTTCCAGCTTTATCCTCGTATCCCAAGGTTCCGACAAAGCATTGAATGAATTCAATGGATAATGATTGACACTACACTTAGAAGTCAAGGCTTTGGCACTAAGTGGAGAATTTTTCCAGTCTTTGTTTTAGATGCCTACTCTTGGTTCTAGTCTTTACATCCAGGAGAGATATGCCCCCTGCAGCTGTTGAGCCCTATCAAAAGCTTCAGTGAGCTATCTCCACATTCTTAACTTTCAAAAAAGGCTGAGTACATTCAATCCTTGTGTAGCAAAACTGCCATCCTTGGAGCTAACTCAGTGAATTTTTCCTGCAGTTGCTTTCCATCATGTGTCTGTAAACATTGGTGACAGTCTTTGGAGACCTGCTGAATTTCCTGATCCTTCTGAGGAAGTCAAGGTGCTGGTGTGCTTCTTGGCTATGGTGTCTATGTTGTTGGACCACATCAAGTTACTGATGACGTTTATAATCAAGGAACTTAAAGCTCTTAGCCACCTCAGCACCATTGATACAAACAGGGGTATGTACTCCTCCCTGAAGTCATTGACCAGCTCTTTCATTTTCCTGACATTGAGGTAAAGCTTAATGTTTTGACACCATAGCACCAGATTCTCTTTCTCCTTCCCATACTCCACCTCACTGAGATTTGGCTCACTACATTGATGTAAACCATCTCCCTAATGCTTGATGCACTTAACTTGCAGTTAAAGACAAATGTTCTGTTGGTATTTGAGTAATATTGTTTCTACTACATTTTAGTGTGAGCCCCCAAAGATCATGAGCAGGCTACTTGTTTTCAAAATTTAAATATACTAGTTCTTTTTATTTGGACCAATGTCTCCATACTTACATTCATTATAATTTGTTTTCTACAAGTTTATTCAATCTGTGACCCTTCCCAATTTATGATCTCATTTAGACAAATTGCTACCTACTAATCCTTATACCTCCAGAAAATTTTAATACACGTTTCACTGTCACTAACATAATGAATGGCTGAGGGACCTTGCTGGATTTTTCTGGGATCATGGGCTAAATTGTGCTGATCCTAGTCTGTGCCATATTTGCAACCTTGGTTGCACCAAGTTTAGTGACTGTGGCTCTGAACTGCAAACATCACCACCACAATCCACAGTGTACTGCTGGCAGTAATAGGATCACACAAAATGGGAATCAACACCCTGCCCAAGGATTACACTGAGAAACTTTTGATCATTTGTCTCAACTAACATGGTTGTCATGAAGATTCGGAAATATTTAAAATACATGACAGATTTGAAGACAATGAAAATGTTAATTCAAAATAAATGCATGTTGCAACAATTGAAATACCTAAACATACTTTTGCAATGAATGTTTGCAACAATAGTGAATGAGTCTACACTACCCCCCAATGGCTGGAATACTCAAGGGTGAGCATGGGAGGGGAACACTGTTCAAATATCAAATAAGGAATATCTGATTTGTTCTGTTCAAAACAAGTTGTCACTCCATACACTGCAGCTGACTGATGCCAAATCAGAGCATTATGCACAGGGAACTCCAAGCAGGTTGCAAGCCAGAATTGTGACCCAATCCCACATCCTTCCAAAGCAAAATTATCCCTTGCAATGACTCTCCCCATGAAGACTAGTACAGTTGCAGGTCTGAAAGTTTTGCCAGCTGAAAAACTACCAATTTAACCAATGCAAATAGTTTAGAAAAGAATCAATACCACATTGAAATCAACCAGTACATCATGTTTAATGGAATAAAGATGCATGAGTAAATATTTGTACAACATTTTTCTAGTTTTTGCAATAAATCTGCAAATAATGAAGTCAAAACTTGAGGTAGAATGTGCTAATAGCAACTGAAAACATCCAGGGAGATTAATGGCATTTGAAATGAGGACCAAGTACAATTTCAGGAGAGGACAACTTCAAAATTCATGAACACCAGATATTCATGACAAACAAGTCAAGTGTACTAATACCTTCTCATTGTATAGCACAACATTAGTCCCATATCTGGGCTCCTTATTTTCTTCATTTCCAATTGTCATCTTGAGTGGTATTGTCATCAGGTAGAACAAAACCTTCAGTAATAGTTGTTTTCTCCATTGTGGTACAAGAATCTTGCACTAATTCCCTCAAGATGCTCAAAGATGAACCAAGTCGAGACTGAAGACAACTTCTTATGGCAACAGTAATGTCATTACCACAGTCAAACAGGAACCTCATATTCCAAGTATGCCCTGTTAAATACAGGAATTATACATTACATTTGGATCAGGCAACTCATGGCAGTTAAAGGGTTTAAATTGGACCATGTAGGATAATGATCAATATATTCAGCAACAAAACTGATAGTAAAGACTTCTCCATGTCTGAGAAGAACATCCAGGAGTCTCAGCTCAATGCAAATTAGCCACATGTCACAAATTTGTTAAGTCTGCAACATAGGCACCACAAGCATTGTGGTGGTGGTGGTGGTGGTGGGGGGGGGGGGGGGGGTTGGAAGCTCAGTAACTTGGCTCCAGGTGGTAGTGGTGTGATTTTAAAATCACTTCAAAGCTCCATGCACAGTTCTTCCCTGAAAGAGTGACAAGTTTCTTCAGCTGAGTGTTCATGGACTCAAAGCCAGAGGCTCCAATTAAACTAATTTGGGACAGAGTTGGGCATGGAATCATTTGGAAGGATTTATCAGAAGTGTGGCTCACCAGAACGCCAGGAATTGAAGTTGCTAGGAATGTGTGCCAAATGTTACCTGGGATTGTTTGATCAAAGTTCTGAACTATAGTAGACAGACCTGTCACTGACTTGAAAAAAAGTCAGGGGGAACTGCAGAGTTCAGTCTTGTAATGTTTATCAAGTCAGAGCTTTGCTTTTGCTAAAGTCATTCTCTTATAAATTGCTTAAGAACAAGAATTCCCACTTAAATTACACATTGTAACTCAAGCCAAAAGCTAGCATCTCAGTGGTTGAAGCTGACTTTGAAACATTTTGTATTATGCTGAAGGCATTGAAATTCAAGTGGAAAGGTCTGGTTTTGAAAGCAAGCACACTCCATAATACTCTTCCCCACCTGCCCCCAAAACATTGTCCTGTTAAATGCTGGACAGGACATCAAGTGCCAATGAGGCAACTAAGTTCACCTATTCCAACAAACTGAGTGTTTGGTTGATTTGTAGCAGTGACAACATGCAGTTTAAATTAATATTTACTCACTCATTCAAATGTATTTTGTTAAGATCAATCATGTTCACTGAAGCATCAATATTGCTGTTTGCTGCAGCACAGATGTTATGTTGCTGTTAACATTTTCCTTGCACATGAAAAAGGATTCTTTGCACTGCAGCACATCTGGTAACACTACTGCTGAATCTGGACTTGATCCCAATGGCACTGACTTCAGGAAATCTTTGATGAATTGTCTTCCTTGGAAGGAGACAAAGTACACAAGTCAAGGCATTCCCACTTCCTCTTGGTCAGTTACCATTTCATACACTGGTGTGAAGAGAAGCAGCAGCACATTCTAACCACATCAGCTATTCAGTTTGAATGTATTGACTCAAAACTAATGTCCACCTAGCAAACTAAGTTAATCCATTGCAGAGATTGAGGCCTTGAGTGCAAGTATTCAAATTGGCCCTTCCAGCAGTTTGAAACACCTCAGCAGTGTTAGGTCTTCTCATCCCAAAGGCACCCAGCTCAAAAAGCAGCAGAGGACTTTGGCCCACACAATGAACATTTAATTCCAATCCTAGTAACTTTGGAATTCAAGACACATGTACCATTCCAAGCCCCCCTTTTTATAAGCAGAAGATATCTTAATGTTTTCTTCACTATGACTTGCAACAGCAACTGTGGATAGGGACTGAATCACAATTGTCCTCCTTTAAGTCAATTTACTACACCTCAATCTTAAATTAGGGCTCAGTCTTGATGTTTGAAATTATACCTAGGTGCAAAATGATTCATGACCAGAAAAATGAATGACTCAGTATTCAAGTTGGAGTGACTAATCACAATGTCTCCAAAAAAAAAACTTACCCATACATCAAAATTGCCTGCATTCTGAAGTCTGTGCAGATTTCATACAAGTTGTCATCTAGATGACATGTTGTGTATTCCAGACATGCATAAGTATCACATCCCACATCTGATACCTGGTGCAGACAGGAGTTTATTTCAACTGTTGGAAGCAGAAGGGTTTCCTCAATTATCAAAAAAATGCTGTTTTTCTACCACTGAGTATTAAAACAAAGTATATATTAAGCAGATCCAAAATATACATCCAAATACTTATGTACAACTCTGCATTCCACATAACTCCCCTGTCTGAGGGGGGTCAAAACAGGGAAATACCAATTAGTCTGACCACAGTGGAGGGGAGTCTAAAGTGAAGGCTGCAACAATAAAAAACCTTGGAGAACAAGATTCAGCAAAGGAAGTATAGAATAATCATGTTTGACTGATGCACTGGAGTCCTTGGACAATGCAACTGATGGAATAGATAAGGGGGAAGCCAGTGGATGTATATTTGGATTTTCAGTCTTTCAGTGACCAGCTGACACAATTAGAGAACAGTTCAAGGGAAGTACTGACATGGATTGAGAAGTGGCTCAGACAATGGAAAATGGTGATAAATCTGAGTGGGAGGCCAGGGCAGGTGGTGCAAAGGAACATGTGGGCGCAGCAACCGACCTGCAAGGATTTGACTAAATAACCTGGTGTTCCCCTCCTCCCCCAGATTTGGGGATACGAAAGCTGTTGGGATTGAGAGTCAGGTTTCCCTAGTGGTAGAGGTTTCAAAAGGGGATATGAACAAGATTAGAGAGTGGCCAAGAACTAAAATCTCTCCTGGATGAATAGATAGTATTGCATTCATTAAAGTAAATGGATTTCTAGAACGATAGGATGTTATTAGTGTGGGAAGGCACTGAGGTAGATGGACGGCTTTAATTAATGAATAGCAGAACAGGCTAAAAGTGAACCTTAAACAAAATACAACACACCAAACGACTTGAGTGCCGGAGTAATCATACACAGGTTTTGTTGCTCACCATAAAAACAATCATTCGACCTGGCACACACTGAAACACGAGTTTACTATCCATAGTCGGAACTTGTGCCATGAACGAATAACATTCAGATCGACTTAACCCTCGTCATCAAACAATCCTGATGCTATTATCCTTTTCGTCATTTGAGCGACTCCGTCTCCATGCATAGATGAGCCACATGGTGTAAGTGACAAAATAAAAACAGGCGGGCAATGAGATTACACAGGCACCAAGCTAATTTCGGAAGTACCCCACCCGCCTCCATTATCTCAACACCTCCCGCAGAAAGACTAGAATGTGGAAGACCCAAAGCAGACCGGTGAACACATCTCCTGCTTCAGGTCCCGCACACCCTGCAGCATTCCCCGGTTGTAGCCCAGTCCGTGTCCGGGACAGCCTCTGCCCTCCGCTCACCTGCACGTTGCGGGTGCAGTCGCTCTTCCCCCAGGGCGGCGGCGGCGGCGGCGGCGGAGCGGCTCTTCCCCAGCGGCTCAGTCACATCAGCAGCCCCCACAGCAGTGAGCAGACAGCTCAGGGTGAAAAGTAACAGCAACACGCGAGCCTCCAGCTGCATGGAAGGGTGACAATTCAGAGAGAATCAAAGATTAGGTCTGAAATAGTTTTTTTTTAATCCTGAGAAGCACCCAAACTACCTGTAACTTGGAATGCCCGGGTGAGACATTTTATACTATTTTCCCACGCCCCAAATCAACCGAACATTCAAATATACACGTGCAACTTTCAGGAATGTTCTGCTTTTAAAATGATCCCCAAGAATAGCACCAGTTTGTATCGCTTTTCTGCAACGTTGTGTTTCTCTTTAACGGATTCCTCAGATATTGGGTAATTAGGGATGGGTAATAAATGCAGGCAATGCTGGTTATTGCTACATCCGCGTGAATGAATATAAAGAAAACGACAGCCATATCGGCTCCTGCTAGTGAAGACTGTCTAATAAATGTGTCCTTTACACAGCGTTTCAGATGTGGTCTATCTTGGGCTTTATCTCATTGTAGCTAATTGCTAATTGGCTTATTGTTGTCACATGTACCGAGATACAGCGAAAAGGTTTGTTTGCATGCCATCGAACTGATCATTCCATGCATAAGCACAGTATATCAAGGTAGTACAAACGGAAATTACATCAGAATGCGGTGTTATAGTAACAGAATGCAGTTAGACAGTTAAGATGCAAGGACCATGATGAGGTAGACTGAGAGATCAAAAGTTCGTCTTTACCTTAGAAGAGGTCTGTTCAAGTGTCTTATCAGAGTGGGAGAGAAGATGTTCTTGAGCCTGCTGGTATGTATTCTCGCTTTTGGTTTCTGCCTAATGAAAGGGGAGAGAAACGAGAATGACCAGGGTGGGAGGGGGCTTGCATTCTTGTATTTTCCCAGAGCAGCAAATGTAGACAGATTCAATGGAGGAGATACTGTTTTTCCTGATAGACTGGGCTTTGTTCACATCCCTCTGCAACTTCTGGAGGTCTTGGTCAGAGCAGTTGCTATACCAAGTTGTGATGCATCTAGAAGGAATGCTTTCTCTGGTGCTTTTGTAAAAACAGTTGATGTTCATTGGGCACATGCAGGATTATCATAGCCTTCCAAGAAAGTAGAGGCACTGGTGTGCTTTCTTGGCCCATTTTCTATGTGGCTGGACCAGGTCAATTTATTAGTAATATTTACACTAGGAACTTGAAACTCAACCACCACCTCAGCACCATTGATACAGACAGGGGGCATGTACTCTGCCCTGCTTCCTGAAGTCATTGACCCGTTCTTTTGTTTTACTGATATTGAGGGAAACAATGTTGTCTTGACACCATGCTACTCGGTTTCACATCCCCTTCCTGTACTCTATCTCATCGTTGTTTCAGATCTGACCCTCTATGATGTTGTAAACCATCTCCATAATCCTCTATACACTAAAGTTGCATCTGTAGATGAAAATTCTTTTGCCATTATTGGTTAATGTGGCAGGTGGCAGAAACCTGTTGAGAAGCAGACTGAACAACTTGGGTCAGTATCACACAACAGTCAACTATGACAGACAGCTTAATGTGTACATCAGCCTCTCTGAGGTCAATAGCTCTGGGTAATGACATTGGTGTCACCACCTCAAAGGGGCTTCATCTAGCCGCCTTGTTTGGGGCTATGCTGATGCTGCATAAGGCCATGGGGAGGGCCGTAGGCCATGGTACACCCTCCTCGTGATACTTAGTCAGTCTTTGTTTAATAGTTCCACTCATCTGTTCCACCTGTGCTGATGGCTCTGGATGATGTGGACAGTGGAAGGAATGTTCAATGTTCATCAGTCGGCATAACTCCTGACATACGCTTCCAGTGAAGTGTGTCCCTTTGTCAGAGTCAATTCGACACAGCAATCCCCATCTCGTGATGTAGTCCTTGATACGAGTTTTTGTTGTATGTGTGGCAGTGGCTTTTCTTGCTGGAACAACCTCCACCCACCTTGAGAACTTGTCCACTATTACCAGTACGTCCAAGTATCCTTGGCACTTTGGTAGTGTAATGTAATCCACTTGTAGGTGCAATATAATAGCCCAGGTGGCACTGGAGCACTTAATTGTTGCAGCTTTTCTGCTGCTCCTGGGTTTGTTTTCAGCATCAAAATCAGAATCAGGTTTATTATCACTGACATAGGTCATGAAATGTGTTGTTTTGTAGCAGCAGTACAGTGCAAGACATAAAGACATAAAAATTATTACAAGTTGCAAAAATAAATAAATAGTGCAAAAGAGGAAGAATGAGGTAATGTTCGTGGGTTCATTGACCTTTCAGAAATCCGATGGCGGAGTGGAAGGAGCTGTTCCTGAAACATTGAGTGTGGGTCTTCAGGCTCCTGTACCTCCTCCCCGATGGTAGTAATGTGAAGAGGGCATGTCCCAGATGGTGACGGTCCTTAATGATGGATGCCCCCTTCCTGAGGCACCACCCCTTGAAGATGTCCTTGATGGCAGGGAGGTTGTGCCCGTGATTGAGCTGGCTGAGTCTACAAACTTCTGTAGCCTCTTTTGATCCTGTGCATTGCTGACATAACAAATCTCAAACTCCAAATGAAGTAGAGCCACTGATGTGCCTTCTTCGTGATGGTGTCAATGTGCTGGGCCCATGATAGGTCCTCTGAGATGTTGACTCCCAGAGACTTGAAGTTGCTCACCCTTTCCACTGCTGACCCCTCAATGAAGACTGGTGTACGTTCTCCCGACTTCCCCTTCCTGAAGTCCACAATCAGTTTCTTGGTCTTGCTGACATTGAGTGCGAGGTTGTTGTTGCAACACCACTCAACCAGCTGATCTCAGTGGTGTCATCAGTGAATTTATAGGCGGAGTTTGAGCTGTGTCTAGCTGCACAGTCATTAGTGACAGCATTGGGCTAACCACGCATACTTGAGGTACACCTGTGCTGTTTGTCAGTGAGGAGGAAATGATACTACCGCTCTGCACTGATCTGTATCAATTGTTTTCTGGCACGTCATGCATCTTTCCAATGTTTGTCGGGCTTGTGACATAACCTTTGGATTCCATCACATTGGGAGAATCTATGGTCACCTTTTCCACTCCAGTGTGTCCCTGGGAGTGGCACGTCATGCATCTTTCCAATGTTTGTCAGGCTTGTGACATAACCTTTGGATTCCATCACCATTGGGAGAATCTGTGATAATCTTTTCCACTCCAATGTGTCCCTGGCAGTGTATCTCCTGTGCCAAATAAGGAAGCAACATGGCTGGGGCTAACAGTCTGTGACTTGTGTCATATCTCCATGCTCTGTCATTGTTCAATTTCCCACCTTTCTCCATCTAGGACCGCTTCTCTTTGTTAGAGCATTGAGCTTGCATTTCTCGAATATCCTGTATGTTTGTCTGTGATAGGGAGTTCATGCTTGTTCTCACAACTTTAGTGGTCGAATTCTCTTCATTTATTCTTTTCATTCCTTCCTGTGCTACCTTTATTGCTGCCTCATCACCTAATGCATTTCTGTGGCTTTCAACTCTGTCCATTTTGGAGTAGCCTTTACATTTCAACACAGACACTTCTCACAGCAATTGTTTAAAATCCATTAATTCTTGTACCAACTGGCCAGTTTTGATTGCTGTTCCTACAGCCATAAGAAATTCCCCTTTGCCTCCATTGATTTCCGAAATCGTGAAAAACATCAAAAGCATGAGTCTGTGTAAGTGTTAGTTGATTTTTCTTCTGCTATCTAACAGGCCTCAATAAGGGCTTTTAGTTCTGCCTGTTGTGCAGAGGTACCAGGAGCCATTTGTCCTGATGCCAGCACTTCAGCTTCAGAGACAATAGCCCATCCGGCATTCTGACTCCTCCTTCAATCATCGAGGAGCCATCTGTGAAGAGAATGAGATCTGGGTTTGGTCGGGGCATTTCTTTGAGGTGGTTTGCATCTTCATGGCATGTTATTATCTTTGCACTGTCATGGTCATCATAGTCCCTCAACGGCAACAATGTAGCTGGGTTCACTGGACTCACTCACTGGATACCGATGTGAGGTGCCTCAAGAACAGTGGACCATTTGGACCACCGAACAGCCATTACTTAAGGCTGTATTCATTGCCAGTGAGGTGTGTACAGAGTGAGGACATCGAACATTCAAGACTTGATCAAGTACAATACTGGAAACAGCCATGACTGTCAGATAAGTTGCTCGTACTGCTTGCAAACACGAACTCCCTCCTAGTGCTACATTATCCAATTTGGCAGAATAATAGCTAATGGGACGCTGTTGGTCTCCATGTTCTTGAGTCAAAATTGCTGCCATATAGCCGAGTAAGGAGAATACATCGCATTCATGCTCATGTGCAGTGTCAGATGCAATCAAGACATCCACTTATTCTATAAGGGTCAAATCAATGGTTGGAAAGTTGCTCAGATGTTGCCTTAGAGCCATGTGGTAGGCAGTTGGCCTGTTGTGGAACCCTTGTGGCAGCTTCGTCCACTGGTATTGCTGTCCGTTGACTGTGAAAGCCAACCACAGTTGACATTCAGGCAGCAGGGGGACAGACCAGAACCCATTGGCCATGTCAATGACTGTCAAGCACTTGTGTGATGGTTTCATTGCACTGAAAATGGTTGATAGGTTGGCTGCTAGAGGGTTAATGTCAGTGCATTGATTGGCAACCCTATAATCCACTGTCAATCTCCAGGTGCTATTCACTTTCTTAACAGGCCAAACTGGACTGTTTGATGGACTGTGGGTTTTGACAAGAATTCCTCCAAGCTGATTAACCGCAGGTGAAATACCTTCCATAGATGTTTTGCTGAGAGGATATTGCTTAGTACATGGGGGCACCTACCTGTAAATGTGTGAGAGAGAGAGAGATTTCTTCATTAGTCACATGTAAATCGAAACACACAGTGAAATGCATCTTTGCATTGAATGTTCTGGGGACAGACAGAGTCCATTTCCAGCAGGCCACAGTCATTTTTGTCTTTTGACCACATTGGGTGGTTTGTTAGTTCAGATTCGACCAAACACTTCAGATTCCTGTCAACCTTCCCCTTCACGAACTCAAGGCTGGAATTTCAGGTCAACAAAACATCCATTCCAAGCAGAGGTTGTGAGATGTCTCCCAACCAAAATTGTATTTTTTGTAGACGAGGACCAAGCTGCACTTCAACTGGTCGGCTTTTGGTTTGAGTCACTTTGTCCTCCAGCACCATGTGCATCTCTGCAAATATTGGTCAGTGTACTTTGCATTTTTTGCAATGGTTTTGGTTCTACACATTAGCTCAGCCCTGGTATCTAATAAGAATTCAATACATTCAATCAGTGGTGTAACATTGCCTGCATGTTAACTTCACTCTTAGATTTCTGCAAATCTCTATGGATGTACGTTGGAGAGCATCCTGAGTGGTTGCATCACAGCCTGGTACGGTGGCTCCAATACACAGGATCACAAGAACTGCAGAGGGTTGTAGACTTAGCCAGCTCCAGCATGAGCACAACCCTCCCCACCATCAAGGACATCTTCAAGAGGTGGTGTCTCAAGAGGGTGGCATCCATCACTTAGGATCCTCACCATCCGGGACATCTGGCATTGCCTGCATGTATTACCCATTCCCAATTGCCCAAGAACTGAGGAATCCATTGAAGAGAGACACAAAGTTGCCGAAAATCTATGCAAGCTGGGGCTATCCTTTGGGGATAATTTAAAAGGCACAACAGTCCTGAAAGTGGCACGTGTATATTTGAAGGTTCAGTTGCATTGGGGCTGGGAATCAGTTTTCGGGAAATAGCATAAAATGTCTCACCTGAGCACTCTAGTTTTTAGATTGTTTGGGTGCTTTTCTTAATATGATAACCACTTCGCCATATGTGACCTTCCAGCCTTTCTGAAATGTCGTCTTGTCGTGGAGATGGAGGCTCGCGTGTTGCTGCTACTTTTCACCCTGCGCTGTCTGCTCGCTGCTGCGGGGGCTGCTGATGTGACTGAGCCGCTGGGGGAGAGCCGCTCTGCCGCCGCCCCGAGGGAAGAGCGACTGCACCCGCAACGTGCAGGTGAGCAGAGGGCAGAGGCTGTCCCGGACACGGACTGGGCGACAGCTGAGGCATACTGTGCGGGACCTGAGGCAGGAGGTGTGTTCACTGGACTGCTTTAGGTATCCCACGTTGACATTCTAGTTTTGCTGCAGGTTGGTTGGGTGGATTTATTGGGAAATTAACTTGGTGAACGTGTAATCTCTCATTGCTCATGTGCCTTTATTTTGTCCTTTGCACCAAGTGGTGTTCTCATGGTGATACAGCAAAACAAACTTTAATGCACAAGTTAAAAAATAACAGACCAAACGACAAAAGTGCATGTTTGGTCTTTTGAAGCGGTTCTGCTGTTCATTGATCAAGTCGGTCCATTTACCTCGGATCATTTTCCTGCACTATCCTCATCGGATGGTTCAAGAAATCTATTGTATTCATTCAAAGCAAATGGCTGATTCTCCATTTCTCTTGGAAGAATGTCAAAGATTTAACATTGCATTAAGATTTTTGTCCTACCTTGATTCTAAATGGCCTACTCCTGGTTGTTGTCTCTTCAGCCAGGAGAGATCGTCCCTGCAACTAACCTGTTGAGCCCTATCAAAAGTTTTGATGAGCGCTCTCCACATTCTTATTGCTTGAATATAGGCTGAGTATATTTAATCCTTGTTTGGCAAATCTGCCACCCCTAGAACCAATCCAGTGAATCTTCCATACACTTGGTATGGCTAGTCTATTGCCTTATAATAAGGTGACCATAACACTACACAACATTCCAGGTGCTGTCTCTCAAAGGCCCTCCCATATAATTGCTGTAAGATGGCATATTGGCCCTTGAATGTACACAAGGCATTTCTGTTATTTACTTGCTGTGCCCGCATCATGGCTTGTGACTTGGGTACAAGACTATCCCAGTAGCTTAGAACATTAGCCAATTCTGCCACTTAAATCTGCTTCTGTGCAGCAGACTGGATAACTGCACATTTTTCTATATTATCTTGCATCTGCAATGTTCTTGCCCACTCACTGAGCTTGTCCAGATCCCATGAAGCCCCTTCTTTTCCCTGACACTCAATCCCACCTACTTTTGTATCAACAAATCTGGAGGTGGAAAAGACACTTGGTCACTTAGCCAAATCATTAATACAGATTGATAGATGCCCCCACACATTTTACTTCCTTACCTCCTTACCTCAGTCCCTCACTGAGATTTATCACCATGTTGCATTGGCTGAGGCACTTCTCAATCCATGTCAGTATATTGCCCTCAACTGTGTACTCTCATTGTCAACTGGCTTCCTGTACAGGTCCTCCTTTAAAGCCTGAAAACCCAAATGCACATCCATTGGCTTCTCCTTTATCTGCTCCGAGTCACTTCCTCCAAGGACTCCAGTAGATCAGTCAAAAAATGCTTTCTCTGTATCCTATTCTCCAAGGTGTTTGGTTATTTCATCCTTCATTATAGACTCCACACCACTGAGGTCAGACTAACTGGTAGTTTTCTGTTTTCTCTCCCTCAGATAGTGGAGTTATATTCTCCCTTCCAGTGCACAGCAATAATTCACTATTATAAATTCTCCCTTCCCTGTGAAGTACCCAAAGTTGCCTTCGTAGCCTTTAGTTTACTTAATTATAAGAGCTGAGTCTCGTTTCTTGCCACTTTTTCTTATTCTGTCTTCCTGTTATCAGCACTTTAGTCCTGATCCAAAATGCTCCCATCCTTGGCAACTTTGACCTCTCCCTTGGATTTACCATGTCTTTAATTTCTCCTGTAAGTTGCATGTGGACCATTTTTTATTTTGGGTTCTGTAACTAAGGAAAAATTTGGTGTCATTCCTCCTGTAATGTTCTCAATCCACCACAGCCAGCTTCCCCTCATACCTTGGTAGCTTCTTTTGGTTCTGAATTGAACTACATCACCTTCACCTTTAATGTAAAATTCTTAAGTAGTGTTTAAGATGAGTGTAAATGGGTCCAAGGCCTGTTTCTGTACTGTATCTCTCATCACTTTATAATAAGGCTCTCAATTAATCCTTGCCAGAAGGTCTTGAGTAGCTTTTCACATTGATACATGAATTTGTTTTGCATCTGTTACTGTGTTTGTCATGTCCAATTCAAGTTACCCCACCATGATTACTGTATTATCCCTGTTGCATGCTGATTTGTCCCTAACTGTTCAAATGGATATTTTTGATCTGCATAATAGAATATTAAGCAATGTTTTAAAGCTGTTTTTTGACCCCTGAGTATCTTTTTCAATAATTGAGGAAATTATTCTGCTTCCATCAGTTGAAATAAATGCCTGTCTGCATGATGTACCAGATGTGGGATGTGATACTTTTGCATGTCTGGAAAATACAACCTGTGATCTAGATGACAACTTGTATGAAATCTGCAGAGACTTTCTTCAGAATGCAGGCAATTTTGATGTACAGGTAAGTTTGGAGACATTGTGATTAGATCCTCCAGTGGGGTCAGATATATTAAATGTTGCACAGTCCTTCAACTTGAATGCTGAATCAATAGTTTTTGTGATTGTATTGAATTACTTTGCTATTGAGCAAGTTCTGCTCATTAAAGTGATGTCAAAATTCAGCAAGGATTTTAAATTGAGATGTAGTAAATTGAATAAATGGAGGAAAATGGCAATTCCTTCCCTGTCCAGAGCTGCTTTTGCAAGTCACAGTGGAGAAAACATTAAGATATGTTCAGTTTATTGGAAAGGGGTGCTTGCAATGGTACATCCTGCATCTTGCATTCCCAAATCTCTGAATAATTGTAATGGAATCTAAAGAAATCTTCATTATACAGGCAAAAGTTCTCTGCAGCTTTATCTTGAGCTTGGTGCCTTTGGGATTAGAAGACAACACAGCTGTGGTGGTTCAACCTGCTGAAAGGGCCAATAAGAACGTTTGCACTCAAGGCCTGCATCTCTGTTATGAATTGACTTGCTCTGCAGGGTGGACATTATTTATGGAAATTGAGCAGCTGAATTTTGTATCCTCAGTGGCAAATGTTTCTCTAGATTTTACTGTCTGAGCCGATTGCTTTCTGGCTGCTGCTGCCAGGTGCCATTCAAAGGAATTGCTGCTGTCTAGCAGCTGGGGAAGTTGGAAATTGACTTTTGGACAGCAAACATGTTGAAGTAAAATTAAAATTCCCTGTGGAGGACCCATGCAAGAAAATGTCACTATTGGAGTTTGATTGCTATCTGATTGCAACAAACAACTCTCTAATAACTGAACACCTTGTATCTTTATGATCCAGATGTGGACTTGGTATTCAGTAGCTTTGAAGTTTCAAATTTATCCAGCTCCTTTTTGAATGTAAGTGGCAGATGAATTTTAATGACATCAATTTGTATTGACTATGTCTTCAACCTATCAACCTGTTGTGATACACCATGATTAGGCATTAATCTGCATTACTTGGTCATCAGAAATGCTAGTAAAGATCCTTTTGCACACTATTTGACCACTTTGGTCCAGCAGTACCTGAATGTTCAGTTCCTTTAAATTAAAATGCAGATGCTGGAAATAACAACAATGCTGGAAGCACTCAGCATTGGTGGAAAGAGTTGGTGTTCGGAGTATTTCCAGATCTCTCTAATTTTTGCTCCTCACCCTTCATCTTGATCATACCTGTGATCTGTGCTTCAATCCCTGTTCTGTTCTCCTGCACATGCATCTTTGGTATCTATGCCTTATGTGGGAACTTTCTTCCTGACTATATATTCTGCTTGAAGATATTTTGGCTCGACTTGAGCTTTAGTCTGATCCCAATTAATGGACAATTTTCCATGTTCTTGAACATTGTTGCATGCGGTATGAGCCAGGGTGTAAGAACTAAGTGTATTTGTGAATGCTTTGTAGTGCTGGGGAAACTAGTGGATAGAATTTATCAAAGCTATTTGGAACATGTCTACAGCAGTGGACTCTCAATCCTCAGCAGTAATAAGAATTACTACCAGGTCCTCCAGAGCAAATGATTTAATTTCCAACCAGATCTGCAGTTGGGCATGGTTTGTCAATGGCTGCATTCCAGATTGAAGATTGCACCTGCAGCAGACTCTCTTGCTGAATTGTACTTGCAGTTCATCAAACTTAGGTTGATATTTCACCTTTCAAAAATTGATTTATCAAGCCCTCAATTTTCATGTAACCTGCTGACTATTTGGACTAGTAATTATCTGATTTCATCTGGCAGAGATGGCATTAATCAAAGCCTAGTTAGTCTTGCCAACCTGTCACTTTAAACAATTTGTCCGTCAACAGCTAAAACATGATCAGTCAGTTTTAAATCTTGAATTCTTTCCTAGATTCATTTCTAGGCCCATGAACAGTAACATTCACACATGGATGTGATCATGGGATTTTTGCATGAGTCAGTTTTTAGCACTTATCATAAGCTCATCTCGTGCATGCATCTGACTTGGCTGATATTTAGATATGGTTAGAATGTGCTGCTGCTTCTCTTCACACCTGTGTATGAAGTAGTAACTGACCAAGAGGAAGTGGGAATGCCTTAACTTGTGTACTTTGTCCCCTTCCAGGGAAGACAATTCATCAAAGATTTCCTGAAGTGCAGTGCCATTGGGATCAAGTCCAGATTCAGCGGCAGTGTTACCAGGTGTGCTGCAGTGCAAAGAGTCCTTGTTCATGTGTAAGCAAAATGTTACCAGCAACATAACATCTGTGCTGCAGATTGATGTTTTTGTAAACTTAATTGATCTTAACAAAATGCTCTTAAATGGGTGAGTAAATTTTGATTTTATTATTTGTATTCACTGCTACAAATCCACCAAGCAGTGAATCAGTTTTCTGTAATCGGTAAATTTGTACTATTTGCTTCAACTTTGTTGCCAGAACTTGCCTCATTGGCACTTGGTGTCCTGTCCTGCATCATTTAATAGGACAAATGGTTTTAGGGCAGTTGGGGTGAGGGGACTTTTAGCAAGTGTGCTTAATAGTGATTCTAGACATTTCCACTTGAATTTCAATGCCTTTGGCATAATATGAAAGATGTTTCAGATATAGTGAACTTCAACCACTGATGTGCTTGCTTACTGGCCTCCTAGATACAATGTGTAAATGAAGTGGTAGTTGAATTAAGAGGCAACTTGTAACAGGACAGTTTCACTACCAAAATCTGACATAATAATCAGCCAGGATTTGGGGACTGAACTTTACAACATCCCCCTGATTTTTCCAACCAATGGAGGATCTGTGTACCATAGTTCAGAACTTGGATCAAACATCCCAGGTGACATTTGGAATACAGCCCTTTCTGAGTAACTGTTCCAATAGACCAAGCTCCTTCCAAATAATGTGATGCCATTTGTCCCAGTTGAGCTTAACTGGAGCCTCCTGGATTAGATCAGTCCCTGAACACTTTTTCAGCTGAAGGAATTTGTGACACTTTAGGGAAGGAATGTGCATGGATCATTGAAGTAATAAAAATTCCACTCAATGCTTGGCTTGTGGTGCATATGTTGCAGGCCTAGCAAATGTGGGTCATGTGGCTACTTTGTATTTGCATGGAGAGAAATGGAAGCTCTGAATGTTCATCTCAGACATGGATAAGACATGGATCAGATTTGTTGCTGAATGTATTGATAAATTGACCTACATGGTCCAACTTGAATCAATTATGACAGCCAGTATTTGCCTGATCCAAACGTAATAATGCATAATTCCTATCTTAACAGGGCATACTTAGAATATGTGAAGGTCCTGTTTGACTGTGGTAACAACATTACGGTTGCCAAAAGAAGTCAACTACAATCTCTACTTTGTTCATCTTTCATCATTTTAAAGCAATTGTTGACAGATTCTTGCATCATAATGGAGAAAACAACACAAGCATCTATTACTGCAGGAATTATTCTAAGAGATGACAATACCACTCAAGATCACTATTGGAAATGAGGAAGCCCAGGAGCCTAGATATCAGTTTGTTTAAATATACCAGGTCATTACCGTATAAGTGCATTTCACTTGTGTTTACCATAAATGTCTGGTGTTCACTTGCATGATCAAAACTCCTGAAATTAGTACTTTATCCTCATTTCAAATGTCACTAATCTCCCTGGATAGAAATTTTTTTGGTTACTGTTATCACCATGTCCCTCATTTTGATTGCATTATTTCCTGATTTATTGTAAGACATTGTACATATGCTTGTTTGTCCTACTTTAGTCTATTAAACTTAATGTATTGCTTCATTTCAATTCGGTGTTTGTTTTTTCAAACCATTTGCATTGGTTTAATTGTCAATTGTAGGAGTAGATGAAGTAAACCTGATTCCAAGAAGATAGTGATGTGAGAATTTCTTGTCCATGTACTCCTTTATATATTAAAAAAAATCCCATGCAGCTGGCAAAGTTGGGTCATCTTCCGCTGTCGGCACTCAGGCTCCAACTGTGCCTAGTCTTCAAGAAAGGGAGTCATTGCAAGGGATAACTTTTGTATTTGGTTTTCATGCCAACACTAGAGTGGTTCATAATTCTGGCCTGGAACCTCTTCAGAGTTCCCTGTGCTCAATAGTCTGATTTGGCATCTGTGAGTGGCGGTGTATGGATGGATTGATTCTTTTCAAATATTGTGTTAATACTGATTTGAACACTCAATTTCCCCCCTCCTCTGTAGTTCCTTGCATATGTATTTCCAAAAATTGGAGTGAGGTTGGTGGGGGTGGCAGAAGTAGGGGATAGACGCCATGAGAACTAAATTAAAATTTCTGATACAATTTTCTCTGGCACTGGTTTTAGAGAAGTTTGCTCCTGTCATCTAACAATTCTCAAGGCTCAAATTGGCAGAGGTCTTTTTGTTCATCTCCATAACTACTTTGGCACATACACAGCTTGTTACATCAGGAGGTCTCCAACCTGATCAAAGCAGGAAGTCTGGGGTTGGGGCACTATCACTTGCCCAGGATCCTGAAACAGGATTGTGCCAGTAGGCCCATTGTTTGTGCCTGCTCTTGCCCCACTGAACTTGTCTCCTCAGACGTTGACTCTAGCCTATCTCCCCTTGTCCAATCCCTTCCCACCAACAGCCAGTACACCTCACATGCTAACAGTTCTTGTTTGAGTAGGTGGTCTTTATTCAGCATGTGGCTGCAAGGTGCACCTCAATGGAGGCACAGAGTATCACTTCTGTTTGCCATTCATTGTCTGATCTTGTAAATTTAACATTTTGTGCAAGTAACTGCAGCATGGATGTAGGGAACATAATAGAGATCAGATTCACATATCTGAGCTCTCCCTCTGCCCTTGGACTCAACAACTTTTGTACCTGGGTCTTCGTCTTTACCCCAGCTGTAACTCATGCACTTGTAGGAACTGCATTCATTATAATAGTTGTCAACTTCCATTTCAGAGGTACATTTGAGTACTTTTATATTTCATTGAATATTTGTTTTGAATTAATTAACAGCATGTTCTTGCATCTTTAAATGTATCACTTTTTAAAAAATGTTTCCAAACTTCTCTGACAATCAAACTTGTTAGGACAAGCTATCAGAAGTTCATCAGGGTGATCCTTGGGCAAGGCATCGAATCCCAGTTCATGTGGTCTAATTACTGTCAGCAGTGCACTCAGCCTTGGAGGGGTTGCAGTGGTGATGATGTTCATAGTTGGGAGACGCACAATCACAAGCTTCATTGTAACCAAAGTGATATCACAAAACAGTGTCTGGGATCAGCACAATTTTACCCACTGCCCCACAAAAGTCCAGGATGGTACCTCAACTATTCATTATATTAGTGACTTAAAGGACATGACAGCAAAACATATATTGAAATGTTAGAGTGAGATAAGGATTGGTCGGTAGCAAGTTATGTAAATGAGACCATAAAATGCAAAGAGTCATTGATTGAGTAAAATTGTGGCAGACAAATTTAATGAATATAACTGAAAATATCCCAGTTGGTCCAAAGAAAGAGAGCAATCATATTATTTAAATTGTGGAAGCTAGAAATGGCCTTCTCAAGACCTTAAGACTCCATTCAGCTTGAAATGTAGTAGACACAAATGGTAATCAAAAATGCCAACTGAAAGTTTGCCTTTGTGCAAGTTTAGTGCATGAGGGATTAAGGAGATGGTTTGCACCACAGTTGTGGGCCAGATCTCAAACAACAAGATAAGATATCTTTACTAGTCACACGTACATCGAAACACACAGTGAAATGCATCTTTTGCGTAGAGTGTTCTGGGGGCAACCCGCAAGTGTCGTCATGCTTCCGGCACCAACATTGCATGCCCACAACTTCCTAACCCGTACATCTTTGGAATGTTGGAGGAAACTGGAGCACCCAGAGGACCCCCACGCAGACATGGGGAGGATGTACAAACTCCTTACAGACAGCAGCGGGAATTGAACCCGGGTCGCTGGCACTGTAAAGTGTTACGCTAACCGCTACACTACCATGCCTACAGTACAGGAAGGAGATAGAGAGCATAGGAGCATGGCGTCAAGACAACAATCCTTCCATGAGTGTCAGCAGAACAAAGAGCTGGTCAGTGTCTTCAGAAAGTCTATATCAATGGTGCTAACGTGGAGGGCTTCAAGTTGGTAGACATAAATATCACCAATAACTTGACCTGCTCCAGCCATGTAGAGGCAATGGCCAAGAAAGTGTAACCATGCCTCTACTTCCTCAGAAGGCTAAGGAAATTTGGAATGTCCCCAATGACCCTCACCAATTTTTACAGATGCACCATTGAAAGCATCATGTCTGGAAGCATCAGAGCTTGGTAGGGCAACTGCTTTGCCCAAGATCTCAAGAAGTTGCGGAGAGTTGTGAACGTAGCCCAGTCTATCATGAAAACCTGCCTCCCCTCCATTGACATTGTCTACACTTCCTGCTGCCTTGGGAAAGCAACCAATATAATAAAAGTCCCCTCCCACCCCTGTCATTCTCTTTTCTCCCCCTTACATCAGGCAGAAGATACAAAATCTTGAGAAGATATACCACCAGACTCAAGGACAGCTTCTATCCCATGGTTTGAATGGACCTCTTGTATAATAAAGAATGATCTGTTTCAACTGCATGCAAACAAAGCTTTTCACAGTATCTCAGTACATGTGACAATAATAAACCAATTATCAATTAGATAAAGTCCTGGTTAGACCACATATGAAATACTGTGTAAGGGCCATTTTTATTAGATGATCTTCACTTTTGATACTGGCAAGAGATGACATCTCTACCCTTTTATTAAAAAAAAATACATTCACAGGGATGTGGCAATATTTGGCATTGCCCAAGAATTGAGAAATCCATTGAAGAGAGACACAACACTGCTGAAAAACTATATAAGCTGGGGCTATCCGTGGGGATCATTTAAAAAGCATAACATTGCTGAAAGTGGCAAGTGGACATTTTAATGTTCGGTTGAATTGGGGCAGGGAAAACAATTCAGGGAAAAATAGTACAAAATGTCTCACCTGGTCAGTCTAGTTTACAGGTTGTTTGGAATAAGGTAACCAGTTTTCTAAGGGTAACCTTCCAGCCTCTTGGAAGTGTTGTCTTGCCGAGAAGATGGAGGCTCGCGTGTTACTGCTACTTTTCACCCTGTGCTGTCTGCTCGCTGCTGCAGGGGCTGCTGATGTAACTGAGTCACTGGGGGAGAGCCCCTTCAGTCCCACCACTGCCCCTGGATATGTTACCTGGACCAGATGGACTACACCCCAGGGTTCTGAAAGAGGTAACTGAAGAGATTGTGGAGGTATTAGTAGTGATCTTTCAAGAATCACTAGAGTCAGGAATGGTTCCAGAGGACTGGAAAATTGCAAATGTCACTCTACTCTTTAAGAAGGGAGGGATGCAAAAGACAGGAAATTTTAGGCTGGTTAGCTTGATTTCAGTGGTTGGTAAGATTTTAGAGTCCATTGTTAAGGATGAAGTTTCAGGGTACTCAGAAGCACATGGTAAAACAGGCCAAAGTCAGCATAGTTTCTTGAAGGGGAGATCTTGTCTGACAAATCTGTGGATTTCTTTGAAGAAGTAACACGCAGGATAGACAAAGCAGTGTCAGTGGATGTTGTTTACTTGGATTTTCAGAAGGCATTAGATAAAGTGCTGCACATGAGGCTGCTAAACAAGATAGGAGCCCATGGTATTACAGGAATGGTATTAGCATGGATAGAAGATTGGCTGACTGGCAGAAGGCAAAGAGTGGGAATAAAGGGGGCCTTTTCTGGTTGGCTGCCGGTGACTAGTGGTGTTCCGCAGGGGTTGGCGTTGGGTCCGCTACTTTTCATGTTATATAGTAATGATCTAGATAACAGAATTGATGGCTTTGTGGTCAAGTTTGCAGATGATACAAAAATAGGTGGAGGGGCAGGTAGTGTTGAGGAAGCAGGGAATCTGCAGAAGGATTTGGACAGGTTGGGAGAATGGGCAAAGAAGTGGCAGATGGAATACAGCGTAGGGAAGTGTCCGGTCATGCACCTTGGTAGAAGGAATAAAGGCATAGACTATTTTCTAAATGGGCAGATAATTCAGAAATCGGAGGTGCAGAGGGACTTGGGAGTCCTAGTGCAGGATTCGCTAAAGGTTAACTTGCAGGTTGAGTCAGTAGTAATGAAGGCAAATGCAATGTTAGCATTCACTTCAAGAGGACTGAATATAAAAGCAAGCATGTAACACTGAGGCTTTATAAGGTGTCGGTCAGACCGCATACTCTGGGTCTGTACTCACGAGAGTTTAGAAGCATAAGGGGGAGTCTCATTGAAACCTACCGAATATTGAAAGGCCTGGATAAAGTGGATGTGGAGAGGATGTTTCCAGTAGTGGGAGAGTCGAGGACCAGAGGGCACAGCCTCAGAATAGAAGGAACTCAGAATACACGGACTGGGCGACAGCTGGGGAATACCGCAAGGTGTGTGGAACCTGAGGCAGGAGATGTGTTCATCAGTCTGCTTTGGTCTCCCACATTGACATTCTGGACTGTAAGTTGATGGGGTGGGGTGGGGTGGGATGGGGGGGTGGGGGGGGATTGGTTAATGTTTGACGTCTCCTTGCCTGCCTGTCTCTATTTCACACTTGGGACCATGTAGCTAATCTGTGCGTGGATACAGATTTGTTGCAAATAAGGGCAGGATGGTTGCATCAGGCTGGCTTAATAACTGGGATTTATCTGATTAATGGTGTTACTTCATGGCAAAAGTCCTGACGATGAGAAGTATTTGCAAGTTTTCATAAGAGCCTCATGATGTCCTCATAGTGATACAGCAAATCTAAGATGTTTTTATAATGTTGTGTGTACCAAAACTTGCAAATTGACACAAGTGCAGGAGTATTTTGTTTTGGTCTTTAGCGCCTGTTCTGCCATTCATTGATCAAGGCAGCCCATCTACCTTGGTTCCTTTCTCCGTCTCTACCCTCATATCCTGTGGTCCCTGGAGATTATTGAATGAATTGATAATGAATGACCCTCCACTTGGAAGAAAGTCAAAGATTTGGCACTGTGAAGAATTTTTCCTATCTTTGTCTTGAATGGCCCACTCCTTGTTCTAGTCTTTTCATCCAGGAGAAACATCCTGCCTACATCTAACCTGCTGAGCTCTATCAAAAGTATCAATGAGAGCCCTTGACATTCTTAATTCTTGAATATACAGGCTGAGAATATTCAACCCTTGTCTGACAAACCTGCCACCCCTGGAACCAATCCAGTGAACCTTTGCTGCACTTGGTATGGCTAGTCTATTTCTCTTTTAGTAAGGTGACTAAAGCTCCACACAATATTCTGAGTGCTATCTCACCAAGCTTCCCCACACCATAGAATTGCAGTAAGACATCTTTACTTGTGACTTGGGTACAAGGTTATCCAGGTTCCTTGGAATATTAGCCAATTCCTCCACTTAAAAATCATCTGCCTTTGTGCACCAGACTGGATAACTTCACATTTTTCTACATTATATTGCACCTATAATATTCTTGTTGGCCACTTGCTTAACTTGTCCATATACCCTTGAAGCCTCTACAGTCCTGATTCTCAATCCCACTGTGTTTTGTATCAACTAATCTGGAAAAAGAACACTTTGTCATCTGGCTCAATCATTAATGGAGATTGATATCTGCTCCACATTCGTTTCTTCCCTAAGTCATCAGCCATAGCCTCTTGCTCTGAGATTTATCACCAGTTTGCATTATCTGAGCCACTTAATCCATGTCAGTATATTGTCTTCAACTGTGTACTCAAATCATGTCAACTGACCTCCTCTGCAGGCCCTTGATGATGGTCTTTTGAAAATCCACTACACATCCACTGGCTCCTCTTCATTTCTTCTATTAGTCACATCCTTCAAGGACTCCAGTGGATCAGTCAAACATGATTATTCCATGCTTCCTCTGCTGAATCTTATTCCCCAAATGTTTGGTTATTGCATCCTTTATTATAGACTCCTCACCACTGAGGTCAGACTAACTGGTAGTTTTCTGTTTACTCTCCCTCAGACAATGGAGTCCTATTCTCCCTTCCAATGTGCAGGAACAGTTCCATAATGTACAGCATTTGAAAGGAAACTGGGAACTTGCTGTCTCATTGCCATACTTAAACTCCAGGATGCAGATTATGGGCCCTTGAGATCTGATGGCTTTTAATCTTGCTGACGTTTCTAGATTATACAAATATTTATTTCCTTGTTCTAATGAGATTTTTAGTTCTCTGGTAATTCTGGCAGGACTTTATTTTGTGAAGACTAAAACAGTTCTTCTGCAAATTCCTTGTCCTCCTTTCCTTGTAACGTAGCCAGATTTGCCCTTGTAATCTTTCCCTTTACATAATTATAAGTGCTGAGTCTTTTGTTTCCTGCCAGCTTATTCTTGTGTTTGATATTGCTTTCTATTAATACGTTAGTCCTGGTCCAAAATGCTCCTAACCTTTGGCAACTTTAATAACATCTCCCTTGGACTTACTACCATCTATTAATTTCTCCTGTAAGTTGTGTATGGATCATATTTCATGTCGAGTTCTGTACCGAAGGAATACTTTGCTGCAAATTGTTCTCTGAATGTTCACCATAGCCTTGTCACTGTCAGACTCTCTGCTGTATTTTTCTCAATCCACTGCAGCCAGCCATCCCTCAACCTTTGTAGTCTTTAGTTCTGAATTGAACTACATCACTTTCAACATTAATGTAAAATTCTATCAATTATGGTGAATAAAATGGCTGGGTTGGATTTAGTGTAAATGGGGGATTTATATTTGGCATGGATTTGGTAGGTTGAAGGCCTGCTTTTGTGTCTCTGAAGGTCTCTCTACAATAAGGCTATCAATTAATTCTTGCCAAAAGATCTTGAATGGTGTTTATTCACATTGATACATTATCTTGCATCTGTTACTGTCAGTTTGTCATGTCCAGTTGATTTCAACTTCGCCATGCCACCAAGATTACTGTATTACCCCTAATCTCTGCTGATCTGTACATGAGAGCTGAAACAAGTATTTTGAATCTTTAGAACAGAAGAATAAGCCATTTTAACAGCTGTTTGTCTACTACTGAGTACTGTGGTTCAATAACTGAGAACTATTCTGCTTCCAACATTTCAAATAAATAGCTCTCTGCACTATGTACCAGATGTGGGATGTGATACTTTTGTATGTCTGGAAAACACAACCTGTAATCTACATAACTTGAATGAATGCAGGCAATTTTGATGTACAGGTAAGTTTGCAGGGGTTTTGATTAGCTCCTCCAGTGGATAAGACTTTTTAAGTAACTTGCATTAAATAAAATGTTGCACATTCACTCCTTAGACTTGAAAACTGAATCAGTAGTTTTTTTGTTGTCATGGTGAATTACTTTGCTATTAAGTAAAATGTGAGCTATAGAATAGATGTTAAAATTGGACAGTGATTTAAAACTGAGGTGTAGTAAATTGACTAAATCAAGGAAAATGATGATTCCATCCCTGTCGATAGTTGCTGTTGCAAGTCACAGGGGGAAACAGCATTAAGATGTGTTCAGTTTATTGAAAAACAGGTGCTTTGCATTGGTACGACTTTCGCCTTCATTCTGAAGTCTCTGGATAATTGTAATTAAATCTGCAATAAATCTTCACTGTGTAGGCAAGTTTTCTGTGGTTTTGTCTTGAGCTAAGTGCCTTTGGGATTAGAAGTCATAACACTGCTTTGGTGGTTCAACCTGCTGGAAGGGCCAATTAGTGTTTACACTCAAGGCCTCAACCTCTGCTATGGATTAACCCGGTCTGCTAGGTGGACATTAGTTCCAAATCAATTTATGGAAATTGAGTGTCTGATTTTTATTTCCTCAGAAGCAAATGTTTCTCTAGGTTTTACAATCTGAGACAATTGCTTTCTGGCTCCTGCTTTCAGGCACGATTGAAAGGATTACCTTATGACTCCCAAACTACCATGTTGTTGATGTAACCCCCCTGATTTGGTTAACCATCATCAGCCTTTAATCTGCATCACTTGGTCCTCTGAAATTTTGCTAAAAATCCTGCCTTGCACTATTTAACTGCATTGGTCTAGCGGTACCTGAAGGTTTAGCTCTCTTATCAAATTGCAGATCCTGGAAATAATAGCAATGTAAGGAACACTCAGCAGGTCGGGAAGCATTGGTGGAAGGAGTTGGTGCTCTGAGTATTTCCAGCACTCTCTAATTGATTCTCGCCCTTGGTCTTGTCCCCTACCTGTGATCTGTGCCTCACCAATGCCTATTTGGTTCTCTTGCACATGCATCTTTGGTGTCTATGCCTTATTTGGGAACTTTATCCCTAATCTATGCATTCTACTTGAAAGCCCTTTTTGGCTTTAATGAGTTTTAATCTAATTCCAATTAATAGACAGTTCTGTGAATTTTCTTGAGCATTGTTGCATGTGCTATGAGCCAGAGGGTACAAGAACTAAGTGAATTTGAAGACTTTGTAGTGCTGGGGAATGTTATGGGTAGAATTTATAAAAGCTTATTGGGATGTGTTTCCAGCAGTACAGTAAGCATGCAACAGTGCCACTGATTTGTTTGTCAGTGACACATCCTGTGTTTCATTCCTGGTCAGGAGCAGCTTGAGGAATATGCTATAGTACCTTCAACTGTGTATGAGTGCAGTCTTGTGTATTTTGTATATTGTGCTGACTTTTCAATCTTGAACAGTAATAAGAAATAAAACCAGGTCCTCCAGAGCCAATGGTTTAACTTCCAGCCAGATCTGCTGTTGGGCATGGTTTATCAATGGCGGTTTTTCAGATCGTAGATTGCATCTGCAGCAGACTCTCTTGCTGAATTTGACTTGCAGCTCTCCAAGTTTAGGTCATGAGATTTTTTATTTTGAAATTTGATTTATCAAGCCCTCAATTTTCATGTAATCTGCTGACTGTATTTGGACTGACAACTATCTAATTTATCCCAGCTGAGATGGCTTTATACAATTTATCCATCAACAGCTACAGAATAACCAGTCAGCTTGAAAATTTGAATTCTTTCCTGGATTGATGTCTAGGTCAATAGAAACTAAAACTGGCAAACTTGCATGTGATCATAGGATCTCTGGATGGGTCAGTTTTGAGAACTTGATCACAAGCTCAGCTTGTGCATACACCTGTGATTTGGCTGATATTTGGATAGGCTTAGAATGTGCTGCTGCTTCTCAACACAGCTGTGTATGAAATTGTAGCTGACCAAGAGGAAGTGGGAATGCCTTGACTTGTGTACTTTGTCCCCTTCCAGGGAAAATGATTCTTCAAAGATTTCCTGAAGTGCAGTGCCATTGGGATCAGGTCCAGTTCAGCTGCTGTGTTACCAGACATGCTGCAATACAAGGGATCCTTTCTAATGTGCAAGCAAAATGTTACTAGGAACATAAACATCTGTGCTGCAGTAAACAGCAATATTGATGCTTTTGAAAGCATGATTGACTTTAGCAAAATGCTCTTCAAATTGGTGAGTAAATATTGATTTTTATTGCAAATATTCACTGCTATAAATCATCAAAGCACTTAATTAGTTTCTTGGAACAAGTAAATCTGTACTATTGTCTAGAACTTCCCTCATTGCTATATGGTTTCCTGTCCTGTGACTTTCGATAGGACAAGCTGATCCATGGGGTTGTTGCAGGAGGAAAACAACTTTTGGGAGGTGTGTTGACTGGTGATACCAGACACTTCCACTTGAATTTCAATGCCTTTGGCATAATATCTAAAACATTTCAGATACCATAACTTCAACCACTGAGGTTCTTGCTTAATGGCCTCCTAGCTGTAATGTGTAATTGAATTGGGAGTTCTTGAATTCTTAAACAATTTGTGACAGAACAATTTCACCAGCAAAACATCTTGCAGAATAATCAATCAGCATATCAGGTCTAAACTTTACAATTTCCCCCGCATTCTCCAACCAATGGAGGATCTGTCTACTATAATTCAGAACCTTGAACAAACCATCCCAGGTGAAATTTGGAAATCTGCCCCAGTAACTTCAATTCTTAGAGTTCTGGTGCAGATGATGTGGGTGAGGTCCTTAATGAGTGCTTTGCATCAGTATTTACCCAGGAAAAGGACATGGAGGATAGGGAGATCAGTGTGGAGCATGCTAATATGCTAGGGCTTTTCGAGATAAAGGAGGAAGTAGTGTTGGGTCTCTTAAAGAGCATTGAGGTGGATATGTCCCCAGAGCCTGAGGGATATACCGCAGGTTATTGAGAGAGACAAGAGATGAGATTTCTGGGGCCTTGACCAATATCTTCGCGTCCTTTCTAGCCACAGGCGATGCTCCAGAGGACTGGCAAGTAGCTAATGTTGTTCCATTATTCAAGAAGGGAAACAGGGATAATCCTGGTAACTATTGACCAGTGAGTCTCACATCAGTGGTAGGGAAGTTACTAGAGAGGATTCTTAGGGATAGGATATATGAGTATTTAGAAAACCACAGCCTAACTAGGGACAGTCAGCATGGCTTTGTGCAGAGCAAGTCGTGCCTTACTAACTTGATTGAGTTTTTCGACGAGGTGACGAAGGTGATTGATGAAGGTAGGGCTGTGGATGTTGTCTACATGGATTTTAGTAAGGGGTTTGACAAGGTCCCTCATGGGAGGCTCACCCAGAAGATTAAGATGCATGGAATCCATGGTGAATTGTCCATTTGGATTTAAAACTGGCTTGCCCTTAGAAGACAGAGGGTAGTGGTTGATGGGACTTATTCCAGCTGGAGATCTGTGACTATTGGTGTTCCTCAGGGATCCATACTGGGACCTCTGCTGTTTGTGATGTGTATAAATGACCTGGATGAAGATGTATATGGGTGAGTTAGTAAGTTTGTGGATGATACGAAGATTGGTGGTGTAGTGGATAGCGTAGAGGACTGGCAAAGGAGACAGTAGGATATAAATCAGTTGCAGATATGGGCAGAGAAATGGCAGATGGAGTTCAACCCAGCCAAATGTGAAGTGTTTCACCTTGGGAGATCAAATGTAAAGAGACGGTATACTGTTACTGGCAAGACCCTTAACAGTGTTGATGAGCAGAGGGATCTTGGGGTCCTTGTTCATAGCTCCCTGAAAGTGGCTACACAGGTTGATAGGGTGGTAAAGAAGACATATGGCATGTTTGCCTTCATTAGTTGAGGCACTGAGTTCGAGAGTCAGGAAGTTATGTTGCAGCTTTACAAAACTTTCGTTAGGCTGCATCTGGAGTATTGCATTCAGTTCTGGTTGCTCCATTATAGGAATGATGTCGAGGCTTTGGAGAAAGTGTAGAAGAGGTTTAACAAGATGCTGCCTGGATTAGAGGGCATGTGCTATGAGGATAGTTTGGACAAACTCGGGTTGTTCTCTCAGGAGCGGCAGAGGCTGAGGGGAGATCTGATAGAGGCTTATAAGATTATGAGAGGCATAGATAGAGTAGACAGACAATATCTTTTCCCCAAGGTTGAAACGTCTAATACCAGAGGACATGCATTTAAGTGATAGGGGGTGCGTGGGCCAAGTTTTTTACACAGAGAGTGGTGGGTGCCTGGAATGCACTGCCTGGGGTAGTGGTGGAGGCAATTACGATAGGGGCGTTCAAGAAGCTCTTAGATAGGCACATGAATGTGAGGGAAATGGTAGGATATGGACATTATGCAGGCAGAAGTGATTAGTTTAGTTGGGCACTTTATTACTAATGTACTGTAATTGGTTCGGCACAACATTGTAGGCCAAAGGGCCTGTTCCTGTGCTGTACTGTTCTATGTTCTATGTTCTAACATTTTCAATATATCAAAATCCTTCTAAATGATTCAATGCCCAACTCTATCCAAGTTTAGTTTAACTTGAGCCTCTGGCTTTATACGGTCCATGAACACTTTCAGCTGAAGAAAGTTATGACACTTTAGGGAAGGACTGTGCACAGAGCTTTGAAGTAATAAATTAGTCTCCATTACCACTTGGTGCCAAATTACTGGTAAGGGCCACCACATGGAATCAGTCCACCCCTCTTTCTGTTGTGCTTGGCTGGTGCTGCTTATGTTGCAGGCCTAACAAGTTTGAGCCATGTGGCTAAGTTGTATTTGCATTGAGAGAGATGGGAGTTCTGGGTGTTGGTCTCAGACATGGATAAGACTTCACTGTCAGATTCATTGGAGAATGTATTGATGATAAATTATCCTATATGGTCCAACTTAAAACCATCCAAATTGCCAGTAGGTGCCTGATACAAGTGTAATAATGCACAATTCCTGTGTTTAACAGGGCATACTTGGAATATTGTGAAGGTCTTGTTTGTCTGTGGTAACAGCATTACTGATGCAAAAGGAGTCATCTACAATCTCGACTTGGTTCACCTTTTCGCACTTTGGTGCAATTATTGCAAGCTTCTTGTATCATGATGGAGAAAACAACAGTAACATCTATTTCTGAAGGAAATGTTCTACAGGATGACAATACCGCTCAAGATCATTATTGGAAATGAGGAAACTAAGGAGCTTGGATATAATTTTAAATATTCCAGATATTACAGAATTATTGCATTTGACTTGTGTTTACCATAAACGTCTGTTACTGAATTTGGTCATTCTCACCTGCATGATCAACCCTTCTGAAATTTGACTAAGGAAATTTGGCATGTCCCCACTGACCCTCCTCAATGTTTACAGATGCACCATGGAAAGCATCCTGTCTGGATGCATCCAGCTTAGTATGGTAACTGATCTGCCCAAGATATTAAGAAATTGCAGAGAGTTGTGAACGTAGCCCTTTCTATCATGAAAACCACCGTCCCCTCCCTTGACACTTCCCACTGCCTCAAGAAAGCAGGCAGCATAATAAAAGTCCCCTCCCAACCCCGTCATTCTCTCTTCTATCCCTTCCATTCGGCAGAAGATAAAAAAGCTTAAGAACATGTACCACCAGGCTGAAGCACAGCTTCCATCCCTGTTATAAGACTCCAGAATGGACCTCCTGAATGATAAAGCTGAACTGTTGATCTCTCAATCTACCTTGTCATAGCCCTTGCACCTTAACTTTCTATCTGCACTGCACATTCTCAGTAACTGTAACACTAAATTCTGCATTCAGATATATTTTTCCCTTTGTACTATCTCGATGTACTTACATTAGGAATTATTTGTTTCAATTGCATGCAAACAAAGCATTTCACTGTATCTTGGTATATGTGACAATAATAAATCAGTAACCAATGAGATAAAATCCTAGTTAGAGCACATCTGAAATACGGTGTAAGGGCCACTTTTATTAGACAGTCTTCACTGGTGATACTGGCAGGAGCCGACATCTTTGTTCCTTTTATTCATTCACAGGGATGTGGCAATAACCTGCATTGCCTGCATTTATTCCCCATCCCTGATTGCTCAAGATCTGAGGAATCCATTAAAGAGAATCACAACATTGCCAAAAAGCGATATAAGCTGGGGCTATCCTTGGGAGTCATTTAAAAGACATAACGTTCCTGAAAGTGACACGTGTACATTTTAATGTTCAGTTAAATTGGGGGCAGAGAAAACAATTTAGTGGAATAGTATAAAATGTCTTACCTGAACACTCAACGTTATAGGTTGTTCGGGTGCTTCTCGGGATTAAAAATAAACTTTGCTAAACTTAACCTTCCAGCCTCTCTGAAGTGTTACCCTGCCATGGAGATGGAGTCTCGCGTGTTGTTGCTACTTTTCACCCTGCGCTGTCTGCTTGCAGCTGATGCGACTGAGCCGCTGGGGGAGAGCAGCTCTGCTGACACCCCGGGGGAAGAGCAACAGCACGTGCAACGTGCAGGTGAGCGGAGGGCAGAGGCTGTCCTGGACACGGACTGGGCAACAGCTGGGGAATGCTGCAGGGGTTTGCGGGAGCTGAGGCAGGAGATGTGTTCATGGGTCTGCTTTTGGTTTTCCACATTGAGGAGTGGGAAGGAAGGTGAAACTTGGTTAACGTTTGACCTCTCCTTGCCCACCTGTCTATATTTCGCCCTTTGTTCCATGTGCTTGATCTGTGCATGGATACAGACTTGTTGCAAATAAGGGCGGGATGGTCGAATCAGACTTGCTTGATGACTAGGGTTTATCTCATTAATGGTGTTACTTCACGACGGAAGTCCCGACTATTAGAAGTACAGTATCTGCATATTTTGGTGTGCACCACTTCTAATGATGCTGACATCCTCATTGATATGCAACAAAACAGTCTTATTTTGTAATGCTCTGTGTATCAAAACTTATCAAATGACATCAGTGCACGTGTTTTTTTTTGGTCCTTTTCAGCCTGTTCTGCTGTTCATCTACTTCAGCACCATGTTCCTGTTCTATCCTTATATCCTGTGCTGCAGAGAAAACATTGGGTGAATTCAATGGCTGATACTCCACTTGGAAAAATATCAAAGCTTTAGCACTGAGAAGAATTTTTCTTATCTTTGTCTTAAATGGCCAGCTCTTGGTTCTAGAATTTCCACCCAGGAGACACATCCTCCCTACATCTAACCTGTTGAGCCCTATCAAAAGTTTTATTGAGACCACTCCACATTCTTAACTCTTGAATATAGGCTGAGTGTATTTAATCTTTGTATGGCAAACCTACCATCCCTGGAAGCACTCTAGTGAACCTTTGCTACACTTTGTATGGCTAGTCTATTTCTCTTTTTGTAAGGTGACTAAAGCTCCACACAACATTCTGAGTGCTGTTTCACCAAGCTTCCCCACACCATATAATTGCAGTAAGTCATATTTATTTGTGACTTGGGTACAAGGATATCAGGATTCTTTGGAATATTAGCCAATTCCTCCACTTAAAAATCATCTGATTTTATGAGCCAGACTGGATAACTACTTATTTTTCTGCATTATATTGTATCTGTATTGTTCTTGTTGGTCACTTGCTTTATTTGTCCATATACCCTTGAAGCCTCTACATTCCTGACTCTCAATCCCACTGAGTTTTGTATCAAAGAATCTGGAAAAAGAACACTTGGTCACTTGGCTAAATCATTAATACAGATTGATAGCTGCCTCACATTCTCTTCTCTACCCCACCAGCCACAGCCTTTTGGTCTGAGATTTATCACCATTTTGCATCGTCTGAGCCACTTAATCCATGTCAGTATATTGTCTTCAACTGTGCACTCAAATCATGTCAACTGGCCTCCTCTGCAGGCCCTTGATGATGGTCTTTTGAAAATCCACTACACATCCACTGGCTCCTCTTCATTTCTTCTATTTGTCTTATCATGGGCCTTTGGGATTTGCTGGCTTTTAACTTTGCTGACTCTTCTAGATTTACCTAATTTAATTCCTTCAGTTCCTTGTTCTCATTCAACTCTTAGTTCTCTGGTAATTTTGGCAGGATTTTCTTTAGTTAAGACAGAAACAGTTGCTTAATTCCACTGCCAATTCCTTATTCTCCTTTCCCTGTAATGTACCCACATTTGCCCTTGTCATTTCCTTTATATAGTAATGAGAGCTGAGTCTTTTGTTTCTAGCCAGTTTATTCTTGTATTCTATCTTGTTTTTTATCCGTGCTTTAGTCCTGGGCCAAAATGCTCCCAGTCCTTGGCAACTTTAATAATCTCTCCCTTGGACTTATTACCATCTTTAATTGATCCTGTAAGTTGTGTATGGACTATATTTTGTGTTGGTTCTGTACCTAAGGAATACTTTGCTGCAAATTGTTCTCTGAATGCTCACCATTGCCTCGCCACTGTCATACCTTCTGGTATTACAGCCAACCTTCCCTCAGCCTTTGTCATTCTGAATTGAACTACATCACTTTCGACATTAGTGTAAAATTCTATCAATTATAGTCAATAAAATGATTCGGTAAGGATTATTGCAGATAGTGGCTTGATATTTTGCATGAGCTTGGTAGATTGAAGGTCTGTTTCAGTATCTGTGAAGGTCTCTCTACAATAAGGCTATCATTTAATCCTTGCCTCAAGATCTTGAATGACATTTCTTCATGTTGATACGTTGTCTTGCTTCTGTTACTGTCGATTTATCATGTCCAGTTGGGTTCAACTTCTTGCCATCGAGATTACTGTATTATCCCTATTCCCTGCTGACTTGTACATTAGATCTCAAACAAGTATTTTGGATTTTTATAATAGAAGATTAAGCCATTTTTAAAGATGTTTTTCTGTCACTGAATACTCTAGTTCAATAATTGAGAACTCTTCTGCTTCCAACAGTCAAAATAAATGCCTGTCTAAACTATGTACCAGATGTGGGATGTGATACTTTTGCATGTCTAGAAAACACAAGCTGTGCCCTTCATAACTTGTATGAACTCTGCAGAAACTTTCTTCAGAAAGCAGGCAATTTTGATGTACAGGTAAGATTGAAGACATTGTAATTAGCTTCTCTAATGAGGTCAGTTGTTTTAATTGACTTGCATTAAATAGAATGTTGCATAGCCACTCCTTAGACTTGAAAACTGAATTAGTGGTTTTTGAGGTCATGATGAATTACTTTGCCACAAGTGAGCTCTGGAATGCATGCAAGAATTGAGCACTAATTTTAAAACTGAGGTGTAGTAAATTGACTAAATGAAGGAAAATGGTAATTCCTTCCCTGTCCAGAGTTGCTATTGCAAATTATAGTGGAGAAAGCATTAGGATGTGTTCAGTTTATTGAAAAATGGTGCTTTACATTGGTACAACCTGCATCTTTCATTCCAAAGTCTCTGGGTAATTATAATTAAAGATACAAGAAATCTTCATTATTTAGGCAAGTTTTATGCAACTTTGTCTTAAACTGGGTGCCTTTGGGATTAGAAGACATAACATTGCTGTGGTGTTTCAACCTGCAGGAAGGGCCAATTAGCGTTTGCACTTGAGGTCTGTATCTCTGCTATGTATTAACCTGGTTTGCTAGGTGGACATTAGTTTTAAGTCAATTTATAGAAATTGAGTGGCTGATTTTTATATCCTCAGAAGCAAATGTTTCTCTAGATTTTGCAATCTGAGCCCATTGTTTTCTGGCTCCTGTTGTCAGGTGCCATTCAAAGAAATCCCTCATGACTCCCAAACTACCATGTTGTTCATGTAACCCCCTGATTCAGTTAACCATGATTAGCTTTTTAATCTGCATTCCTTTGTCAGCTGAAATGCTTTTAAAAGAAAAAATTCTGTCTTGCACAATTTGTCCACATTGGTCTCACAGTACCTGAACGTTTAGTTCTCTTATCAAATTGCAAATCCTGGAAATAACACTGCTGGGAACACTCAGCAGGTCAAGAAGCATTGGTGGAAAGAGTTGGTGCTCTGAGTATTTCCAGCACTTTTTAATTACTTCTTGGTTTTGTCCCCTACCTGTGATCTGTGCCTCAACAATGCCTATTTGGTTCTCTTGCACATGCATCTTTGGTGTCTCTGCCTTATTTGGGAATTTTCTCCCTAACCTAAGTATTCTACTTGAAAGCTTTCAAGCATTGCCTGAGCTTTAATTATTTAATCCCAATTAATGTATGGTTCCATAAGTGTTCTTAAACACTGACATGTGGAAGGAGCCAGGATAGACAAATGAAGTGAATTTGTGAAGACTTTATATTTCTGGGGAAACTTGTGGGTATAATTTATAAAAAGCTGATCTGGAATGTTTACAACAGTGAAGTAACCAAGTGTCATGGCCACTGATTTTTGTCAGTAACACTGTTTCAATCATGGTCAGGAGCAGTTTGATGAACAAGCGGCAGTTTGATGAACAAGCGGCAGTATCTTCAGCTGTAAATTGGTTGTGGTTGTGTGCATTGTGCTGACTTTTCAATCTTGAGCAGTAATTGTAGCAAATGCTCCAGGTCCTCCAGAGCCAATGGTTTAATTTCCAATCAGATCTGCTGTTGGGCATGGTTTGTCAATGGTTACTTTCCAGATGGTAGATTGTAGCTGACTCTGAATTGAACTTCTTGTTCTCAAAATGCATCATGGGATTTTGGCTTTTCAAATTTGATTTATCAAACCCTCAGTTTTCATGTAATCTGCTGACAGTATTTGGAATAGTAACTATCTAATTTATTAAAGCCATTTCAGCTAGAAAAAGTCTGGTTAGTCTTGCCTACTTGTCACATCAAACAATTTGTCCTTCAACAGCTATAAAGTAACCAGTCAGTTCTAAAACTTGCATTCTTCTCAATCATTTTCTAGGCCCATGTAAAGTAAAATTGGCACACATGCATGTGATCATAGGATTTTTGGTTGGGTCAGTTTTGAGCACTTTATCACAAACTCAGCTTGGTTGATATTTGGATATGGTTAGAATGTGCTGCTGCTCTTCACACCTGTGTATAAAGTAGTAACTGACCAAGAGTAAGTGGGAATGCCTTGACTTGTGTACTTTGTCCCCTTCCAGGGAAAACAATTTATCAAAGATTTACTAAAGTGCAGCACCACTGGGATTAAGTCTAGTTTCAGCTGCAGTGTTACCAGATGTGCCGCAATGCAAGGGATCCTTTCTAATGTGCAAGCAAAATGTTACCAGGAACATAACATATGTGCTGCAGCAAACAGCAATGTTGATGCTTTTGTAAAGATGATTGATATTAAAGAAATGCTCTTAAATAGGAGAGTAAATATTTATTTTATTGCATATATTCACTGCTTTAAATCACCCAAGCACTATATCAGTTTCTTGGAATTGTACTATTGTCTAGAACTTGCTTCATCCTGTCCTACATCATTTGATAGGATGGTATACTTTGAGGGTCAGGGAAAACATTTTTAGGAAGTGTGTTTACAGGTAACACCGGATATTTCCACTGAAATTTTAATACCTTGGCCATTGTATGAAATAAGCAGTTTCAGAAACTTCAACCACTAAGTTGCTTGCTTACTGGCCTCCTAAACTGTAATGTGAAATTTAAGTGGGAGTTCTTGAATTCTTGGGCAACTTATGACAACAATTCCACTTGCAAATCCTCAGACATAATAAATGACCAGCATTTCAGGTCTAAGCTTTGCAGTTCCCCCTGATTTTCAACCAATGGAGGGTCTGTCTACCATAGCTGAGAACTTTGATCAAATAATCTCAGGTGAAATTTGGAATAAAGCCCTAGGAACTTCAATTCTTGGAATTCTAGAGAGTAACATTCCCAATAGACCAGGATTCTTGTAAACCATGCAATGCACAACTCTGTCCCAGTTTGGTTTAACTGGAGCCTCTTTGGCTTCATACAGTTCATTAACAATTTCAGCTGAACAAACTTCCTAAGACTTCAGGGAAGGACTGTGTGCAGAGCTTTGAAGTAATAAAAATGTTGTCCATGACAACTATACTTGGGGCCAAGTTACTGACAAGGACCACCACATGGAATTTCTGTCCACCCTTCCTACCCCCATACTGGGGTCCTGGTGCCTAGTTTCGAAGCCAAACAAATGTGGGCAATGTGGCTAATTTGAATTTGCCTTGAGAGAAATGGGAGTTCTGGATGTTGATCTCAGACATGGATAAGACTTCACTGTCAGATTTGTTGCAAAGTCTATTAATAAATTATCCTACATGGTTCAACTTAACCATTGCAACTGCCAGCAATTGTCTGGTCCAAATGTAATAATGCATAATTCCTGTATTTAACAGGGCATACTTGGAATATGTGAAGGTCCTGTTTGACTGTGGTAATAAAATTACTGATGCCATAAGAAGTCGTCTACAATCTCGACTTGGTTCATCTTTTAGCATTTTGAGGCAATTATTGCAAGATTCTTGTATCAGAACGGAGAAAACAACACCGCCATCTACTTCTGAAGGAATTGATCCAAGAGATGACAATATGACTCATGATCACTATTGGAAATGAGAAAACTAATGAGCTGGATAACATTCGGTATCCGAACATCCTCATCCCCGATCCTAACATTCTGTATCCTAACATCCGGATTTGTTGTACTTCTATTATTCAGTAAATTATCCTGACTTATCACCTGCCTGTCATTCTTGCCATCCTCAATGGATTCGTTTCTATACACTTTCTCCCTCACCTTAGCATCTTGTAACCTAGCATCCTGGTTACCATCCCCCTGCCAGATCAGTTTAAACCCTCCCCTACAACTAAATTAAACACACCGAATGTTAGGATAGGGGATGAGGTCTACACGAACATGTCTAAGATAGTAGGTAGCCAAGATAGTAAGAAGGATGGACAGGTAGAAAGTCAGGATAATCTGCTGATCAATAGAGGTACAATAAAATCAATAGCAGATACCAGTCTAAACATACTATATTTAAATGCACGTAGCATCAGGAATAAAGTAGATGACCTAGTGGCACAACTACAGGTTAATAAACAATCGCTACCCTCCAGTCCTCCGGAACCATGCCAGAATCTATCGATTCCTGAAAAATAATCGCCAACGCCTCTGCTATCTCCACAGCCACCTCCTTCAGAACCCGGGGATGCACCTCATCCGGTCCGGGAGACTTATCAGCCTTAAGCCCCTTTAGTTTTCCAAGCACCTTCTCCCTATTAATCTCAATTGAACTCAGCTCCAATTCGTGAGACTCCTGACTAACGGGCACATTGCTTATGTCCTCCACGGTGAAGACCGATGCAAAATATTCATTCAATTCCCTTGCCATCTCACTATCATCCATTATAATACCTCCTGCACCGTTATCAATTGGTCCTATGTCAACCCGTGTCTCTCTTTTATTCCTTATGTATTTAAAAAAACTCTTAGAATCCTTCCGAATGTTGTCCGCCAGCTTCCTTTCGTAACTCATCTTTGCTTTCCTAATGACCTTCTTAGTTTCTCTCTGCAGATTTTTAAAATCGTTCCAATCTTCTGTTTTCCCACTAATTTTTGCTACTTTGTACGCCGCCCCTTTTGCTTTTATTTTATCCTTCACCTCCCTCGTTATCCACATCTGTGCCTTTTTTCCATTCAAAACCTTCTTTTTTCTTGGAATATATCTGTCCTGCATTGTCCTTATTTCCTGTAGAAATTTCTTCCATTTTTCCTCTGCCGTCCGGGAGAATTGGCTGGTTGGCAGGAAGCAAAGGGTGGAAATAAAAGGATCTCGTTCTGGTTGGTTACCGGTTACTAGTGGTGTGCCGCAAGGGTCGGTGTTGGGGCCTCTCCTTTTTACCTTGTACATCAATGATTTGGATGATGGAATAAATGGTTGTGTGGCTAAGTTTGCGGATGACACCAAGATAAGTGGAGGAGTAGGGAGCATAGAGGAAATAGAAAGAATGCAGAGGGACCTAGACAGTTTAGGAGAATGGGCAAGGAAATGGCAGATGAGATTCAATGTTGAGAAATGTGCAGTTGTACACTTTGGAAGTAGAAATAAGCGGGTAGATTATTATCTAGAAGGAGAGAAGATTGATAGTGCGGTAGTACAAAGGGACTTGGGGGTACTCGTACAAGATACCTTAAAAGTTAACCACCAGGTTGGATCGGTGGTTAAGAAAGCGAATGCTATGTTGGCATTCATCTCGAGAGGTATAGTGTATAAAAGTAAGGAAGTGTTGATGAGGCTCTACGGGGCGCTAGTGAGGCCTCATTTGGAATACTGTGCGCAGTTTTGGGCCCCGCATCTTAGGAAGGATGTGCTGACGTTGGAGAGGGTTCAGAGGAGATTTACGAGAATGATTCCAGGAATGAAAGGGCTTAAGTATGATGAGCGTTTGTCGGCTCTTGGACTGTACTCGCTGGAGTACAGAAGGATGAGAGGGGACCTCGTAGCGACATTTAAAATGTTGACAGGTAAGGATAGAGTAGATGTGGCTAGGCTGTTTCCCTTGGTGGGCGTGTCCAGGACCAGAGGGCACAATCTTAGAATTAGAGGGTACAGTTTCAAGACAGAGATGAGGAGAAGTTTCTTTACCCAGAGGGTGGTGAAATTGTGGAACTCCTTGCCACGCACAGCAGTGGAGGCCAGATCAGTGGGGGTATTCAAGGAGGAGATAGACAGATATCTAAATAGTCAGGGTATCAAGGGATATGGGGATAAGGCTGGCAAATGGGATTAGAATAGTTTTTTTTTCTCTCTCTTTTTTCCCACCCCATTTCATTTTCCCTTTTCCTTGGAGCAGACTCGATGGGCCGAATGGCCTGCTTCTGCTCCCTTATCTTGTGATCTTGTGATCTTGTGATCATAAATGTCTGGTGTTAGTAATTTGAAGTCATTCTCACCTGCATGATCAAGACTTATGAAATTAGTAATTAGTATTAGTACTAATCCTCATTTCAAATATCACTAATCTCCCAGGATAGAATGTTTTGATTACTATTATAAAAATGTATCTTGAATACTGATTACCTTATTTTCAGATTGATTGAAGAACTGGAAAAGATGTTGTACAAGTGTTTGCTTATACAACTTCAGTCTATTAAACTTGATGTATTGGTTCCTTTTCAATTTGGTGTTGTTTTCAAACCATTCAAATTTGTTTAATCAGGGATGGTAGGAGTAGATTGGGAAGTAACCTTATTCCAAGAAGATTGTGATGGGGAAACTGCCTTAAATGATAATATAAACTAAAACATCCCATGCCACTGGCAAATTTGGGTTGTTTTCCGTTATCAACATTTTTGGCCTCCAACTGTGCCTGGTCTTCATGAAGGGATGCTTCTTTTTAAAAAGCACACCCTGAAGTGGTTCATAAATCTGGCCAGGAACCTGCTCAGAGTTCCCTTTGCTTAATGGTCTGATTTGGCATTAATGAGTTGCAGTGCGTGGAGGGAGTGACAAATTTTATATCGTCCTAATACCGATGAGTATCTGGCAAGGAATATCTAATTTGACCACCCAGTTTCCCCCTCTCCTGCTCATCCTGTAGTCCTTGCATCTGTACTGCAAAGTACAGATGCAAGGACTACAGGAATCCCATTGGGGGGAATCCCATGAAAATGAACATTTATTAATGTTTTAATATAGGAATACTTGCAGTTAAAAAGAAAAGCAAGCACTTCAATAAAAGATTTTACATGTTGATTAATCAATTTAAGGGACTGAGCACAGTTTCTAATACCACAAAATTCTTTCTGGCACTGGTTCCAGAGAAGTGCCAGCTCCTGTGCTGTAACAATTCACAATACTCAAGGCTCCCAAATTGGCAGTTTTTCTACATAAAGAGTTTGGCAGTTACATGAGAACTCAAACAAGTATTTTGGATCTTTATAATAGAAGAATAAGCCATTTTTAAAAGCTGTTTATCTACTACTGAGTACTGTGGTTCAATAACTGAGAACTATTTTGCTTCCAACATTTCAAATAAATAGCTCTCTGCACTATGTACCAGGTATGGGATGTGATACTTTTGCATGTCTGGAAAACACAACCTGTGATCTAGATGACAACTTGTATGAAATCTGCAGGCTTTCTTCAGAATGCAGGCAATTTTGATGTACAAGTATGTTTGAAGTCATTGTGATTATCTCCTGCAATCGGGTCATATGTTTTAAATAACTTGCATTAAATATAATGTTGCATAGTCACTCCTTGTACCTGAAAACTGAATCAGTGGTTTTGCAGTCATGGTGAATTACTTTGCTCTGAAGTAAAATGTGAGTAATAGAATGGATGTAAAAATTGAACACTGATTTAGAATTGAAGTGTAGTAAATTGACTATATGAAGTAAAAAGGTAATTCCTTCCCTGTCCAGAGCTGCTGTTGCAAGTCATAGTGTAAAAAGCATTAAGATGTCTTCAGTTTATTGGAAAGCAGTGCTTGCATTGGTACAACCTGCATCTTGCATCCTAAAATCTCTAGGTAATTGCAATGCAACCTACAAGAAATCTTCATTGTGTAGGCAAATTTTCTGTGGCTTGGTTTTGAGCTAAATGCCTTTGGGATTAGAAGACATAATCCTGCTGTGGTGTTTCAACCTGCAGGAAGGGCTAATTAGTGTTTGCACTTGAGGCCTGTATCTCTTCTATGGATTAACCTAGTCTGCTAGGTGAACATTAGTTTTAAATCAATTTATTGAAATTGAATTGGTGATTTTGCATACTTGATGGTAAATGTTTCTCTAGATTTTACAATCTGAGCCAATTGCTTTTAGACTCCTGCTGTCAGGACTTTCTACTGTCCAGCAGCTGGACAATTAGCAAATCAACTTTTAGACAGCAAACACATTGATTAAATTAGATTAAAATTCCTTGTGAAAGATCCATGCAAGGAAATTGCACAATTGTAATTCTGTAGCTGCCTAATTGCAACAAATAACTCTCCTACATTAGTAACAGAACACCTTTGCTCTCTTCTATCCAGGTGTGCACTTGTAAATCAGAAATTTTGAAATTTTTGTTTACATTTAACAAGCTGCTTTTTGAAGGCAAGTTGCAGATGAATTATAGAACATGGAACAGTACAACACAGGAACTGGCTCATTGGCCCACAATGCACAAAACATTTTGCAAAATTAAACTAAATCTCTTCTGCCTGCACATGATCCATATCGCTCCATTCCCTGCATATTCAAGTGTCTATCTCAAATGTCACTAACATATCTGCTTCCACAACTACCCCTGGCAGCCTGTTCCAGGTCCCTACTACTCTGAGACAAAAAAAGAACTTGCCCTGCACACCTCCTTTTAACTTTCCTCCTCTCACCTTAAGTGGATGTCCTCTAGTATTTGCTGTTTCTACCATGTGTGTTTTGTGGAGGTGAGGGGAAAGATTCTGACTGTCTGCTCCATCTATGCCTCTCATTATTTTTATAAACTTCTATCAGGTCTCCCCTTGGCCTCTGATGTTCCAGAGAAAACAACCCAAGCTTGTCCAGCCTGTCCTTGTAGCTCATTCCCTCTAATCCAGGCAGCATCTTGGCAAACCTCTTCTGCATCCCTTCCAAAGCATCCATCCTTCCTGTAATGGGACAACCAGAACTGCACACATACTCCAAATGTGTCCTAAGCAAAGTTTTATATAGCTGCAATATGACTTCCTTGCTCTTATACTCAAAGCCCTGACTAATGAAGGTAAGCATGCCATACACCCTTAT
The DNA here is from genome assembly GCF_009764475.1 of Pristis pectinata. Classification (NCBI taxonomy): domain Eukaryota; kingdom Metazoa; phylum Chordata; class Chondrichthyes; order Rhinopristiformes; family Pristidae; genus Pristis; species Pristis pectinata. The sequence goes on from NC_067406.1 coordinate 81,535,965, forward strand.
CTATTTGCATAGCCACTTTCAGGGAGCTATGGACTTGGACCATAATATCCCTCTATGTATCAATGCTGTTAAGATACTGCTATTAACTGTATAATTTCCCCTTGCATTTGACATCCATAAAGTGCAACACCTCACGCTTGCTCAGATTAAACTCCATCTGCCATTTCTGCACCCATATCTGTAACTGTTCTGTAAACTTTGATAGCCCGCTACACTATCCACAACTCTACCAATCTCTGTCATCTGCAAACTTACTAACCTACTCATATATATTTTCATTGAATTCATTAATATCAGAGGTCCCAGCACCAATTCTTGCAGAACGCAACTGGTCACAGACCTCCAGTCAGAATAACACCATGCCACCACTATCCCCTGTCTTCTATGGGCAACCCAATACTCAATCCAAACTATCAAGTTGCCGTAGATACAATGCATCTTCATCTTCTGGATCAGCCTACCATGAGGGACTTTATTGAATGCCTTAAGGTCCATGTAAAAAACATCCACTGCCCTACCCTCATCAATCACCTTCATCACCTCCTCAAAAAACTCAATTTGTAAGATGTGACCTGACCTGCATAAAGCTATGCTGACAGCATTACTGATGCCAGAAGAAGCTGTCTACAATCTCAACTTGGTTCAACAGGTTGCATTTTGAGGTAATTATTGCAAGATTCTTGTTGCATAATGGAGGAAACAACACCAGCATCTATTTCTGAAGGAAATGATCCACTAGAAGACAATACCACTCGAGATTCCCCTTGGAAATGAGGAAACTAAGGAGTCTAGATAAAAGATTAAATATACCATATAATTACTGTATACCACAACTGTATAAGTGCATTTGACTTGTTTACTATACACGTCTGGTGATAGTGAATTTGAAGTCATTCTCACCTGCATGATCAAAACTCCTGAAATTAATGACATTTGAAATGAGGATCATGTACTAATCTCCCTGGATAGAATTCTTAGTTATATTATCATAATGTACTTAAAATTCTGATTGCAATATTTCCAGATTTATTGTAAGAACTGGAAAAGATGTTGTACAAATGTTTGCTTATGCAACTTTAGTCTATTAAACTTAATGTTTTGGTTCCTTCTCAATTTGGTGTTTGTTTTCAAACCATTTGCTTTGATTTAATCAGGAATTGCAGGAGTAGATTCGGAAATAACCTTATTCCAAGAAGATTGTGATGTGAGATTGTCTTAAATCAGAGGTTTTCAACTTGTGGTCCGCAGACCCATAGGGGTCTGCAGCGGGTTGCCAGGGGGTCCGCGAGCAAGCCAAGAAAAAAATGGAAAAGCGACCTGTTACAAAGACGTAGCTTACTTGCTTGCTACAGTTTTCCACTATTCAGAAAATCGGCCATATCTATTCTATCTGTTATAGGCGACAATCTTAGAGACTTAGACAGTGTTCCCTTCTGGTAAGCTGCCGCTTAATATTCGATTTGTGTAGTCAGAGTAGTCAGTAGTGTTCACTACTCACTACTATTCTGTTGTGCACTGTAGTGTTAGTGAGACTGAGTGACGTTTTTGGTGTGCCTTAATAATATTGCTTACTTACCGTGCATTTACGCCACAGTGACGTCACTGTTAAACGAAAAGTGCGCAAGCGTGTAAATTTTAGATTAGTTTTGATAATTTTGTTTATCAGTAATAGTAATTAAACTGTCCAGTGTGTATTGCTGAGTATGGAGAAATTTCTGAAGAGAAAAGCTGACCAGAAGCCAGAAGATTCTGATGACGAAGGGGATAAGGGTGACCGAAAGAAAAACAACGCAAGTACGATCCAGAATACATTTCATATGGCTTCATCGCAGTGGGTACAAATGCGGACAAACCTGTGTTTTGTGTTTGCAAATATTGTCCAACAATGCAATGAAACCAGTGAAATTGAAGCGCCATTTAACAACTGTGCATCCAGATATTGCCAGTAAGCTGAAGGAATATTTTGAGCAGCAAAAGGAGCTGTACCTCAAGCAGAAAGGCAAAATGACAGCCTGTGCCACTGTAAATGAGAAGGCTCTTAGCGCATCATATTTGGTAGCATTACGAATAGCACATTCCAGAAAGCCTCACACAATTGGAGAGGAGCTTATACTGCCTGCAGCAGTAGATATGTGCGAAGTTGTACTGGGAAAAGAATCCAGTCAAAAACTGAAAGCCATTCCCCTGTCTGATAACACAGTAAGCAGAAGAATTGGCGATATGGCGGAAGATATACAGAGTCAGCTGATAGCACGTCTTCAGCTAGTCAGATTTGTGATTCAGCTCGATGAAAGTACTGATGTTGCCAGTGCTGTGCAGTTGTTGGTTTATGTTCGATATTGCTGGGAAGGAGAAGCTTTGGAAGACTTTTTGTTTTGCAAGGCGCTCCCAGGGCCTACAACCGGTGAAGAAATTTTCAGTGTGCTTGACACTTTTTTTTGCACAATTGGCATTGGCGTGGACACAGTGTATTAGAGTATGCACGGATGGTGCTGCTGCAAGGACGGGACGGGAATCGGGTCTAGTCACACGAGTGAAAGCAGTTAGCTCCACATGTAGCAGCAACCCACTGCATGATTCACCGTGAGGCTTTGGCTGCAAAGGATATGGATGAAAATCTTGCGGATGTGTTTTCCACGTGCATTAAAATTGTTAACTTTGTCAAAGCCAGGCTGCTCAGTCATCGTTTGTTTGAAAACATATGCCATGAATTGGAAGCCAAGCATAAGCATTTGTTGCTACTTACAGAAGCCAGATGGCTGTCACGTGGCCGCATTGTGCAACGTGTATATGAATTGCGAGATGAACTGATCATTTTTCTAAATGAGCATAACGGATCATTGGCACAGTTCTTGACAGGTGAGACGTGGGTTGCCAGATTAGCTTATCTTGCAGATATTTTCAATATTTTGAACAGCTTAAATCTATCATTGCACGGACCTGGCTCAAATGTTCTGAAAACACATGACAAAATCGATGCCTTCCAGAAAAAAACCAATATCTGGAAGGGAAGATGCAAGCAAGGCATCTATGATATGTTTCCGTTGCTGGCTGACTTTCTGACAGTGAACGAGACTAAGACAAAGGCCACTGCGAGCACCGTTTTGAACCATATTCAACAGTTGTCACATTATTTCCATGAGCATTTCGGCGACGATGACATAAGCATGTTTGATTGGATTTGAAATCCATTTGAATGCATGCTTACTGATCTAACTGGATGTGAACAAGAAGAATTGGCTGAACTGTCATCTGACAGGACTTTGCTCTTGCAGTTCAACCGAATGTCACTGTTGTCGTTCTGGATAGCATGTTCCCAGGAGTATCCACTGCTGTCCGGTAAAGCTGTCAATGTTCTGTTACCATTTGCAACCACTTACTTGTGCGAAATAGCATTTTCTGCAGTCACTGCCATGAAAACCAAATACAGATCAAGACTGAATATTGAGGATGACATACGCGTATGTTTGTCTCACATACCACCACGTTTGAACAAACTCTGCAGTGCAAAACAGGCACAACCTTCACATTGAACTGAACACTGAAAGACACCGCTGGTAATTATTGGTGATTGAAATAGTCACCATTTCAATAGGGCCTATGTGCAGTAATTTAAGTGTTGTATGCATGAATTATCGATTGTTTGGTTTTGTGGGCTTTGGGGGTCCGCCATCTAACAAGAACATGTTCTTGGGGGCTACAGCATGAGAAAGGTTGAAAACCACTGTCTTAAATGACCATATAAATGAAAACATCCCATTCGGAGCATTGAGTATAGGAGTTGGGACATTATGTTGCAGTTGTACAAGACATTCATGAGAATGCACTTAGAGTATTATGTACAGTTTTGGTCACCCTGTTATAGGAAGGACATTAAACTGGAAAGAGTGCAGAGAAGATTTACAAGAAGATGCTGCCACGGATTGAGGGCCTGAGTTAAAGGGAGAGATCGGGCAGATTAGGACGTTACTTCTTGGAATTTAGGTGCCCTATAGATTGTATAAAATCATTATAGGTATAGATAGGGTGAATGCTTATAGCCTTTTTCCCAGGGAAGGGGAACTAAAAACTAGAGGGCATGGGTTTAAGTGAGGTGAAAGGAATCTGAGTGGCAACTTCTCCACACAGAGGGTAGTAGGTATATGGAATGAGCTGCCAGAGAAAATGGTTGAGGCAGGTACAATAACTTTTAAAAGACAGTTAGTTAAGTACATGGATAGGAGCGGTTTAGAGGGATATGGGACGAACTTCATGGGTACCATGGTTGGCATGGGCCTGTTTCCATGCTGAATTACTTTGACTTGTTTTAGAAACTGCTTTCAGTCCCTCAAATCAATAAAATTCTTTCTGGCACTGTTTCCAGAGAAGTGCATGCTCCTGTGTTCTGACAATTCACAATACTCAAAGCTCACAAGATAAGATAAAATAAGATCTTTATTAGTCACATGTACATCGAAACACACAGTGAAATGCATCTTCTGCGTAGAGTGTTCTGGGGGCAGCCCGCAAGTGTTGCTTCCGGCACCAACATAGCATGCCCACAACTTCCTAACCTATATGTCTTTGGAATGTGGGAGGAAACTGGAGCACCCGGAGGAAACCCACACAGACACGGAGAATGTACAAACTCGTTACAGACAGTGGCCAGAATTGTACCCGGGTCTCTGGAAACTGGAAGAAGTCTTCCAGTTCTTCTACATGAACAACGTAAATGCAAAAACAACGTTTATGTTGTAGCGACTCACCGCACCGGCATCGAACCGGCTCCCGACATTGCGACATCGTCGGAGGCCCCGATCCAACATGGCGTGGGGCCCTCCTTCTTCCCCAGCATTGGGCTGGGAAAGCCCGCACACGAGAAGGTCAGGTGACCCGCACGTGACGTCAGGGCGGGAACTGTAGCGCGGGAATTGCTCGGCTATTAAAGGCGCACCACGCCCCAGTCGGCATTCAACCTTCGATCTCTAAACCAGCGACTCTGTGTCTTCATTTGGTAGTATTTAGCTAGCCGCTACATTGGTGACCCCGACAGGCCCAAACGTTTTGGGACCCACGATGTCTGCACAGCAAGAGGTACAGGCAGTAGCCTTTAAACTGCCCACCTTCTGGACCCTCCGGCCCAGTGTCTGGTTTGACCAGGCCGAGGCCCGGTTCCAGGTTCGCCAGATCACCAGAGACAACACCAGTTACTATTACGTGGTGGGCGCCCTCAACCAAGACATCGCTGCCCAGGTCGAGGATTTCATCCAGGTGCCCCTGGAGGAGGACAAGTACGATAAGTTCAAGACCCTCCTCCTCGAGACTTTCGGCCATTCCCGATGCGAGCGAGCCTCCCGCCTCCTCCACCTCGATGGGTTGGGCGACAGGCCCCCCTCTGCGCTCATGAATGAGATGTCGGCCCTGGCAGACGGGCATAAGCCCTGCCTGCTGTTTGAGCAGATCTTCCTGGAGCAGTTACCCGATGACATCCACCTGCTCCTGGCGGATGCCGATTTCAGCGAACCCCGGAAGGTGGCCGCCCGAGCAGATGTCCTTTGGCGGGCGAGAAAGGGGAACGGGGCGTCCGTTGAGCGCGTTGCCATGCCATGTACCCAGTGGCTCAGCAGGCCAGACCCGGCGATCGAACACCCCCCACCCGCCACCAGGTCTGAGGCACCAACCGACCAATGGTGTTTCTACCACCAGCGGTGGGGCGCTGACGCCCGCAGATGCCGGCCACCATGTTGGTTTTCCAGGAAACGCCAGAGCCAGCCGCCGCTGATGGCTACGGCGGCTGGCCACCCGGATAGCTTCTTGCATGTGTGGGACAGGCGTTCCGGACATCGTTTCCTAGTGGATACCGGAGCTGAAGTCAGCCTTGTGCCTCCCAACGGCTGAGAGACTCGCAGCTGTACACCAGGACCCACCCTCAGAGCCGCCAACGGCAGCGCCATCGGACCTTTGGCACCTGGTTGGTACACCTCCGGTTTGGCACCTGCAACTTTACTTGGAGGTTCATCCTGGCTGCCGTCACGCAACCACTCCTTGGGGCTGACTTCCTTCGTGCCAACAGTCTGCTGGCTGACCTGTGGGGTAAGCGTTTGGTACATGCCAGGACCTTCCAAACGTTCTCGTTGGGTGAGGCCATGCTGCCGGCCCCACACCTCGATTCCATCACCACGTCGACCAACGAGTTTGCCAGGGTCCTGGCAGAGTTCCCATCCATACTAATGCCCCAGTACTCCACCACCTTGCCCAAGCACGACGTCCAGCATCACATCCCACCCAGGGCCCTCCCCTCCACACCCACGCCCGGCGGCTACCCCCAGACAAGCTCCGCCTCCCAAAGGAGGAATTCAGAAAAATGGAGGAGCTGGGGATCATCTGCAGGTCGGACAGCCCACGGGCCTCTCCGCTACACATGGTCCCCAAGGCAGCCGGAGGCTGGCGGCCCTGTGGCGATTACCGATGCCTCAACAACATCACTACCCCAGACTTGTACCCTGTACTGCACATTCAGGACTTTGCTGCCAACCTACATGGGTGGTCCATTTTTTCCAAGGTCGACCTCATCCGCAGGTATCACCAGATCCCGGTGCATTCCGACGACATTCCGAAGACGGCGCTGATCACACCTTTCAGCCTCCTTGAATTCGTTCGGATGCCCTTTGGTCTCAAGAACGCTGCTCAGTCCTTCCAATAACTCATGGATGCGGTCGGGCGCGACCTTGACTTCGCCTTCATATACCTTGATGACATCTTGATCGCCAGCAACAGCCGCCAGGAACATTTCATGCACCTCCGCCAACTCTTTTCTCGCCTGAGGGATTCCGGCCTGACTGTCAACCCTGCCAAATGCCAATTCAGGCTGGAGACAATCGATTTCCTGGGTCATCAGATCGACAATCACGGCGCCTCGCCCCTGCCTGCGAAGGTCGACGCCATCCGCCATTTCACCCGACCCACCTCCATCAAGGGCCTGCAGGAATTCCTCGGTATGGTAAGCTTTTATCACCAGTTCATACCATCCGCAGCCCGCATCATGCGCCCGTTGTTTGCACTCCTGTCAGGCGGAAGCAAGAACGTTGTTTGGTCGGAAGAGGCTCACACCGCGTTCGTCGAAACCAAGCAGGCTTTGGCGGACACGGTCATGTTGGTGCATCCTCGCACGGACGTCCCGACTGCCCTCACGGTCGACACCTCCAGCACAGTGGTCGGAAGCATGCTAGAACAGCTTATTGAAGGGCGTTGGCAACCACTGGAGTTCTTCAGCAGACACCTTCGACCACCAGAGCTCAAATATAGCACCTTCGACCGTGAGCTGTTGGCGTTGTACCTGGCCATCAGACACTTCCGTTACTTCTTGGAGGACAGGCCACTTACAGCTTTCACCAAACACAAGCCGTTGACCTTCGCCTTCAACAAGGTCTCAGATCACTGGTCAGCGCGGCAACAGCGGCACTTGTCGTACATCTCGGAGTTCACCACTGACGTCCGCCATCTGTCGGGGAAAGAGAACGTGGTCGCGGATGCACTGTCATGGCCCACCATCCAAGTTTTATCCCAGGGGGTGGATTTCGGCACCTTAGCGGAGGCACAGCAAACGGACATGGAGATGCCCAGCTACCGCACCGCAGTCTTGGGCCTGTGACTGCAAGACCTTCTGGTAGGCCCTGCAAGTGCACCCTGCTCTGCGATATCTCCACAGGTAGACCCCACCCCATCATCCCAGCTGCCTGGTGCAGACGGGTGTTTGATGCCATCCACGGCCCTGCACACCCATCCATCCAGACTACTGTCCGGATGGTGTCAGACAAGTTTGTCTGGCATGGCCTGTGTAAACAGGTTTCCGAATGGGCCCAGTCCTGCACTCACTGCCAGACCTCGAAAGTACAGCAGCACGTCAAGGCCTCCTTGCAGGATTTCCAGCCTACCCGCTGGAGGTTCGACCATATCCATGTCAAACTGGTCGGCCCTCTCCCAGTCTCCATAGGAGGGCGGTACCTCCTCACGATTGTCGACCGCTTTACCCACTGGCCTGAAGCCATTCCCCTCACAGATACTGTCACAAACCAGCAACAAAAGAAACACACTGAGCATGATTCAGTGTTAAAAACTATTTTATTAATCACTACTTATGATAATACGTAAAATAAAAGTAAAAATGTTAGTATGTTAGAATTCAAAAATGTCAAACCTCGAACGTTAACCCCAAAATTAAACTCGTCGTGTGTGTGTGTGACAAAGTCCCAAACTCCAAGTTCCGGAATGGTTCTTAAAGTTCAGTTCCGCAAGCCATAAGGTGAAACATGAGCAAGGGCTTCTTCAACAACCACCGTTGTCTGAAGATAAGACGTAGATGTAGAAAAACATAGAGAGAGTACATACAAAATCCAAATGTTCCATGATAGAACCCAAACGACACTTCAGTGTTTACTCGGTAGTGACTTCCTCACCCCGAAAGCATCCGAACCGTGGTCGTCCACACACAAATACCTGTTTCCTTCTACAGGTCAGCAACAAAGTGAACTCCACCAGATTACTTCCAACTTCCATACATGGATTTCTATGGCAAACACAGTTATTGTTTCTCATCCATCGATAGAGAAAACAAGCAGGCTGGTGTCTCTCTCCCTTCTCTCTCTCTCTCCTTCTTCTTCTTCTGACCTCTTCAACAACCACCATTACGTCCTTTATCTTCTATTGACGTAAGCACGCCCCACACACACATACACACACACTCTCTATCTTAAAGGAACTTTCACTGAGTCCGTAACACCTCCCACCTAAAAAAATTTTCCCCAAGAAAAATTTAACCGCGCATACAGTTAGTAATGTTAATAATTATCATGCTACACAACTACAGACTATCAGATTAGTACAGATACATGTTTCCCATTTAACATCGGGAAAGACAATCAGCAATCACATTATCTTTGCCTTTAATGCGAGTTATCATGAGATCAAACTCTTGCAAAATTAAACTCCAGTTTAACAGCCTTCTGTTCTTGTTTTTGACTCGGCTCAGAAACACCAGTGGGTTATGATCTGTATATACAGTCAATGGTTTCTGAGCAGTGCAAACATATACACTGAAATGTTGCAAGGCTAAAACAAGCGACAGTAATTCTTTCTCTATGGTGGAATAATTCTTTTGATGCTCATTAAATTTCTTTGAAAAGTAAGCTACAGGATGGTCAATATCATCAAGGTCACCCTTCTGCAACAACACAGCTCCTGCAGCTTCATCACTGGCATCTACTGCTAATGAAAATGGCTTTTCAAAGTCAGGTGTTTTGAGCACAGGATGGTAGCATAAAATGGCTTTCAGCTTCTCAAATGCTTCTTGACAAGAATCTGTCCAAACAAACTTTACTCCCTTCTTCAGAAGATTAGTTAGGGGAAGAGCAATATCAGCAAAATTTTACAAAATTTTCGATAATATCCAACCATTCCCAAAAATCTTCAACAAGTTTACTTTTTTCCACATTCATTCGATATGGGTGTTGTTTGATTGGTTTTGCATCCCCAATGTCAACATCATGGGTAATTATCGATGTTCTGTTTGGAACATCTGGGAACAGATTTTTAAATTTTAAAATTAATTCTCTCATCTGTTGTTTTTGTGAAACTTGTAAATGGTCCAACTTCGTTTCAAGGTTCTCCAGGATATTTTGGTTTTTTAGTTTTGATGGAACAATATTTGGTCTAAATTGGCCTTCCTCAACATCAACATCAGGCATTCTAGAAACAACCTTTACATCATCCACCAAGGCCACAACTGAATCCCTCTCATAATAAGGTTTTAGCATGTTTACATGACAGAGTTGTGTTTTCTTGCGTCTATCTGGTGTTTTGATTATATATGTTAGATCAGTCACTCGAGATTCAATAACATAGGGTCCAGAAAAGCGAGATTGCAAGGGATTATTTTGGCTAGGGAAAAATACCAACACCTTCCACCCCACTGCAAATGTCCTAGGCCGAGCACGTCTATCAAAATATGTCTTCATTCTTATCTGGCTGGTTTTCAAATTCTCTCTCGCTAGCTGGCAGACTCTTTCCAACCGAGTTTTAAATTTTTTGGACATAGTCCAAAAGACTCAAGTGCACTTCCTCATTAACCCATTGCTCTCTCAACAACTCCAAAGGTCCTCTCACCCTATGTCCAAATACAAGCTCAAACGGACTAAATCCTATTTGACTCCTGGATTGATTCTCTAACGGCAAACAAAAGTAAATGGATACCTTCGTCCCAATCCTTTGTGTTTTCAAAGCAATAAGTCTTCAGCATATTTTTGAGAGTAGAATGAAATCTCTCCAGAGCTCCTTGAGATTCTGGGTGATATGCAGATGATACAATTTGCTTTGCTCCCAGCTCATAGACTATTTGTTGAAAAAAATTTGACATAAAATTACTACCTTGATCAGATTGGATTTCTTTTGGCAAACCAAACAAGGTAAAAAATTTTAAGAGCCTTTGACACCGTCTTGGCCTTAATATTTCTAAGGGGTATTGCCTCTGGAAATCTAGAAGTGGCACACATGATGGTTAACAAATACTGATTTCCAGTCTTAGACTTTGGTAAGGGGCCAACACAGTCCACAATCACCTTTGAAAAGGGCTCCCCAAAAGCAGGAATTGGCTTCAAAGGAGCCACAGGGGGTTTTTGATTTGGTTTACCTACCATCTGACATGTGTGGCAGGTTCGACAAAACATCACCACATCTTTTCTCAAACCAGGCCAATAGAATTGTTTCAAGATCTTCCCTACAGTTTTATTCACACCAAAATGACCACCCAAAGGCATACTGTGGGCCAGGTTTAAAATCTCATCCCTATAAACTTTTGGAACAACAACCTGATGAATAACTTCCCATTCCTCAGTAACAGGAACATGAGGAGGTCTCCATTTCCTCATTAACACTCCATTTTTGACATAGTATCCAATTGGCACTTTTTCAATCTCCTCACATGAGAGTGCTTTTTCTTTCAATTCTGTCAACTCAGGGTCCTTTGTCTGTTCCACCATAAAATCCTTCCTCGACAAAGACAAATCTTTAAATTCAGGCTCCCTACAAGGATGTTGATCCTCCAGTGAAGACAGAAAAGTCTCAGATAAGGCATCATAATTTTCTTCCTGTTTAGGACTGTCACAAGGAACTACATCAGACTGCATCGGACTGTCTGTCTTGGCTAATTCTCTAGCTCTAGCTCGAGTCACCGCACATGATGGGTAAACATCTGGATCATTCTCAGACTCATCAATCCTTGGTTTGGTTGTTAACCGTACCACAGGAACAATTTCTCCATCTGCAAGGTCATTTCCCAATAACAAAGAAACTCCTTCCACTGGCAAACTAGGTCTTATCCCTATCTCGACTGGTCCTTCTACGAACTTTGACTTTAAAATCACCCTGTGAAAAGGGACAGACATGGTCTCACCTGTAACGCCTCGTACTAGATTTACCTCACCAGTGTCACTTTCTTCACCAAAATTTAAAACACTGTCCAGCAAGAGAGATCGACTAGCCCCAGTATCTCTAAGAATTTTCACTGGCACCTGGGGTGACTCATCATTCAGTGAAACAAAACCCTCTGATACATACGAACGGAATTCCTTTCTCACCTCCTCCAACTTTTCCGCTTTTCCCTCTTGCAAGGACTGGTCTTTAACAGCATCTCCTAAACCTTTTTGATTTTTAATTGCCTGAAAGCAAGCATTGGGCCCAGCTTCCTTCTTTTTCTTCAAAAGGGCACAATTAGATATCACATGGCCAGGTTTCCTACAGTAATAACAAGTACGCTCAACAGGTTTCTCCAGCCCTGGCTTCTTTTCATCTTTTCCTTTTTGATTACCTCCCAATTTAATCTCCGGTTTACCTGGATTGTCTTTGTAACTCTTTTGAAAGGTTTTAGGTTGTCCCCATTTGGATTTATGGGTTAAAGCATAATCATCTGCCAACCTAGCAGTTTCTTGTAAAGTTTCCACTGCCTTTTCATTTAAATATGTTGTTAATTCAGCTGGAACACATCTTTTAAAGTCTTCCACCAGTATCAATTCTGTCAATTTATCATAATCCCCATCTACATTTTTAGCCAGGCACCATCGTTCAAAACATATTCTCTTTCCATTGGCAAATTCCATATAAGTCTGATCTGCAGATTTCCTCAAGTCTCTGAATTTTTGTCTATAAGCCTCAGGGACCAATTCATAGGCCTTCAAAATAGCTTGTTTTACCTTGGTATAATCAGCTGCATCCTCAGCAGGCAAAGCAGAATAAGCTTTTTGAGCTTTACCTTTAATCACACTCTGTACCATAAGAGCCCATCCTTTCCTTGGCCAGTTTGAACTCACAGCAACCTTTTCAAAATGTTGGAAATACTGATCAACCTGATCTTCTTCAAAAGGAGGGACTAATCGAACCTCTCTGCTGGCTGAAAAACCATCTTCAGAATCAGATTCCAAACTCCTACGCTTCATTTGTAACTCATGCTGCCTCTGTTTCTCCTTTTCCTCACTATCCAGCTCCATCCTCTTCAATTCCATCTGCTTCATTGCTAGATCAGCCTCTATCTTCATCTGAGTTATCTTCTGTTCAGTCTCTAATTTCTTTTGTCCGGCCTCTAATCTCTTTTGCTCTCGTTCAGCCTCTATCTTTAACTGGGTTTGCTCTCGTTCGGCCTCTAATCTCTTTTGCTCTCGTTCAGCTTCTAATTTCTTTTGTTCTCGTTCAGCCTCTATCTTTAACTGGGTTTGTTCTCGTTCAGCCTCTATCTTTGCCAGCTGCACCTGTGCCTCAGAAATTGCTATTTCACTGCCAGGAAACTGTTTTAACACTTCCTTCTCAAACACCTTCTTTTCCACATAATGGCCAGCTATCAGTCTCTGAATATCTGCCTTTCTCATAGACTGCTTTACTTCTGTAAGGTTTAGCTTTGTAGCAATCTTTATCAGATCATCCTTTTTCGCCACCTCCAATCCCTTTTGGGTTGGTGACTCCAAAAATGCCTTAATATCCATTGCTGCTGGTTTCCACACACACAAGCCAATTAAAAAGAATTTATCAGACCTCCCTCAAAAATCTTTGGATTGAATCCCGAACAAATCTCGTCAGTCTGGGGAACGATCCCAGACGACACTCGTTAATCTTTGGATTGGATCCCGGATGAATCTCGTTAACCTTGGGAACTATCCCGGATGAGCCCCCAATTTTGTCACAAACCAGCAACAAAAGAAACACACTGAGCATGATTCAGTGTTAAAAACTATTTTATTAATCACTACTTATGATAATACGTAAAATAAAAGTAAAAATGTTAGTATGTTAGAATTCAAAAATGTCAAACCTCGAACGTTAACCCCAAAATTAAACTCGTCGTGTGTGTGTGTGACAAAGTCCCAAACTCCAAGTTCCGGAATGGTTCTTAAAGTTCAGTTCCGCAAGCCATAAGGTGAAACATGAGCAAGGGCTTCTTCAACAACCACCGTTGTCTGAAGATAAGACGTAGATGTAGAAAAACATAGAGAGAGTACATACAAAATCCAAATGTTCCATGATGGAACCCAAACGACACTTCAGTGTTTACTCGGTAGTGACTTCCTCACCCCGAAAGCATCCGAACCGTGGTCGTCCACACACAAATACCTGTTCCTTCTACAGGTCAGCAACAAAGTGAACTCCACCAGATTACTTCCAACTTCCATACATGGATTTCTATGGCAAACACAGTTATTGTTTCTCATCCATCGATAGAGAAAACAAGCAGGCTGGTGTCTCTCTCCCTTCTCTCTCTCTCTCCTTCTTCTTCTTCTGACCTCTTCAACAACCACCATTACGTCCTTTATCTTCTATTGACGTAAGCACGCCCCACACACACATACACACACACTCTCTATCTTAAAGGGACTTTCACTGAGTCCGTAACAATACCTCTGCCCAGTCCTACGCATAGGCCCTTTTATCAACTTGGGTGGCCCGTTTCGGTGTCCCAGCACATATCACTTCCAATAGGGGAGCTCAATTCACCTCCGGCCTGTGGTCTGCCATCACCGACTTGTGGGGTTCCCGGATCCACCTCACCACCGCCTATCACCCGCAATCCAATGGGCTGGCGGAGAGGTTCCATCGCCACCTGAAGTTGGCACTCATGACCCGCCTTAAGGTGCCCAACTGGGTAGGCCAACTCCCCTGGGTCCTGCTGGGGATACGCACTGCGCCAAAAGAGGACCTGCATGCCTCGTCCGCGGAGATGGTCTACGGAACGCCCTTAGTCGTCCCGGGCGAGTTCCTACCAGCCCCTCGGGGGCCAGAGGAAGGACCTACCGCAGCGCTTGACTGGCTGCGTGAGCGGCTTGGAAGCCTGGCCCTGATTCCCAACTCGCGGCACGGACAGGTCCCGGCCCATATGCCGATTTCCCTCCAAGACTGTAAGTTTGTCTTCGTCAGGAGGGGCGCGCACCGATCACCGCTGCAATGGCTGTACGCAGGGCCATTCCGGGTCGTCAGGAATAATGGATCTACGTTCATGCTGGACATTGGGGGGCGTGAGGAGGTGTTTACGGTTGACCGGCTGAAGCCGGCTCATTTAGACGCGGACCAACCTATGGTGGTACAGCGAGAACGGCGCAGGGGCAGGCCACCCAACTCATAGTTTATTTAATTCTGGTTTTTGTGACGGTATTGCTGGTTCTGGGGGGGGGGGGGGGGGGGGGGGGGGTTATGTAGCGACTCACCGCACCGGCATCGAACCGGCTCCCGACATCACGATGTCGTCAGAGGCCCCAATCCAAGATGGCGTGGGGCCCTCCTTCTTCCCCAACGTTGGGCTGGGAAAGCCCGCGCGCAGGAAGGTCAGGTGACATGCGCGTGACTTCAGCGCGGGACTGTAGCGCAGGAATTGCTTGGCTATTAAAGGCACACCACGCCCCGGTCGGCGTTCGACTTTCGATTTCGAAACCAGCAACTCTGTGTCTTCATTTGGTAGTGTGTAGCTAGCTGCTACAATGTATGAACTTCTGCAGCTAAACAGTTAACTGGAGGGCAGTCAGCTGCTATTTACATACAATTGTGAACAATGTATGTGTTGCAACCAAAATCATCATGCCTCCCTTTCCTTGGTTTGAGCTGCAATATTTGCCATACATTATTTCTAGCTCATTTATCACAAATTTCTAATAGTACTTTCTACACAATTTCCAAAAAGTTTTCTTGATCAGTTGATGAAGAAATTGACATTGCAAGTCATGTTTTTTGCTTGGTAGAGAAGTAAACCTTTTTTTTGTTGGAAGTAAATAACAGAGCTACTGTAAAAAGATGCCAAAATAAGGCTTTGGTCCAGTATTAAGGGGACCAAGATGATTGGAGAGCAGGCTCTGCACTATAAGCAGTGGTGGGCACACATTTTTGCCACCAGCACATAAGAACAGAAATACAGATGCCCTTCAGGTTCCTCATCAAAGAGCTTCCTTCCATCAATAAGTCAGATGTGGTGATATTCACTGACTGCACGATGTTCAATACCATTCAAGCATAACTCAGCAAATGAACTAGGCCATGGCTGCATGCAGCACGACCTAAGCACCATTCAGCCATGGGCTGATAAATGGCAGGTAACACTCATGTCATGCAAGGACCATACAATGAGTATCTAACACAGGAGAGAGGCTAACTACCTACCTTGACATCTAGTGGCACTACCATTGCTGAATCACATCCTTGGGGTTGCCATTGACTAGAAACTCAGCTGTACCAGCTCCATAGATACTGTGACCACAAGAAACAGATCAGAGGCTGGATGTCCTGCGGCAAATGACTCTCCTCCTGATCATCCAAAGTAATTCCACTCTCTCTAAGGCAGAAATCAGGTGCATAGTGGAATATTGTGGCTTAAATTTGGGAGTCCAATTAAAAATAGGACATATGGTCACCTGATGCATGATGATAATGATAACTACTTTCCTGCTGTGTGTTGCATACTATTGGAAGCAATGGAATCCAAATGTTTCTCCAAATGTTAATACGTTTAATGAACAGAGCATCGTGAAGGTATATCCTGGATTTTCTTTACCAAACATATTTCTTTGAAATAAAATGGCATAGTATACATAATGTTGTGCCACATGATAGAATTTCTAGGTTTTAGAATGGGTTCTACACTTCATTTGTTTACCTCAGTCTCTTTATACACAATTAAAGTGCCTTTGGTTTTCTTTGAGTTAATTTTCTGATTGTTTTCATTGCCTCACTTTGTTACCCTAAATTTCTTTTCCGTTTCTCTACTGCAGACGCTGTTGAAATGAGCTCAGAGTATTTGACATAAGTCTTATTTTGTCTGTCTGACTTTATGTGTTTCTTGACATCCAGGAAACCATCATTATTCCTTCCTGTAAGGCTGAACCAGGATCCATAATTAGGTCACTATCAGGTTGAAGACTGAGGAAAGTTTGGTTAATGAGTTATTAATACAAAAAATTAAGATGGATTCCAACAGAATAAATAGAAATAAGAAAAAGAGTTCCCAAATTATTGTATGCCTGCCAGTTAATGGGTCAAGTTATCAGTTGCTTTGACTGTCCAGACTGGAGACCATTGCTCCACCTGATGGTCGGAGCTGCAAGCAACTGTTCCACGATACTTTTTCTACATCTATCCTGAATGAAGCAATGATTAACTTGATCTCTCATTCAGCGTATCTTATTCACTGCTTGTAATGTAGTCTCTTCTATAGTGGAGAGACCAAATACTGATTGGGCAATCGATTTGCAGAACACGTTTGCTCAGTTCCCAACTACGGCTCTGAGCTTTTGGTTGCTTATCGCTTTACTTCTCCACCCCATTCCACACTAACCTCTTCAAGTTTTGGCTTCATCGAGTCTTCCAATAAAGCTCAAGGAACAGCATGTCATGTTTAATTAGCACTTTACACCTTGGTCCTTATACTGAGTTTAGCAATTTCAAAATATGATTCTGTTATTTCCACCTTTGTTACCATCATGCTTATTATGTTTGCTTCTTTACTTATTCCAGTACTATTTACTTTTCCCTTGCATTATTATCCTTCCCTCTTTACAATCATGAACTTCCCTTTTATTCTTCCCTCTCCTCCACCATTTCCCTGCCAAGTAAAAAATGATAACTTTCCCAATACTGGTGAAAGACTTGAAATGTTAGTAATTTCTCCAATGACGCTGCCTGATATGGCAGGTAATTTTAGTATTGACTGTTGTCTTGGTGGGGGTTCCATCATCTTTGATATTTTGCTTTTATTGTTGCTCGATAACTATTTCTGCTGGGATTAATAGTGAACTATAGACAAAGGGCCAAACACAAGTATGTGAAGAAGGGCACACAAGATAGCAGCAAATAATGAACCTGGTCTTCCTTGTATATTGCACTTGCTGAAATCACACCTAACACAATGAATATTAAATCATCATGAGAATCTGAGCCTGTAAAGCAAAATGATTGACATGAGATACAAAACAGGACCTATATCAGAGAAAGATAAATGTGTCAAGATGTCCATCAAAATGGGATTTCATTGGATTAGAGCCAATGAAAGTCCTCAGTCACATTGTGTTAACTGATGAAGTGCTATTCAGTAGTGGTCTCAATTTTAAACGTCGTAACTTTTTCAAATCCTCCATGAATTCATTTCTCCATGTTCCTGTAGCCTACTATAACCTACAAGCCTTTGGGATCTTCACACTTCTCCAATTCTGGCCCGTTGTTTTTTCCCCAATTTTATTTGCTCTCCCATTGGTGACCATGCCTGAGGATGCCTAGCCCCTAAGCCTTGGAATTATCTCTCTAAACGTCTCCATGTCTCCTTGTTTATGCTCCTTAAGAACTATTCCTTTGTCCAAATTAATGCTTATCTGCCCTTTTCCATTTGTGGCTGCAAGCCAAATTTTGTTTTTTAGCATACAGGTGTGCTGCCATGAAGTGTTTTGTTGCATTAAAACTATGATATAAATACATGCTTGAAGCAAATTGCTATGAGAAAATCCATAGCAAATATTCTTTTATTGTATCATCATGTGGCTGTGCAAATGTATTCATGCAGTTGACAGATAGAATTACCTGCCATATCAGGCAGCATCATTGGAGAAGATTGATAGTCTGTTATAAACATTATCCAGCTTCGTCATTTTCACAAAAATGTAACAGCTGTGCTTGCACAAAGTGTGATATCTACAATTGTTAAGTCTCATAGAATGCACTATATGGTTAAAGAAATGTTTACATTTTTCACGAGGTAATATACAGTAATCTCCAGTTTTTTTTTATTATATCCAGTTATTCCTCCATTACCTGTTCTTGATTTTTCCTTCTGATGTGAATATTCACAATGGAGAAGCATCACGAGCTGTAATTATGTAAAAGTTATGTACTTTTTACTTGGAAGTTTAGCAAATTTTGAAGATAACAGTAAATACAAGCTGTTTACAACCAACCGGCACCAATTTCTTGTCAGAAAAATGGATGACCAGCAGTTGCAAATCTGTGCGGAGAGACATATCTTTTGAATACCTTCGACAAGCATAGCTCACTGGATGTCACAAGTGGAGCCAGTGCAGAGCAGGATTTGGGGTGGAGGTGTGAGGAAGTGGAATAGTCATCCCACTGGGCTAGGTAGACCCTAAAAGCAAAGTTGGTGGAACCTACACAACTGCTAAAAGCCATGCCCCTTTTTTGTATTCTTCCTTTCTCTCTCTTTTTCTCTCTCTCTCTCCAACACACACGCACACGCTCACACACACGCACACACACACACACACACAATCACACACACAATCACACACACACACACACACACACACACACACAAAAGCACTTTCATGCATTTGCTTTAATAATATCCCTTATAATGTAGCAGTAATTTACTGAAAACTTACATCGCTGTGTGCATGAGCTCCTTTCTTGGGAAATTCTCAACCTTGCCCCTGAAACGAGTGACTAATAAAATCATTATTGTAGCAATGGACCCCTGAAATAAAATTCACCCCTCCCCTGCTGACATGAGAATATCCCCCACAACATTTAATGCACAACCTGGGTGTGAGTAGGTGGTGCAGACTGTCCAACTGAGATAGATATAAAGATGTTGAATAGTACAAATCAGCATTTAATGTGGGTTGTAGGATTCTGATTGCAACATTCACATTAAAATAATTAAAACTTGTGCTATGCAGAGTGTTTCTCATTGTAGGTGATGCGTAACCAAACCATTGAATGTTTTGGGAAATGCTGGTGACTGCATAAAAATTGGCTGAGAAAATTTTCAGTCTGTCCATTTTTCAAAAGAAGAACAATTGTTTTCGGCATTTAACAAACATTGAAGTTCACAAGCCCTTCAGCACAAATGAGCCCAGGTAAATGCTCTGATCCTTTTGGGTCCCTCTCATCTGCTGGTAAATATTTCCCCAACCCAGAACACATCCTCTTGATGCAAAAATACTCAACTGAGTTTTGAATCTGTATTTACTTCAAGTTACACGGCAGAACAAATGGTCAGATGGAGGAATCAAACCACTAAATCTTTTGCATGAACGCTGAGTTTTGTACCCATATCTCAAAGAAGTTAAGACAAATATATTTATTTTAATGACTTAATAGTGAACATGTGAAACAGGCTTCCCATGGTAACTAATAGTAATGGTAAATTCAAGGGAAAAGATATAGAATTATACAGAGCATGTGAAGGAAATATATCACTTCTCTCTCTTCTTTCCTCAAAGCTTTGAAATATATTTAAATATATATCCAATTCTAGTTTGAAAGTTGTTGCTGAATCTGTTACCCAAAACCTTTGAGGAAGTACATTCCAAACCAAAATAACTGGTAGATCTTAAAGAACCTTCATTTCCATCATGACTTTTTAGCCATTTATCTTAAATATGTGCCATCTGTTTAACAAATTTCCTATCAGTGGAACAATTTCTCCTTTTATCTTCTCTGTCAAACCTGCTCACAATTTGAAACACTACATTTAAAACACCCATTAACATTTCCAAAACTATGAGAACAATTGCATCTTCAATAGTTTCTCCACATCATTCAGAGCCCTCATCCCTGGTACCATCTTCAAGGGAGTGATTGAGCAGTGTTTACCTTTGATACCAAACACATACAGTTTTCTCTAGTTTTACCCCCTATCAATTCCTATATTGGCCCTCTTTGTATCTGTTATTTTGTCAATTCCTTCTTCATGCCTTTTGTATAGCCACAGAGGTGTCTGTGATATGATATGGATGTAGAGGAGATGAAATAGATATTTGAGGATGTTCAAAAGCCAGGTTTTATGATTCAGTCTTCAAGCCAAGTCAAGTTATCAATGTGAAATGTTAACTGTTCCTCCTTTCACAGATGTTGCCTCACCTGCTGAGTATCTCCAGCACTTCTTGTTTTTCTTTCAAATTTCTAGCCTCAGCTGTTCTTTCTGCTTTTTGAGACTGCAGAGTTCATTTGATGGGTGCTTCACAATACAAAACTATCAGGTGCAATGCTGATTTTTCTACAGAAAACAAAAGAATATATCCAATTATGTTCAGCTATTAGCATATGGTACACTTCATTTATTAATATTATCACAATTATGAGCTTTGTTTTAATTATCAGAATGGTATGATGACAATTATGGTGTATTTTCAACAATAGTAATTACTGAGAACACAGAGGTTTGAAATCAACTGAATGATCATCATGCATTGATCATAAATATTTTGCTCTTGGTGAATTAACATACATGGATAAATATTCCTTCAGTATTCAACAAACTTGATGTTATTGTTTGTGCCAGGTGATTAGTTTATTCTGTTTTGTTTAAGATATGTGCAGCATGATATACTGAATCATTGGAACTGATAACTTAAGACATACTTCACAGAGACACTTCAAAGAAGGCTGCCACAGTCTGCCCAGGCTGTGTATAAATGCCTGAAAGTTCAATGAACTGCATGTCACACAGATTTAGCAGCATTTTATGAGGTGTTTGGGTTAGATTTTTCTTAGTATCCTGAGCGGCATTGTTACTCATCCCATTAACTTGCCAGAAACAGAAAAAAGTTGCTGCAGACAACTGCATTTAAACAAAGTCAACCAACAACAGCTGGAAACATTTGAAATTCATCACAAACAAATCACCTTACGGTTCTTTTTTGTTACTGTTAACCAGAATATTATCCAGATTTTATATCTTGATTTGCAAACTATTTATTGAGTAAAACATAAATAAGTTCAAGGTGTCACATTGCCTCTTAACTTTATTGTTTTACCCAATAGGACTGAAACAAAAGACAAGACAACTGATTACTTGTAACAGCAAATGAGCAAATCCATAAGTCTCATCTATTTGGTTAAGGAAAGGAAATGAACCTTTAAAGTGTGCAGCAGTTGTAATTATTTACTCTGCAGGAGGTCATGAACCATGTAATGGAACTTTCCTGTTTAATCTTTTGTACTGGGTCAGTTAAATGCTGCACTTCAAACCAACAGCTGTCAAGATATCTTTAAAACACAATTCTTCTATCTTTCTTTCCAAACACTCATGTTAAGGGCAATAATTGTGGTTACTATGATCAATTTATTTTTATACACATGTAAAGAGTAACAGTGCATTCAAACATCATGCTATACAATTTTACAAACAATATATTCATATTGCAGAGTGCTTAATTATAAAAGTTGTTGAAGTAATCTGACACCAATATTTTTGATCAAACTATCCCAGTGAGATTGTGAGGTAAACCGAACTAATTATTTTAATAAAATAAAACAATTAATATTTTACAAATGTAGAAGTGTTCTTCAAATCTTACAAGTGTTTATTTTTATATATTTTCAACACTTTATAACAAATAAAAATAGCTCGACTGGGCAAACAGTTACTTGGCTGTAAGGATGTTGCTACTAGGATGAATGTTGATCCTATTTCTTGGGACTCTATTAATATGTTTGAATATTTCCATGTTCTCCCTTTCTCTTTTACCTTTTATCATCATTAACCTTGAGGAATTATGCTTACGGTATCTGTATTCACTGAATAATGGAGGAAATCAAATAGAAAATTCTGTTGCATATTCTTATGCTGTTAAAAGTAGATATCCCTAAGATATGGTCAGTATTTCCCAGGCTTTTTGTTTGTGCTGATGTAGACTACTCCAATATAATCTACTGAAGTAGTTGACTGACAAGAAAGTAAGATACTCACAAACAACTGCTGCTAGAAAAGCACGCTGCAAATTTAACGAAAATGAAGAAACTGCAGATGCTGGAAATCTGTCATAACAACAGAAAATGCTGGAAGCAATCAGCAGGTCAGGCAACTATTATAGAAAGAGAGTTAAATGTTATGCTTTGTTGCATATGCAAATGACTTTTGCTAAGTCACAATTGCCGCATCACACATCTCAGGCCTATTTTAAGTATGTGGATTGTCGTTTCCACTATGTATCAAAGTTCTATGTGTGGTTAAACTAAATGATTTTTATTTTTCAATTTAATCTGATATTTCAGCTCCCATCTCATGTTCATATTCCACACATTCTTTCACAGTCTCTTCTTGCCTTTTCTCATCTAAATCAATCAGCATTATCCACTGTTCTCTTCCTTAAATGTGTAACATTTGCTTCAACCACTCCCTGTGTTAGCAACTTGGGTGCTCTCACCCTACTCTTTAGGAAAGCTTCTTCTGAATTTTCTGCTGGGTTTATGATAACCTCTAGTTATGCTTGGCCCCACAAGCAGAAACGTACTCTGTCTGTATCCAATCTCTCAAACTCTTCATAATTCTAAAAGTTCGGAATTTTAAAATAATGTCATAAATAGATGTGGTATAAAATTATCCTTATAAAATCTTTTACACCAGCCTTAAGCATCTAATAGCCAGTAGACCAGTTTAAAATGTGATTTTTGAGTAAATGTGCAATTTTAATATCTTAGACAACTCTGCTTTCTTAGAAGGTTGATCAAACAAGTAGTGTGGTTGGTATGAGCTTTAAGACAATGTTTCCAAATAAAGGTTCAGGCTTCAATTGGTGTAGAAGTATCATCTGAGCCCCAACATGAATTAATTATTCTTGCTTTCAGCTGCCCCCTTGCTGTTTTGTTTTCAATGCTGGATAATATACATCAGGTGCTACTTTGTTTAGTAATTCATTGTAATACTCAAATGAGGATAGGGATGGTCTCAGAGACACTGCCTCCTCATGTTTATTTGTCAACCACCATTCACAATCTAATCTGTTGGTTGTGGGTCCTCTTAGCTCTGTCTATTGCATGCTGTTTCTGCTGTCTGGTGCACACCTGGCCCTGTGCTGCAGTTTCACTGGGCTAAAACCTCACTTAAAGGTCTGTCTGATGCTGCTCCCTGCATGTCCATCTGCGTTCTTCATTGAATCAGGGTTGACCCCCGGCTTGATTGTAAAGGTGGAGCGAGGGCCTTCTGCACTGTGAGATTGTGGCAGTGTACATTTCCACTGCTACTGATGGCCCACTGTGACACATGGATGCCCAGTTTTGAGCTGCCAAATCTCTTCTATACTACATAGCATGATTGAAGTGCCACACAACATGATGGAGAGTATCTTCAGTGTTATAATGGGATCTTGTTTCCTCAAAGGGCTGTGCAGTATTCACTTTTACTAATACTGTCATATGCAAATACATCTATCACAAAAGATTGGTGAGAATGAGGTCAAATTGGTTAATCCCATGTGACGTTCAATACTGTTACAAAGTATGAACAAAGTTTGGATCCAAAAGCTGATTAATTATGAATCAGTCCTGTTTGGATGGCAGATGACACAACAGCATCAGATGGGGAGACAGAAATATAACCACAGTGAAGAACATAGGTTACACTTGACACCAGAGAGGAAATAATTCAAGCTGTGCCCTAAATTTAGAATAGTAAGGTAACACTTGAGAGACCAATGAAGAGCGACTGAGTATTGAGAACATTCCAAGCACTGGATACATCATGATGACATTACCAATAATCAAGAGTGAAAAACAAATGTTGAAGACCTGCCTAATTCATCCAATGGAGGTTATCATGAGCAAGAAGAATAGTAAAATAATCATTCAATTTGCAACTGACAATATTCAAGTGTTGCAGCCTCAAATGGCACCAGACAGCATTCTCTGAGTTTTCAGTTCTCCTGTGTTGGTGATCCAACAACCTTTGTAAGACCACTAAATTCTACCACTTGAGTCTGACAGCCTTTTCCTGGTTGTAAGTTCTTTTCATCCATGGTTCCTGCACTGCTCAATAAATTCTTGAGAATTCCCATGAAGTTTGCTGCAACAACTGTCACTGAGTCTTTAAGAGAGCCAAGATTCCTACCTGACAGAGTGCAAGGTCAACAGAGGCCAATACCCTAGCAACAAGACGGTGTGAACCAATCAGAACACCGGTCTCACTGAGAACACAAGTTTGGGCCAATTGAAGTGGAGCACCAAATGTGAACTTTACCCTGCCATTGTCAGCACTAGCAAAAGGACCAAATGAACCAATCAGAATTGCCCTGCTGTCACCCAAACCACTACCAGCAACAGTACCACCAACACACAGTGCTATCCACTCCCTTGTCTTTCTTCCAAACTGAACATTTGAAACAAATGCTTTATGTTATGCACCCAAGGATACATTTACCTGTAAGATAAATTCTGCTTGGACTCACCAAATCCACCCCATCACAAAATAATCAACTTCTGAATTTATAATATTCTTCATCATTGTCCCCATCACTGGCCACCACCTGATGGATTCTTTCTCCAATACTTTATTACTTCCAGATCTGACCACTCCTATACTTTATTGGATGATCTCCCATCCTCCACCTTCTTCAAACCTTAATTCATTCAAAAATCTGTGACCTTTATCCTATCCAATATGAAGTCTCTCTTTCTCTTCATCACTGGGTTTGTTGATCTGCATTGGCATGTAGTTTCTAAAAGCTTTACATTTCAAAATATAATCTTGCATTTGAAGTCCAATCTCACTCTCAACCTTCCCTGTCTTCTCCTGTGCTACACTTGACCTCTCGGGTCCTCTAAATTGGGCTCTGTACATCGCCAGAATTATTGGTACTGCCTTGAGAAACCTTGCCCCAAACTCTGCAATTCTGTTCCTGCATCCAATTTCTTTATCGTCTTCTCTTTAGGTAATGTACCATGATGCTAGAAAACCCCTAATATTGCTGTGATAGAGAAAAAATATTATTGCAATATTATGTTATTTAGCATATGTTTTTAAAGACAAAAACATATGTTTCAATGTTTCCAATTTCATCTGCTTGTCTTGGTGCATCCTTAGATGACTGGGTTTTTCTTATGTCTTAATGAGATATCGTTTTCCTGGATTCTTTTGAACACAATTTTAAAAATGTTTGTCATTGTTGTTTTCACAGTTATATTCTCACCCCCTTAAAAGCAGCCTGGTTTTGTCTAGCTTCTATATCTCTAAATCAAGAAAAAAAGCACCCAGTGCCTCTCCATCCTTTAATGATGATCAAAATCTGGATGAAAAGCTATAACAATAATATGACTACAGTAAGACAGTGGAATCTGGGTACTCTGAAACCAATCCTGACCTTTCAAAGCCACTACAAAGTACAAGTAAAGAGTTGTTGAATTCAATATTTACTATCTTAACCACGCATGCAATATTCCTATGTTAAGCACTGCTTATAGGATGCATTGTAGCAATTCAACAACCTCACTTCAACTGTATCTTCCAATCCATCAACTTTACCACTAAGTAGCCCAAGGACAGCAAAGTTATAGAATAGTTCATCACATCCAGTTTCTTCTCTAATTCCCACATCACTAATCCTTTATGCTTTCTGGTAAAAAAAAACTGGGACACTCTGGTAGTTCAGGATGAACATCTATCACCTCAAAGATATCAGCAATAGTTAATACAGGACCTTTCTAGTGTTGGCCTCATCCATCATGTATTACATTAAGACCTGCCCTGTGCCTAAGTGAAATACTGCATGGAAGCCAAAATCACAGAAACATTAAATGGTCTGGTACAGAGGGAAGCCATTTGGCCCATATTACCCATGTTGGTTCTTTGAAAGAGCGATCTAATCGATTCCAATCCTCAGTTCTCTCCCCATAGTCTAACAGCTTTATTTTGTTTGAGTACATATCCAGCTTTATTCTGTAAATTGTTATTCAATTTGGTTCTAACACTCTTTGGGTCCATGAATTCCAGATCTTATCAACTCTCTGTATGGAGCTGTGTGTGTCTTTCTGGTAAAACCTTTAACTTTCCTTACTTTGGTTACTGAACTTTTTAACATTGGAAACAGCTTCTCATTATTTGTTCTATCAAAAGTCTTCAGAATGTTAAACACAGTTCTCTTAACTTTGCTGTAAGAACAACTGCAGTTGTTCTATTCTCTCCACATAACCGAAGTGCTTCATGCTTGGTAGCATTCTAATAAATCTGTGCACAACTGTAAAGCATTGACATCCTGCTTAATGTGAGGTGCCCTGAATTAGCATGGTACTCCAGCTAAGGTTCAACCAGCATTACCAGCATTGGATTAGCCATGATCACATTGAATAACGGGGTAGGCTTGAGGGGCTGAGTGAGCTACTCCTGCTCCTATTTTCTTGTGTGTTACGTAACACATCCAACTAGCATTCCATCATTTTCATACACCCACATTGTGGCCTTGCCTGCTGATCCTATTCACCATTCATTTAGTAAACCTGTTGTGCTTGCCAGAGGAAGTATCCGTGATATTGGTGGACGGGCTTAAAACAGAGAGAATGTCCTTGCTTTTTTTTAAATTCATGCCTCTATTCACCCACCTTAATTTATCCTGCCACCTGGAAAGATTTGTGTGCAATACCAAATCTAGATAGTACACATATAAATGTGTACTATTTCACGTATATTACCTCTCCATGTTGTTCTGTAGCCAGTCCTCCCTGAAAACTATTATCTGTGTTCGTCCCTGATCCTGTCCACGTCATGGAAAGTCTGCCAAGACTCATCAAGCAATACAACCCAGAATTCTTTTAAAAGGTTTATTGAAACCAAGCAACACTACTACTAATATAACGTAAAATGCTATAAATAATTTCTCAAGTACCTCCTCTCACTTCAAAGAAAAACTCTCTTGGACAAACACGATTTCTCTTCTATAAATCCATGTTAGCTTTCATTGACCTGTGTTTTGCAATGGTATTTAATATGGCTCTTGATGAGTATCCCTCAAGAATGTTTCCGTGTAAACAGTAATAGCATAGACTGTCTTTTATGGGCTCATTGTTCTCACTGTGTTTAAACAATTGTGCAACATTTGTCATCTTTCAGTCCTCTTCCATCCCGTATACAATAAAGAGTGGAAGATGGAAATGAATAAAAACCTGCAGATGCTGGAAAACTGAAATAAAACCAGTAACTGCTGGAAACGTTCAGCAGGTCAGGCAGCGGAGTTGACATTTGAGATCGGAGGCCTTTCGTCAGCCAGAGTCCCTGTAATTCCCAGCCTCACTCCTCTCAGTAACTTAGATACCAACCTTTTAAATACTCCTTCATTAAATATGTTATATCCACATTCGCTCCCGCTTCGTCCACTGTTACAATGACTGCATCCTTAATAGGGAGCTAGGTGCAGGGAGCTCGTTTAGTCCATCAGCTGCGCCCTCTACTTCCAAGATTGGGAAGAAAAGGTTCCATTATCAAATTGTCTCTGCATATGATTCATCCAGGTTCACTCGACAAACTGTGACAGTGGCAGCTCAGGCTCCATCATTACTTCATGTTCCTGCCGGTCTTTCGGTGTTTTCCCGGGTGGGAGACTGACGGGATCCCGACGTAAACGAGGAAATTCAGTTGCCTTTTCCCGGGCTGTTACTTCCAGTTTCTTGTTAGTGATGGAACCTGCATCCGGATCCTTACAAGGGAAATGATGAGCAGAGGGCGGGACTTGGGGCACAGAATTCTTAGTCTGGGCGTTTCTGATAGTGGTCTGAGCGTAGAAGGTTCATACTTGCAAATAAAATCTGGTCGGGCACCTTTCCTCCAAGAGCTGAGTACAACTGCACCAGAGCTGTGTCCGTGAATGTACCCAATATTAAAGAAGACCGCCTTCGCTTTTCCTGCCGCTCCTCACTGACAAGTAATGAACAATCTTCAAAATCAATATGCCAGATTTCCCTGACGCCTTTCCAGCGAGATACTCTTAACTCCCATGAAGGCAACGTCCCTCCGAACAATTGCACCAACTTTCAAATTGAATTTTTTGCACTAATATTGGAATTGTTAGTATTTCAAATACACATTTACAATATGTACACTTCCGACGAGAAGAACCCAGTGTTTTTGTGACTCAGTCTGTAGGTTTAGACTAATTTTAGATTTCTTTTGGTGTTAGTATACATTTTTCAGCTTTTTGTATGTGCTGTTCTTAAAGGTGGCCAAATCAATGAATGCGCAAGAAGAACAAAATCTCCATATGGAATGGTGAAATCAAAATCAGGAACTGTGGGAGTTTGCATTTTAGAAATTACTTCAGCGTGACATGATTTGGCAATGAGTCGGCTCCCAGAGGTCCGGTTGTCAGCGCTTCGTGCTCCCACGTACGGTTAAATTGAAAGTAGACGCCGGCCGCCATGGTTACTGGTATTCATACTTGGCCTCCGCAGTTTTATAAATTTAATCAATAACTGTGACGATTTGTTGCTTTCCTCGACCACTGTGGGAAACGAGGCAACGTCTGTCTCGATGTCAAGACGCCGTTGTTAAATCCCATCGGTATAAAAAGACTTTCATGGGACAAGGCACAAACTCAGGACGTCCCGGTGTGGGTTACAATAAATGATGTACTTTTCAAGTCTAGCCGCCGGTGTACGTAAAGTCAATCGGCGCCCTGCAAAGTCCCAGAAGTAGTTTTATAACCACTAGATAACTGTTTTAAAGATGTTGGTTGCGACGTCGGTATTGTCCTGACATAGAGAGATACAGCGTGGAAGCGGGCCCTTCGGCCCACTGAGTCCGTGCCGACCATCAACCGCCCAGTTACACTAATCCTACATTCATCCTAATTTATTCTCCCCATATTCTCATCAACTCCCCCCAGATTCTACCAGTCGCCTACGCAGCAGTAACAATTTACAGTGGCTAAGTAACCTACCACTTTGCATGTCTTTGGGCTGTGGGAGGACACCGGAGCACCCAAAGGAAACCCACATGGTCACAGGGAGAACATGCAAACCCCACACGTACAGAGGTCAGGATTGAACCCAGGTCTCTGGCATTGTGAGGAAGCGGCTCTATGAGCCGCACCACTGTGCTGCCTCCTCATCCTCCATAATTTCCACTACTTGCGATGCAATGCCACTTGACTCATTTTCCTTTCCCTTCCCAGTGCAGCATTCCATGGAGACGATTCCTTCCATGACTCTCTTCGTTCCCATTAATGTCTACTCCTTTTCATTTCCCGTGCCACCGTAGGTGATGCAACACCTGCCCTTTTACCTCATCTCTTCCCACCATCCAAGGACCCAAACACTCCTTCTCGGTGAAGCAGCAATCCCAATTTAGTACGTTTCGCTCTCTGCTCACAATGTGGTCTGTTCTACATTGCAGCCACCAAATACAGAATGAGCGAACACTTTGGAGAGCTTCTCCATTGCGTCTGTAAGGATGACCCTGAGCTTCCAGTTACTTGTCACTTTAATTCCCCACTTTGACCTATTTGCCTTTGGCCTCCTGCTTTGCTCCAACCATGCCCAACACAAGCTCAGAGAACAGCACCTTATCTTCCAGCAAGGTATGTTATACCCTCGGCAATCAACAATGACTTCAGATAACCAGCTTGGACAGTACTGGTGAAAGGTTATGTTTCTCTCCGGAAGATGTGGCTGAATTACTGCGTGTTCTCAGCATTTTCTGTTTTTATGTCAGATTTTAAACGTCAGCGGTCTCTTTGTTTTTCAGATTGCTAGTGATACTTGTGCATTGTAACTGCGAGTTCTCATGTGTTTGCTATCCAAAATATCTCAATCTCCTACCGACCTGCATTTTCCTTTTTTTTAATAAGTCATTTAATAATTGGCTGATATCATGTTAGCTTTCAATGATCCATTATAAAGATTCCCTTACTGGGTACCTCTGTTCTTGCGGCTTCTATGCTTTCCGTTCTGTTTTGACACAACCTTCAGAGGTCCTTGCTCGTTCTTGAAATCTTCCGATAAAACTCATTTGTGTCGGTTCCATGTTATCTGCGTGATTCTAGCAACCCCGCGGACATTTAACCTAATGCATAATCATTGATTGATTGTGTAACTCGTTAGTTAAGGTGCTGATGGACTTTTCGCAGGCTATAGATAATGAGCATATTTTCTTCCACGCTGGTGTTTTACGCTGGGTTTTCAAGCATCAGAAAATTGATATTAATATTCGTGTTTTGTACCACTGAGAGCTGCCATTCCATGCGAAAACAACTTCAAGTTTTCTTTGGAGACTTTCGAGAAAGTCTTTCCGGCTCTCTTCATACCAATAGTTCGTATTACCTCGGCGCAGGTAAAGCACGAGATCAGTTTTGCTAAAATATAGTTATTAATGTAATTGTTAAACTGTGAAAACATTATTTCTCAAAGCTATGTCAGTAACATAAATCAGCTGCTCCAATTGATCTTGTGTTTGTTTGGTTGGATAACAAATGCTCCCAATTTGGTTGATTCTCTTGTTTGAATCTCATCGACTGGGGTGAAGAAAGCAAGGATATTTGGAAGTAAAGGACAATTTGTTGAGTAGGTACGGAGTGCAGCCGTAGGCGCCGCAGTATTTTCAAGTCCTCTGGCTTAGGCACACGCAAGGAAGAGCTGGATGCATTTTGTCCATTACCTTTACCCCAACCATCCACAAGACTTTGAGGCTGATACAGGTTGCCCACAATGGAGGAAAATGCCATATGTCAACATTGATACAAACCACTGACAGCAAGACATAGAACTGTATTTTAAAGAAACAGTTCATCATTCCGCCACAATCGTATCCTGATCTCTCGTCTGAACGTAATTAGAATAAAATATGTTATGTTCTCTTCATTAGTCACCTAATATTACACCTGTTTTTAACCACTATATTCCATTGCGTTTTATGTTTAACCTATTATTTCCCTTGGACAAGATAACTCGAGTAGTTCCTCCATCCAGGAAGCAGCTTAGCTTGTTTGGAGCTATGACATGGCCAAGTTAATGTTCACGTATCTGGAGTTACAGTGACAAGAAACATGGGCCCCTGTGGTTGCTTTGAGCCATTCTGAAAGGGAGTGTGTGACCTCAGAGGCATTTGGATGTAACTTTAGTCCCAGAAAAAATGTGTGGACTACAATATATTAATGAAATAAGTTAAAATGAACGGATACAAAGAGAGACAATACCAAAGAAAACGCTGAGGGTAAGTGAAGATAATGTACATCGATGTGTATAAAATATTGTTTTATTTAGTGCTGCATATTGAATCAGAAAAAAGTTGTGTTAGTTTCGTTGCGGTAATATTGGGATTGGAAGGTCGGAGTGTTCCATTATCTGTCATTGAGTCTCTCGCCTTGAAAACCCGCGAATCTTTCCTCTGCTCCTACATGTGAAAAACAAAAGAGCTGGTCATTGACATCACGAAGGGGGTGTGGTGCACATGCTTCTGTCTACATCAATGGTGCTGAGGTCGAGAGGGTTGAGAGTTTCAAATTCCTAGAAATCTACATTACCAATAGCCTGCCCTGGTCGAACCACGTAGGTGCCATGGCCAAAAAAAAAGCTCACCAGTGCCTCTACTTCCTCAGGAGGCCAAAGAAATTTAGCATGTCCCCTTTGACCCCGACCAATTTTTATGGATGCACCATAGAAAGCATCCTATCTGGACTCATCACGGCTTGGTATGGCAACTGCTCTGCCGGTGACAGCAAGAAACTGCAGAGTGTTATGGACACAGCTCAGTGCATCATAGAAACCAGCCTCCCCTCCATGGACTCTTGTCTATACTTCTCGCTGCCTCAGTAAAGCAGCCAGTATAATCAAAGCAGCCAGTACAATCAAAGAACCCACCCACCTTGAACATTCTCTCTTCTCCCCTCTCCCATCGGGCAGAAGATACAAAAGCTTGAAAGCACGTACCACCACGCTCAAGGACAGTTTCTATCCCGCTGTTATAAGATTATTGAACGATTCCTTAGTACAATTAGACGGACTCTTGTCCTCACAATCTACCGCGTAATGACCTTGCACCTTATTGTCTACCTGCACTGCACTTTATCTGTAGCTATTGCACTTTATTCTGCATTCTGTTACTGTTTTACCTTGTACTACCTCAATGCACTGTTTAATGAATTGATATGTATGAACAGTATGCAAGACAAGTTTTTCACTGTACCTCCGTACATGTGACAATAATAAACCAATTCCAAAATGCAATTGACATTCTCCTAAGAAAACTTCTTAACTCGATGCTTATCATCCCGTTAATATTTCAACGGCAAAGATTAACATTTACATCTGAATGCTCATCCTTTGTCCAGTTTACCTGTAAAATATTCTGAAATATTTCTGACGTTTCTAAATCAAGGCTTAGTATAAGTTAAAATAAAAGAGGGTTTAATATAACATCGGTGTAAATTCAGTAAAAGTATAACCCTGACTATTTTAACCATTTGCTCCGAAATGGTGCATATTGCTTCCTTCAGAAACCGATGATTGCGCTCGGTTACTGTCAAACAGCATCTTTTAACATCCTTTAACGGTCCCAAAATAAAGTCACGGAGAGACCAGCCCATCATTGTCACTAAGAACGAGCTCCACAAATTCGTTGGTACTGCTTCCCAGAAAAAAATGCTAAACTCTTTGAAATTTACAATTTTAAATGTATTTAATCTTTGCCACCAAAATCTAAATGGTTAATGGGCGAGGAATGTGCTGTACAACATTAATTCCACAACATGTGCGAGGTAAGCACTCAACACTTAAAACTCTTCCTAACTGTATGTTAACCAGTAGTTCATCTTTGCAATGTGACTTTATAAGGTTTCCTTTGTCTTTATTATTTGTCAGTAGTTGTTTGAACTAGTTTTAAAAACGTAACAGATGCAGAACACTGTAAATGTTCAATAGTACAGCTTGGGACAGGGGTATGACTCGCCACTGTGTTTTGGCTGCTTTGAATCCTAGATAGATTCCCTCCCCCGTGCTTGAGGGAGCTGTTGAACTATCGCTCGGAAGCCTATGCAGCCAGCAGCTGCCGGGAATATGTCGATTGCGGGGTCAGTGATTAGCTGCTGGCTCTGAAATGTTGACTGACACTAGCTAAGGAGGGCGGAAAAGAAATAGCCTGGCACTTAATTCTTGTGGCGACTTCCTCCCTCCTATCTCAGCCGCATGAAATGGATGCGTCCCAGAGCGCGACCGGACAGGGGATGCTTGAAGATCTGATTCTGATAAAGGAGTTAAGCCGCCTGACATTCCCAGATTGTCCCCCGCCTCTCTAACGAACGGACGGAATTTAATAATGTGGGCAATTTAGCTGACCAGTAGCGGTTTGGGCTTATGTTACACAAAATACAAGTCACGTAACCGACTTACATTCGATATCACTGGTTAACTTACAACGTTATGTGAACCCTGCCGCTAAATCATGGAATCAAAGGATAACAGGAGGGGGCAATTCGGCTCATCATAGTTGCACCAGAGCAACTCACTAATAAGGCAACCCGCCCCCTTCTCCGTAACCTTGAAAAATTCTCCCCATTTTATAGTCATTCAATTCTCTCTTGAAGACCACATTAAAACTTGCCTTCACCACATCTGCAGGCCCTGCATCTCAGATTCCAACCATACACTGCGTCAAAATAAAAATCTTCATGTTGTTCTTCATTCTCTTTCCCATTATTGTATACCTGTGACCTTCAGTCCTCAATCCTTTCACCAATGGGAACAACCTCCCGCCGGCCACTCTGTCCAGACCCCTCATCACTTTATATCCTTCCATCAGATCTCCACTGAGACACAAGAAATTCTGCAGATGCTGGAATCTGGAGCAATGCACAATAAGTGCTGGAGGAACTCAGCAGGTCAGGCAGCATCCATGGAAGGAAATAAACAGTCGACGTTTCCGGCCGAGACCCTCTATCAGGACTGGAAAGGACTCCACTCAAACCTTTCCTCTCCAAATAAAACAGTCCCAGCTTCTTCACTCTAACCACGTCCTACATCCCAAGAACCGTTCTGGTAAATCTCCTCTGAACCCTCTGCTGTATCTCGACATCCTCCCTACAGCAAGGCGGCCAGAACTGAACACAATACTACAGCTGAGGCCAAACCAGTGTTTTATAAAGATTTAGCACGACTTGCCTGCTTTTATAAACTATGCTACTATTGATTTAAAAAAAAGTGTTCTGTATGCCTTATCGATCGCTTCCTCAACCTGCCCTCCACTTACAATGACTTGTGCATCCATAACCCCTGAACCCCTTTACTTTTTATTACCTCGCCTACCAAAATGTGAGGTATATTTCTCCGCATTAAACTCGTCTGCCATGGCCCTGCTCATTCCAAGTTATCACTATCTTCTTTGCAGTTCACAATACTGCCACAGTTTGTGTCATCCACACATTTAGAAATTGGTTTTGCACCCCCAAGTCTATATCATTTATATCGACTTAAAATGTAATGGCCCTAATACCGATCCTATATGAAGCGAACGACCAACTTTATGGAGTACAATAGTGTACTCATGGTGTACTCGCAGTGCCTGTACAGTGTTTGAAAGAGAAAAGTTTGTTCACAAAAATATTCAAAATATGAAAATTTCACATTCCCATAATTAGTCCCATGTTTAAATTAGTTCAAACCGTTTACCAAACAAATTAGCCTGTTATCCGGAAGGGTTGTTCACAGGTGCCAGTGATAGACTTGAGACTTGAGGCTAACTTAGTTTTGACTTTTATAACTGAAGTAAATTACAATTGTTAAACTATTAAACGAAAATAGGTGTTAGCGGATTTCAGGACTCGTCACGTGATATGTTGGTGGGCTCAGGGTGTAGTCACTTTATGCAGCGTTTTATATCAATGTGTGATTGGCACGCTATTAATCACATTGAAACTAAACAGTTAAGTAACACTTGGGCATGTGTTTACTTTCTGAGAAATAGGACCCGATTAGGTCTCTGCCGAACATTAGTCCCATCCATCAGCCAAGAACGCTCCGCCATTGCGGCACAGTCATATTTTGAAAATAACCAAGTTGTTGTGGGGGGGGGGGGGGCGGCGGGGGGAAAGTCCCTAGAAATACATTTAGCACTGAAGTATCACGACTTCATGGAATGAAGTGAACACGGATACACACATAGCCGTGAAAAATCATTCACCAGCGGAAAGTTCTAAAATTGCAATACCTCCGTATGATGCGAACATAAACTACACTCTTGAAAGTCTTTGAAGTAAGACGCGTTTTAAAAGAATTTCTAACTAGTCAGCGATCATTGCTGCGAAATACATCGCAAGGCAGGGTCACCTCGAATTGGTGTTGTGCTTTGAAGGCATGACGCTATGATCCTTTGGGGGTATATTTTTGTTTTGTTTTTCCTGAGCAAGCTGCCTGCTCCACCCTGCTCTGCATCAGAACACTGCCCTACATTATCGCTGAACACAGTCATTATTTTTGTGAAAGGAATTTTAATTGAATCAGACGCCATGCTATCTGTTTGATAAAAGTATTAATACTTTGCTGATAAACCGTTTTATCGGGTGACCCTGGATTATAAATATCAGCGCCAGAGTAACGCGTAAAGAAGTGGATGTGACAATTTCCAAAATTCGATTTGAGCTCATTATCCTAAGAAAAACAGATCAAAACAATCGACGTTAAGTGTGGCTGGCAATTGTTTACGATTAGAGAGATGTAACCGAGTTGCATTTAGTCCAAAGAAATTCACATCTGGCGGAATGTGAAAAAGTATATTTTTTTATGGTCTATTCATCTACAAATTCTGTCAAACAGTAAAAAAGCAATTAATTAACAACAAAATATCCGTTTAAATGCGCAAATTAACAGTGAACACAGCAAATAGGAAAACATATAACTCGTTTAATTAATGTCTCAACAAAGAAATTATTTTCTATGAATGGGCTGTTTAATATCGCGGTTGTTTCTGATCAAACAAACGATCCAAATGTACAAAAAACATCGAAATGTATAAGCATTTCAGTTGCAAAAATTAATATCTTTAATTTTAGAAACAGGTTTTATATTCAAAATGTTCATAAGTGCAATGCATTTTCAATTATCCTACTTTATATATGCAACAAGAACAATATATGATTGAAATCATAACCCGCTGAAAATCAATCTGCATGTATCCCTCTAACGTTATCTACATTTTATTTTAGAATTTAGCAGAAACTTTCCTCAATTAGAAATGAACGCGAACTATCGGTTAGCAATACGTTAGAGAATACGAATAAAGGGAATATTCGACATGTCTCGCAGTTCCCTAAGATTTGGCTCTTTAATTTGATTCTGAGCCCATATTAACTGTAACAATAACCGCCCAATGAATATAGCAAATAGTATTCCTTTACTCTATATTACATCTCATGTCAAAATATGAGGCACATTTCTCCTCATTAAACTTCATCTGCCATGGGCCTGCTCATTCTACCAGCCACGTTATATCTTGCTGCAATTTATCACTATACTCTCTGTAGTTCACAATACTGCCAAATTTTGTGTCATCCACAAACTTTAGAAATTGAGTTTGCACCCCGAGTCTATATCATTTATATACATCAAAAAGTAATGGCTCTAATACTGGTCCTACATTAAGGGAACGACCAAGTTTATAGTAACTTGCTCAATATTATAACTTGATAATTTTGTCAAATGACACCACATTTGATCAATTAACGAGCAAGCAAGCAAGTAGATAAAACTTATACTTTAGCCAAAGTATGAATGGGAATTTTAAATTTCATTCTAATATTCGTTGTCTGAGGAATATTTAGGATGCCAGTGAATTCAGTTGAATATATATGATAGGCGCAGAATCTTTGTCCAGGATGTCAGCCGATGGTCGGATTTGAGCATAACAGAGATTCGCGCTTTAGCTCTCTCTCTCTCTCTCTCTCTCTCTCCTTTTAACTACTCGGCTTCCAATTACTCAGAGAGAAAGACTGATATGCAACTTGACAGTTTCCTTTTCAGAATGCAAACTGAGTGAGGGAGAGATTTCATATCAGCACCTATCACGCCCTATAATCCATGGGACGTTATATCTATGATGATGTCAATCATTAAAACCGCTGCGAGCTGTGTCAGACCACACTCCTCTAAAGAAAAAAATGAAGTCTCACAATTAGCTGATTTGTATTCTTAGAATACAATAAATATTGTGTAGTGTTTAAATCCTAATTATTTGCCATAACGATAGTAAAACCTATTCTGCGAAGAAATTTATTACTGCAGTAATCATTCTCCTAATCAGCGCGCATTAAAGAGAGCCTCTTCAATTTGAAGTACAGAAATAAACAGACAGCTTTAATGTAACCAGTATCTTTTTTGTGATCTGTTTGGTTGAGCCAAACCATTACTTAGAAGCTATTGAAGCAAGTCCGTTATTTCCCCTCTTGGATTCCTGGAGATTGCAGCCACATTAAAACTCCTGTTTTTCACGAAAACATCATTCACTTGACTATTGAAGCTTCCAATATTTGTTAGGTCAATTGAAAGTGCAAGCGCGTTTTCAAAAATTATATAATTCCTTTTTCATTCCACATTGCTCTTAAATGTGTTTTGAGATCGTTGGCCATTTTGTTGTTATTGGGCTAACTCAATACAGAACAGAATAAGGAAATTAACACCAATGCAAATGCTACTGGAATCTACATATATAAAATGCAATCAGATTGCCACTGTTTTCGAAAAGACTGAAGAAGGCAAAACTGTTGTGATTATCTGGGTACCTTCACAATTTATAGAAAAACAGTTTCAAATGAAAAGCTTGGGTTAAATTCACACCACGCTCAATGAACCAAAAGGACCCTCCGCTGCATACAGTCGTGAAAGAATCTCGTTGTTTAGATTTATTTGCTGTCTAAAACTTGCAGTGCATTGTTATTATTGTTGAGGTGAATTTTGTAATATTTATTGTACAAATATTTACTGCATATACCTTTTGGATCTTGTAAAGCTGTATACGTAATGGGATGCCTGTGTTTGTCAACTAAGATATTTATATTCTTTAAAACAACGTCCAAATTTCGAAAACTGCCAAATAATTTTCTCTCGTTAAAGTATAACCTTACGGATTTTTTTTGCTATGTGGATAATTTTGCAGAGAATAAACAAAAATGTACTTTTTTTGATATTTCAACGGTCTTGATGGAAACCAGACACATGATTACACGAGTTTTAAATAAACTGTTTGTCGCTTAATTCCTCAAGTGAAAAAAAACTGGCCGCTTGGTATAAAACCATGTTTGCTCATAGTAACTTGCGACCAATAGAAATCTCTATATTTAACTAGAAGCCTTCGGGCTCTGCCTCTGTTAACGTCAGCTGCTCCTCAACTGAGAAAGCGCCAGTAAAACTTGCGTCATTAAATCAGTAATGTATGTCAGAATTCTCACACGGTCCTCCTAACAGTTTGGGAGAACTTTTGCAAACCAGCGATTATCCCGAGATGATTCCGAGTCCCGCAGCATCGAGCACACCATTCTCTGTAAAGGATATTTTAAATCTAGAACATCACCAGCAAAAACAACGGAGTCCAGATCTCCTGAACGTATCTCTGGACGGTCTACCTTCTTCTTGCATGTTGGAGCCAGTAAATCAGGCCAAATACACTCCCAGCCAAGGCCTTGGAGATGAGGTGATCAAATTCCCTGGCCAAAGGAATCATGCAACACTTTCATCTAGTCTGGATATAAACAATGCCCAGAACTCCAGCGAACTGCGGATGGACTTCTCTTTCCAAAACAACCCTCAAGGTAAGTATGACACTTGGGTGAATACCGTTATTTTCAACGAATAGAACTTCTTCCTTTAGTAATGAATGTTAGATGGTCGGGTGAGGTGGGGGGGGGGGGGGGCTTGGTGGGCAGAAGGACTTTTTCCGTGCTGTATGACATTACGACTATCATTAAAGAACTAATTGTTAATTAATAATAGGTGAAGGAGCTACATAAATCCACACGTCCAAGCTATTAGACAGATGCACGCATGCATGAGATTGATTTGTATTAACCGAACCAATTTAGCCGCGAAATTTCGCTCAGTAAATTCCTGACCTTGATCGCCTTCTCCTTAACTCTGCAATCCAAATTATGTTGAAGTATCTTCAGTGCAACACATTGCGGCCCCCGTGTGTGTTTGGAACCTGCGCCGATATAAAGTAAGGACAGCATTAAATTTGCTGCAGTTTCCTTGATAATTTTAAGTTTGTAGAGAAATAGGGTAATAATTGTTATTAATATGAATTCCCGACATTGATTGTTTATTGAATTGAACTGAGCGATGCAGCAAGTATGGGAGATTAGCGAGTTCACAGTACGGTAGGTACTCAGACCTTGATTATGTGACAGCTCTTGTTCAAACTTCAGGAAGCGGACAGACAATTAACCGGAACTTCAAAAAAAATGTAACTTGTTTAATTTTATTATGGGTCAATCAACGTGGGGTACAAATATTGAAGCAAATGATGCAGGATTGGAAAAGTTGTGGCCTGCCATTTATGGCTATCTCCATTTCTTCCGCAATCCGCAGTTTCGTGCTGAATTTCAGCAAGTTTCAAGCAAAATGTCAAATGAGAACAGAATATCCACTCTGCATAGGTCGAGACTATTTTCTAGCTTTACCTATGCGCGATTCAAAAGAATCTTTGTTTTGTTTTTTTTAATATTCCACGTTTGTGTTAAGATCCAGAAGCAAAACCGATGGAAAAGAGTATAATACCAGGAGGGAAGAAAAATGAAGATTTCGAAGTCCCAGTGCGGAGAATTCGCCGAAAACCGCGGGTCTTGTTTTCTCAAGCCCAGGTCTACGAATTGGAGAGACGATTCAAGCAGCAAAGATACCTATCCGCCCCCGAGAGAGATCACCTGGCAAACGTGTTAAAACTTACCTCGACCCAGGTCAAGATCTGGTTCCAGAATCGCCGATATAAATGCAAGCGGCAGCGCCAGGATAAACACTTAGAGTTTGGCGCATCCCCTCCTGCTCCTCGCCGGGTTGCGGTGCCTGTGTTGGTTCGTGATGGAAAGTCTTGTCTGGGAGCACCCCCTTCATACAGCACCCCATATAATGTTAGCGTCGCCCCATACAGCTACAGTATTTACCCCAGCTGCAGCTCCGGCACCTGTGAAGGAGACTACAGTTGCATGTATTCGAGCATGCCTCCGGTGCAACAAAGTGCCTCTGCCAGTCCTTTTGTCAATATGAGCATGAATTTCAACGTTGGCAACATGAGTTACCCTGCAACACAATCTCAGGCCCACCAAGGCGCAGGGATGTCGGCTTTGCAAGGAAACTTCCATGGAATCAGAGCTTGGTGAAGGTTATAGTTAGCCTGCACTGGCAAACTAGAAGAGGCAGTGGAGTTCATGACTTTAGCACAGATACGAACAATTTTCAATTTATGAATGAAGAGATACATTCTTTTGGAATGGTAAGAAATTTGAATAAAATGCGTGAGGAAAAAGTCGTTTTATTTATTATATTAGTTTAATTATGTTGAGGGGTTGGCCTATTTGTAACGCGTGTGCACGACATATGATTTCCAAAATAAGAAGGCTAATACGTTTGGTTATAGGTTCATCCCAGGCCGATGGTTTGGCTCAGGACTGTATACAATAGTTATAAATGTGTAGTCTCTTGGAATTGCCATCTCAATATCAGAAATATTTTTGTAACCTCCCATCAGTTAATAAAACTATGTGTTAAGGACATGTTAAAATGACTGAAAGTGATAATATTATTTAATTGAAAATGCCGTGTTTAAACCCCGGCAGTTTATGAATAAAAACTGGGATACGTCGCTTCCCAGGATTCAGCAGAAAGCAAGCTTGAGAGAGTTAATAGCTCCTTCATTAAATGTGCGGAATTAAGCATTTCTTTCCCGTCTCAGTTAACTCAGAGCCGACAACCGAATGTATTTAGAAGTTTTGACACGATTGGGTACGACCGGTACCATGTACCTGAAACACTATATATTTATGTTCTTGAGTTCTATCTATAGAGTCGTGTTATATATATTTGCCTGCATTGCACATTCTGATGCACATCAATAGCGACCATACAAGTTTCAGATAGGCTCTCAGTCAAGAAGACCGGTTAACCAATTACTGACCGAATTCCAGAAAGGTGAGGAACTGAATGATCTTGGTGATGGGAATGTTGTCAATAAGTGAATTATTAGCAGCAAACTACATAACAAATCATACTCGGCAAAAGCTGGTCCCTTTGGCCTTGATAGCATTTCTCTTGCAGCTTCCAAAGGTCTTTAAAATCTCAGCAAAATTGATCCATCCCCTCAGCGGGCGCTTTCTTCGCAGTGGTTCCGCTGCTGCCGCCAAAAATCCAGATCCTGATAGAAGTCTGTGTGGTCACCGTATTGTTTAATAGAGCAAACGTTTGTTGATCTCCCAGAAGAGAGTTCATACCTTAAAGTTAAAAGAGCAGGAGTTAAAAGAGCAGGAATTGTGGGCACTTGTGGAAAGAAAACTCTGTGGACTCCAGCGATTTTCTATCCCATAAAACAGTACAAGGTGGGCCTGTTTCGGAAGGACCTTGCCCTTTTGTGGATTTGGCTTTAGGTTAATTTCTCTATGGCAATACTCTTATCATCATAATGCTTAATCGCCATTGTCCATGACCAAGAAAAACAATACACCCCTGCTTAATAATACAGGAAGCTATGGATGCCACAGATGGTTTAACTATGTGGCATAGAGACGAATTTGAATTATATTATATATAGCAGTACGTCTGGTAGAATCGACTTTTTTCAATACTTTTAAGAAATACGCCGACTTGATTATGCTTGATTATGCTTAAGGCAGGATAAGTAATTGCAGTCGAACTTCTTAAACTGCTCGGCCCCCAACATTTTGACGCATTCGAACTTCGTTTTTAAAGTTGGCACCCTAGTCAATGATCAGTGAGCGCATCATAAATTAGATAGATTAGTTTTGTCAGGCAGTGGTGCTTATTTTGTGCGGCGTCTTTTGCTCTAGACCTGATCCGCCGCTATCATTTATAGAAAATCCCCAAAGCGCCCAGTAAGTGTTCTACAAATGATTGAATCATGCCTCACCGTGCTGTAATCTCTTATGCGATCCTTCCCCGGAACAGATTATCTGGCTTTTATTGTTATACGTCAGTTGTGCGAATCGATATTCTTGTGGGAAACGTGGCTGGGAAATACTGGAGAAATCACAATTGTAAACTTGTCTGTACTTGGGATGTTGAAGGCTGTTAGTTCTCATCATTCTCTCGACTATTGGTCAGCAACAACCGTCAGTGGGATCTCACTGTCAGTTGTAATGGAGCTAATGGAGTAAACAGGAGCGGCGTCAGCTTGTCGGTGCCTGGAGAAAAAAAATCTCTTTTATCACACTCATAATCCTGTTTGTATTTATTCAGGGCGGCATAAACTAAACAAACCATTTGCCGGAGTAGATATCCACTCTGTTATTTTCGGATGTCTATTAAACGTTAATCCAAGGGGAAGCTTTCAATTTAGCTGGATAATCTGGGCAGACCGACAATTGCTAGGACCTATTTTTTGAAGTGAAGCGCAAGTGATTGCTCTAAATTATTAAGAAATGAAACTCACTGACAATTTCCCTCTTGCTAAAGGACCAGAACTAAACTCTTCGGCAAGCATCCATAAATATGGACCGCCATTTAAATGTATAACCCACAACAATGACTGAACATTAAAATAAAGCAAGTGCACATGAAGCTGTTCTGTAATGGGTTAAACCCAAACTACACAAAGGTAAGGACAATGCGTGCGTTTCTGTTATCGTTGTCCCGACCACAATAATGACACTAGATTTGAGGGCATAATTATTGAGTGGCGCGCTAAGCAGTATGACAGCCCATTGCGCACAATTCAGGCTACTTCCTGAAAGCTGTCACTAACTCTCAATAACGTTGCTTCCCTCTTGATAACCTTTAGGAGGTCGCGATACCTTTTTACAAAATGCTATTCACTCTGTCGCCAAATCATCTATCAGTGAAGAGCAAGCGAATGTTGCGGACCAAACGCTATTGGAATGTCCCTTTGGCTCCGCCAGCTTCTCAGGGTTTTGCACTCCGAAAAAAAACCTGCTCAAACGTCTTTATACAGTGGCTTTCATTCGCTTTTTGAACAATTGCGGACACACTGTTTAACATAAAACGATTAGGAAAAGTGGTGAAATGCCCACTCTTATTTTTAATTAATTGTTATTATCCCATTCCGTTTTATGGGAGGAATTAGGGCTAAATTTTGTCGCAGGTTTAAGAGTGGCTGTCGTAGGGGTGGGGGGTGGGGGGGGGAGGAATATTAGTTGAATTGATAAATTTTACAGTGTACATGCAATATTGGGAGCAGCATCTCAACTCAGTGGCATAGAACTAACGGCTGCTGGCTATTACTCAATACACACCGCAAGGAAAGCTGCTGTCCATGGCAGTTACATCTAAAAATCCAAAAGTAAATGAAGGCCTGCTCCTACACAATCTGGGCTGTTGCAGAATGGCAGGTGCAATCAATATGGGATCAGTGATTTGATGTGATTCATTGTTTCCCCTATTCTCAATGTAAAAACATTGCTGAATGAGGTGTACTAGGCTAACAAATTACTGAGGTACCATTGGACAACCTTTGAGGCTCTGTATGTGTGGATTGTCATCTCTTCAGAATAAAATTTTAAGGTGATTGAAGGAAGATATAAGAGGGACGTCAGGGGTAAGATTTTCACACAGAGAGTGGTGGGTGTGTGGAAGGCACTGCCAGCAGAGGTTGTGGGGGCAGATATATTTGGGACATTTAAGAGACTGATAGACACATGAATGATAGAGTAATGGGGGTCTATGTGGGAGGGAAGGGTTAGATAGATCTTAGAGCAGGATAAAATGTCAG
The DNA here is from genome assembly GCF_009764475.1 of Pristis pectinata. NCBI lineage: Eukaryota > Metazoa > Chordata > Chondrichthyes > Rhinopristiformes > Pristidae > Pristis > Pristis pectinata. The sequence continues at coordinate 81,580,099 of NC_067406.1, forward strand.
CACAACATTGTGGGCCATTACTGTGCTGTAATGTTCTCTGTTCTATGTTCCAAAATTCCCTTTGCCTCAGAGTAAAATTCGCAAATTAGTGTTTGTTCTTAACTTCCACCTTTATGTCACAAATCCAAATTTATATTTTGTATCTGTAAAATGTTTAACAATTTGAATAAATTGATGCATTTTACTTCTCAGTTTGCAGGTGTACGACTTCTTCAGTCTGGTTTATAGCTCAGCCGGCTTGATAACATTACTCTTGCTGAATTCCACAGATCCCCTGTACCTGGTTGTGAATCAGGTCTGTAATAGGAAAATCTATGCCATAGAGTCCACTTGGCCTGTCCAGACAGATTTCTTGAAGGTCAACAGTGAGATCCATCTCTTGACTGCTATCAGGAATATTCATGCATCCAATCATCTCCTAATTGATTGTTCTTCCTAAGAGTAAGGGGTGAAGTATATTTTCCCCTGAAAGGTTATATTAACCATTTGCTTGTTCTCTTTCAGAATGTTACTGAACTTCTGAGCATTCAGACCAGAGTGTCAAAGCACCTACATAAATCAATCCTACCATCCCAAATCAGATCCAGAGCAGCAGTTTGGATTAAATATGAGTGTACAATATTGTGGTGAAATGGCGTGCGATTGCTTTTAGACTTGGTATTAGCCAACATTTAGAAAGAGATCCATGATGTGCTATTAAGTAATAAGTATTTTGAGATTATTCATGGGACAAAAATACGTGTTTTAAAGTGTTTGTATTCATATAGCACCTAGGAGGTTCTAGGCTCCATCCTCAGAGGGAGTGCCAGAACTGCTCCCAACATTCCAGGCTTTGGAACATTGTAACCAACATTCTGCGCTGTTTTGTTCTGGTCCATTGGATAAAATGAAAAAGACCAGGTTCTATATTAGCACTTTTTGTAACTTTTGCATCTGCACATAACACGCTAATGAGCTGGACCCTGTGTCTTAAGACATCTGCTGTTTCTTGCTAAATCACCATTAAACAGTAATCTATTACAACTCCTTTGGTCTAAAATTTTCCCATTTGCCTCTGTGGATTTTCATATGCAACACATTTGTCTAGTGGTTTAACCTATTAATATTGCTTTGTATCTTTATGCTTCCATTTACACTTTATACAATGCTGCCTGTCATTCCATTGTTAGCAAACCTTGATACATAACTTTTGAAATATAATTAATGTTTGAGGCCCCAACAAGGTCACTGAAGGAAATCACTTGTCAAATTCTTCCAGTTAAAGAACCTGTCCCCAATCTCTATCTTCTATTTCCTGCCACTCAAGTCATTTTCCTAACCAGGTCAATAACCTACCTCCAACATAACTTTTGCTGACAGTTTCTAAGAGAATCTGCTCAAGTATATATATATATACACACACACTTATATATATATATATATATATATATATATATATATATATATATACAAGTATATATATCTATAGTAATTTCCATGTCCCCCACTTTCGTCATCTCTTCAAAAACAATCAGTTATATCAGGCATGATATAAACTTTACAAACTCACACTGGCTATCTCTGACCAGCTGAACAATTTCAAGGTGACCAGGCACCCTATCTTTAATTATAAACAAGTAATTTCTTGACAGCAGATGTTAGACTTACTGGATCATAAAGCTTTGTTTCCATCTTTCATCTTAAATGTCAGATGATGTGCACAATTTTCTAATCCAAAGGAATGTTTTTGATTCAATAGTTATGGGATTTGCAATATTCTGGAACATTTTTTAAAAATTATTCCTGGGATGGAAACCATTTAAACCTGGAAATTTTTCACATTTTAGTAAGATTTGTTCCTACATTACCATTATCTTGTTTGCTTGAACTTGATGAGCTCTATCTCTGACAGAATATTTACTTTACTTGGAATATTTATTTTCCTTGGGAAGTCCAGAATGCTCTCTCTTTCTCTGCTGTCAATGTTAATGCAAAATAGTTAATCTATTTATCTGTCATTTTGCTTATTTTCACTTATAACATTCCCTTTGTTGGTTTTCAAAGGGGCCTACATTGCACCTGCTTTTCCCCAATTGTAAAATAATTTTGTGTTGATTTAATGTTCCTTGCTTATTTTCACACTCCATTTTTGTAGCTCCTGCTGATTTGTCACCTTTTGTTGTTGTTTGTATCCCTCCCAGTTGTGCGTTTTCCCAATAGTATTATATCATTTAACTCTTTAGATATCTATCATTGCTAATTTTGAACAATGCTCTTGTTTTTTAGGAGTATAAAGTAGTTCCATATCAAATTCAATTGAACACGATGAACATATTTCACTGATCTGCTGATCTTTGCCCTGGGAACAGACTTGCCTGATTTTCCATGGGCAGCCTGCATTGTTATTCAGGTACATAACAGGGGAAATATTGCTTCACAAAGTTTGAGGCCAATGAGTGCATATCTGAAGCAAAATAATTTACTTTAGAAAAGTTGATTATTATGGGATATTTGACCTTTTCCAAATAATTCAAGAGAAGCATTTTCTGAAATATTTTTGAAATATTAAATTCCTGCATTTTTCGTTCTTTAGTTTTGTTGTTTAATTGAGAAAGGAAAATACCATTCTAGGTAACAGAAATGTTCATTAGTAGATAAAGGGATAAAGATATATGTGGTGGGATTTCTTTTGCTATTTAAATGAATGATAGAGATAGACTTGAAATTCATTTATGCTGAAATGTTGCTGCACAGGAGACAGACACCAGTTTACTATTTGTGAGTGATTTTAATGCATGTACACCCTGTCAGAATTCATATATCTAAGTAGCATCCATCCAATGTTTATGTGCGGCTGTGCATATGAACAGCAGGTGAACCATGAGCTAAACTACGCAATGTGCGATTTTGGCTGATGCTCTTCATGTGCCAGTTCACAAGCAGAACCACTTATGGAAACAATGAAGTGGCCTATGAACTGCAATATGCAAGCTCCAATTTCTTAGATGCTGGATTAGAAATTATGGTAGGAGAAGTGGAGATTTAGGAGTAGAGCAATCACTCTACTCCCCAAACAAAATGAGGTAGAAGGCTTTGCCTGAGTAATAATCATAAATCTGATCCTTTATTATTTCTGAACAGAATCTATTGAAGACTTCTGTAATGGAATCCTCAACAAAGTTGTAATGAAGTTTATCATTTGAAGTCACATACCAAGAAGGTCTGCTTCTTTCTGTCATGGTCCACTTTTCTGTTTCTATCCATTTTCAATGTAGCAAACAACTATGTTACATGTATGTTGCATAGTGATTGCCTGTTGCATGCCCTACTTACCTAATGTGTGCCACGTGTGCTGGGAAGTCATGATTGCATTCAGGGATCAATTTGACTCTGCAGTCCAATCACACGGTGCATCAATAAACAATTAATCTGTCATTGAATTTCTCAACCAGGTCTTAAATTCCCAGTTACGATCTCCCGGGTGTCAGAAATGGCATATTATGAGTAGCTGGTCCTTGAGAAGCACTGGTAGGACTGCATTTATTGGCCTTCTCTTAGAAGAGTAGTGATGAGCCTTCTCATTGAAATGCTGCACTCCTTGCAGATAACATTGCTTCTAAATCAATGTTACTTAGAGATTTCCAAGATGTTGACTCAGCGATGATAATAATAGGACACTGGACATGAAAGTCCAAATGGAAGTGAATTTGGAGGAGGTTGTGTTCACATGACATGTCTTTTTAGATGAAAAGGGAAATACAGACAAATAACTTTGATGAGTTGTGCTGTGCTGTCAAAAGATCATTCAAACTGTGGACATCAGTATTGGACGGATGGATATTAAAACTGGTGTTTTAACTGCATGACAGTTTTGGCTTGTAATTTGTAGACAGTTTGTAAGGAAATGAGCCACTCAGGGCAGAGTACATGATAGTATTAGTGGGAGATCTTTAACTTCCCAAATATCAACTGAGCCGTTCACAGTGTAAAAGGCTTGGACGGAGTCGAATTGTGAAATGTGTCCAAGAAAGCTTCCTTTATCAATATATAGAGGGACCTATAAGAGAGGGTGCGACACTAGACGTCCTCCTAAGAAATAAGGTAGGGCAAGTGGCAGAAGTGTCCGTCAGCGAGTACATTAGGTCCAGTAACCATAACTCTATTAGTTTTAAAATAGCTATAGTGAAGGATATGACTAGTTCACAGGTTAAGGTCCTGAACTGGGTGCAGAGCAAATTTTGGAGCCATTAGGTGGGATCTTGCAGAGGTTGATTAGGCAAGCTTATTTGCAAGGAAAGGAGCATCTGCCAAGTGAGAGGCTTTTAAAAGTGCGATGTCAAGAGTTCAGACTTGCATGTTCCTGTTAGGGTGAAGGGCAAGCCTGCAGGTTTTGGGAAACCTGGCTGACGAGCGATATTGAGGCTCTGGTTAAGAAAAAAATGGAGGCATACATTGCCCATCAGCGATTAGGAACTAGTGAATCTCTTGATGACTACAAGGAGTGTAAGAGTGCACCTAAGAGAGAAGTTAGGAGGGCAAAAAGAGGATATGAGAGGGATCTGGCAGGCAAGGTAAAGCAAATGTCAAGAGATTCTATAGATAATTAAGAGTAAAAGGGTGGCTAGGGAGAGAATAGGTCCCATTAAAAATTAGCATTGCTGTTTGTGTGTGAAACAAAAGAAAATGGGAAAGATTTTTAATGAATATTTCTCTACAGCTTTTACTGTGGAGAAAACAATGGAAGCTAAGGAAGTGGGGGAAATGAGTGGTGATGGACGTGGGGGACAGTAACCATTGCTCCATAACCTTTAAAATTGTCATGGACAGGGACAGGTGCAGAGAGGACAAGAAGATATTTAATTGGGGAGGGGCGAACTATGAGTCTTTAAGGAGAGAACTTGGGAGTGTAAAGTGGGATGTCCTTTTTGAAGGGAAATGTACCATGGAGATGTGGTCAATGTTCAGGAATCTTATGCAGGATGTTAGGGATAAATATGTCCCGGTGAGGCAGAGAAGGAATGGCAGGGTGAAGGAGCCGTGGGTGACGAGAGAGGTTGAACGACTAGTTAGGGAGAAGAAGGTAGCATACATAAGGTACAAGCAGCAAAATTCAGACAGGGCCCATGAGGAATATAGAGTAGCGAGGAAGGAACTTAAGAAAGGGCTGAGGAGAGCTAGAAGGGGACATGAAAAAGCATTGGCGAGTAAGGTTAAGGAAAATCCCAAGGCCTTTTTCACATACGTGAAGGGTAGGAGGATGGCTCGGGTAAAGGTAGGTCCAATTAAAGACAAAGGTGGGAGAATGTGCCTGGAGGCGGCGGAAGTGGGAGAAGTTCTCAATGAATACTTCTCTTCGGTATTCACCAAGGAGAGGGGTCTTGATGATGTGGAAGGGAGTGTTGGTAAGGGTAATGTTCTCGAGGTTGTAGATATCAAGAGAGAGGATGTGTTGAAGTTGTTAAATAATATCAAGACAGATAAATCTCCAGGGCCTGACAGGATTTTCCCCAGGCTGCTTCGAGAGGCGAGGGAGGAGATTGTTGAACCGCTGGTAAGGATCTTTGAGTCCTCGTTGTCCACGGGGATGGTGCCGGAGGATTGGAGGGTGGCGAATGTTGTCCCCTTGATCAAAAAAGGTAGTAGGGATAGCCCAGGGAATTACAGACCGGTGAGCCTTATGTCTGTGCTGGGTAAGCTGTTAGAAAGGATTCTAAGGGATAGGATCTATGACCACCTGGAGAATCATGGACTGATTAGGGACAGCCAGCATGGCTTTGTGAAGGGAAGATCTTGCCTCACAAGCCTGATAGAGTTCTTTGAGGAAGTGACCAGGAAGATTGATGAGGGTAGTGCGGTGGATGTGGTCTATATGGATTTTAGTAAGGCGTTTGATAAGGTACCTCATGGTAGGCTTCTTCAGAAGGTCAGAGGCCAAGGGATCCAGGGAAGCTTGGCTGTATGGATTAGGAATTAGCTTGCCTGTAGAAAGCAGAGGGTTGTGGTGGAAGGAGTGCCCTTGGATTGGAGGGCAGTGACTAGTGGTGTCCCGCAGGGATCGGTTCTGGGACCTCTACTTTTTGTGATATTTATAGATGACTTAGATGAGGGGGTGGAAGGCTGGGTTAGTAAGTTTGCGGACGACACTAAGATCGGCGGTGTTGTGGATAGTGTGGAGGGCTGTCGGAACTTACAGAGGGATATTGATAGGATGCAGAGCTGGGCTGACAAGTGGCAGATGGAGTTCAATCCGGAGAAGTGTGAGGTGGTATACTTTGGAAGGACAAACTCCAGGGCAGAGTACAAGGTAAATGGCAAGGTACTTGGCAGTGTAGAGGAGCAGAGGGATCTGGGGGTTCATATTCACAGTTCACTGAAAGTTGCCTCACAGGTGGATAGAGCAGTTAAGAAGGCCTATGGGATGTTAGCTTTCATAAATCGTGGGATTGAGTTTAAGAGCCGCGAAGTGATGATGCAGCTTTACAAAACTCTAGTTAGGCCACGCTTAGAGTACTGTGTTCAGTTTTGGTCGCCGCATTATAGGAAGGATGTGGAGGCATTGGAGAGGGTGCAGAGGAGATTTACCAGGATACTGCCTGGATTAGAGCATATGGAATATGAGGAGAGGCTTAAGGTGCTAGGGCTTTATTCACTGGAAAGGAGGAGGATGAGAGGAGACATGATAGAGGTATATAAAATATTGAGAGGAATAGATAGAGTAGACAGCCAGCGCCTCCTTCCCAGGGCACCAATGCTCAAGATGAGAGGGCATGGCTTTAAGGTTATGGGTGGGAGGTTCAGGGGAGATGTCAGGGGGAGGTTTTTCACCCAGAGAGTGGTTGTTGCATGGAATGCACTACCTGGGGTGGTGGTGGAGGCAGATACATTGGACAGGTTCAAGACTTTGTTGGATAGGCACATGGACGAATGTGAGATAGAGGGATATGCGGGAGAAAAGGGTTAGATAGTGTGAGGGTGGTTTGATGGACGGCACGACATGGTGCGCCGAAGGGTCTGTTTTGTGCTGTATGGTTCTATGGTTCTATGGTTCTATGTCTTAGACCACATACAAATTAGCAGGGAGGAGATATTGGTGACCTCAAGATGCATTAAGGTGGATAAATCCCCAGGGCCTGACTGAATGCATCCTCGGACCTTGTGGGAAGCTAGGGAAGAAATTGCAGAGGCCTTTGCATAGATTTTTGCTTCATCTCTGGCCACAGGTGAAGTTCAGAGGACTGGAGAGTGGCTAATGTGGTACCATAGTTTAAAAAGGCTGAGCAAGAACAAGCCAGGAAACTACAGGCCAGTGACTCTCATGTTGGTGATGGGTAAATTGTTGGAGGGGATTCTGAAGGACAGGATCTACCAACATTTGGAGAGACAGGGGCTGATTCAGGACAGTCAGCACAGCCTTGTCCATCAGAAGTCGTGTCTGACAAATCTCTTGGAGTTCTTCGAGAACATAACCAAGAGGGTAGATGAGGGTAGGGCAGTGTATGTTGTCTATATAGACTTTAGCGAGGCCTTTGACAAGGTCCCTCATGGCAGGTCCCTGGAAGGCTAGACCACATGGGATCCAGGAGGAGACAGCAGATTGGATTCATAATTGGCTCAGTGGTAGGAAGCAGAGGGTGACAGTCAAGGGTTGTTTCTCAGACTGGCGGCCTGTGTCTAGAGGTGTGCCACGGGGTTGGTGCTGAGACCTTTATTGTTTGTAATTTATATATACCATTTGGATGTGAATGTACAAGACATTGTTAGTAAGCTTGCAGATGATACTACAATAGGTGGTTTTGTAGACAGTGTAAAAGGTTATGAAAAATTACAGGGAGATCTTGATCAGCTGGGTATGTGGGCTGAGGAATGGCAAATGGCTTTCAATCCAGAAAAATGTGAGCTATTGCATTTTGGGAGATCAAAGTAGAGTAGGACTTATACATTGAATGGTAGGGCCCTGGTGAGTATTATGGAACAGAGGGACCTAGGAGTGCAAGTCCATAGTTTGCTGAAAGCTGCATCACAGCTAGATAGGGTGATGAAGAAGGCATTTGGCATGCTGGCCTTCATCAATCAGGGCACTGAGTATAGGATTTGGGGAGTTATGTTGCAGTTATATAAAACATTGGTGAGGCTGCACTTGGAATATTGTGTACAGTTTTGGTCACCCTGTTGTAGGAAAGATGTTATTAAACTAGAAAGAGTGCAGAAAAGATTTACTAGGACAGTTCCTGGATTTGGGGGCCTGAGTTACAAGGAAAGTTGCATAGACTAGGACTTTATTTGCTGGAACGTAGGAGATTGAAGGATGACCTGATAGAGGTTGATAAGACCATGAGGGGCATAGACGGTGAAAGCACATAGTCTTTGTCCCAGGGAGGGGTTGCTAAAAACAAGAGGGCATTGGTTCAGAGGTGAGAGATTTAAAAGGGACATAGGGGGCAGCTTTTTCATGCAAAGGATGGTGCGTATTTGGGATGAACTGCCAGAAATAGTGATTGAGGCAGGCATATTAGTAACATTTAAAAGCCACCTAGATAAGTATATGGATGGGATAGGAGAGGTTTAGAGGGCTATGGGCCAAACACAGGCAGATGGGACTAGCTCGCTGGGCTACACAGTTGGCATGGATGAGTTGGACTGAAGGGCCTATTTCCGTGCTGTATGACTCTATGACTGGCCAACTCTGCAGCTTTTGTATTGACACGTTATGTGTTTCAGCCTCTGGTCATTAGAAAATCTTAAGATATTAATAGTAGGGATCTTAATAATGACAGTATTATCAAAAGGCAAAGGATAATGAGCTTTCTCTTGTTCAACAAGGTAATTATCCACAGCCAATCCAAACCAATGTGTTATCTTGGTTCAGCCATAGTCTGGCATGAGCTACTTCATTACTAGACATGTTAAGGTGATAAATATAGCATAAGCATAAATGATACTGGCCTAAAATGACTAGTGTGCTGGTTCAGTGTATATGATTGCATTTTTTTGCACTTTATATCTAACATAGTCTGGTGACTAGAGACTAATAATAGGGCAAGAGTGGATAACTGCATACCAGACAGTCTTTCTGAATTCTGGCCTGCGTGAGCTCAAGAGAAGAGAGTTGTCTCTAGTGAAAAAAGTTTGGTTAAACTATGTATCTGTCTTATGTCCAAATACTTTTTAAACACAAATTTCTGATAAGAAAATCGCAGTTTGTTTTAAATTGCCTGTTCACTTATCAAGAATATGCACTTTTGAGAAATTCAGTGCAAGATGCTAAGGTTTCTTTGTCATGCAATATGCTTTCAATAGTAACTAGTAGAACACCAAAAACATGAGTAGTTTTGAATATTATTGTATTTACATTATTGCTGGGTAGATAATACAAATTGAAATGTAATGATATATCTTTCTGAGAAATTAAATTGTATACTATACATACTACATACTTAGGCAAAAACAGATATCTATTGAACTGCAACATGAAAAAGGGTGTAAGGTTCAAAATGTAAAATTAACCCTCATTACTTGCTGATGCAGGCTGAAATCTCAATAACATGATTTCATCAACCAACCAGCTAATTATGCCAATGCTGACCTCAGGGGAAATATTTTGTGAGTTGCTAACTGTAATTAGCTAATCAATGCTGCTTAATGTCACATCTGCACCCATTAAAGTGGAAGTGCTTTTTGGGTGAATCCAGCTTGGATACTTGGAACTTGCAAGCTCTGTGGTCCTTGGAGCTTGCATGAAGACATGGCTGATTGTGGGAGAGAGTGGACACACTGAATTTCTGATATAACTTTGGAGACTTGGTAAACAAGGTGGAGAGAAGGAGAAATGTCGTCTTCCTTCTGGAGACCAGGAAGTCTTTCAGGTCGACAGTGCAACAGCAATAGGAAAAGAGTAACATGAGCAGCAACGTCCAAAGACATGGCACAATGCTGTGAGATGATGGACAACCTGACAGGAATGATCAAAGTCAGTGGAAACATCATCAAGTCCCAACGGCTGTGACAGTACCGTCATATACTCTTCAATGCCCCATCACACAACTACCAGTATTCTCTATCATTTAGTGTTCATACCTAACAATCTTATGCCCAATGTACACTACTTTTAGTTTCACGCCCACATCACAACTTATACACATTAAAATCTTTCATAATCCAAACACTGCACTGAAATAGGGATCAATGAAGTTGGTGGCATGCTTACACCTGATCCTCCTTCTCACTTCTCACTTCCCCCAATCACTGAGCAAGGTAACAGGGAGGCTGCAATTTATCTTTATTTTTTTAAAAAAGCCTTTAATAGCATAACCCCCAGAGGCTAGTGAGTAAGGTCAGAGAATTAGCAGACAGGGAACAAGTAGGGGAAGGGATGGTTAGATGCTTTAAGCAGAAAGCATAGGAATAATGAATGTCTTTTCACATCAAAAGAGGTTGGATAATGGTGTTCCACAGCATCAGCACTGGTAGCACCACGTCCACAGATCACATTATTGGTTCAGTCCCTGGACTCAAAAGCACAATTTCTGAATTGCAGCTGATACCAAACTGGAGGCTTAGTCAAGTCTGAGGTAAACTGGGGCAAATTGTGGGTGTACAGCAATAAACTTGCAGGATAGGCAATCAATTGGTAAATAAAGATCAACACAGATAAACGCCAGGGTGACATTTGGAAAGAGGATTAGAATGACCATTTATCATTTGAATGATTTGAGTCCAGGTAGGGTTGGGGGAACAATGAGATCTTGGAGCACAAATAAACCAATCACTAAAAGTTGCACCAAAGGTTGGCAAGGCCATAAAAACCAACCACGAGGGTTTATTTCTAGAGGGATAGAACTGAAAACTTGGGTAGTTATGCTCATTCTGCATCAAACCACAGAACCACATACTATTTTGGTCACCATTCACGAAAAGGAAATATAAGTACCAAAGAAGGTGTAAAGAAGATTTACAAGGATGATACGAGAAATGGATGGGTATCCATGTCAGGAAGGGATGAACAGATGGAGTCTCCTTCCTCATGATAAAGGAATGCTAAGTGATCACCCGATGAAGTGTACTGAGAGGGTGAATGCATTAGGGTTAAGGCATATTGTTCAACGATAGTTGCCAAGAAATCCAACAGAGAATTCAGAAGAAACTTCCTTACCCAAAGATGTGTGAGAATGTTGATCTTGCTACCACAGGGAGTGATTAAAGTAACGAGTATTAATACGTTTGAGGGGAATTGGGACAAGCATAGGAGGGAGAAGGGAATGGAGGGTTATGTTGACAGATGTGGAAAATTCAGAAGGCTGTTTGAGTGAGCACAACTGCAGAGATGGCCTGGTTGGACAGAATGGCCTGTTTCTAAGCCATATATCCCAGATGATCCTGGGAAAACTCAATCTCTTCCAATCTGCAAACTTCAGATAGGAAAGGTACGCACCTCATACTTGCCTCCACTTCTTTTCTTTCTTCACAACCCAATTCCTCTACTTTTCTTCTTACAGATAAAAAGGAGCTCCCAACGACTTGTAAGGTAAACAGATATAAAGCTTGGTAAATCATGAATTTTTTTCTAGGGCAGTTGGAGGAGTTGGGAAATGTTCAATAACTTTGTTTTTTCACAAAGAACTGAGCAGAATTTATTATGGGTGCAATTTTTATGAATTAAAATTATTTTGTGGCAGAAATGAGAACTGTTCGCATTTATTCTGTGTCTTATCAAAACTTATGATTGCTTCTCCTCTTTTGAAATTTGGAATTTAGCACAAAGTCTGCAGGAACCCGACTTCCTAATTCCATAACCATTGTCACCATGGAAAACCAATGCTACCATTGCTCTAATCCCAGACCAGTGATTGCTTGGAGCTGCTATCTGTACCTTCTCTTTAAAGAGCTGATCACAATAATGTTCAACTCCTACAAATATTTAACTGCTATTTCCAGCAGATCCTTCTGGCAGGGTACTGAAGTTGTGAGGTAAAATACCAGCATTCACAACTAGCAAGGAGTTGCTGGCACTTGCTATGGAAGTTTGTGAGCCTGCAAATGGGGCCACACCCTGGAGTCATTACCTAGGACATGGAGGTTAGAGGTATTGGCAGAGGGAAGGGGAGGGTAGGTCAGGCTGAGCAGGGAAGGGCAGCTCTTCCTTTTCCCACATTTTGCTCTTACTCACTCATCCTGGCTGTGGTTATTTTAAATTTACCTCTTGTTGGGACAAGTGAGGCAAAGGGTTTTCTTTATTTGAAAGAATGGACAAGCACTCCCAGGTCAATACAACCATATTGTTGGGAGCAGAAGTGACAACTGTCTCTCACTTAGCCAGTCAGTGCATGAAACTCCACATTAATCCTTGTACAGTGGAAGTTGTGGTTCAGCGTCCACATGCTCCCTTTGGCACTGTAAACATACTTCCCATTACATTCACATGGACTCTATTGTATTGTAGGAAATTCTCAAATTTTGCTTTTTCGTCTTAATTAACCATGCAGCAAGCATGAAACATCAAATCATATGTTATCAGAACAGCATCAAGCAGATGCTGAGCTTCAAGACCATCCTAATTCTCAATGCTCTGACCGATGAAGGCAAGCATACTGTATGCCTTCTTCACCACCCTGATACACTGTGTTGCCACTTTCAGGAAACTATGTACTTGCACCCCCAGATCTCTCTGTTCTACAACATTCCCCAGGGCCCGCCATTCACTGTGTGTGTCCTGCCCTGGTTTAACTTCCCAAAATGCATCACTTTGCACTTATCTGAGATAAATTCCACCTACCATTCCTTGGCCCATATTCCCAGTTGAGCTAGATCCTGTTGTAACCTTAGACAACCTTCCTCACTTATCCTCTATACTGCCAATTTTGGTGTCATCTGTAAACTTACTAATCATGCTACCTACATTCTCATACGAATCATTAAGATATATATAATGAGAAACAACAGATGACCCGGCACCAATCCCTATGGCACACCACTGGCCACAGGCTTTCAATCTGAAAAATAACGCTCCACTACCATCCTTCCACCTAGTCAATTTTGTATCCAATTGGTAAACTCATCCTGAATCCCATGTGATCTAAGCTTCTGGATCCACCTATCATGTGCGGCCTTGTTAAAGGCCTTGTTCAAATCCATGTAGACAACACCTAGCTTTCGTCAATTCCCTTGGTCACCTCTTCAAAAAACTCAATCAAATTTGTGAGATTTCCACACACAAAGCCATGTTGACTATCCCTAATCAGCCCTTGCCTTTCCAAATGTAGATAGATCCTGTCCCTCAGAATCCCCTCCAGTAACTCTCCCACCACTAATATTAGGCTCACTGGCCTCCGGCCTGTAGTTCCCTGGCTTGTCCTTGCAGCCCTTCTTAAATAAAGGCATAACATTAGCGACTCTCCAGACTTCCAGTATCTCATCTGTGGCTGATGATGATACAAATATCTCTGCCAAGGCCCCAGCAATTTCTTCCCTACCATCCCACAACATCCTAGGATACACTGGGTCAGGCCCTGGGGATTTACCCACTTCTAAGCGCTTCAAGACCGCCAACATCTCTTTCGTAATGTTGATATGTTCTCTTCCCTGAACTCTCTTTACATGGCTTTTTCCGCGGTAACTACAGATGAGAAGTATTCATTTAAGACCTCACCCATTTACCGTGGCGCCACACATAGATGAGCACACTGATCCTTAAGGGGACCTATTCTCTTCCTAGTTATAGCTTGGCTCTTAATATATTTATAGATTCTTTTAGGATTTTCCTTTACCTTGTCTGCCAAGGACATTGCATTTCCCCTTTTTGCCCTCATAATTTTCTCCTTAAGTGTACACCTACATCCTTTATATACCTCAAGGGATGTGCCTGATCCCAGCTACCTATACCTGACATATGCTCCTTCTTTGCCCTGACCAGAGCCTCAATATCCCCCATCAACCGGGGTTCCCTCCTCCATCCGGCCTTACCATTCACTCTATGAGAATTATGGTCACTGGTCCCAAAATGCTCCCCATTAGCACTTCAGTCATTTTTCCAGCCTCATTTTGTAGGAGGAGATCAAGTGTAGCCCCCTCTCTAGTAGGCCATCTACATATTACTTGAGAAAACCTTCCTGAATACACTTAACAAATTCTGCCCCATCTATTCCCTTAGCACTATGGCAGCCCCAGTCATCATTAGGGAAGTTAAAATCACCTACTATTACAACCCTATTATTCCTATACCTAACTATGATCTACCTACGTATTTGCGCTTCTAATTCCTACTGAATATTGAGGGGCCTATAGTACAATCCAATTAAAGTGATCATCCCTTCCTATTTTGAAGTTCTACCCATACAGCTCACTGGACATTCCCCCAGGAACATCCTCCCTAAGTTCTGCCCTTGATGTTCTTCCTAATCAATATCGAAACTCCCCCTCCTCTCTTACCTCCACTTCTCCCACGGCTGTAGCATCTGCACCCTGGAACATTGAGCTGCCAGTCCTGCCCATCCCTCAACCTTGTTTCCGTAATAATGGTCGTGAGGGTGTCAAACACTCAAGCAATCTGCCCTCCAGCTTGTTCTAAATTTTGCTGCTAAACTTTGCTGTTGCCTGTCATCCATCCAGCCTTTCTTGGTGGTCTGAGGTTGAGCTTCTTAGACCCAGTGCTATTCATTGTCATGTCCAGAGCCATCTGCAGTCTCTACCATTGTATGTTAGCAGGCTCTAACCATCCAGCTGCAACAGCTAGAATGGCACTAGATTGGAGGACTATGGTAGACAAAGCACACACAAGGCAGTGACCACAGGTATGCACAAAGGTAATTAGTTGATAATTGTACTTTTTTTTCTTGTCATGATTGGATGTATTAATATGATTTGTAACATTGATTTAATGTGATCTTCTGTTCATCCATTGTGATCAAGGAAATGCTGAGGTGATCAGTAACAATTGGCAGGTGGGATGGAAACTGCTGTGAAACTGGAATTTTTACTTCTTTGTTTTTATTCTCTGTCATTAGTAAGGCAAGGATTTAATGACAATCCTAAATGTCATTGGTGGACACCTGTCTTCTTGAACTGTTGCATTTGCTGTGGCGACAGTTCTCTTACAGTGCTCTTGGATCATAAGTTCCTAGAGTTTCATCAGCAACAATGGAGCAATGCCAATATTTTCCAAACCAGGATGAGGTGTGGCACTTTCCCAACAGATGTCCAGTCTAGTTACATGTCCATCCCCCACCAGGTTAGCCTGTTCCCCTGCAGCACCACCTGCTTCACCAGACTGAACTTGGAGTGAGAGCCAGAAGCAGCTTCACACAGTCCATCTCCATCTCTTACCTTCCCTTCTTTGACTTCTCTGTCTTTATTTCAAGCGATAGCTTAGTTTCTAATATTGAGTACAAGCATATGAACTCCCACAGCTAACTTGGTTAAACTTTCTCCCACCCTATTTCATGTAAGAATATTCCCTTCCCTCACTTTCTCTGTCTTGGTCGTATCTAGTCTGACTTTTTCACTTTCCATATCAGTGTTTCCACCGCATCGACCTTTTGCCTAAATCATGCTTTCCCCTGCACCAGAGCTGACAGACATACCAATCATGTCCTCTCTCTTTCATCTTCCTCTGTTCTCACCCCTTCACTTTCTGCTGAAAACCAGGATAGAGTTCCTCTGCCCCTATCTTCCATCTCATCCCAACCTCCACATTCAACCTTTCATGCCTGTAATTTCTACATCTGCAACATGACAACACTACCTGATACATTGTCCCCCTCCCCCTCACCCTTTTCACCATTCCAAAATCTGTGCTGACCATCAAGCACTATTTATACAGAATCTACATTAATCCCATTGTTTTCTCCCAACGTTACCCTCAACCACCCTGAGATTTTACCACTCACTGGCACATTAGGCACATTCACAGTGGTCATTTAACATGCCAACCTACGTATCTTTAGGATGCGTGAGGAAACCGGAGCACCCATGGGGAACCCACTCAGTCACAGACAGAACATACAAACTCTACGCAGAGAGCACAGGAGGTCAGAATCGAACATGGTACACTGGAGCAGGGTGCTGTGCAAATGTAGATTGTGTGACCACTTTGTGGAATACCACCATTCAGTCCACAAGTGTGATTCTGTGTTTCCAGTCATCTTTCATTTTAATTCTCCATCCCATTCCATTCTGAACTCTTTATCTTTTGCATTAATGTTCAAATGCTCCAAGGATGTTAACTCAAGGAATTGTACCTCATCTTCCATCTGGGCACAATCTGCTGGCCTTAACATCGAATTCAACACTTTAAGCTAATCAGCTTATCCAAATCTTCCATTTTACATTTCAAGAATTCCATTTTTTCCTGCCAGTAATTTCAGACAATTATTGTGCACCTCATCTGAACTGCATTTGTACTTCCTCTAGGCTGACCTTTCATTATCCACTAATCCCTTTAATATCCAATGGCATCTTGTCAAAACCTCATCTCATTTATCATTCATTTGTTCTGCCCACCCCATAAGAGATCTTTTTGCTTGTGCTCTTTTCTCTCTTCCCTCTTTCCCTGAATTTAAAACGTCCTTTTTCTCCAACTATTTCCTAACTATTCCATATGACTCTATTCGCAGTTCTGGTGAAAGATTTATATCAGAAACTCTGTTTCTATGCAGCATAACCTGCTGAATATTTCTGGCAATTTTCTATTTTTACTTCCAGCATCTGCGGCATTTTGCTTTTGGGTTAACTGCTTTAGAATGAGTACATATGTGACACAACAGATAATTTCTATGAATGATAAAAGGAGACATAAATGTTGTCTAGTGACACCTGATGAAAATGAACAGTAGTTGACAATGATCCACAGGTTTGGGGCTATATTAAATATCTGGCCAATATTCACTGTTTGAACACCAAATGCATGAAAATTAATTGCAAGGACAAAATACCAGATAATGTGGACTGAATCAGCAACCCATAAAATAATCAGTGCTTTCCAGAGAATAAAACAAGAAGCTGGCAGCAAGAAGGGATAAAGGAAATTAGTTTTATTATATATGAGAAATTAAAATATGGCAATAGTTGAGCCATCTTTCATGAAAATAAATATGAAACAAACTTATGTTCTATGGTCCTCGCTGATATAATGACAGTTCTAGTAAATCTGACCATGTGGTGGACTAAATGGAACTGAATGGTGATAAATCCCCAGGACCTGATGACCAGTGCCCCAAGGTTTTGAAAGAGGTAGCTATGGAAATAATATGTTTTAGGGAATCTTCTAAAATTCCGTAGATTCTAGAATGGTGCTTACAGATTGGACGGGAACCCACTATTTCAGAAAGGAAGGAGAGAGAGAATTGAGAACTACAGATCAGTTAACCCGGAATCAGTAGACATGTAAATGCTAAAATCCATTATTGAGTGATACAGGGCATTTAGAAAACAATAGTAGAATTGTGAAGTCAATGTTGATTTACGAAAGGGAAATCATGTTTGACAAATTTTTCAGGGTTTTCTGAGGTTGTAACTACCAGAATGGATTAAGCCAGTAGACACGATGTATTTGGACTTTCAGAAGGCCTTTGAGAAAGTGCCAAACAAGTGGTTATTAAATAACATTTGAGTATGTGAGATTGGGTGAAATATAACAGCATGGACTGAGTATTAGTAAATGGGCAGGTAGAGTCCCCTGCTTTCATAATGTAGATCAATGATTAAAGGGTCCAATTTGCTGATGATATAAAGTTAGGTGTCATTGTGGGTTGTGAAGAAGATACAGAGAGGCTTCAGACGAATATGGTGAATGGGCGAGGATGTGACAAATGGAAAATAACGTCGAAAATTGTAAGGTCATCTGCATTGGTGGAAAAAAATATAAAAACTAATTTTTTTCAATAGTGAAAGGTTTTGGGACAGAGAGATCTGGGGAAACTTGTGCTGGAATCACTAAAGCTTAACATGCAAGTACAGCCAATGATTAGGAAGGCGAATGGCTTTTATTGTAAGAGAATTTGAGTACAATCATAAAAATATTTTATTGTACTTATAGAAACCTGAAATATTATGTGCAGGTCTGGTCACTTTACTTAAGGGAGGACATACTCATGATAATGGGAACACAGCAAAGGGTTCACCAGATTGACTCATGGGGAGGGGATTTGATCTATGAGAAGAGACTAAGCCAACTGGGCCTATACACTCCATATTTGAAATAAAGATTGTCAATATCATTGGAACAAAAAATCATGACTGGGCTTGACAGGCTAGGCCCAGGTATGATGACTCCCTTGACTGGGGTTTCTAAAACCATATGTCACAGTCACAAAATAAGGAATTGACCATCAGGACTGAGATGAGATTTCTTCACCAAGAGGGGAGTAAATTTTTGGAATTCTTTACCCAAGATGTCTGTAGAGATTCAGTCACTGTATCAATAGAGTTTTGGATATTATAGGGAATTAATAGATGTGAGTTTGGTGCCCAAAAGTGGTGCTGAGATAAAAAATTGCTATGGTTTTACGGAAAGCAGAGCAGGAATGAGGGGCCATATGGCCTATACCTGCTTCTATTTCTGTGATGTACAATTAACTCTCGACTTCTGTGTGCTGGGTGAACACCTACATTACTGCTATGTGTAGACAGTGATAACTTACAGCCCTTTCAGGAGGGAACCAATATCTTGACTATCTAGATCCACCGAAAGAAAATGACACCTGAACCTCTAAAAATGAAAATTAAATGAAATGATGCTGCAGGAAGTGGTGGAGTTTTTCCATAAACCAATTTGCCCCGTGATTCTTTGAGAATAGGCACAACTTGAGAGTGGGTTCCAGTGTTCTCCAATGATGCAATGGTGGCCTCGGTGGTGGAAATGAAGAGAACGAGAGTTGCAATCTATGTACAGGTGGACAAGAGAACTCTACAAGATGTAGAGAGTGTTAGCTGCAGAGCTGAGGCTACAAATTGAAGCATTTGTGTCAAATTAAGAGTTTTACAATATTGATGTTATAATTTGCATTTTCTCCATTTTTCTAATGCCTATCAGCTGTGCATTGTGCTAAGACCCTCATCAATACGCATCACCAGAGACTTCATTGATAAATGAGTTTGCATGCATCAGACACAATTTTTGACCTGTAAAATATGCAAAGTACACAAAAATTGTTCTGTATGGAATCATGCCCCATGTTTCAGAAACTTGAATGTGTTTAGTGTGTCAACACTTCCTCAAGATTCCTTTAAATTTTCTACTCTTGCCGCATTTATAAATCTTCAAGGGCAACCCTTAATTATATGCATTGTTCCAAGGTGATCATCAAATCAATCAAAATAAGTGCTGTGGAATTATGAACTATTAGCTGACTAGTACAAAAACTGGTTTAACAACAGAATGCAAGAAACCGTAGTTTTTGGAGAGCATATTTATGAGACAACTTATACTGTCCTGATGTCTCTACTGTGTACGCTTCTCGTAAACATAAATTACACTTGAAGGAGCAACCTTGTATCAAAATTTCAACATTTGTCTTAAACATCAAGCTGTGTGCCCAGGTGAGTTGTCTAAAGGAAAGTATTAGTACTTAAATATACTTGAATAAATGAAGTGATTAGACTAAAGAATGGCTAAATATGCTTTATTTCCAACAAATGTAAGATAATGAATACTGAAACAAGAAGCAAAGAGCATATCTATGGGTGGGAGGGGTGGCCATTATAAAGATTAAAAGAATAATTTGTGTGTATAAATCAGAAATGGAGGAATAGATGCAAAGACTGACCAGCAGTTTAAAAATTGTTATAATGCCAGTTGATTTGTATCTATTTCAAATTTATTCATTTTAGCAGACTACAAATTTCTTTGCCTATTGTGTATCTGGTATTGAGTGCTGGGTTTCTGCAGTGCTAAATTAACTGCCAAGAATCACATATCTTGTACATACTAATGAAAATTAATTCCTCAATGGTCATAGAGCCATTGAGCATGAAAACAGGCCCTTTAGCCAAACTTGTCCATGATGACCAAGTTGCCTAACTGAGCTAGTCCCATTTGCCTGCATTTGGCTCATATCCCTCAAACCTTTCTTATCCATGTCCTTCATCTGGACCTTCATTAGTCCAGATGAAGAGTCTCGACCCAAAATGTTGACTGTCCATTTCCCTCCACAGATGTTGCCTGGCCCACTGAGTTCCTCCTGCAGCTTGTTTTTTGCTCCATACTTTCAGTTAAAGTTGACTTCTACAAACAACTTACATTATTCATCCAAGAATGTAATTATATTTAGGAGTTGGTAAAATAGACATATTTTCTTTCATGTATGATGAAATTCTAAACATTCAGTAAAGAATGGGTTTTTACAATTATGTTATTTATAGCACAAAAGTCTTAGTGCAAATACAGTAAATGAAAATGATAATACATCAAAATGCAAAATATTGTGTCTCACTTTTATGAATTTGTTTGTACTCCTTCATTCAACTAAGTCATCAGCAGAAAGGAAATTCTACGGTGCAGCATGCTGTCACTTTCAATTTGATCCATAATGGTTTGGCATTTGCATTAGTACATGAAAATGTGACATATAAATAAAAATTAAAAGTCTCAGAAAACATATAGCAGATCAAGGAGTAACTGTGGAGAGAGATAAAGAGGTAATGTTTCAGCTTGGTGTGGTTATCTCTTACTATTCTTTGTACCCTTAATATGAAAAGTGATCTAATATTCTCACCTGATTTCCCATAAAATGAACGGTAACGTTTGTTGAGCGTGGAAGAAATGTGATTGTAAAAAAGAGCATTGCATTATTTGATATTGCTCTATGAATTGTGTCCTGGAGTTACATTCTAGGCATTGCAAAGTTTTGAAATGAGCAGTTGTTAAAAACAAACTAGCCACATGATGGCAATATTTCCACTAGAACTGAAGAATTTAACCAATGTTTGCTTTCTTTTAGTTTTAATCTACATTTGTATTTATCATTTTCTACAAAAGTTGCTCATTCTTTTGATAAAAAGGTATTCAACATGCAGAAGCTTAAGTTTTTTTGTAAGACATGAACAATAGGAACATTTTCTTCTTTCACTTCTAACAGTAAGAAGTCAATATGATTAAATACAGTCAAATAAATTAGCAGCTATCCTTACGTATTGGCAACTTCACTTATTGATCACCCAGTAAAGTTCTTGGGAACTGAACACTAGATGATTATGTGGACCCATTGTCTAAAAGAGCAAATTTCTTTTCAAGAAAAGCTGTTGAACTTACTGAGAAAAAGTTCTCTGGTTAAATAGGATGTTTATGCTTTATTTTTCTGCATTAATGTGAATGTAAAGATATTAATTCTATGTTGCCAAATGCTGAAAATAATCTATTGTTTTTGAAATATTTCAGATTTTGTTCCAGATTAAAGTTAATTTAATACAATATTACAAGGCTGCCAATTAAATCCTGCTTGCATAATGCAAACTTTGTTGCCTTTAATACCTTTAAGTTTAATCATTTTAGATTCAATTACCATATACAAGCTGTATCTGTTTATGGAGTTCACAAAACAAACATATAAAAATGACATTTATTAGAATTTTGTGAATTCACACACCAATAATTTTCCCATTTGTTGGCCTCTGCAACTGTATCTGCATGAAGCAATTGAAAAAGTCTTATATTTCCAGCACAGTGATTGATCAAGTGAGTACAATGATAGCATTTTCAAAGTACTTGATGTCACTGGTCTGCTGAAACGATATCCTGTAAACTGTACTGGTCCAAGTTACAATCTGAGGTGATTTATCTCTCAATACTGTACATCCATCAGACACCAATTGTTCTACAGAATATGATAAATACAAGGTATATATTATTCATCAGCATTACATGACTCTAATATAGCATATGTTTTTCCAGTATAGAAAAGTTTTCTCTAATATAGAAATGTGTTGCATGTCCATTTTAACATGACTTCTACAGCATTTGTTTCCCAATTGATGTAAATTATTTGTTGCTATCTCTACACAGATGTATCTATCTATCTATCTATCTATCTATCTATCTATCTATCTATCTATCTATCTATCTATCTATATATATATGTATGTGTATATATACACACATGTATACACACACACAGTGACATGCAAAAGTTTGGGCACCTATAGTCAAAATTTCTGTCGCTGTGAATAGCTAAGCAAGTAAAAGATGACCTGATTTCCAAAAGGCATAAAGTTAAAGATGACACATTTCTTTAATATTTTAAGAAGATTACTTTTTTATTTCCATCTTTTACAGTTTCAAAATAAAAGAAAAAGGGCCCGAAGCAAAAGTTTGGGCACCCTGCATGGTCAGTACTAAGTAACACCCCCTTTGGCAAATATCGCAGCTTGTAAACCCTTTCTGTAGCCAGCTAAGAGTTTTTCAGTTCTTGTTTGGGAGATTTTCATCCATTCTTCCTTGCAAACTGCTTCTAGTTCTGTGAGATTCTTAGGGTGTTTTGCATGCACAGCTGTTTTGAGGTCTATCCACAGATTTTTGATGATCTTTAGGTCAGGGCACTGTGAGGGCCATGGCAAAACCTTTAGCTTGTGCCTCTTGAGGTAGTCCATTGTGGATTTTGAGGTGTGTTTAGGATCATTATCCTGTTGTAGAAGCCATCCTCTTTTCATCTTCAGTTTTTTACAGATGGTGTGATGTTTGTTTCCAGAATTTGCCAGTATTTAATTGAATTCATTCTTCCCTCTACCAGTGAAATGTTCCCCGTGCCACTGGTTGCAACACAAGCCCAAAGCATGATCTATCCACCCCCGTGTTTAACAGTTGGAGAGGTGTTCCTTTCATGAAATTCTGCACCCTTTTTTCTCCAAACATACCTTTGCTCATTGCAGCCAAAAAGTTCTATTTTAACTTCATCAGTCCACAGGACTTGTTTCCAAAATGCATCAGGCTTGTTTAGATGTCCCTTTGCAAACTTCTGACACTGAATTTTGTGGTGAGGACGCAGGAAAGTTTGGAGAAAAAAGGGTGCAGAATTTCATGAAAAGAACACCTCTCCAACTGTTAAGCACGGGGGTGGATCGATCATGCTTTGGGCTTGTGTTTCAGCCAGTGGCACGGGGAAAATTTAACTGGTAGAGGGAAGAATTAATTCAATTAAATACCAGCAAATTCTGGAAACAAACATCACACCGTCTGTAAAAAAGCTGAAGATGAAAAGAGGGTGGCTTCTACAACAGGATAACGATCCTAAACACACCTCAAAATCCACAATGAACTACCTCAAGAGGCACAAGCTGAAGGTTTTGCAATGGCCCTCACAGTACCCCAACCTAAACATCATTGAAAATCTGTGGATAGACCTCAAAAGAGCAGTGTATGCAAGACAGCCCAAGATGTCTCACAGAACTGGAAGCCTTTTGCAAGGAAGAATGGGCGAAAATCCCCCAAACAAGAATTGAAAGACTCTTAGCTGGCTACAGAAAGCACTTACAAGCTGCAATATTTGCCAAAGGGGGTGTTACTAAGTACTGACCATGCAGGGTGCCCAAACTTTTTCTTCGGGCCATTTTCCTTTTTTGTTATTTTGAAACTGTAAGAAGTGGAAATAAAAAAAATATAATCTTGCTTAAAATATTAAAGAAATGTGTCATCTTTAACTTTATGCCTTTTGGAAATCAGGTCATCTTTTACTTGCTTAGCTATTCACAGCAACAGAAATTTTGACCAAGGGTGCCCAAACTTTTGCATGCCACTGTATATATATCTATATATAAATGAAATAGAATTTAGCATTATAAGTAGTTTCTTCAATATTCATTTAAATGTCAGGAGCACATCAAGCTTTCACTCAGTCTACAAATCTTCTCTTTAATCCCAATACATTCAAAATAAAAAGAAGGGTTGATTATAAATTATCATGTACCTTTTCTCTCTGTTTTCGTTTTCCTCCAGCACCACCAGGTTGTGCTTCGATTGACCACTGCTCATGTGGGTATGTGGAAAATGTCTAAGCCTGAACCTGATCCTGTTCACAGATTTAACAGGTCAATGATAAAGATCAGGATAATGATCAGAAAGGGAAATCCCCAGACAATTTATCCATCCATAATTTAAGTATTTTCACTCAAATTGCAGTGCCAATGCTATCCTGATAGAGAACTGCAAAATCAAAACACCCAAGACCTTTCTAATCTGAATAGCATAAGGCCACACTGTGAGAAGCAGAATGGGAACTGATCCTTATTTTTGCCTGTTAGTTACAAAGAAGGAGCCTGGTTATGTCAAGTGGTGAAACAGAAATCATATTGTCCAATTATTTTTATTTCATGATATGCATTTATAATCATACTGTAATCAGCATTTTTAAGTTTAAATGGACAATATTCTATGTCTGGATAAGGTTCTTGTCCTCCGGTTTTTAATATGAACCAATGCTGTCCCCAGACAACTGGGCAAGTACTTAATGTTAGCTCTGCAACAGATATGGTTAATTTTAACAAAGACTCATGGAGTTAACATGAATTATGCATACTTTATATACATAATAAAAATCCCTCAAATTGTCCATTTCCAATGTGTTCAAACAAAATATTTGTTTCTAGACTTAATTCTGCAGAGAGGATTGCAGAGAGTAGGCTTTATTT
This sequence comes from Pristis pectinata, assembly GCF_009764475.1. NCBI lineage: Eukaryota > Metazoa > Chordata > Chondrichthyes > Rhinopristiformes > Pristidae > Pristis > Pristis pectinata. Next base: position 81,604,684 of record NC_067406.1, read on the forward strand.
TTCTGCAACAATAGGTAGCACTCAGTATTTACACCAAAAGATAGAACATAGAACAGTACTGCACAAGAACAGGCCCTTTGGTCCATGATGTCTGTGCTGAAAAAATTCCAAAAAAAAAGACTAAAAATAATAATTTTAGCTGAGTGACTCATTCATAAGTCAAGCTAAACTTGCAACTAGTTGACTCCATTGTTTCAGACAGAATGCTGAAGAATGAGATTTTCTTGTAAGAAGTAAGACACCAATAAAATAGTCCCACCTGTTAAGTAATGATGATCTTTTATCTAGGAAAATGTATATTATGTATAATACAATGAATCCAGAATGTGAGTCAAGCTTCTTTGAAAATTTTCATCGGCATCATGCGCATAAGGGAAAATTTATCATTGTACCTTTACTAGCTGTTATGTCAGTAGATGGTGCTACCACTGAGGTCTTCAATTTAAGCTTGTCATACAATGGCTGGCAAAGATTCCTGCACATTGGAGTCACACATAGTTAATGATTTCTCTGAAGATGCCAGGTTATACGTTTTCCTCATATTTCCTTTTAATATATTCGTTTAAACATTTTTAATGTTTTGAACCTTCAACCCCTCTTAGAATTCTCGAAAATGCATTTACTAAGTTCAAATTTCCATCCAGTTCCAACATTATCTTGATCGCTGCAAGGCGACTTTCTCATGGATAAGAGATTTTTAACTCAATTTTCTAAAAGTTTATTTGTTTGCTTTTGATTTTATCCATTAATATGCTTCCACTCTCTCAGTTTTAATTTCCCTACCTACTGCCAAGTTCAACATCAGACCGAGTCATGGCCTTGGTCTGGCTGCAGTTCATGGAATCATACAACCGTTGAATTGTTACAGCAGAGAAGGAGGCCATTTGACATATCAAGTCTAAGCCAGTTGTCCCACAAATAAGAGTAAGTGTTCTGTGGAATCTCGTCTTTTTTTTTTCTGTGTTAAAAAAAGATTTTTTGTAGCACTTAATGTGCAGTCTTTCACACTCCCCCCTCAACTTTGTGCACATACCATGTTGATTTGTCCCCAGGACTTCCATCCACATTAATAATGGTTTGCAACTGAAGTGTTCTTTCTATTCCCCCCCGTTTACTTGGAGCTGGAACTTTCCCTCTAACTTCTTTATACCTTTAACTTCCAAGAATTAGGAGGGCCAATACCAGACCTCAACCACCCCATCCACTATATCCTTCCATCGCAGAAAATAAAATATACATCAGGGAGGGAATTAGGAAATTTCAGTCATGTTAAATTTGTTCATTTGTCAAGTTAGTGTTCATGGCATCATCTGAATCTTCTACAACTGACTCCTTTGGGTGTATTACTGTCCTATGCATAAGACTATTTAAGATAACTGCTCTGGAATTCAATCATATTTTCTTTTGTAAATTCAGCAATGTTACTTTCCAGAATTTCACTTGACAAACTAAATGGAATCATCGAGTTGTGCAGCATGTTCAGCCCATTCTATTTGTGCTAGCTCTTTGTAAGAGCTGTCCAATTGGATTTGTGATTTAACTCTTTCTACATAACTCTACAAACCTTTCCTTATCAAGTTGTATATTTTTTGAAGGTACTATATTTATTTGCATGCATTTTCACACAATACATTCAAGATTAAAACAATTCATTCAAAAGCTAAATCTCCTCAATGTCCTTCTGGTAGTTTTGCCACTGTCTAGCAATGTCCTCTGTGTCCCGGCCATGCAATGAAAACAATATTTCCCTGTCTATCCAACACAACCAATCGTCACTTGAAACATCCCTACTACATTTCCCCTTGATGTCCTCTGTTCTAAGAGGTACAATCACAATTTGATTATCTCTTTGCACAATGGAAGTTTCCCATTCTTGGTCATAGGCCATACACATCTCCTCTGCCAGACCTCCAAGGTCATTTTTAGTTAACTTGTTCATGGGATGTGGACAATGCTGTCAATGCTGATATTTACTCATGCCTCTACTTGCCCCTGAACTGAAGAGATAATTAAGAGTCAACCACATTAGTGGGTCTGGAACCACATTTGTGTCAGACTGTGAAGGGGTGCAGATTTGCTTCCAAGAAAGATAATGAGAACCTGATGGGTCTTTAATAACATTCTAGTAATCTTGTGCTTATTGATATTGAGATTTCTTTTAACATTTCAGACTTAAATTCCCTAGCTGACTAGGTTTGATTCAAACTCATGTCTCTGGATTAATGGTACAGAACTCTGGCCAATAGTCCAGTCTCTTAACCTCTGAACTGCAATCTCCTAAATTCATTATTCCAAGGATCATACCATGATTTTGTTAAAAATTAAACATCATCATTAACCTTTCAGTGAAGATGGCAATATACAAATAGAGTATTCTGTCTACTATATTTGAAAGAAAAACACAATGGATCTTTCGCAAGGCAGAAGCTTTGTGTTGCCAATTTTGGGTATAAATGCCATTACACATATTATGATAACTTGAGGATACGTTGAGAATACAAGACAGTATCTTGAATGTAACGGATATTTAATCTCCATGCTCTGAACCCAAAGAAAGATGTTAAAATGTGTGGAAAAAAATATCAGGCCAGTCAACCTTCCAGCTGCTCCTTTCATAAATAGACTCTGTAGGCTGTTTGCAGTAAGTGCTATTTAAACAGAATCTGTTTCCCGAATAAACATTTTGTCTTCTGTGAGGATATAATGCTTGCTGTGACTCCTGCTGTAAGTTACATCCCACCTGCGACTCATTGACTGAGACAGTGTTACTTTGTGGCTGACTGTGCAACTCTGCTTCTTTTACATTGCTACTCATAAGAACAGAAATGTAACATTAGGAATAGGAGTAGGCCACTCAGCCTCATACATGCTCCACAATTTAATAAGGCTGATCATTTACCACAGCACCACTTCCTGAAACTAACTCCATATTTCCCTAATATCCAGGCAGTAAGGGGGCAATAGTAAGTTTCCACCCCCAACACCAATGAACATTACCTCATTATTCCTTTTTTTGCACTATTTATTTATGTTTGTAATTTATAGATTTTTATGTCTTTGCAAAACAACACATTTCACGTAATATGTCAGTGATAATAAATCTGATTCTGATTCTGAAAACACTGGCTGATGCAGTACAACTCATTGACCAACCTCATGCAACTTATTGGCTAACACAGTGGTTCCAATAGACATGATGTACCATTTCTATTCATGGACTCTATGCAATCAATCTAATCTCCAGCCAGGTTTTATGAGATAGATCACTGTGGCAGTTCTCATTGCCTTTCAGTGCAATCTAGCCAAACCCTAGTTTATCAGTCTAATTACTGATAAGCCTTTTTGTGACTTGAAGGCTGTAGGCAGTGGGATTCCATAGGATTCAGTACTCAATGCCTTGTTTTCTTGTAATAAAGGAGCATGAAAAAGAAATTTGCAGTTGATACAAAAGTGGCCATGTGGTTAACAGTGAGGAGGAAAGCTTTAGACTGCAGAAGACATAGATGATCATCTTTAAAAGAAAAGGCTGATGGAATTAATCCAGAGAGATGTGAAGGAATGTAATTGGGGAGGTGCAACGAGGCAAGGAAACATAAAATATCTGAGGAATTTTAGTGGTATTGAGGAACAAAGAGACCTTAGAGTGTATGTCCACAGATCCTTAAAGGACAGGTCAATATGGTGGTTAGAAGACACACTGGATGTTTTCTTATGTTAGGCAAGACATGGAGGTTGTGTTGGAACTATCAGGCCACAACTTGAGTACAGTCTACATTCTTGGACACCACATTACAGGATTCCACCGAGAGAAGGTACAGTGGTGATTTACAAAGATGTTACCAGGAATGGAAAATTGTAGGTGTGAGGAAAGTTTGGAAAAACTAAGAAAGTTTTTTTTGTTGGAACAGAAGAGGTTGAGGTGAGATTAAAAATATAACATTAGGAGGGGCCCAGTTAAAGTACTTGGGAAAGGATCCACTTCTTTTGGCAGAGGGGTCATAGAATGAAAGGAATTGGTACAAGGATTAGAGGGGAGATGAAGGAAGTATTTTTCACCCAGAGGATGATGGGGTTCTAGAACACACTGCCTTATATATATAAACAGTGCTTGGAGAGTTGCGAGCTGTAGGGCTGCAGACCTGCTGTTGGTAGGTGAATCAGGCTGGGTAGCTAATTTTCAGCTGGCAGGGACACAATAGGCTGAATGGCCTATCTCATAACCCTGATGTTTCTGTAGGAATAGGCAGAGAGCCGCTTGTTCCATGGAGCATATTACATTTTGATCTATGTGCTCTTTTGATCTTTTATGTGATTATTTTTCAACGGTATTAATTAATGGTATTAATTGTTTTTGTTGTGTTAGTCATGTGTGCCTACCATTCTGGGGATTGTAAGTGGGGAAGTCTTTTCAAGTTTTGTCTGAGACTTGTTAATATGCATTCACCATAGTTCAATGATCAGATCTTAAATAACCTTATTATACTTACTTCAGTTGTGGCTTTAAGTCTTCTGAAGATCTGAAAAGTTTGTCTCCTTTCAAATATCTATCTTACAATGAAAACCAGATGAGATTATGACCACACCCGCATGTTCATTGTTCGCTTTATCAAATGTCAGCATTTATTTAAAGTGTGGTTCCCCATGATGTAACATTAGCCGGAATGCTGCATGTTATCCCTTGTCCTCTTTACATCTGCTAGTTCGAGGCAGCCTGGAAGTGGGTGTTCTGTGCAAAATGTCTCCTCCTTCTAAGCAACATGAAACTTCGCTGCACTCTTAATCTGAATTGAAGAGTGCAGTCCTCAACTCGTTGTCTCTATTTATCTATTCCTGTCACTGGTCAACTTCAGGATATTACCGCAGAATAAAGTTAATGCTGAAAGGTCATCAACCTGAAACGTTACCTCTTTTTCTCTCTTTACAGATGTTGACTGACCTGCTGAGTGCATTTAAAATTATCCGTTTTGATTTCAGATTTCCAGCATCTGCAATTGTTTTATTGCTTTTCGGCTAAATATAAAATGCATGTTTCCAGATGTGGCATAACACGGGGTAATTGAAAGTAGTTGGCAGGCACCCGCAATGAGTATCCACTCAAAATTTTATTTTATGAAATTTAGAAATATCATGTATTGTGCACTCATGCCTCTGTGCGCTGCTGTTTTTCAGCCAAAAATCACTAAACAGTTTAAAAACGCTGCAGTGCACTAGATTAGATAATGAGTTTTAAGCACTAGAAAAACATTTATCAAAGTAAAACTATTTTAAAAAATTCTCGTGAATGATATATTAAGATTACATTTAAAAATATTGATGAGCAGCTTCCTGGTGAGGATGCCAATACTTATTACTGACTCTAGATGGCGCGCGAAAGCAACCAAAGTCAACCCAGGGCCTCTTGGAAGGGGGATCAGGAGAGTCTGGGACCCTTCGGCTGGCGTGTGCTCATCCTGAACTTCAATCACTTCTCCGAGAATAAATAAGTGCACTGTTTATGCGACTGCTGGAGGTTAGGCATTGTGTTCAAAATAAGTTAGATACAGGGCGAGTGGATGATTTGGGGAGTTCTGGAGGCAGCAGGCGGTGTTACTTGGAACTTGGAACTCGACCTTGTGTTTATCAAGCGCTTGTTGACCCTGCAACTCTCACTGGGCTGGAAGTGCCTTGTCAGTGTCACGCTGAGGTATGCGGGCTGTGTGAGGACAAGGCGGTCGTTCGGAGACGATGAGCAAAAAGCATTTGCCAAACTCGGCCAATTTTAGAGGCGCCGGCTAAGGCAAACGCCGAAGCTGCGGTTGAAATACAACCCGCTGAAATAACTTCACTGGTAACCCCGCAGGCTAGTTACAAATCGCATTTAGCATGCCGAGCAGTGCGCTTAAACGGCATGTACCTGTGTGCATTAGGGAAAATTAGCTTTGCAGTTCTTGTACTTCATTTCCAGGGGTTCGGTTGCTGCTCAGTGCAGTACATTTTTGGTATTTGTAGAGGTCAAGGCGCTTGCTCAGTTGTTCCATGTTTTGTAGCCACGGGAATATTGGGCTTGTAAATGTAGTATGGGACATCCGCTACCACCCGCCTATCCTGTTACAAATGCCAGCCCCTCACAGAGGGAGATGCTCCCAGCATTGTACCTACCCACCTACAGCCAGTGGCCTCTTTGATTCGCAACAATGGGAGATTCTGACCGTGGCGGAGACACACAATCCATTCACTCAAGGAGGACTTTTGTCACGGCTTTTTACTTTTGCATGTCAGAAACCGGAGCACGCAGCACTTTAGCAGCCTGTGAGTTTCCGTCTATCGTTTCATCCTCGGACTTTCTTTTTACGCCTAATCAGTCTGGTTGTTTGTAAATTTAACAGGTGATGAGAGGCCACCCGACAAAGCCTGCCGGTCTCTGTTTTTTTTAAAAGCCGAATTCCATTCTATGAAGAATTATCACCAATCTCAGCCGCAATTTTCACATGATCCCAATGTGCCGTTTAACTGAGATTTTCCTGCTTACCCATTCGTTTTAAGCCACTATATTTTCTGTCCATATTCCCCGTGTTGGCAAATTGCTTTATGCTCTGGGAAGAATGTAAAATGCCTGATATATCAAACGTTTCTGCATAACCAGTGCAAGCGTGCGCATGTCCTGGGTTAGAGACAGATTGCTGTGAAAAGGTTAAGGGATATTGGGATGGGTTTAGAAAAACAGTGTTGCGGAGCTGGGGCTCCCTGCCATCTGATACTGTACTGCCTATAAATTAGCGGCATGATTGCTGTGCAAACAAACGAACACGTTATAATTTATATAGTTTCTCAGGCCGCCCACTCCCAATTGGTTAGGAGCTATGAGCCGCACCAGAGGAAGGCATTTGGGGCTTGCTAAGCTGCTGAAATGAACACGGACCACCCACCCAGTTAGACTACCAAAACTCAGGAAGCAAAGCTGCGCTTAAAACGGTTTATCTTACGTTTTAATGTGTACGCGGTTCTGTTTTTAGCCCCTCTTCTGAAATAACACAAATTGTTGGCAACTCCCGATACTGAAGGTCGCTTGTGGATAGTTCAATACGTTTATATTTTTTTCCGCAAAAATCGACATGCTTACACGTTGGTCTGTGAACAGCGATGTCGTTTATTAGGTTTGTTTAGAATTAAATCTTTAAAACGTCAGAAGACTTTGCATCAGTGTTTCTTCCTCTCTGAATTTACCCAACGAACTCTACCACATCTGTGTCTAACCGCCTGTTTATCTATCTGTGTGTGTACTGTATGTGCTTATCTGCATGTTGTCCAACTATGTGTCTTAACATGCCTGCCTAGCCGGCAGACGTCTATCTGAATAGTATGTCCAATAAGTATACAGTATCTAATATAGGTTTATCTAATATGTCTAATACATCCATCTATTCAGTATATGTGTGTTTTTCTGTGTGTGCGTGTGTGTGTGTGTGTGTGTGTGTCGCGCCTAGAGCATTGACCATGATCGAGTATTACTGTAGCACACAAAAAAATCCGTAAATCTCCATCATTGTCCAATGCAAAAAAAAGTAATTGTTGGCGAAATCTTATTAATTTGCAAGTGTTCTGTTTGTATGTTGTGACATTAGAAGTATTTTTTCTTGAAATTGATGATAATTCAATACATGGACAAGGAATTAATGGAGAAACTTTCCTATTACTGATATGAATGTAATCGTTGAATTTTATTAGATGCAGTCTTCCAGAGTTTTTAAAACTGCAGCCCAAGGTGCAGCGGTTCCTTCAAACCCTCTTTCTGTAAACCACTATCCGCCGTTTTAAGGGATGAAAACAAGCAACCAATGAGGAAACGCCGAAACTGGGAGCCTCTTTGTGGTGGACCAATAGGATTTCTCGTGTTGGTGGCGCGGCTGTCAATCATCGGGGAAGCAATGACATGAAAGACGAGAGAAAGAGCAGAGTGAGAGCTCGAGTGTTAACCTTCTGCCGCACTCACAGTCAACCCCAAGGAGGAGCGATGCCTTTCGGGCTCATCTCGCCAGGAAAGGACGGATACCACCGTTAAATAAATTTTTAAAAATACGTTTTTTTTATATAGAAAGTTAAGCATTTACTAAAAATGGCTGTACGTGGTAACACCTTGAACCCGTTCTCCATCCAGGCTATTTTAACCAGAAAGGATGAGAATCGACACTCGAAAAGTTTGGGCGTGTCTTGCTTTTCGCCTGCTACCTGTTGGAAGATGTTGGACAATTTGAATTCCTGTCCAAAGATGAATCCCTCCTCCGGGAGAATCGAGGCAAGCAGCGATCTGCCGAGTGAACAGCTCTGTTGTGACTCAGATTCGGGCGTCAGTGATGAAAATGACAGTAAAAACCTGTCGATTTGCAACTCGGAAAGGGAGTTGGAGATTTCTGCAGCCTGTTCCTTACAGTCGAAACCAATGAAGGAAGCCCGATCGAGTCTCAGTGAAGAGACCGAGAAAAGCGATAGCAAGGACTATCTGTGTAACCGGGGGAGAGCGGAAAATTTATCAGGTAGCATACAATTTGTATTTTCCATTTAATAGTCTCTGCATTAGCCCGTAAGATACACATACATGTTTTTTCGACCATTGGTTTCTACTTAAACCTTTCCTATATTGCAAAGTGCATCTGCAAAGCAACTTTCAGAAAATGTCACTTTAGGGTGTAATTTAATTCGGTTTATTTAAACTCCGGATTTTTCACTTATCCCCAAACGTTTTAAGAAACCTCCCAGAGAAACGTGCGGAAGTAATTAAAATCGTTAGGGGTCATAGATAGATAGATAGATAGATAGATAGATAGATAGATAGATAGATAGATAGATAGATAGATAGATAGATAGATAGATAGATAGATAGATAGATAGATAGATAGATAGAGATAAAGAAAGATAAAGATATGGAAAGGTGGATATATGTAAGATAGATAAGTAAATAAGTGGATAGATAGATACATAGATAGATAGAAACAGCCAAGTTAGACAGTTGCTATTTATTTAAGATATTATTCTTCACTCCATAGCTCCAAGTCCAGTTGATGAAGAGTTGAAATCGGGCCAAACCCCGGACCAACCCAAACAGAGGAAGAAACGCTCCCGAGCCGCCTTCTCCCACGCTCAGGTATTCGAGCTCGAGCGCCGCTTCAATCACCAGAGATACCTCTCGGGTCCCGAGCGGGCGGATCTGGCCGCCTCTCTTAAACTCACGGAAACTCAGGTCAAAATCTGGTTCCAGAACCGCAGGTACAAAACCAAACGCCGCCAGCTTGCTGCTGACTTGATGGCCTCGGCTCCAGCAGCAAAGAAAGTGGCAGTGAAAGTGTTAATCCGAGATGATCAAAGACAGTATAGCCCGGGAGAGTTGCTAAGACCTTCACTGCTTTCACTTCAACCGTCTTACCAGTACTATCCATTCACCTATTGCCTGCCTGCGTGGACAGTGGCCGCTTGTACAGGAACTCAATAGCTGTGTTTTTAAGAACAAAGTCTCAGATCCACGCCCTTAGAACTCCAATATTTATTTGCGTTGGTTTTTTTTAGTATACGCTGCAGACTGGACTCGGCAGACGGAGTTTCCATGGTATCCATGTCCTTGATATTTAATTCAAATCTAGCTTCAAATAACGAAAGACTGTCCGCGAGGAGCAAACGGAGAAAAGGTGCTTCTCTAATTTTCACTGAAAGGAATCTCGATGTTTTGCATTGGTTGGACATTATTTTTTCATTCCCTTTAGCGAAGTAATGTGTGCTGAATGTAAGAACCAAAGAGAAACTGCGGGTTGTCTCATAAGTGCAAATATCCATAGAGATATATATTTTATTATACTTCCTGATTAAGAACAGCAGAGGAAAGAGCAAAACATTTAACATTTTCTCACAGGTTGCTTTGGGTTGATGTTGTGAAGATGTTTGCCCCAACTCCAAAACATTTCGATCCATGATTATATTCGAGCAGTATAGGGGTAAGAATCTAGCACTTTCCATTTTTAAAAAAAAATATTTAGTAGTGCTTAGTGTGGGCGATCATATTGCAGGCTTTTCTTTAATAGTAGCGTGTGAAATTTTATCTGGTTGATGGTTTCTCCTGAATAGATCCAGGATTAAAAGAATATGAATGAATGTTTAAATAATTGCAGCACAACGACAAAAGGATGGCTCGTTTCAGGATAGTGCATTTGGAGTTGTGTATCTCTTATAAAATCGTGCACTCTGCATAACTTCCAGTCTTAAAATAATAAAAAATATTATGATTGAAAATATGTGTTTTTTTTTGTTCTGTGTAAATATCCAAATTAAATTAATGAATAGCGATCACGTCATCTTATTAAACACAAGGCTTCAATTCCATACGACACACGTCATCAACCTATTATATAAATAGTCGTAGGCTTCGTGCTTCGTAGTCATGGAATTACCAGGAGAGCTTGAGTTATCTAGATTTTATAATACTTTACTTTGTTCCTATGTGGCTGCATTACAATTCGAAAGCATAAAAGCAATATTTTTTCAAGAGCATTTGAAGATATTAAGACATGAGTTGAGGCTTTTAAAGTTGGGTGCAGTAGTTCTTGTTACTCGATCGGCCCACATGAGTAGGTGGCTAACATCTTCAGCATTATGCCTTTTTTGATTAAACAAAACGTTTCTGGTTTGTGGATAAGCGTGCAGGGAAAATAATTTGTTATTCATTTGTACATTAATTAATTAGGTTTGCCCGATAAAATAATTAAAATATATATCTTATAAACCATTCACTTTAACTCATTTAAAGAGCTGATCAATGTTTGCTTAATATTTGATAGCATCAATAATGGATTGTCAAAAATATGTAAACTATATTTATTGTGTTAAATGCATTTCCACAAAATGAAAGTTCCTAAAGTTCACGGAATTTGGTTTCCCAAACTACAAACTAATGGAAATACGATACTATGTTAAGGGACTGATTTAAAATTACAGAACATGGGTTTATTTTTTCCGATTACTGGGTGGGGCGTATGAGATTGGGAGATATCTTCAACGACTGCCCCATAATAATGCTTTTAGATTGCATTGCGAATTAAAATGATCCAGTGTCAATTGTCTTATAGCACGATTTACAGAGCGAAGCAGCCTATTCTGCAAATGCGCCTGGTTTAAGTTACATAGAATAAGTTTGCAATGTACAATTACTTTGAAGGTCCGTTTTCTCTTTTTGAAGTTTAACTTTAATATGCCGCCCAACAAATCAATCTTTGCAGAAGAAAAGTGGGCTAGAAATGTCATGATTAATATTCTTTAGGGTTGACGCAATAGTTGTTAGATATCGCTGACACTATGCAATCCCAAGTCCAAGAGCTGATATTTGCTTGTACTTAAAGCATTGTTTCAAATTAAAAAGAATCTTTATCAGAAGTTTTTTTAAATAGCGAACATGAAATTTTGATTTCATATTTTACTAATCGAGCAGTCATTCTAATGTGTATCATTCAAGTGCTTCAATTCCACAAAATGTCTTTATTAGAAATCTTCTTTAAGATCACCATTGCTGATGTAATTCGATATTCCGTTATTTCTGCAATTTCTCAGAAAGGGCCCAGTTTCGTGCGCACCAGTTGTTTTTCTTTTACCTCGGATTTTAGTCTTCACGAATATTGAAGGATTCAGTGAATCTTGCCGAACACCAGCGTGTTCAACCCCGGCCCTTTCACTGTTCGAGGTTTCGTAGGTACCACGTGCGGTCGGACATAACGGAGGGCCGCAAAATGCATTGGCAGCATAGGAAAGAACGATGTATCGTGAATGAATACGTACTCTCCCTGACTCTAATGATGAATTTGCAAAAATTTCTCATGGGAGTTACTTTATTGCAACAAGGGAAAAAAGGTTCTATTTTGGCAAAAATATGAACTACTCTTTGTCGGCACGTTTATACAAAATTTCAATTAGCAAATATCAATGAAGTTAAGTCTCTACAAAAAGCAATTCACAACCTACCCTGAGAAACGAATAAGTAATGATGCTTGCGAACTGCAGGAAGTGCGAACATATGACTGTAGATATGAATCTATCTTTGGACAATCGGATGCGGACCGCGTCTCTTTTCCACGGCTTGTACTTTCTTTGACATATTTCCTAAATGAATGATGACTTGTCTCCAATGGACTGTTTTCAGAGATAACATTGCTGCGGTCTCTCTCTGATTAATGTTCAGAGAATGGGAAACACATATCTCTTGTGAATAAATAAAACGTCATTGGTGCACTGGGTTGGGGGGGGGGGGGGGGGGAGGTGGAGATGAAACGTGAACGCAGATCTCCAGTACCTACCAGTTTATTTCCAGAAACTAATTTTTGCAAACAACCGAGGAATGGCTATTTACGAGTAGGCGTGACACAGGTTGTCCGGTATTAAGAGATGACCGTAATATTTGCAAAACCTTTATTGCAAATTTATTATAGTAGTGCAAGATTCTGTCATTGGGAAAACACGAGGAATTACGTTTTTCAATGCATTATTTTACTATCTCCGAGAACTTGTACCTGTTGTCAGTGCAGCAGTGTGATATTCATACCGAAAACAATCTGTGGAAACTGGTAGTCGGGAATCAAAACAGAACGCTTGCCAGATTCGGCAGCATCTGTGACGAGGAGGGTTCATGCATACTTCTCTTCGCATACAATGTCAGAGCTCTTGAAACATTTCACTGGGGTTTGTTTCATTTAATTTGACGTGATTTCTTAGCATAGTACAATACAGCAAGTTCGGGATTTTTATTTTTGATTCACAACTGTATATTTTCCTTCTCTATAAAAATACGTTGAGTTCTACCTTCATGATATTATGATATTCTAAAAATATGTAGCAATGTATATATTTTAAACTGTGACTATTTTTTCCAACTGTATCACAGGAATACAGGCGACCCCCCACCCCAATTAACGTGTGGGGGGAGGGTAAGGCGGGGGGGGGGGTGGGGAAGAGTAGGTGGTGTTCCTAGAAAATGGGCCGTATCGCGATTTTCCATAACATGAAGCCCCGTCATCTGCGCATGCGTAAAGTGCTGAAAAAAGTTGTGTTTATTCAGTTATTTTTTCCACACAGATTCGTTGAGAGCGAATTTCATTCCGTACTTCAATTTTTTTGGGTAGTGATTTGTGAATTCTGCAAGGGGCGAATTTCTCTAACCCGAACGGCCCTAACGCGGGATCGCCTGCAATAACTATTAGTTATTCTGTCTATATGGATTATATTTTGAAGGTTTTCATATAATCATGTAGTACAATTGCATTTTACACTCTACATCAAATGAATATTTCAAAAATTCATTCTTAATTCGTGCACTGTGTGGTATTTAGCAACTCCAATATCATTTATGATCCAGTGTAATTACTGTTAAATAGCTAGGACAATATGCAGCAGCACTAGTGATGATTCTGAAGTCTGATCTGATGGATAAAATATTAGCTCCTTTTCTGCAATTGCAGATACTTCCAAAATGTCTCTGCAATAATCGGTGCTTCTGCACGAGGCTTTGCATTTTATAAACGGAATAGCTTCAAAACATAGTCAAACAAAAACGATCGATATGCAGCGCGTTTAATTTATTAATACTGAACATAGGAAAACATAATTTTAGATATTCAGTTGCAACATTGTAACTAAGATGTTATTCTGATTCACCCCCTGACATCTCAAAATATCAGGTTAATTTCTAAACTAATTACTGCTATTTTTGTAGATACGTGAAGTAGATGGGGAAAACGTAGTAACCGCGCTTCGCCAGAAATAGCATGAGGGCGCGTATTAGTCAATAATGATTTTACCATTGCGTGTAAACCCGGTGGCAACCTTTGGCTTTCCTTCGACAGCACTTAACTTGGTGCTGAGAGATGCTGATATCAGTATGCCGAGAGGTTTTCCACTGTATATGGAAATAATAAGGGCCGTACACCTGCGTTCTTCCTCTTCAACTATTGCTTGGTTATGTTGGTAACTTGCCACCTTCAGATATTGCTCACATGTACAAGCAATCTTGTGGCGTCAGCCCCATCCCTGAAGAAAGTAAGGCCAAGGAAAGTTTGTTATTATTCCTGAAAATTGCTTTATTCAATTTAAAATTTGCGAACATTGTTATCACTGACTACAAAAAAAGTAAGAACACGGAATACAGTCTTGTCAAGGATAAAATTTCAACTTTAAATAAAAGACACTTAGCGCTTTAGTGGAGTTATTAACTGCGCTGAGAATGATGATAACTGTGACATAGTAATCATCTAACCTTCAATATTATTGGAAACACAGACACATACCCCAGGGTAAGTGCACATAATATAACTACTTAAGTTGTTAGCGTATTCTTTTTCGCGAAAGTTGTTTTGTTTCTACCTGAACTAACAAAACAGCGATAATTTCCATATTTGTTTATTTAGCAATTAATCTTGCGAGAATGGAGTTTCTCAACAATGAATTGAGATACCCACGCTGGGCAGACATTGCTGATTCTTAAAGAAATTTTAAGCAGTACTGCGTCGCCATTGGAAAATGCCACTGGAGGTTTTTGAATAATAACCGACACTTCCAACAAGTTTTAATCACGTGAGCGCAATCGACTCCAGTGCAGCGTTGAGAGACGGCTGCACTGTTGGAGGTGCCGGGTTTCCGACGAGATGTTAAATTGAGGCGTCATATGCTCTCTCAGACGGGAAGACAAGATCCCAAAGCGCTATTTTGAAGAAGAGTTGGAGTAGGTTTCAAGGTTAACATTTATCCCTGCAACATCAAAATAAAAAAGTACGATTTTGTTGTTTTGTGGCATCTTGGTACGCGCAGAATCCTTCATAACAACAATTATTTGTTTAACAGAAAAATACCATTGCTGTAAAACGATTTGGAATTTGATAAGGTCGTAAGATGTATAAATAAATGGAAGTCTTTCTTTCACGTGGCAGGGAGTTGGTAGATGGGTCGATTTAATATTCAGCCTTGGGGTATTAACCCACTACAGAAAATTCATAATTTAGTGCAATGTTAACAAAAATGCAAAGTAATATCTCAAAATGTGCGTGTGGACATTTGTTTTGTATGCCAACCATGGTTCTCTTCCTAATGTAATCTGACTTGCTTATTTAGTTCATTTTTCACAATGATAAATTGATCTAAATTATTTATCCATTTCACGCTGCCTTGTTTTGTTTTTGCCTCTTTCATTACTGCCTTCTCGCTTAAATGTGTACTGATCTTTATTGTCTTTATCATTGCCAGTTTAGCGCAATTGTGTTTAGGATTCCCCCTTTAAAACACAAAACGTGACACACTGTGCAATACACAGAAACAGGAAGTGCTGTAGATAACAAAACAAGCAAAAGTTCTCATTCTTTCCTTTCCGGAAACTTGCCTCTCTTCCACTTTCTGTATCCCTTTTAAAAGTTGCGGTCAACCAGAACGCACTGATGGGTTCTGGGTTTGTTTTGAGAATGTTTGTAGACAAGCAACTGATTGCGAGAAGAGTGAGGGCTGCAGGCTGACTGAATCAGGGGATACCTCGAGTCATTCGTCGCTGACTTGCCGTTTCACCATGCAGAGTAATACATCAATGGTTTGATTCCGATCTCTAATCAATAGTTTGAGAAAGGAGTCTGTTTTCTACCCCATTAATTGGCATTTATAAAGATACTTGTTCACTTGGGTGAAAAACTGCACATGACTAGCTGAAACGTTTCAAACGTTTCAAAGGTGCCAATGCGCAAAACATAGCATAGATTAACAAAATAAACTTTCTCTGTTCTTCCGTAATTCTTACATTATATCATCGAATACAATTTCAGACATATTTAGTTGACCATAAAACACTTTGAGCCTACATATACTCATACGTAAGATGCCAAATAGATGCGAGCTTTTGTATTTATTACAGACTTAACCATATAACGCCACAATCCATTTGACAATGGATGAAACTGATGTTAACGTTGGTCATGTTGCAGACCTTTGGATGTAGGCTTAGAACGCTAAATAATACAAGGGATTTGCAATAAACACCGTACCTATTTCAGGACGGATCATGATCGAAGCATCGGTCCCCAGCAATACAAAGACGCGATTTCAAGGCACAAGATTTATTCTGCAAAATTCTGAAACAGACATTAAATATGTTTTTCTTTATTCTTTGACCATTGCCAACATTAAACTGAACGTTGCAAATCTACTTTTTTTCAGTTTTCACAAATCCCTATCTCAATATAATTCCTGATATTCAGTTTCTCGGCAAAACGCATGCGCCTTTATTATGCTTTATCGTATCTCAGTTGAGCTAAAATATGCCGACCGTGAACTCTAAATAAGACACCAGGTTTTACTTTAAAAGACTTATATTGAAGCAATCTGTAAAGTTTTTTATCAGGTTGCATTAAGTCTCCAGCCGAATCTATTCAAGAGCAGCTAAGTTCTTCGATATAAAATCTCATCTCTCCCTCTCTTTCTTATATTTATTCAGCTTCTCCTTAAACGCATTTATGCTACGTGCCCCATCTAGTCCTTGTGGTAGAGCATTCCGCATTCATTTAGTAGATGTTCCTGAATTCCCAACTGGATTCATGAGTAACTATTTAATATTTATGACCTCGAGTTATGGACTCATCCACAAATGGAAATATTTCTCTGATCAACTCTAGCAAACCATTGCGTTATATTAAAGACCACCTTGACCTTTTTTTAAAATGAAAAAAATATATATCCTTGTCGGCTCAGCCCTTCCCGCTGAGTACATCTCGGTAAGTTCCTGTATCAAATTCATATTTTTTGCACCTTCTTTGCTGCCTCGATATCCTTTCTGGAATGTGGAAAGCAGAATTTTACACACGCGCGGCTTAACTTAAACGCGCGTTTAACTTAAGATATCCCCCTAGAAATAAATCCTGGTGATCAGCATGCCTTTTCACTATTTTATTACATTGACATGTAACGTTCGGTAATAAAAACATAAATACTGGCAGGTCAAGAGGCATTTGTGGAGAGAGAAATAGAGTGAAGGTTTCATGTCGATGACGTTCCTTCACCCCTGAGTATCCCCACCATTTTCTCTTTTATTTAATATTTTCAACATTCACAGTTTTCTTTGCTTTTAGTTTTACGTTATTTTCAGTATTGTGTGGATCCTTATTTACTGACCTTCTACCTCTCTACCTACTTAAACATATTGTCTAAGCTCTGCTCTAATTTTTCTTAGGAAAATGAACTCATCTTGCATTTATTGCTATTTGAAAGTAGATTTGTTCATGTTGCTTATTTGTAAAATTATGCAATTACAAGGTCAAGTGAATGGAGATGTTTCTCAGTGACGTTTCACGTGATACAGATTTAGAGACAGCCAGGTGGATGTGAAGTATCAATGCTGCTTGCGAACTCAAGGACCATAACTGTTTGAGTGGCGTTGGGACACGTAGAGCGCCCCCTGCAGGAAACGGGCCCGGACTATTCAGCTAAATTGCAGAGGCTTGCAGATTGTTGCTATTTACTTGGCGTAAAACAAACCTAATCGGGAATGTTAGAATCCATCATTATTCAGAGAAAAGACTTGAAAAATTACGCTTTTTTTGGTAATAAAACGTTAGTGTTGTAGATGTATTTACGAAGGATTAGATTTAGACCATCTAAAGGAAGACTTTGAACAAAGTTGTACATTAATACGTTGCAGGAATGTCCGCGTGGGTAGGTGCAGCTGTGCATTATCTGATATAGTCTACATCAGCCACTTGGAACGCGTGCAAAAATACAGCAAACTGTAAATATTTAGCCCTTTTCTTAGACAAATGAAGATACATATAACTAATGTTTCAACGAATCATTAGACCCCATTGAAGACATCTCCACAGTTAATAAAACATGCTAAATATTTTGACCAATAAGAAAGCGTAAGTTTTGGGTTCAGTGATTTTATATATTTCGGTTGGTTTAGCTATTGGCAAAGAAATATAATAGAGGAAGGCAGGGCTCATACTTAGTTTCAGTTGGTGAGATCATTACAATATGATTTCCAATATTTGTGATTTGCCAGTCGCAGATGTAAAGACGTGCGCATAATAAAAGAGAAATAAACATTTATTTCTAAAAAAAAGCAACGCGATTCGTCAAAAACGAATCAGACAAAAATATAAAATTCCAAATAATATCACGACTGCTCACATAGATTAATTTCTTTTCATGCGTTAGTTCCGTACTTTAAAAAACAAGGAATGAAATTGGCCTTAGAACTTTCATTTTGCAGTCGTTTAAAAGAAATTGAAAAGTAGCAGATGTTAATTTAACTGAATTTGGCTCCGATTCTCTTCAATGCCATCAACGAAGCGCAAACTGGAGACAAAATAACATCCACTATAAGTTACTAAATGGTTCTATGTGTACAGTGGCAGGAATAATTATGATAGCTATCCTCAGTTTCTCCGGGTGCAGTCCCAAACGAGCCACTCAAGTTCTACTTCTTTATACGATCCTGGACATGATCCAACTGAAAAAATAATGCAAACACATTACAGCAAATGTATTGAAAACGAGCACGACCACCGATATGGACTATAAATCCATATCCATAAAAGTACTTCACATGCCAATAGAATTAGATGTTAATTATCGTTCCACTTGGGGCTATTTTTCAGAACATTAACTGTTGTCATTGACTAAGCTATTCAGGTCACCCGAAATCAAACGCTTGCTTTTAGGGATTATTGTTTTCATCCCAGAGAGAAAAGGGGGGGGGGGGGGGGGGGGGGGAGGGGGAGTGTGGCGAACGTTGTTTATAATGTTGACATAATTGCATCCTTAACAGCAAAAAAAATCTTTGAGATACTATCTGCATGTCAGCATTTTCTGCTATAGTTGTATTTTAAAAAATATCCCACCACCGTAATGTATATGGTGAACCAGGAGCGAGACCACGACTCACCAGTGAATGAACAGCCCTGTCTGAACCAGAAACTATCCTCCTGTGTGTGCTACGGGAGGCTACGCTTTGGGGGCTTGGACATTTTTTTTTGAAGCTTATAATATAAGCACCTTTTATTTCACACATAAGACCATTGGAAAACGCTGCTGCCATTTTCTCCAGATGAGAGCTGCACTATAGGATCGACAACTGTATCCTTGCGTTTTGCATTCACCCCGAAGATTATAGTCTTAATAGATTTTGTTGTTGTTCCAACCTGCGTTACAAGGCTCTTTTAAAAAAAGAAAATGATTATATGCTAGAACGATGTGAAAAACAATCCTTTCTCCCATACTTTACATCCAGATAATTTGTGAGAAAAAAATCCTTTGTTAAAATTAAGGGTCTGAGGTTTTAAACTAATGCAACTTAGTATCCTCATCATTTGAATTATTACCTGCACTAAGTCGTAATTCTACGATAATTGTTTGTGCAAACATGTTCCACAAATTGTTTCTATCTACTTTAGCGTAAATTACTTGATGTGTTATTTATAATCTTGGAACGCACGATGTTTGACACAACACAGTCCAGCAATGGAAGTACAGCTCAAACAAGCAACTGCATTATAACGGCATTCAGGTTTATCTGCTCACTAGACAGAAGAAGAAAGAGTAAATTCTTCATTCAATCAATTTCTATAATGAATTTTTTTATTGTTTGAACAATCTCTTTATGGCAGTATATATTTTCGAGATAAGTTTTTTTTCATCTTCTCGCTAGTGGCTTTAAGGATTACTTTACAAATTAGGCACTATTACAATAACTGCCATGGTAATTTTGCTATGTTTGTGGACACCCGTGAATCTCTTAACACAACATCTCAGAACAAAAACTATTATTTCCCTTTCAGTACACGAAATGAAACCAAGTTCAAAGGATCATCAGCAACTTCAACTAGGATATAGTAGATTACCGAGACAATATTGATTCCAATTAATTCACAAATGATAGCTCGAATTCTCATACATATTTCTATATTCTACACATTTCCACGTTCTTCAGAAATGTTACATGGCTGTTGTAAAGTGATTATTAATTGTGTTTAATAAAATGTGCTTAATTTCTAAATACGTGCGACACGTTTTCAATTTAAAACTACACGACGTGTCAGAAGCAATAACAAGAATCGGTTATTTATCACAACCTGTCGTAGTGGTAGATGTTGTCGCTGTTAATATGGATATCCGCCAAAAGTGCATTCAGAACAGCTCATTTTTCACGTTTTATGGCCGTGTTGGGTAATATTTCTCAATATCGTGAGCACAAAGGGGTCTCAGAAATTACAAACCAGCTAAACTGTTGAATGTAATGTTTGCAATATTATCGACTTCTGCACGTTATTTTTTCTCTCTATTCAGACGCTGACTGAGCAGTTATTTATTTCCAGCTTATCATCCTTCCACTTCAGATGTTCGTCATTTGAAACTTTACATCCATTCCAAATTATTTTTTTAAATCAAGTTTATATTTACATATACACAAGAGATTCTGCAAGCAGCTCCAGTCTTCACGCAACCGTTATTTCAATACATTATAGATTCTTAAAAAAAAACCCTATTTCCCGAGCACAAGCTTGATTCCCGTATCTATGCGCTAATGTACATGATTACTTAAATTGTGCATGAACACCAGGTGACAGAAATGAGAAACAAGGACACTGACACTGAATATACTCGCAGCTTAGACGGAAGATTTGTTTCCCTTAACGGAGTACGTCGCCAAAGGTAATTAATGTTTGTGATTTTTCTCCTCGCTGTATTTAGATTAATCTACGAAAGGCGGGATGGGATCCGAGATATTTGGCCTAGTTTGAAACTAATGCTGCGTGGAACTGATCCTGGTTGATGTCTGTTGAAATGAAAGAGTATTGATTGCGGTCAGTGCCCTGTTGGTGTCATTAATCATGGGAAACAATCAAGCAGGCAGCAAGTCTGAAAGCAGCAGACAGTCCATCGACGGAACCCAAGCCAACAGGTGGTATTAAAACCTTCTTTAATGCGAACTATAGCAGGATGTTGACATGATCGCATTGCATCATGGCGAAAATTGCATTGTTTCCTTAGGCTCCAGAGCAAACGTCTGTGCTTAATTTTATTTGGAGTCATGTTTAAACGATCACCACCAACAGTAAACCAATGACCAGAAAGTTAATTATCTTGTCCCAGTTGCATATTAATTTCCAACCCCTTGTTAAATGTTTCTTATCTGATTGGAATCTGTTGAATGACCAGCAGTTCTATTTGGTATAAATGGAGTCTATTCATAAAACCAAAGTTACAGCATTCCTTTATTTCGGGTCTTCTCGAGGCCTACACACACATATTTGCTAAAACAAATGTAAGTACTTTATCCATTTTAAGTTTCCTAATTATTTTGTCTCGGTAACTTTTTTTTTGGTTTCAAAGTTAATTAAATCATATGTCAGCAATCTAGGTGTTGCTAACCCTGATCCTCGGCGACTTTCACTGTCCATCGACAAGGAAATTGTTGGAAAGGCAGAACTTGGGTTCAACCAGGAACATTCATCCCATGGTTCATGTAATTTTTCTATCCGTTTGTTTCTGTATTTGTGTGTATTTTTAAACTTTTGCACATTTATGTAAAATTCAGCAATGATTTTTTAATAATTTTATAGAGCATAGCGTGTTTCTGTAACACTTGGGAAAGTCTTTATATGTTTAAAATAGAATGCTATACAACTTAACTGAATGTACTTGACAGCCATAATAGCACTTAATCATTAAAATTATTCTCAATTGCGTAGACATGTTCCATTTGCTGTTCCATATCCAGTTTCACACTTAATGAACTCAAATTACCAACATGCCAACGCTATCATTCTGACATCTATCGCATATCAATGTTATTTATTTCATCAATCATTATATTTTGACTTACCAGTTTATTGTTTTGTAAACGTCACTCAAAAAACGTATTAGATCGCCTTTTCAGTTCTTTTGAAATATTATCGTGAACATCTTGCACCAAAAAATTTAACCTTTAAATAACTCGCAGGCTATTTTGGCATGGACATTTCCCCCTCCATTTAGTCACATCACAACCCAAATGATCTCGTTACAGTTTCTTGCCATTCGAGAACAAAGTATTATGTGTTTCCCTCCAAAATCTGCACAAGTGGATGTATTTCTCTGTATTCTTACAAAAACAGTTCGCTGCGTTTGCCTTCAGCACAACGTTCATGTATAGTAGTCCAGTTTTTGACCGATTACAAATTGGAAATTCCTTGCTTGCCTTGCAAAACGGTTGGTTTGCTAAAAAGGGACAAAATACCCATTTGAGTGAGCCACATATAAATTGATATTAATTGAACTGCACGTAACCAATTGAACGCTTTATGCAGTTTATAGGGGAAAAAAAAACAGAAATTCCTCCATTTATCCAGAAGAACCTTTGTGCATATTCTATTCAGCCCAGTGGCATTAATTTATATATCTGTTAACTAGCTCAAAGACAGAGATCTGTTTCATCAAGTTCGATATCTATAACTCGGACATTTATTTCCTTTACTTAAAATATGAAACAGTGCTAGCGTGTGATAATTTTCTAGAATAGTGCAAAACTAAATCAGGCCATTTCCGTTATTTTTTCCGTTAGCAATTGAAAGTGCAATCTGTCGGTCTTCTAGGATTAAAAAGAATCGGTACAATTGACTATTTTTATTAACTAAATAACCCACGCTTTTGTTGAAGCATATGGTCATTCGAACTGATTATTTACATTTCAGCTCCATCATCTGTAGATCTATAGACAGTATGTTGCCAGCGCATCGCAATTTTGTTCCAAGAAGCGTTTAAATATCGGAGTGCTACATTTTACGACCTGCTTAATAGTCATGGCACTTTGTGATATTTTACTTTTGTGACTAGTACTGGAGAAGTTTCAAGAAATCAAGTTATTGAGTGGATTGGACGGAGACACTTGTTGAATGGAAACTCGAGTATCGACAGCGTTGTACTTCAACCCATGCTCGTTGTGCGTTATTACGCTATCTTAAATGTTTTGAATTACTAGTTAGTTTAGGACTGCTTATTTTAATATAAAACACAAGTCACTTTTCAACACTTTCCCCTGACCTTATTCAACCAGAAATTTGAAGGAGTTCTTTTATAACTAATATTGAACTTTAGACAACACTCCAGTATTTGACACAGTATTCAATGCTGACCGTTTCCTTGAAATGCAGCTTAAACTAACAAAAGAAGGTTGCTCTTTAACATTCGGGACCTATCTAACATATCACAAGAGCGAATCGTTTGGCCTGCATGACGTTACTTACGGTGAGAAACTACCGATTTTAGTTATTTTCTCTGGCTCCAGTCACGCCAACAGATGGCAATGTATCGGCTTTTCATCAAGCCCGTCAAGCTAGTTAATTTTTGTCAAAGCTCCCCAATTCTATAAATTAGAAAACAGAATATCCTAAGTGCAAGATGTCTCAAACCCTTTTAAGGAAACTTTTGGCAAACATTTAATTTCTTAATTGACCATGGCTGTTAATAAGCAAACCACAACTGCTAAGCGCTTTATAAATTATCCCAATGCGTGAAATTCGAATCATTCATTACTTGTGTTTACTGAACTAACGTATGATTTATGATAAAAATGAAATTCAATCCAGCAAGCATTTAAATTATCCCCCAAACACCAAACGGGGATGAAAAGCTTTATTAATAACAATAAAAAAGTAGCTGTTCAAGTTATTAAGGTGGAACACAAATCTTTTATGGCGCACATCCTGCATCATGTCACATTTTCAATAAATATAAGTTATTTATATGTATACATCCCAAAATAATCCAAATTCTCTTATACTTGACAACTGTTAAGCTGCAGATGTGCATTCTACCACAATTTCAACAATTGTGATAAAATGTTTATCATTTAAAACAGTACAGGAGGACACAGAATCAAAGTAAATGTCTCTCCTCCTTTTCACAATTACTTAAAAGTAATTTATTGATTAAAGCCTCCATATTAGTTTGAACAGTATTAGAGCTGGATCATTCTGTACAATTACACTGGACTTGGACAATTTATCATGTACTTAGGGATATAGATTTGTACTTCTGTTTTGATTTCAAGTGTTCTTTAACACTTTTGCATCCATGTTAAGGTAGAGTCAGTGATATAAATTTTTAAAATATAACTGGGAACTGTATTAATAGGATTATCTTTCAACTTTTGTAAGAGATCAAAATGCATGGTCATAACGTGCTGCCAGGCAAGAATATCCAGATTTACCATGGCACATCTCTTACTGTGACTGCAGAGTAATCATCATGTACTCTTTTACTGGCCCTCAACATAGATTATGCCTTCATTGTTCCATATATGTAATAAATTACTAAAAGTTTTGAAATGAATTTTTTTAGATAATTAAGATACATGCTGCTGAAGAAACATCATACAGGTTCCCAATGAAGTGGAACTTACACTGCTTTATTGGCTAAATTCATAAATATAAATTCTGCATGTTAACATTTTTAATAGGTGTAAACTTGTATGCACTAATGAAAGTACAGGCCATGTAAAAGAAGTCATCTTTCATTTATTATCAGATCCACAATATGCTTTATTGTTTTCAAGGCAAATACACAGCTACTAAATAACTCACTATAAGCTTGCATAAGTAAATATATATTATGTACATTCCTTTATAGTTAACCATTTTGCATTTTGAAATACTCAGTTAAAGATTGAACAAGTGCATTTAAAAATAATTATCCAACCACGGTGTCCAGTAGGCACAAACAGTCTGTTTTCCTTTTGAGTTGCAAACCTCTTTTATGGATTTCAGTAAAAATGGTCCAACTGGGGTACACTATCCAGAATATAAGGTTGCAAACTACAGTGGCAAAATACAGCAGTGAAGTCAGCAGATGAGACAATATAAAATGATATGGCAAAGATGCCTATATTTACACCATCATAGACTAGATCTTTCAGAGTACAGTTTGGGTCTGGAGTTCAGGCAGCTGTGTAATGAGTGAATCACTATGATATATGATCTATCTTTAAAATAAGATGTATATGGACTTATTCACTTTTAATCACAACCTCTAAAATATCTAATTTTGGCAGAAAATCCATTCCTACAAGACTATTCTTTCAATCACTCCAAATTAAATTATCCTCAGAGCCAAGATTTAGGTAGTTTAAAGTTATGGACTCACATCCAGTGAGAATAGGTTGATATTATCAAAATTGACTTTCATATTTTTGAAATTCATTTAATAAATTATTAGATGCTTGAACAACTAAATTTGTTGATGTGATAATTATCAAGGAATCACAGATGTGCTTGATATATCTCAATCTAACTACTATATATTCACAAAATTACTTAAGTATATTTTGTAATTAAATCATGTATTTATTATTACCATTTATACTGTTTGCTCTGTGATCTTCACATAAGCAAGGAATTTTATTGCACCCTGGTGTATATGGCAATAAACTAATCTAATCTAAACTAATCTAATCTAATGTTTTTGTATAATGATTCTACAGCTACAAAAGAAAGTACCAAAAAATAAGAAATAGTCAATCCTTTTATTTCATGAACTCTTTTGTATGAGACATATGTTATAATCTATGAATGTGAACATGTGAAACTGAACTTACTTGAAGATATTATTGCAATATTTGAGCTTCCTCATCATAAAAATATACACCAATGATCCAAAGCAGACACATACAAACAACTTGTCTGCCCCATAAACGATGCTTGATTCATGATATAACTGACTATTCAGGCACTTAAAATATGACACAGGAATTGTATGTTCATTAATAGGGCTTATTAATGGGATATGGTAAAATATATTTTCCACAATTTTCACTAAGCTGCACCAGGGTTAAGATTCTACAATTCACAATTAAGTACAGTCAAAAGTAACTTCAGAGCATTTCAATTTTTGTTCATACATGTTTATATATGGCATACAAAAACATGAAAGACTCTCTAATCAACAGAGTTTCTCCTATGCAGCTCTGGTGTGACTTTCTCATCACTCCTACCTATTTCATTCACTCTCTATGGAGTGGCAAGACAGAGTTACCAATGGACTTTGGAAGTGGATTAATAGTTACAATATTAAAACTAAATTGTTACCAAATATAGGAAATAAATTGGTATCATTTGTTTATGGGTATTTATTAAGTAAAATGACCATTTATTTATAGGTAATTATTAAGTAAATGATCACTGGAATGTTTTAATTGTGGAAAATATTTAATATAGGATATCATATTTTGTCATCATGATGTACACAATATATTTTTCATTCTAATGTTTCCCTATTAATGGACCATAATGGACAATTCAATTTGTAGTTTAACTGTGAAATATTTTAAAAAGCTTCTATTTTGCATTACTGCTATATTTCTGAGGAGCAACAGTTGTACAGTATAGCTGGATGGCTATGCTTTCCAGTGATGTGATTTTGGTAGTGTTTTCAAAGCTTAATATTGTGCATGTCTATTTTTCTGTTAGAAACTGCAGGGTTTTATTTTGGAGGCAAGATTTGATGTAAGGAAAACAGGATAGAACTGGAAAATGCATAAAAGACATAAATACAAATAAATAAATATTTCTTGGCAATGCATTCTAGATTAACAATTCTATTGCAAATAGTTATACAGCACAGAAACAGGCCCTTTGGCCCAATTTGTTCACGGTGACCAAAGTGTCTTCCTAAGTTAGTCCCATTTGCTTGAATTTGGCCTATTTCCCTCTAAACCATTCCTATTCATGTACCTGTCCAAATGTCTTTTTACATGCTGTAATTATATCTGCCTCTACCACTTCCTCAGACAGCTCATTCCATGAACCAACTACCCTCTGTGTGAAAATCTTGCTTCGGGTCCCCTTTAAATCCTTCCTCTCTCACTTTAAACCTATGACCTTTAGTTTTAGATTCTCCTACCCTAGGAAAAAGACTGTGACAATCCATCTTATCTATGTCCCTCTTGATTTTACAAACTGCTACAAGGTCACCCCTCAGCCTCCTTCACTGCGGAGAAAACAGTCCCAGCCTATCTAGTCTCCCCTTATAACTCAAGCCCTTCAGTCCTGGCAACATCCTTGTGAATCTTTTCTGCACCCTCTATTTTAACAAATATTTCTTAACGAGTTAAAAGAAAAGGAAAACAGGATTTAAAGTAGAAGAGAAAATCAAAAGTTGTGGGAAAGTGAGTTATGTCTTACAGTGTGATGTATGGATATAGTTATGCATCACTTGAAGTGATTTAATTTTACTATTGCTTCGTTGGAGCATCAGTGTTTAGGAAGGAAATCTCATTTGAGTTGGCTGAGCCCAAAGGGTGTGAAAACCCTGAAGAGCTGGTGCCCGTCTAGTCCCTGTAGAGAATCCAAGTTAAAATAAGAGACATCTGAGGGAAATATGGGTCTCCAGCTACTACTTTTGTGTTTATGTTATTATGAATTATTTACTTTGCTAGATTTGACACATGTACCAGTATCAAACAGTTTTACTGCAGTAGAAACAAGAATAAAATATAATGTGCTGGTCAGTCAGCAGAGGAGTTAACATCCCTGCTGAGATCCTTCATCAAACCTGCATGGTCAGGAAGACAGCCTCTTTTTTAGGACTAGTGAAGCCAAGAAGAGAGAGCAGAACAGTTTTATTACCTTATGATTTATGGAGAATATTCTTAAGAGGTTATCATGCTTTGCAAAATCGACAGTTGAGGTCAAAACAAATATACCTCCCACCACGATACAAATTGAACTGTAGCTCAGCAGTTTAAAATGGCTTATTAAGGAGTTGTAGCTGGACGCGGCACGTTTCCGAAGGAAAAACTCGGAGACGAGGAGGCTGAATTCAAAGCACACTTTACTTCCTCAGACAAAACGCGCATGCCAAAGTACCCGAGAGCCTCTCCGGGTCCACGTGGGGTGGATGTGACGTAAGGTTCCCGCTGGAAAGCCTGCCCCATGGTTCGTTCACGACGCACTCCCACGTGTCCACCCACAGCCGACGCAGTCCCATGTGTACGGACCACTACACCACCCCCCCCAAAACGTCCATCGGGGGCGTGGGGCCCCCAGTCTGTGTGTCCCGCTTGGGTGGCCTGTCTCGCCGGCGTGGTGTGGGTACCCTCACTGGTTGCTCAATGTCCAAGTGCGCCGGTTTGAGGCGGTCCACTGTAAAAGTCTCCTCACGGCCACCCACCTCCACGACACACGTAGACCCATTGTGCTGGATCACCTTGAAGGGTCCTTCGTACGGCCGCTGTAGGGGTGACTTGTGCATGCCCCTGCGAATGAAAACGTACTCGCAATCCTGGAGGTCCTTAGGGATAAAGGACAGTGTAGTGCCATGCCTGGAGGTCAGGACCGGCGCCAGGGTCCCTACCTTGTCCTGCAGCTTCATCAGCACCTCTGCTGGCATCCCTGCTGGACCTCGGGCCTCTGGCACAAACTCGTCCGGGACCGTCAGGGGGATGCCGTAGACCATCTCCGCCGAGGAGGTGACCAGGTCCTCCTTGGGGCCGTGTGGATGCCCAGTAAGACCCAGGGGTGCTTGTCTGTCCAGTTGGGGCCCCTGAGGTGCGTCATCAGGGCCAACTTGAGGTGCCTGTGGAACCGCTCGACCAAACTGTTGGACCGGGGATGGTATGCCGTGGTGTGATGTAGCCGGGTGCCCAGGAGCTGCGCCAGTGCCATCCACAAACCTGACGTGAACTGTGCTCCTCTGTCAGAAGTGATGTTCGCTGGGAGTCCGAACCTGGCGATCCAGTTTGAGATAAGCATCCTGGCGCAGGATTTGGTGGACGTGTCTGCCAACGGCACAGCCTCTGGCTATCTAGAGAACCTGTCGACCATGATAAAGATATACCTGGCGCCCCGGGAGACAGGCAGGGGGCCGATGATGTCCATGTGGATGTGCCGAAACCTCCCGAGCATCAGCTGGAACTGCTGGAGGGGGGCCTTCACATGCCGCTGGACTTTGGCGGTCTTGCAGTGTACGCAGGTCCTGGCCCAGTGCCCGACCTGCTTGCACAAACCGTGCCAGACGAATTTGTCCGCTACCAATTTGATGGACGCCCGGATGGACGGGTGGGCCAGGCCATGTAGCGTGTTGAACACCCGGCGCCTCCATGCTGCTGGTACCACGGGCTGGGGTTTGCCGGTAGATGTGTCGCACAGGAGCCAAGCCGCTGTCGGGCCGACAGGAACATCCTCCAACTGGAGTCCCGAAACGGTGGTGCAGTAAGCCGGGATCTCGGTGTCCACCTGTTGTGCCTCCACCAGCGCCGTGTAGTCGATCCCTGGGGACGAGATGGTCGCTGAGTGAATGTGGGGGCATGTCGGTGTTGTTCTTCCCTGCGATGTGGTGGACGTCTGTGGTGAACTCCAAAATAAAGGAGAGGTGCCTCTGCTGCTGGGCTGACCACGCGTCCCATACCTTTGCAAGGGCGAAGGTGAGGGGCTTGTGGTCTGTATACACAGTGAAATCCCTTCCTTCAAGGAAATACCGGAAATGCCGGATAGCCAGGTAGAGCGCTAACAACTCCCTGTTGAAAGCGCTGTACTTAACCTCCGGCGGTCGCAGTTGTCAGCTGAAAAAGGCGAGTGGTCGCCACTGGCCCTCGACGAGCTGCTCCAGGACTCCGCCGACCGCCGTGTCGGAAGTGTCGACTGTGAGTGCCGTGGGTACACCGACTCTCGGGTGTACCAGGAGGGTCGCCTTCGCCAATGCCTCTTTGGCCCGCTCGAAAGTCTCTGTGGACTCCGCGTCCCATGCCACCTCTTTGGCCTTCCTGGCCATTAGACCGAACAAGGGCCTCATGATGCGTGCTGCCGCCGGCACGAAACGATGGTAGAAGTTTACCATCCCCACGAATTCCTGCAGGCCTTTGACTGTGCTGGGTTTGGAAAACTGGCGGATGGCCTGGACCTTGACAGGCAGAGGGGCGGCTCCATGCTGATTGACTCTGTGGCCCAAGAAGTCAATCTCCGTCCGTCCGAACTGGCACTTCGCCGGGTTGATTGCCAGTCCGTGGTCGCTCAGGCGTTGGCAGAGTTGGCGCAAATGTGCCACGTGCTCTTGGTGTGACATGCTGGCTGTCAGGATATCGTCTAAGTAGACGAAGGCGAAATCCAGGCCTTGCCCCACCGAGTCCATGAGCCTCTGGAAAGTCTGGGCGGCGTTCTTGAGGCCGAAAGGCATCCTCAGGAATTCGAACAACCCGAAGGGGGTGATGAGGGCTGTCTTGGGCACATCATCGGGGTGCACGGGGATCTGATGGTACTCCCGGACCAGATCGATTTTCGAAAAGATGGTCGCCCTGTGTAGGTTTGCCGTGAAATCCTGGATGTGAGGCACCGGCTATCGGTCAGCGGTCATGGCGTCATTGAGCCTTCTGTAGTCCCTGCAGGGCCACCAACCTCCTGTGGACTTGGGCACCATGTGCAACGGGGATGCCCACGGGCTGTCCAAGCGACGGATAATCCCCATCTCCTCTATCTTCTGGAACTCCTCCTTGGCAAGGTGGAGCTTGTTGGGTGGGAGCCTACGGGCTCGGGCGTGCAGCGGTGGTCCTTGTGTGGGAATGTGGTGCTGCACGCCGTGCTTGGGATCGGTTGTAGGGAACTGCGGGGTGATGATGGAGGGGAAATCTGCCAGCACCCTGGTGAACTCGTCACCCGAGATTGTGACGGAGTCCAGGTGGAGGGTCGGTAGCTGGGCTTCCCCGAGCTGGAAGGTCTGGAACATCTCAGCATGGACCAAACGCTGGCCCTTCTGGTCGACCAGAAGACGGTTGGCCTGTAGGAAATCCGCCCCCAGTATCGGCCGGGATACCGCTACCACCGTGAAGGTCCAAGTGAAACGGCTGGGCCTGAAACGCAGGGGGATGGTTCGCAAGCCGTACGTTTGGATGGTGGTGCCATTGGCAGCGGTGAGATCGGGACCTGGGGCGGTGTTATGGGTGACCATGTTGGAGGGGGGAAGAATGCTGATTTCGGCCCCGGTGTCTACCAGGAAACGTCGCCCGGAGAGTCGGTCCCAGAGGAATAGGAGGCTGTTGCGATGGCCAGCTGTCAAAGCCGCTAGCGACGGCCGGCCCCGGCTTTCCCGGGAAGGCACATGATGGGCGGCAGTGGTGCGCGTTCGAACCCCATCTCCAGTGATAAAAACACCAGTGGTCCGAACCCGCATCCTTGTCCCCCGTGGGTCTCAGCGGCTTCGGTTGTGAGGTCTTGGCCTTGGCCTGTGCGGTCGTGGTTAGGCAGATGGAGGCCGCTCCCTGCTGTTTACTCTGCCACAGAATGTCTGCCCTGGCCGCGAGCCTGCATGGGTTGCTGAAATCCTCACCCACGAGGAGGCGAATGTCCTCTGGCAGTTGCTCGAGAAACAACTGTTTGAATAGAAGGCATGGCTTATGGCCGTCCATGAGTGCCAGCATATCATTCATCAGCTTGGATGGTTTGCGGTTGCTCAGGCCATCCATGTGCAGGAGCCGAGCGGTTCGCTCGCGGTGGAAGAGTCCGAAAGTATGGATTAGGAGCACCTTGATCTTAGTGTACCTGTCCTCTGTTGGTGGCTGGTGCAGAAAGTCGGTAATCCGGCCTGCCATGTCCTGGTCGAGCGTGCTGACCACATAGTAGTACCGC
Source organism: Pristis pectinata (assembly GCF_009764475.1). NCBI lineage: Eukaryota > Metazoa > Chordata > Chondrichthyes > Rhinopristiformes > Pristidae > Pristis > Pristis pectinata. Next base: position 81,636,306 of record NC_067406.1, read on the forward strand.
GTGGCGTCGGCTGTAATGTCTCTGAGGCTGAACTGGGCCTCAGCCCGCTTGAACCAAACGTGGGGCTGAGCGGCCCAGAAAGTTGGGAGCTTGAGCGAGACTGCGTTGTGCGAGTCGTTGGAATGCATTTCGTGGGTTCCAGATGCCGTCTGGAAGCATTGGGGTCACCAAATGTATCTGGACGCGGCGCGTTTCCAAAGGAAAAACTTGGAGACGAGGAGGCTGAATTCAAACCACACTTTACTTCCTCAGACAAAACGCGCGCGCCAAAGTATCCGAGAGCCTCTCCAGGCCCATGTGGGGCGGACATGACGTAAGGTTCCCGCTGGAAGGCCCGCCCCGCGGTTTGTTCATGACGTGCTCCTGTGCATCCGCCCGCGGCCACTGATGGCGGTTCGAGTCCCGTGTGTACGGGCCGCTACAGAGTATTAATAACAAATTATGTTAAAGGAAGAGGTTAAAATGAGACTAGTGTCACACTGCTTCATTTGAGAGCTTTATGTAAGAGAGTACAAAGAACAAAGAAAGTATGGCACAGGGAAAAAGCCCTTCAGCCCACCATGTCTGGGCTGACCATTGTGTCAATCTAACTAATAACACCTGCCTGCACATGGTCCGTATCCCTTTATTTCCTGCCCATTCATGCATCTGTCTAAATGCCTCTTAAACCATTGCTATCGTATCTATTTCTATCACCTCCACTGGCAATGCATTCCATGCACCTACCACTCTCCATGTAAAGAACTTGCCTCGCACATCTTTAAACTTTCCCCCTTTCACTTAAACCTCTGTCCTGTGGTATTTGACATTTCCACAATGGGAAAAGGACTCTGATTATATATCCTATCTATGCCTGTCATAATGTTATATACTTCTATCAGGACCCTCTCAGCCTCTGACACTTCAGTGAATACACTCCACGTTTGTCCATCCTCTCCTTTTAGCTCATACACTCCAATCCAGGCAACATCTTGGTGAAACTTTTCCTCACCCTCTTCAAAGCCTTCACATCCTTCCTGTAGTGTGGCAACCAAAGCTGCACACAACACTCCAAATGTGGCCTAACTATAGTTTTATACAGCAACAACATGACTTCCCAACTTTTATACTTAATGCCCTGACTGATGAAGGCAAGCATGCTGTACGCCTTCTTTATCACCCTATCCACTTGTGTTGCCACTTTCAGGGAGCTATGGACTTACACCCCAAGATCCATCTGTACCTTAATGCTCCTACGAGTCTTGCCATTTATTGTATACTTTGCTCTTGCATTTGAACTCCCAAAATGCCACACCTCACACTTGTTTGGATTAACCTCTGTCTGCTATATCTCCATACAGATTTCCAACTGATCTATATCCTGGTGCATTGAATTTAAAGCCTGTTTATAATATTCTAAAGAAGTGCAACAATTTTAATGTTATGATTTTTGATTTGACCAACAGGATGCCCTGGTCAACCAGGAGAGAACAATGGGATATTCAACTTGTGGATGTATGGTCAAAGTTGTGTGCAACTGGGCAAAATGCCTATACTTCTGTAAATCTGTTTTAGCTTTCTTTCTAAAGTTCCAAAGGTAAATGCTTTATCACATGTTGGAAGAAACAAATCTGAATATTGGAGCATTATTCCTCACTCCTAGCTCTGAATGCCTGCCTGGTCTTTTTTTTGGAATCATCATGCCATTACTGAATTCTTCAAGGTTTTTTTTTAATCTTTTAGGAAATGAATGGCATCTATGTGGTTGACCTATTACTTCTCCAGAAGAGTAAAGAAACTTTCCTGAGTGTATATATGCTTTACAAAAAGCACAAGTTTTTGGTTGCACTGGAATGTTGGACGCATAAGCTTGAAACCTACATTAGATGAGTTCCAATGATAATATTTGTGAACTAATTACATAACGAAAGATCATTTTCATTAATTTTGTTCCAACTATGTGTTAGTTATATTAGTTTTAATTTGTTAACTTCTGACTTAGTGAATTTATTACATCATGTCTTCCGTCTGCAGGACATTGAGCCACGAAATGACAGAAGTATTTTTGAGTCACTATTTTATCTTGTTTAAATAAATTAAATAATAGTTTAGGAAATTGAGCAAAATCTTAGTACCAAGTGAGTTGAAAATCTAAGAATTACCAAGTATATTTAATATTAAACAGGTGTTTAGACTGGTTTGCTGGATTCATGGATAATCCCTTCCTTTGGGATTATCCGTGAATCCAACAAATCAGTGTTTAATATAGAATTGCCTCAATAAAAAGTAGCTGAACAGTAAGGGACACTGTTCTTGACATATTTTGATATCCACATTTAATGTTGTGCTTAGCACATGCAAACTCTTGCTCTCTCTCTTTAGCAGCACTTAATCTTTCTCAAAGCTGTTCTGATCTACAATCATACTTCATTCTTCACAACACTGAGTGTTTTAACAAAACTTTTAATCTTCCCTCAATATGCTAAGGAATGAAAACTTCAACAATTACTGAATTTAAGTACTTTGGAGATGGAACTTTTTTTTCCCGTGCCTTCTTTGGACTCTTCCCAATCCCATCCCTTTCATGTCTTGATTATCCTTTTTAACTGTACCTTTTCAAATTTTAAGGACTAGTCCATAGCAGGGGCCTCAGTTTTATCCATATTACCCTGTCTAAATTAATTCTGAGTGTGATATAGTATTGAGCACTTCTTCCATCTTGTGAGCATATCTTTTACCTTTGATCACTGACCTCATTTCCTCGGGAAATCTTCCCACCACAGTCTTCAGTCTTGTTGTTCCATCAACCACATACAGTTTCCCTAAGAACCACAAGTGGGACTGTCCTGAAAAAAAGTATCATTTCCACCTGTTCTTTATCCATAGAATTTATTTCTTCCTACTTTTACTCTGTTCTTTTCCTCCTTGATCAGTGACTTCCCAACTACATCTGTGATATTTCTGATGTCTACTGCCATCTTAATAGTCCCAATGGTTAATTTTCACTTATATTTCATATCAGGATGGCCTGAGGGTTCTTTGAACAAAGGCATAAATGGTCCCCTTCCACTACCATCCTTCTTCATATGACTGAACTTGTACTCATATTGAATAACTTCTCTTTTAGCATCTCTGACTTGCTCTGAATAAAAGGTGCAGTTAGGAAACCCGTACAAGCCCAAGCAATGCCTCTCTTTGTGGGATATGTGGAATATCCCTTGTTTCAGTCATACTTGGGGCCTCCACCCTTACCTCTTTTTCTGGTACATGACTCTGTTGGTGCTGCTTTCTGCTCACGCACAGAATTCAAAAGTTTCATTGTCTTACCTTCACCTTCATGTGGTCCGTCCATTCCCTCTCTTGTTTATTCCATCTCCATTTCCAGAGATAAGCTAGCATCCAATATTCACCTCAATCCCATGGACTCCCACACTTATTCTCATCCATCTCATTCTTCCAATGTCTTCACCTTCCACACAAAAGCTTCTATTATGTTTTCCTTTTCCCTCAACCATGGTTTTCCCTACACCATAGTTGGCAGGGGTCCCAACTATGCTGATTACTTTTCCTGCACTCACACACTCTCCTCCTCTCCTGAAAAAAAGATAAAGTTTCCCGGTCCTAACCTTCCACCCCTTCAGCTTTCACATTCATAGATTAACCTCCATAATTTCTGCCACCTTCAATGTTATTTTAGCACCAGGTCTATTTTCCTTTCATCATCATAAGCGGACCATTCCCTCTGATTTAACCTTCAATCTCCACCATACCATTCCCCTTCTCACAGCAACTTCTCACGCAACCCAGGAATTCCTGCTCTCTTATCTCTTCCTTTGCCACTGTCCAGAGATCCAAACACTATTTGAAGGTGATTTATTTGCATTTCTTCTCATAGCTATACTGTATTTGGTGCTCAGGATGTGGTTTCCTCTATATAGGAAAAGCCAAATGCAGATTATGTGATCACTTTGCAGAATACCTCCCTTCATTGAGCAAGGGTGACTGCAAGCTCCCGGTTTCACGTCACTTTAATTCTTCAATCAACTCTCACTCTAATTTCTCTGTCTTTGGGCTCTCACACTACTTTAACAAAGTTCAACATAAGCTGGAGGAATAGCACATCTTCTTCCAAATAGTCACATTATGACTTTTCAAACTTAACTCTAAAATTAACAATTTCAGATAATTGCTCATTCTAGCCTTGTTTACTCACATTTACCACATCCAGTTTTTTTTCTTCTTTCTCCTCTTTTGGCATTCTCAGTTGACATTTCACACCTCCCCAGACATATCTTTTGTTATTCATTGGGCTTTACCATTCTCTTTCAGTTGGCATCATCCTCACTTGTATCATTCAACTTCACCTAGTTTCTACCCCATTACAGACATTCCCTTTTGCTCTCTTTGCCCCTTTTCACTTTCCCTGCAGCTTTTTTTATTTCTTAAGTTTTTTCAGTTCTGATGAAATACCTGAAATGTTAACTCTCTCTCTCAACAGATGCTGCTTGACCTGCTGAGAATTTTCAGCATTTCCTGTTTTTATTTTATGCAAAATATTATTGCTTGCAATAAAAAAAACAGCAACTTTGAAAATAATTCGGAAATGTCAAGCAGTTTTGCTTCAGCATGAGTTTCGAAGAGGTGGCAGAGAAGCACTTTGTTCTACTGTGAGACCCCAGTCATCCACAGGAGATGGCTAGCAATACTGAATCTGGTGTCTTCAAGAACTCTTTTAAACTGGTGTTTGCTTAGTTCATATTTCAGGAAACTGGTGTCTGTGAGTCAGTTCTCTAAGTGAGTCAGCTCACCATGTTTACCCTGCTAAATCTGACTCTTTTTCCAGTTGCAGAATCTCCGACTTGCAAAAACTTGGTCTATAATACTGTTGCTAGGGTAAACAGTTGGATCTAGAGGAATAACCAGGATATCTCAAGGGGAATAGTTCTTTTGTAATGCTGAAAGGGGAAGGGATGGGAAGATATGTCTAGTAGTGACATCATGTTGGATCTGTCAGAAATTATGCATTTTTACAATGTCCCTCAAGAGGTCTGGAAGTTCCAAAATGTTTCACTGTCAAAGAATTAAACGACTCTTGCCTTGTACAGAAATGTACGTCAATGTTCCACACTGCAAGATAACACAAACAATGAAAAACATATGTGGCCAATGAACTGTTTTTGCTTTTGTTGGTTGGGGAATGAGTGTTGGTGAGGACATGGGTGGTATTCCCTACAATTCTTCAAAGATAACCTCAGATGCACTTGAAGGGGCAGGCTAGGCCTCAGTGTAATATCTCATCCAAAATATACCAACTAAGTAACCCAGCACTCCCCATGCACTCCAATGAATTATTTGGCTAGCTTCTGAGCTCAAATCCTAGAATGAAGTTTGCATCAAGAATATTTTCAGCCATGCAACCCTAACTATTCAGTTCAGTCATATCAGTTTTCCAGAATATATAAATACTGACTAGCATTCATTTAAGCTGATGGTCAGCATTTTATATCATCTATCAGAGAGCTCGTATTCCAGAAAAAGGTGTTTTCTTAAACTGAGATTGACTGTTGCCAACAATCAGACATGTTGGAAGTCAGGTCTGAAGGTTCATAGAAAGACACGACTGAAAACTGTCACGACTTGGTATTACTTTCTCTTATAGATTGTACAAAAACTTGCAGCAAGAAAATGTTAACATGAGCTAATGGATTTGAGAAAGTTTCATGTCCATTTACTAGATGAAGAATTTAGATGTCACATGCCATAACCTGCTAACATGCAGCTTTTAAAAAACATGCCCTGGGAATTTCCTTTTCTTTTCTGAGCATTCACATTCCCCGTGTTTAATATTTCTTGTGTAAATACAACTGCTCTTATTTGTCCATTCTTGTTGCCACACTACCTGTTAATTAGATTTTGAAAATGAATGGGCATTGGGTTTAAGTGTTGATGAATTTTGCACAAATATTTCATATTTATGATTTCTTTTGGTATGTTACCATGATATGTAGCATAGTTATTAGTCATATTGTGGAGGACCTATCATGTTTTGTTTTTCAGTTTGCTTAAGCGCTCACCAGGGTTAGATATCTCCTTGTTGCTAGTAACTGTGAAGAATATTTGTACTGTCTGTCCTAAAATAGATGACAGTCCCAGTAAAATCTGAGGAGTGACTGCACATGTGAGGCAGTCATTTGGGTACAATTGAGCAAACAACATTCAGTTCTTCAAACGAACATCAGCAACTTTCAGTCCCATTCAATCTGCTTAACCATGAGATAGAAATAATGTTTTGCATTACCTTTCTCGACCCCAGGAATTCCTAATGTGCTTTATACTCAGAGTACTTTTGAAGTGTGGTCAATATTAAAGTTTGGAATTCAATTTGATAACTTCTTACTTGTACTTGAATGTTAGTTACTTGCCTATGCCCCATACCTCTTGTTAACTTTACTTTTCTCTCCAATTTCTTTCCTCCCTTAGGCACTTCCTCAGGATCAAGGATGATTTGCTTTCACTTCAGCACTGCGGAATCTGAAGTGGCTGATGATTAGGCCAATGTGGGAACTGCAAACTCTGCCTCAGGTCAAGTGTATGAGTAGTTTGGGAGTTGGTACACTCCTTCTGCCATTTACATGAGGCTTCTGTGCAATCGGTGCTGGAACTCCATATTCTCAATGCCATTGCCAATGTTCATTCTATACTTCGACTGGTCTAATGCCAGGGATTCCCATGCGCTAGTGGGAATGTTACGCATTTTCAAGGAGCCTTTGAGAAAATCAAGCCTTATATTGTTTCCTTTGTCCATTTGTCAATTTCTGGCCATGATAATGCAGTGGTATCTGTTTCAAGAGTGTGGTGTTGGTCATACAAACAACAAAACTTGTCCATTGGAGCCAACTAGGGCATCAGTGCTGGGGATATTGGCAGGGAAGAGAATGATGAGGAATGATTAGCTTATCCTTCTTGTGAGTTTGAAGAATTTTGAAGGGACAGAACTGGTGGTAGTTCTCCAGTGCTTTGAGGTGCCTTCTGTTGGTAGTCCATATTGCAGAAGCTTGCAGGAGGGCAATGATCACTGCTAACAATCCTCTATCCATCAGGTGCCTTGGAAGCTCCAATCATTCTAGAATCCATGGCTTTGTGGAGGAGAGTGCTTCAGATCTACCAAAGTACTTCCCGATCTCTTTCTGAATGGTCCAATTTTAATTTTAAAATTATATTGCCATAGTTATTGTTTTCATCACATGGGGGAATAAAAGCTTACCCATTGCTACCCAACCAAAACCTTTTAACATTTTAAACATTATATTAACATTATTTAACCTTCTTCTCAAGGGAATACCCTTGTTTTTGCAGAGCAGTTTAATACCTATGTTTATTAATAAATGCAGTATGTAATAATTAGTAAACTTTTTTTTAATATGTCCAAAAGAATGATGAGTCTAAAGCCCAACACGTTCCCAAGGGACTCCTCTGTACACTGCTTCATTGAAGACATTAGAGTGACTAATTTTAATGAATTATTGCCCAAGCTAAAATACAGAAGATTATATCAATGATTATAGGTTTGTCTTTAATTATTAGTACATAATTTATAGCTGTATTTGAAGAAAAGAAGAACCAGCTTACGTATAGGATCTCTCAGTTCATTTCAATGCAAATTACTGTCAAGTAAATAGTTTCTAAAATGTTGAAGGTTTTAAAATGCACATTTGGTTGATCACCACATACAATGGACAGATTGATTTTTGATTCTGGACCATTATCAGAATTGCTGGGAAATGTATTTAAAATAGTTATTTAGTTAAGTACAATCCAACAAATCTCTAACTACGTCTGTGAAGTCTAAGCATAATGGGATTAATAGCATAATGAGAGAATTTTGTTTTATAGATGCTGGATTGGATTATTGTGGATATAAAATGTTTCAATTTATAGAACAATATGATTGTCTGGATTCAAATTGCAATGTAAAAGGAACTAAATCCTGTGAAGTTATACAGACAGTTCTATAACTAGTTTTATTTTCATATTTAAAATATCCTTTAGAATTATTCTTGGCTTAAGTTATGGTAGGCTTCAAAATGCCCAAAATTAACCAAATATAGTGTCAAAAAATCAATATTTTCAGTCCTGGGGATGACCCAAACCTTGTGAGAAAATAAACCTTGTGCTTTCACATCTCACAACCACTTTCAATCATTTTTAAATTTACTGGTGCTTCAAAGTAGCAACTATAGACTTTTGGTTATTTCCCCCAACAGTAAAAATGACTGAGGTTTAAACACTCCTGCAACTTAAGTTATGACAAGTCCATACTTGACTGCACTTACAATCTAATTCCTTGTCTTCAGCTGTGAGTAGGAACATATTAGGCGGCTGTTTTTAAGCTGTCTGTTTCTTTGGTGTTTTGCCAGTTTTAGCAAACTATTTCAAAGCAAGGGTCTTATTTTCTCTCATTCTGACCTTGGATTAAGTGAAAATATTTTTTTTCCTTTATTTATTCTTGTGTATCCATATAGGCTTGTACAATGTGCTTTCTTCGTGTTTAGTTCCACTAAAACTATCACACACCAGCTAATTGGAACAAACCTAGAGTAATGATGCTGAATGATCCCTAAACTCCTAAATAAGTAAGTAGTAACCACAAACAATGGTGTATTAATGTACATATGAGATGCACAATCTGGAAGGTTAATGGAGGCAAAAAGCCAGTTTGAAGATGAAGTTCTCCAATTCATCGTGAATGGCATGAGAAAATTGGGAGGTGCTGTCTATAGTTCAAAGAAAGCAACCTTGGCAAAATTGAGGACTTACAAACATAAGCGACAAATTCATAAGAGGTGTTTCTAATCTCTTTTGGCGAGATCACATTGGTTTAATTGGAATTATTTTATATGTATTCTTTGCTGAGTGTGACAGGATACTCAATCTTGTCTGCTTCATAAAATTGAAGTTCCTATGCACCCCTATGCCCACAGCTTGAGAAAACAATGCCCCTCTTGGCAGTAGAGTAAAAATTACACAGTGAAATTATTTATTATAAACTGTTTATAAGATGATGGTTGAAACATTATTTGAAGAAAAATCCAGACCAAGGAAAACAGTAAAATGTTTAGATACACTGGATGTTTGCTTTGCTTCCACTGGAAACAAGATCATTAAAAGATTCAGAATCTGGAGACACAAAATAAGATGCTAGAATGAGTACACAATAATATGCTTGATGTAAAGGTGTTTACAAAGTCAGAGTCAGCTTAACTGGAACTGAAACGTTTTTTATTAAACAGGCTAGACGTCTACACTTGAACTCAAGAGAATTTTTGAAGGCTGAAAAAAACGTAGCAATGTAGCTATGGAAAATTGAACTCTTTGTAAGTAAGGTTGTCAAATTTAATGAAGGGAGTGATGGTAAATTTAATACAGTAGTTAGGTGTTTTTTTCATTAAACTATGCACTTCTTATTACTTTACTTTAGAATATACTGAAGCCTGCTTTAAACAGACTTGGCTTCTAATGTTAAATCAAGATCAAATGACACCACCAAAAATATCTTTCATGAAGTAGGAACTCAAAGCAGTAAGACCTAAACGCAGGAACACATCATAAGGTTTGGATGGCTGGCTATGGAATTTTTACTGGAAAAGTGAGCAACACTTACAAAATTCCCTAGTCAAAAGAGTGTGGATAGAGGTGGTTTTGGAAATCATTCAAAATCCAATCTTAATGTAATGGAAAAATAGAATGCAAATATTTAAACATTATTTAAATTTGTAAATAAAGAGTCTTTATTTATGTTGTAATCTTTATCTACCACAAGGTTTTCCACATTACTGTCTGTGGCATTAATAAAAATAAATGCAGATACTTTAGTGACAACAACATTTCATACATATCTATTTTCTGCAGAAGTAAAATATTTAATAATGCTGAAAGCTTGATAAAAATATTTTTAAGAGAATTTGAACTTTGGAGAGTCCCCAGAAGTCCAATTTGGGGAAAAAAAAACACTGATCAAACTGGACCAAATGATATAACTCACCAGATTTTATTAATCACATTTATTAAGTGAATTGAATAATTTGTTCTTCACAGTTGAGCAACCAGAAAAACAGCCAGTCGTCTTTTTTTGATAAAGGAAACAACGTATCTTCCAATATACCTTGGATCCTAAAAATCCAAAAGGTAAACTGTTCATAAATTGGTGCTATATATTTGCTTTTAGATCAGAATATGACAACAACATCCATTGATTTGGGAAGAATTTGTATGAGATTCTTAGGGCACGATGCCAAGAAATTATTTGTTGTTATAAGCAATTAACAGGTGCAAATGGGAGAATAACTGCTCAATATGATGACAGGTACATGGGTAGTCTGTGAGAGATATTTTTCACTTGTCAACTTGGTAAAGACTCCAGTAAAGAATTACAGGGTCTGCATTTGAAGCAGATGATAGACTTTTGCACAGGGGCATAGCCCTTGTTTGAGAACTATTTCCAAATTGTCTAGGACATAGCCAGCATCATGCTAGCTGAATTGAGGATTATCATGTGAACATGCAACTGGAAATGCTGCTTAACAAGTGTTCCATAATGATTCTATAGAGTTTGCCATCAAACAATTGTTTATTTTTAAACCTTTAGGCAAACATGAAGTCAGCCATTGCAAAAGAGCTCTTTCCAGCCTGATAGTCTTGAAATTTATTGCTGACTTCCATTCAGCATTTTCCTCGAATACTCTTTCCTTAACAACCAACTTAACCTCGACCTCCATCTCCTTTTCCAGGATCTGCATGAGTATTACTGTCTGGAAGGCAGCCAGGTGTTAACTTCATCCTTGTGACAGTGGGTGAGTTACATCAGGATGTCCATCCATAGCAATGTGCTAATGAGGCTAAAGGTGCGAATATGGGTGAATTTCAGGCAAACCTCCCAATTCGGGCTGCAGCATGTTTCTGACATCAGAATGTTCTTACCACATTTTTTCTAAAATTTTAAAAGTGTTAACTTTTCCATACTTTTTTGCAGTTTACAAATTTTTCAAAAGCAACTATGATTATTCCAAACATATTCTGCTGGATTGAATTTACACAGCAATTTTAACGGTGATACAAAGCATATTTAGAACTGGCAATCCAAATCTGGATTCAGAGCTTGACCTAAGAGTAAGAATATCAGGAAGATGTAGCCTCATCCCATTTCAGTTTGATACAAATTTGACACTGAAATCACTTTCCAAGTTGAGTGTAAAATCTTGAACATAGACCCAATAGACTCCTTAGACATTGGTTTAATCTATTCTACTTCAATATAAGTGGTTAGGAACCAGAGATTCTCTCCTTGTATCATGTAGAAATTAATTTCCTATCTTTTGGGAGACACTCTAAATGCGTGTTGAGAGTTGTGTGTGCTAGAAAGGACTTGTAAATAGCTTTTGCCTGAACAATGGTTGCAAACCTTAGCAACACTTTAAATAATTCTAAGTAAGTCAAAATTGATAATAGGAGTATAGGGCATTATTTTTGATGATTATATTTTACAATTTAGTAATTGAGCTATATTCATTCATGGAAGATCAAGCCCCTAGGATTCTGATTAGTAAATACCAAGAAAATGCCACAAAAATGTTCATGTTGAGTTCATATTAAGTTGGAAGGAAACTCCAGAGTGGTGAATCTAGTTGGCTAAAGCCAAAGCCACAGTAGTGAGGGAAAAAGGAGTGGAGTGTCTGGAGGTTGAAATCAAGTTACTAAAGGGGTTAAACAGGATAACTGTAAAAAAAATACATACTGGGATCAAAATTTCAGAAGACTCCTAATAAATGTAAGTTGCCAAGAGTGGAGAAGGACAGAGAAATCTAGAAATGCAGGTTCAAAATCCCTGAAGCTCATGGGCAAATAGATAAGCTGGTTATGATGGCATATAAGACAGCTTACTTTCCTTTATTGGCTGAGGTACAGAATACAAGAGCAGAATGGTCATGCTAGAACTGAATAGAACAGTGCTTAGGTCAGAGCAAAAGTACTGTGTAGAATTCTAGTTACCACATTACAGATAACACCGGAGAGATTTCAGAGGAGGTTTACAAGGATGCTGGCAGGTATAGCAAAGTTTAGTTGTGGAAATACTGGCCAAAGTGAATTGTTTTCTTTAGAACTAAGGAGGCCAAGGACAGATTTACACATAGTACATAAAATTATGAGAGATCAAGATAGGGTGTGGCCCTCTTCACTCAGGGAAAGGTCGATAACTTGGGGACATGGATTTAAAGTAATAGGCAGATGAATTACAGGGATATTGAGGAAACGATTTTCATTCAAAGAGTAATGGCACCTGACACTTGTGGCCTGAGAGGGTAGGAAAGGCAAAAGTCCTCATCACTTATATAAAAAAATATGTTTGACTTGATGTGGGGGAACCTACAGATTTAGAGGCTGAGAACTGAAGCTTGTGAGAAGTCTGAGTAGTTCTTTCTTGTCTGATGTGAAAAATTTGAATAAAATAGCTATGATTCTATAACCCATGTAAGCTTGGCTTTCATCAGGCAAAACACAAAATGTTTTTTGCCTACACCTTATCATGATTTCAGTGAACTGTCAATGTGGTCCACAGAGTGGAATGCTTTAGTGCATCATTAGGAGGCCCTATTTTGAAAATGGCTATCATCAGTCCAGGTGAACAGGTATCAGTTAAAGTTAATCCAGCCTTTTTAAAATGTAGGTGGTGGAAATCATTTGATTAGTTACTGCAGTTTGCTGGAAGAGATGACAAAAAATAGAAACACAGGCTCCACAACTTTATGAAGGAGTACAGATGGCTTTATAGATGAAGTATGAAGAAGAGAAGAGATATTCTCCTTTTCATAAAATTCATTTTTCAGAATCTGGGCACCACTGATTTTTCATCCTTATCTCCCCCAGGGAAGGTGGTGGTGAACTGCTGTAATCCTTCTGGTGAACGTATACACTCAATGGTGTTGGGTAAAAAGCTCCAAGGTTTGGACCAAATGACAAAAAAGGAAAGTGACACATTTCCAAGTCAGGATGGTATGCAACTTGGAGAGGAACTTCCAGGTGGCGTTCCTATGCACCTGCTGCCCTTGTCCTTTTTGGTGTATGGGCCATGGGGTTGGAAGGTCCTGTTGGAGTATTCAGGGGGAGTAACAGCAGTGCATTTTGTTGATGGTCCCCTGTGCACTGATAGTGTAGGGAATTCAAGTTTAGATGATGGATGGGATACCAATTAATTAGACAGTGTTGAGCTTTTTGAGTGTTGTTGAAGCTGCACTCATCCAGGTATATGGCGAGTACTCCATCTAGCTCCTGACTTGTGCCTTGTAAATAACGGAAAGAACATAGAACAGTTCAGCACAGGAACATGCCCTTCAGCCCACTATGTCTGCACCGACCATGATGCCAATCTGAACTAATGCCATTTTCCTGCATATGGTTCAAATTTCTCTAATCCTTGTCCATTCATGTGCCTGTCTAAATGCCTCTCAACCATTGCTGTCCTATCTGCTTTCACCACCTCCCCTGACAGCATGTTCCAGGCACCTACCACTCTCTGTGTAAAACAAAACCTGCCTTGCAAATCTCTTTTAAACTTTCCCCTTTCACCTTAAACCCATGTCCTCTGGTATTCAACGTTTCCACCCTAGGAAAAAGATTCTATCTACCCTATCCATGCCTATCATAATGTTATATATTTCTGTCAGGTCACCCCTCACTCTCTTGACACTCCAGAGAAAAGAATCGAGTTTGTCCAACTTATTGTGCACCCTTTTCAAAGTCTTGACATCCTTCCTGTAGTGTGGGGAGCAGAACTGCACACATTACTCCAAATGTGGCCTAAACAAAGTTTTATATGGCTGCAAGGTGACTTCTCAACTTTTATACTTAATGCCTTGACAAATGAAGGCAAGCATGCCATATGCCTTCTTAATCACCCTATACACTTGCATGCAACCAGCATCTCTACTTCCTTAGGTAGCTAATGAAATTTGGCATGCCCCCTTTGACCCTCACCAATTTTTATTGGTGCACCATAGAAAGCATCCTATCCGGATGCATCTCAGCTTGGTTTGGCAACTGCTTTGTCTGTGACCGCAAGAAACGGCAGACAGTTGTGGACACAGCTCAGCACATCAAGGAAACCAACCTCCCCTCCATAGACTCTGTTTACGCTTCTCTCTGCCGTGTTAAAGCAGCCAACATAATCAAAGACCCCCCCCACCCAGGCATTCTCTCTTCTCCCCACTCCAATCAGACAAAAGATACAAAAGCCTGAAGGCACATACCACCAGGCTCAAGTACAGCTTCTATCCTGCTGTTATAAGACTATTGAAGAGTCCCCAGTACGATAACATGGACTTTTGACCTCACAATCTACCTCATTATGGCCTTACACCTGTCTGCCTGCACTGCACTTTCTCTGTAACACTTCATTCTGCATTCTGTTATCATTTTCCCTTGTACTTCTTCAATGCCATTGTTGTAATGAAATGATCTGTATGGATGTCATGCAAAACAAAGTTTTTCCACTGTACCTCAGTACATGTGACAATAATAAATCAATTTACCAGCAATCTCCACCATTGCCTACCTCAGTATCCTGGGATAGATTCCATTTTGCAGAACAACTGCGCTCCATCCGTAATCGTGATCTGCATCGCCCTGTTGCCAGTCACTTCACCTCCCCCCCCCACTCCCTCACAGATATGTCAGTCCTCAGCCTCCTCCACTGCCAGGAGAAGTCCAAGCACAAACTGGAAGAACAGCACCTCATTTTCCATCTTGGAACCTTGCAGCCTAACAGCATGAATGTTGAATTCTTCCACTTTAAGTAATCCCCTCAACCCTACCCCCACCTCTTCTTTTCTTCCTTTTCCTATCGCTCTTTTTTCTGAGCTTTTTTCCTCCTTACCTTTGACCCATCCCCCAGTGGATCTGCTCTCCCTTCCTCCCTCGCACCTGCCTATCACTATCTCTTACCTGCATCTACCTATCACCACCCTGTGCCCACCCCACCTCCCCTCTTTTGTCCACCTATCACTGCTCTGCTTTTCCCTCCTACACATTAGGTTTCCTCTTTTCCTACCTTCAGTCCCGAAGAAGGGTCCTGACCCGAAATGTTGACCGCCTGCTTTTCTCCACGGATGCTGCCTGGCAAGCTGAGTTCCTCCAGCATTGTAGTGTTTTTCATCTAGATATTCCAGCATCTGCATTTCTTTGTTTCTCTAGATTCCTTAAATCCCTGGAGATGTATCCACCTTAATGTTTTTCAGTACACCCAATACCTCCTCCTTAATATCAACATGCCCTAGAATAGCAGCATACCCCTCCCTAATCTCATCATTACCATCCATGCCCTTCTTGGTGAATACTCATTGGTGACTATTCACTATCCAAAGTGTCAGATGCAAATTTCTCGCCACAGGATATGAGGCCTCTGACTTGCTCTTGTAACCATGATATTTAATGGTGACTCCCAGGATTTTGATGGTAGGGTACCTGGAGATGGGTGTTGAATATTGTCTCACATCTGGAATTCAGCTCTTTGTTCCATCTTTGCACTAAGAGATCTGGATCCAAGTGAAATCCAAAATGGCTATCAGTGAACAAGTTATTCGCCACATGATAGCACTCTCAATGACACCTTCCATCAGTTTGCTGTTGGCTAGGCATAACCACATTTTGTGGTAATTAGCCAAATTGCACATGTACTGAATTTTATGAACAGGACATACCTGGGCAATATTCTACCTTGCCATTGCTCTAACTGCACAGCCAGCACTGGAGCACAGGCCTTCAAGTACTACAAGTGGGGCATTGTTGGGTCCCATATACTTTGCCACACCTGGTGCTTTCAGCCATTTCTTAACATCATGTGGAATGAACTGAATTGGCTAAAGATTGCTTCTGTGATGGTATAGCTCTCAGGAGGAAGCCCAAAATGGTTCATCTATCAGCAATTCTGGCTGAACATGGTTGAGAATGTTTCAGTCTTGTTTTTACACTAGCATTCTGGGCCTCACCATCGCTGAGGATGAGGATAGTCTTGGACCCTCCTCCTTGTGTTAACTGTTTAATTGTCCATCACCAATCATGAATAGATATGGTAAGACTTCAGAGCTTTGAATTGAAGTCCTTGGTTGGGAGATTGCTTAGCTGTGTCTATTGTATGCTATTTTTGCAGTACATGCATGTAATCTTGTGTTGCAGCTTCACTAGCTATTCTACATTCCTTATTGAACTAGGGTTGATCCAGTGGCTGGATAGAAATGGTGAGGGGTATGTCAGGCTGTGAGGTTACATATTGTGCTGGAGTATATTTCTATTGTTGATGGCCCAGAGCACTTCATGGATGTCCAGTTTTGAGTTGCCATTTGGCAACTCAATCATTTGGCATGATTGTAGTTCCAAACATGATAGTTTTTTAGGTCTGAAAACAGGATTTTGTCCCCACAATACAGTGGTCGCTTCTACCAATGCTATTGTTGACAAATGCATCTACTGCAGGTAGATTGGTGAGGAAGAGGTCAGATGGTATGATCCCATACGCTGGTTTGCTCAGTACCTGCTGCAGATCCGATCTGACAGCTATGTCCTGCTGGTCAGTGCTGATGCTACCGAGTCACACTTGGTGATGGACACTGAATACTCCCTCATTCTGTGACCTTGTGACTTTCAGTGCTTCTTCCAAGTGTTCAACATGGATGAGCACTGATTTGTCAGCTGAGTGCGGATGGTAGATGGTAATCAGGAGGTTTTCTTGCCCATGCCACAAGCCTTTCAGAGTCAATGTTGAGGAGCTACTTGCTCCCATCTGTATACCATTTATATTCACCATTGTGCCCTAATACACTTACAATTTCTCAAAGCCTCACATCCACACGTCACAGCTTCGACATACTGACAGAAATTCAGCCATATTACCCAGATATACCACAGCCTATACTCACAGGAGGGTGAGCAGCCAGAAGTTGTGGTACACATAGGTACCAATGACATAGATTGGAAAAGGGATGAGGTCCTGAAGAGGGAATAGAGTCAGGAAGGAAGCTAAAAAGCAGGACCTCAAAGGTGGTAATCTCTGGATTGCTGCCTGTGCCACGTGTCATTGAGGGTAAGAATAGGAAGCTATGGTGGATGAATGTGTGGCTGAAAAGTTGGTGCAGGGGGCAGAGTTTCAGATTTGTGGATCACTGGGATCTCCTCTGGGGAAGGTATGACCTGTACAAAAGGGACAGGTTACATCTGAACTCGAGATGGACCAATGTCCTTGAGGGCAGGTTTGCTCGAACTGTTGGAGAGGGTTTAAACTAGGTTGGCAGGGGGATGGAAACCAGAGTATTAGGTCAGATGATGGAGTAGTTGGTGTAAAGGTAGCTGCTTTGTGCAGGGAGACTGAGAGGAAGGATAGGCAGTGGATAGGGTATAAATGCAGTCAGCTGGATGGGTTGAAATGTGTTTACTTTAATGCAAGAAGTATTAAGAATAAGGGTGATGAACTTAGAACATGGATCAGTAGTGGAATTATGATGCTGTGGCCATTACAGAGACTTGGCTGTCACAAGGGCAGGATTGGCTGCTTGATGTTCCGGGCTTCAAATGTTTCAAAAGGGATAGGGAGGCAGGTAAAAAAGGTGGGGGGAGTGGCATTGCTAATCAAGGATAGTATCACAGCTGCAGAAAGGGAGGGCTTCATGGAGGGATCGTCTACAGAGTCAGTGTGGATGTAAGTCAGAAACAGGAAGGGAGCAATCACTCTATTGGGAGTATTCTATAGGCCCCCCCCTACCCCCAGTGGCTACTTGGGGGGGGGGGGCCTATAGAATTTTTTTTTCTTTAGCTTAGTTTGGTTTGAAATATTGTTTATAATTTTTCTTATTGTTTTGGGGATTTTTTTTTCTTTCTTTTATATTTTATAATAAATCTTCTTCTTTCCTTTCTTTCATATTATATTCATTTACTAAGAGATCATTGGATCTACAGATTTTTTTATACTTTATTGTTCTTTATGATTATCCATGCCATGATTGTTCTCCTGATCTGTTTGTATTACATGGACAGACATTGATGTTATATATTAACCTGTATTAATTTAAAAACTAATAAAAAGATTGAGAAAGAAAGAAAGAG
The DNA here is from genome assembly GCF_009764475.1 of Pristis pectinata. NCBI lineage: Eukaryota > Metazoa > Chordata > Chondrichthyes > Rhinopristiformes > Pristidae > Pristis > Pristis pectinata. Next base: position 81,654,429 of record NC_067406.1, read on the forward strand.
AGAGAGTGTCTGGAAGATGAGGAGGTAGGGTAGGTCCTTAATGAATGCTTTGCTTCAGTGTTCACCAGGAAAAGGGACGTTGACAAATGTGAGGTCAGCGTAGAACAGGCTAATGTGCTGGAGCATGTTGAGGTTAAGAAAGGGTAGTATTGGAGCTTCTGAAAAACATTAGGATAGATAAGTCCCCAGGGCCGGATGGGATATACCCCACATTACTACAGGAGGTGAGGAAAGAGTTTGCTGGGGCGTTGACGATAATATTTGCATCCTCCTTGGCCACAGGAGTGGTATCAGAGGATTGGAGGATGGCAAATGTTGTTCCCTTGTTCAAGAAAGGTAATAGGGATAATCCTGGGAATTATAGACCAGTGAGTCTTACATCAGTAGTGGGCAAGCTATTAGAGAGGGTTGTTAGGGATAGGATTTACAAGCATTTGGAGAAGCATAGTCTTATTAGGGATAGTCAGCATGGCTTTGTGAATGGCAGGTCGTGCCTCACGAGCCTAATTGAGTGTTTCGAGGGGGTGACAAAACAAATTGATGAAGGAAGAGCGGTGGATGTGGTGTATATGGACTTTAGTAAAGCATTTAACAAATTTCCCCATGGTAGGCTCATCCAGAAAGTCAAGAGGCATGGGATCCATGGAGACTTGGCTGTGTGGATTTGGAATTGGCTTTCCACGGAAGGCAGCGGGTGGTAGTAGATGGAGAGTATTCTGCCTGGAGGCCAGTGACTAGTGGTGTTCTGCAGGGATCTTTATTGGGACCCCTGCTCTTTGGGACTTTTATAAATGACTTAGATGAGGAAGTGGAGGGATGGGTTGGTAAGTTTGCAGATTACACAAAGGTTGGTGGTGTTGTGGATAGTTTAGAATGTTGTCATTGGTTACAATGGGACATAGACAGGATGCAGAGTTGGGCGGAAAGGTGGCAGATGGAGTTCAATCCCGAAAAGCGTGAAGGGATACCCTTTGGAAGAAAGAACTTGAAGGCAGAGTACAAGGTTAATGGCAGGATTCTTAGCAGTGTGGAGGAACAGAGTGATCTTGGGGTCCAAGTCCATAGATCCCTCAAAGTTGCTGTGCAAGTTGTTAGGATAGTTAAGAAGGCATATGGTGTGCTGGTCTTCATTACTTGGGGGATTGAGTTCAGGAGCCATAAGGTAATGTTGCAGCTCTATAAAACTCTGGTTAGACCACACTTAGAGTATTGCGTTCAGTTCTGGTCACCCCTGCATAAGAAGGATGTGGAAGCTTTAGAGACAGTGCAGAGGAGATTTACCAGGATGCTGCTGGGATTAGAGAACATGTCTTATGAGGAAAGGTTGAGCGAGCTATGGCTTTTCTCTTTGGAGTGACACAGGATGAGAGGCGACTTGATGGAAGTGTATAAGATTATGAGGGGCATAGATGGAGTGGACAGCCAGCATCTTTTCCCCAGAGCGGCAATGGCTAATACCAGAGGACATCAGTTTAAGGTCAGAGGAGGAAAGTTTAGGGGAGATGTTGAAGATAGTTTAGTTTTTACACAGAGTGGTGGGTGCCTGGAACGCACTGCCAGGGTGGTGGTAGAGGCTGATACAATAAGGACATTTGAAAGACTCTAAGGTAGGCACATGGAAGAAAGTAAAATGGAGGGTTATGGGCTGCATAGGAGGGAAGGGTTAGATTGATCAGGGAGTAGGTGTTTATATAGGTTGGCAGAACATCGTGGGCCAAAGGGCCCATACTGTGCTGTACTGTTCTATTCTATATTCTATGACACTGATACTTCCCTTCTCCTTGGAGAACAATATTACACATAACTTGTGCCAACAACAGCAATGGGGCAGGGGAGACATTGGAGTGGTGCAGGACAATACAGTGGTGCAGCTAATGGAGCTGCTACCCCACAGTTCCAGTGACCCAGATTTGATCTTGACGTCTGGTTCTGTCCGTGTGGAGTGTGCACATTCTCCCTGCGTCAGTGTGGGTTTTCTCCAGATGCTCTGGTTTCCTTCGGTGTTCAAAAATACATGGGTTGGTAGGTTAAAGGGTCACACTACAGAAGGTGGTGTTAAGATCTGGAAGAGTAGCTGGGAATATGGTGAGGAGCTGGATTACAACCAACATTTGATGGTTGATGTGGAAGGGCCTGTATGATTCTATGACATATTTTGCTGCATCAGTGTAACTCCTTGGCTCTCCATTTGACAATATGCAAAACAAAGTCTCTGGCCAGCAGCTGGGATAAGGCCACTGAAGATAAAGATCTTTACCTGTACCTAATCTGTTTTCTCACATCCCATTTCCCTCTCCTCCAACAAGTTTCTATTTAAAAGCATGATGTAAACAAACTATCCACATTTCCTGCTCCTCACCAACTTCTTACTCTTGTGCCTTTATACCTTAAGGTACCAAGAACTTGGCCAGATAGTGGTTGGTCAGGAGGATTGTGAAGCACACCATCACTTGATTTAACACTGTAGGCCACCACTGGAAGCCTCAACTTCTGCAAGGCATAAATCCGAGTATTATAGAATACTCTCTATTTGGTTGGATGAGTGTAGCTTCAACTCCACTGAAGAAGCTCAAGACCATCCAAAATGAAGCATCCTGCTTGATTGACACTTCATTCTCTACCCAAAATCTTCATTCCCTCCACCCCCAGCACACAGTGGCAATAATGTATACCATCAACAAAATACATTCCCCTATCACCTAGTCTACTTTGATGGCATCTCCCAAAGCTGCGAACTGTCACCAAGAAGGACAAGGTGGTTTACAGGAAGACTACCAGTGACAAAGGTCCTTTCCTCTGCAAGTTAAATACCATCTTGACTTGGAACTATATGTCACTTCCTTTACAGTCACTAGGTCCAAATCTTGGAATTCCCACCCAACACCAATGAGGGAGTATCCTCACCAGAAGGGCTTCAGCAGTTCAAGAAAGTGGCTGAGTATCACTTCCTGAAGGGCCAAAGAGAATGGGCAATAAATTATGGGATTGTCATCCCAAATATTGAATTAAGAATATAAATAGAATTTAAAGCAACATTGATGTTTTATTGTTGACATTTAGTGCTAAACTATGGTGTGAAATCTTGTGTTTTTTTTAAATCCAGGTACAGAGATACTTTTCTCTCCACACATTCCTGGAGACAACTTTAATGATGAGCTCTTCACTGTTAGTCTATTGTATTACCTGGTTATGTTGCTGCTTTGTGATTAGAGTGAGAGCAAACTTTATATTATAGGAACGATTACTGAGAGATCAGTACTTCCCCAAAATGTTGAAACCCTGGACAACACAAAATGGACCTGGGAGGAATGAGGATTTACACTGAGCCTTTGGGTGATTACCACAATCCAGGAGACATTTAAATCACTGCCAATTTTCTTGTCCAAAATAGACACTGGCAATCTATTTGAAACATTTATTGAATCCATAAAATGTAACAAGTGATAATTACTTTGGCAAATGCACATACCTGAAAAATCCAATTTGATCCCACAGTGTTAGTTGATCTCTACTGAGGTTGGGGGTGGGGGAGGGGGGGGGCATCATTTGTAGGCTTGTTAGAACTGGCCTTAAAATCCCTGGATTGAAGAATTCCCCAAGTCTTCATTCCTGACACTGATCCCTTTTCACCAATCACTGCATGATGTGTGGGATTTATGGATGAGGTGAGGACTCAGTTGCAGTGTCTCTGAAGTCAAATAACCTGCTGATTATCATTGTCAGTACTCACACCAAATATGATGGCCAATTGAGTGAGGCATAGAAGTTAACTGGTGCTTATGGAACTGGATCCTAGTAAAAACTCAAGTGACTGCAGGAGAGGAAAGGAGGTGAGAAAATTGGCAACATTGTATCTACTAGTAAATAAAATTTGTTCATGAAGTTCTGGAGAGGAAATTAGACTTATGGGTGGCAGCCAAGAGCATGAAGGATACAAAAACGCTGTGAAAGTGGTGTGCGAGAAAGTAATCCCTTTGGGGGAAGTTTGGTCTGCAAGCTTTCTTCTGGTTGACAAGAGAAGCATTGAGAAACAGTAACAGAAGAATCCTCTGGCTCAATCTGCTCCAGATGAAATGGAGCAAAGCTCTTCTAGTTGACTATTAACAAACATTATCTAATTTCTAATGACATTTTTAATGGACAAACTTTTTGCAACTTATGTTCCATTCAAAAATAATTTCACTTTTACTCTCTTAATATTTTTGTCTCTCACTCCTCTCTCTGTCTCTCTAAAATTAGTCCAGTCTGCATTTCTTTTTAAGTCTCTTACACTGCATATATTATTACACTCTTTGGTGGAACTTTTATGAAAGACTATGGGTGATGGGGGCAGAGGGAGCTTTGGTGGGGCGGGGGTGGATACTGCGAACAGCATTCACTGTTATAAAGGAGGAAATCTGACACCAACTTCTGGAGTACAGAAATGTGTGGTCAGGGACAGAAATCCAGAAGCTGCTGTCAGAGATGCCCTGCTCTTCCAGAGTGTGCTGTTTCAATAGTTAACAATACTGCTCTGCAGTGAATGCGAGGGGACTTCACCACAAGAGGTGTCTGAAAAAGCTAGAATAGTTTTCAGGAATAAACTACATTTTACTGGAATGATAAGTTATGGTTATTGCTGAATTACTTATTTGGTCCTGAAAATTTAACAAGTATACAATCTTATTTCTTTAGCAACCAAATCACGTTGAAGACTATTTACAAATAACTTTATTTTACCTTTTCAGTCTAATACTTTTATCTTTCTTTCTCAATCTCAATTGTCTGAATCATTATTTCTGTTTCGAGATGTGATTTAAAAATAATTTATATTTCCTGCTTGATACTTCCTAGATTAGAATAGGACCTAGTGAAGATTCTTCAATCTGATTAGTTGAAAAGCCTCACTGTTCCTTTACCTCCTCAGGTAGGATGCAGAGCTGCTTCAAATACATGATCAATTATTGCAAATCTCTGCTGAGAAGCTCACAAAATCATGCTGGTGAGGTAATAACCCGACGAAGAACCTTCAACCTAAATATTAAGTCTGATTCTCTTCCTACAGATGTGGCCTGACTTGATGACTATTTCCAGCACTTACTGTTTTTATTTTAGTTTTCCAGAATCTGCAGTTTTATTTTGATCTTCACCCTTAAAGAGGAGGTGCTTCATGACAGGAACTGGTGGTGCAGTTGCAGGAAGTCATGACTGACCTGGATTTTCTGATGCAGCATTAGAATCATTGATAAATGAGAAGGCAAAAGGACAGAGTTCCTCAAGTAACAAGGTCAGATAAAAAAAACTACTTAAGTAGTAATGGGGGAAGACTGCTGTCAGGCAGTGCCAGGAATTCTGCCCCCAAGGGGTTGGATGCAATGTCAAAAGTATTCAATGACCTTACAATAATCGAGGTCAGTGAATAATATTGAAGGGTAACTTCAAATCTGCTGCATTGCTAGTCTTACATATTGCATTCATTTACTTACAACTGCTTTCAATTAGAACTGAGACCTAGCAGTCACATGCTCCACAATACTGCTACTACAAGCCTGACACCAAATCTCACAGCTTGCACACCAAGCTGCTATTCAACCACGAGAGAGGCACATCAACTAAAGACACAGTGAAAGACACCAATCAATAGATACATTGCTTCTCTTACACAAAAAGGTGATACACAATGACAATCTTTTTTTTAAAATTGAAAATGGCACAAGGTTGCATCTGTCTCTTTTCTCTCATCCAACTTAGGCCTTGTGTCTTTCTGCCAAGAATACCGATAGTTAAGAGGCAGTTTGGCAGCAGAAATAATCATTCAATATGATACTCGAAAATATAAGCTCAGATACCAATACGTCAATTAGAAGTCAGCTTAAGGTGGGATCTACCACCAGGAAAGACAAGAAGGGTAGCCTGAGTGCCAGCTCCTTAGTAGGTAAGGTTGCATGAGTTCGCCTGCGTTCTATTCAAATGAAAACTTAACGACGCAGCCTACACAAAAAGGTTGTTGGATATTTACAATAAAATGTTTGTTTGTTACCAGGGCTGTAAGAAAACATGCATGTTAATTCTAAGATGAGTTAGCCTAGATTCAAACTTTAAAGTTTAGAGCCACACTTTTCAGTTTGGAAGTGGTGGAGACCTCCATTTTAACATTTGTGGTCCCATTGTTTAGCTTTGGAATAGAAAGTCTCTTTCAATACAAGAGTGGTACAGTGGAAGGTGATTACCATCTGACCTCATCTCTTCTCATGTAAAGTCAGGTCGTAGCCACCAAGCTCAAAAGGCTACCATCATAGCTAGTCAACTTTTCTACTGCACTCCCGGTAAACCTCGTCAATTCTAACTTCTACAAATGTGAGGTGATTGAAAACATCGCTGTTCAAACTTGCAGTCCTATTCATCCATCCATGACCCATACTGGCTTTCAATTAAGCAACAGCTCAATTTTAAAAATTTCAACCTCATTTTCAAATTCCTTCACTCTGCACAACTGTAATTTCTTCAGTCCCATAGTTCTTTGAGATCAACTCCTCCAATTTTGGCATTCTGACTTGGAATTGTTCTGCAATTGGTGGCCCTAACCTCACCGTCTCTCTTTCCTCTAAACAATCTTGAAACCCATCTCAATGATCAAGAATATGGCAAACTCTTATTATTTCCTGTGCTTCATATCGCATTATATTTTAAAGTACCCACGTGAAACACCTTGGAAATTTATGTTAAATGCTTCACAAATACAAATTGCAGTTCTGTCGAGTGATGGTTTCAGTTACAGATGTGCCAAGGCAGTGGTGGTGTTGGGCACATTACAGAGGTGGAAAAAAACAGTTTTATTGGTGGCATGGATAATTGTTCAAATACAACAGCAAGGATATGAAGAGTTTGGTTCATCTTCAAGCAATGGCCTGGTAGAGGCAGTGAATTTGTCAGTGGGGAATGAAATCTTTCATGGTTTATAATCTAGTCCAGTTAGGTTTCTGATGATGATGCCAGGATGTTGGTTCAGTGGTGTCAGTCATTGTCTGGCATGTCTGCAACATATATCACTTGCTACTTATTAAGCCAAAACTTTGTCCAAATCTTTCTACATACAAATGGAAAACAGGGATGGTTCACTTCATCTGGAATTGTTAATATGATTGCTCACAGTGCGATCATTATCAAACATTCTCACTACAATGGAATGACATCAAACTCAATCAAAGGTTTTCTTGATGGCAAGGGCTGGCATACTCTCATAGTTTCTGTTCTGTATGACTCTGTGACCTGTCAACTGCAAATGTGTAACTCATGTCAGATGCTTGATATCTGCATTGTAACATTGCCTCATTCATTTTAATGGGGTTGCTGACCTAGGTTGAAAGTAGTTTTTATTTTCTTTAACTTTAAAAAAAACCTCTCAATTAAATGTCCATAAGCTCATTTACAACTATTTAAAATTATGAAGTTAAAATAATTTTTGTCCATTTCAACTGATTTTAAACATAAAAGACGTTAAAATAAATAGTTAATTGTTACAGGATCCACTGTATGAGGCCAATTGCTGCTTTTGGACCACTCTGCTTGTGGGACACTCTCCACAGCAAGGCCTGTCTGAATGTCATCCACAGAGGATGCCTGGAAAAGCATGGGTAGCAAAAACGTTCAACTGACTGGATCCAGCACTGAAAGAATGCTCCTAACTTCTCACTCTCTTACAACTGGCCATTCAATAAATCAATATCATGGAGATGGATTAATTATGCCACCAGATTTCACTTGTGTTCCAGCCATAGAAACACAACAAACTCTACTTACACCAATGCGGTAGTCATGGTTACTGTACTGTCATACACCTCCGTAGTTCTTGTCAGCCCATGTAAGATCCATGAAATTTCAAACATTGCTAATGACTGGCTCTGATTCCCACCCCTTCATTTCAATGTAAATAAAGGAAAGGTGAACAGATGAAAAAGCTTACGGAAGGTCATCGACCTACAACCTTCGTTCTCTCCCCACGGGCGCTGGTGGAGTAGTGGCACATCTCCGGCGATTCTGATGCTTGAATTTACAGATTTAGTTGCGTTAATTCCAAAACATTGTGAATTACCAACAGCCTCTACATTTGCCCCAAACACAGTGAAGATCACCAGTGGAAATGACCACACTACCTTGACACACATGAACCACAGTCCCGCACTCAACCCAGACCCGAGTCGGCGTGAACCCTCACCCCTTCGTCCCATAGCGACCAATTGCGTCAGATTGGAAGGGTCCATCAGTAGCAGAGGGACGAATGTAGAGCTGCATATCATTGTAGACCAAAGATGTTGAACCAATGCATGTGACTAGATTGTCACGGATGAAAATTCTTTAGATACTTATAATAACTGTTCCTGTGTTCCCTCCTTCCCAGCTGTGCCAGGGCGATGTGCATGAGGAGTAATACCCCCCCCCCATGTCTTGAACAGATTGTGAAAATGGCCCCTGGCAACGGCGAGCTCCAGCTGTGAAGGCGACGGGAAGGAGGGACCCGGTGAGAACCCGGACTGGATCCCGACCAGAATCTCCACAGGATCCGGACCAGAACCCGGAGTCGATCCGGAGCGGAACCCGGACTGGACTCCGAGCGGACACAGAGTGCCGAGCGGCCTGCTGACGGCGGCGGCGACGACGACATGTCCGACTCCGAGGACGAAATTCAGGACCGTCAGCTGAAGATCGTCATCCTGGGGGACGGCGCTTCGGGGAAGGTGAATGGCGACGATCGCCACGCCGCATCCGCCGCCACGGCGAACACCGAGCCCGTCTCCCATTTCCCTGTGCCCGATTCAACCCCCTGACGATGCTTTCCTCACCCTTCGTCAGCCGCCGGACCACACTCCCTTCCCCCGCCTCCCTTCCTCCCCCCAACACCCCTCCCCCCCCTACACTCCCCTCCCCCCCCACACTCCCCTCCCTTCCCCCACTCCCCTTCCCGTCCCCTCCCCACTCCCTCCATCTCCCCTCCTCCCCACTCCCCATCTCCACCTCCCCCCTCCCCATCTCCACCTCCCCCTCCCCCATCTCCACCTCCCCCTCCCCCTCCCCATCTCCACCTCCCTCCCATCTCCATCTCCACCTCCCCCCTCCCCCCATCTCCACCTCCCCCCCCCATCTCCACCTCCCCCCCCCATCTCCACCTCCCCCCCATCTCCCCCTCCCCCCTCTCCCCTCTCCCCTCCCCCCCTCCCCCCCTCTCCCCTCCCCCCCTCCCCCCTCTCCCCTCCCCCCCTCTCCCCTCTCCCCTCTCCCCTCTCCCCTCCCCCCTCCCCCCCTCTCCCCTCCCCCCTCCCCCCTCCCCCCTCTCCCCTCCCCCCTCCCCCTTCCCCCCTCCCCCCTCCCCCCTTCCCCCCTCCCCCTTCCCCCCTCCTCCCCCCTCCCCCCTCCCTCCTCCCCCCCTCCTCCCCCCCTCCTCCCCCCCTCCTCCCCCCTCCTCCCCCCCTCCTCCCCCCCTCCTCCCTCCTCCCCCCCTCCCCCCTCCTCCCCCCTCCTCCCCCCCTCCCCCTGCCCCCTCCTCCCCCCCTCCCCCTGCCCCCCCTCCCCCCCCTCCCCCTGCCCCCCCTCCCCCCCCTCCCCCTGCCCCCCCTCCCCCCCTCCCCCGCCCCCCCTTCCCCCCCTTCCCCGCCCCCCCTTCCCCCCCTTCCCCGCCCCCCCTTCCCCCCTTCCCCCCTTCCCCCCTTCCCCTCTTCCCCATCACCCTCACTCTCCCCCTCTCCCCACTTCCACTCCTCCTCCCCATCACCCTCACTCTCCCCCTCTCCCCACTTCCACTCCTCCTCCCCATCACCCTCACTCTCCACCCCTCCCCACTTCCACCCCTCCCCACCTGCCCCCACTATTCCCCCCTCCCTCACTATTCCCCCCTCACTATTCCCCTCTCCCTCACTATCTCACTATTCCCCCTACTATACTCCCTACACCCATTATTTGCCCCACTATTCCCCCAGTATTTTCTCCTCCCCCTTCCTCTATTTCCCCCACCGTCTTCCCCTCCTCCCTTGGCCGCCCGCTGCCTGGACCTGTGGATGGCCAGCTTGGTCAGGCCCCCAGTATTCCCCCCCCCCACTATGCCGCCTGCTATTTCCCCAACCGACTATTCCCCCTACTCCCTATATCCCCCACCCAATAATCCACCTCACTATCCCTCCTCCACTATTCACCCCACTATTCCTCCACCCTCCACTATTCCCACCACTATTTCCCCTCACCACTATGCCCCCGCCACCATATCCCCCGCTATTATTCATCCACACTTTCCCCCACCATTAGTCACCAACTATTTACCCCACCAACTATTCCCCCACTCTATTCCCCACTATTCCCCCAATATCCTCCCCACCATTCCCCCCCACTATTCCCTCTATTGCCACCCTCCCTTGAACCCTCACAATTACCACCATCTCTATTCATACATTTCCCCTTCACCCACTGTTCACCCCCTCCCACTATTTCTCTCTCTCCCACCCTCCATTTCCCTTCTCCTACCTTCAATTTCCCTTCTCTCCCAGTCTCTATTTCCACCCTCCCCATTTTCACTCTCTCCACTTCCACACCATTCTTCCATTACCGCATTCATCCATCTCCTTGCCCGGTCCCTCCATCCCCTTCCTTATTTCCTATTCCCTTGCCACTCCTCACTCCCGTCCCCTTCTATCTCCCTCCCTCCCTCCCTCCCTCTTGCGGGCTGCCCCCCAGCACGTTCTCAGTTACGCAACAAGATACATTTCACTGTGTGTTTTGATGTACTTGTGAATAATAAATAAATATCAAATATCTTAATATCCCACCCTTTCTCCCTCTGACTCTCCCCTCCTCCTCCTCCCTCCTCCTCCTCCCTCCTCCTCCTCCCCCTCCTCCACTCCCCTCCTCCCCCCTCCCCTCCTCCCTCCCCTCCCCTCCTCCCTCCCCTCCCCTCCTCCCTCCCCTCCCCTCCTCCCCCTCCTCCCCCTCCCCCTCCTCCCCCTCCCCCTCCCCCTCCCCCTCCCCCTCCCCCTCCCCCTCCTCCCCCCTCCCCCTCCTCCCCCCTCCCCCTCCTCCCCCCTCCCCCTCCTCCCCCCTCCCCCCTCCCCCCTCCCCCCTCTCCCCCCTCCCCCTCCTCCCCCTCCTCCCCCTCCTCCCCCTCCTCCCCCCTCCCCCTCCTCCCCCCTCCCCCCCCTCCCCCCTCCCCCCCCTCCCCCCCTCCCCCCCCTCCCCCCTCCCCCTCCCCCTCCTCCCCCCTCCCCCCCTCCTCCCCCCTCCCCCTCCTCCCCCCTCCCCCCTCCTCCCCCCTCCCCCCTCCCCTCCCCCCTCCCCCCTCCCCCCTCCCCCCTCCTCCCCCCTCCCCCCTCCCCCCCCTCCCCCCTCCCCCCCTCCTCCCCTCCTCCCCCCTCCCCCCTCCCCCCCCTCCCCCTCCCCCCTCCTCCCCCTCCCCCCTCCTCCCCCCTCCCCCCTCCCCCTCCTCCCCCCTCCCCCTCCTCCCCCCTCCCCCTCGCCCCACCACCCCCCATCCCTCCTCCCACCCTCACTTTGCACTTTCTCCATCCAACTCTCCTGTCCCTCCCGCTCTCCACTTTTCCCATCTACCTCAGTGTATTCACTTGATGTTCAATATCCCCCCCCCATCCTTCTCTCTTCGCCAAACCCTCTCACCACCACCCTCCCTGTCCTTCATCTCATGCTATCCCCACTCCATCCCACTTCCCCTCCCCTCAGACCAACCCTCCCCTTCCATCTCCTATCCCATCTCCTCTTTCCTTCCCATTTGGCCATCCTTTTTCTACCTTCTCCCACTGCTCTGTTGTGAGCACTCCTATCCTTACTCGCTCGTTTTTCCCCCGATTTCTGTGCTTTTTCATCTCCTCTCTCAGTTTTCCGGACATGATACCTTTGCACTTTGATCCTGTCTTCTTGCTCTCCCACGATCCTACCTCATCTCACTGTCATTTTATTACTTTGTAGTTCCCCTTGCTAATTTTATTAAGAATGAGTCCTAACATGAATGCTTTTCTGTTGCAGACCTCTTTGGCCATGCGTTTTGCACAGGAAGCTTTTGGAAAACAATACAAACAAACAATTGGGCTGGATTTTTTCCTGAAAAGAATATCTCTCCCAGGTATGAATATTCAACAATGCTGCATGGCATTTTAAGTGTAATCTGTATTCAATGGAATATTTGTAATTTTTGGGATATTTGGAATGTTACATTTATAATATTATCTAACATTTATATTATATTGCTTGCATCAACATTGACCTCCTGTCAACTTAGTGACTTTAAAAGTCCTGCAGGTGAAGCAGCAATTTGGTTGCACTTCTTCCAGTCAAATGTACTGCATTTGGTGTTCGCAATGACGCTTCTTCAACACTGAAGAAACCAAATGTGGATTTTGCGTCACGTCCATGTTAGTCCACAGGGGTAACCCTGAGCTTAAAGTGTCTCCCACTTTAATTCTGCATCCCACTCCCACTCTGAACTATCTGTGGCTTCCTGCACTGTTTTCATGAGGCTAAATGGACTTCAAAGAACAGTACATCGCCTCATGTGTGTTCTCTCTCCATTAGCATGGCCTGATCATCTAGGTATTTCCTGCAGCTCTGGATTTCACAGCTCACATTTATGTTTGTTTGTTTGTTTCTCTCCCTCCCATTCCAACAGTCCTCACCAACCTATCAATCAGATAACTTCCTCAACATCTTATCACCATCACACAAAATGCTGGAGGAACTCAGCAGGTGATAGGTGAGTCCTGGTGACTTGCCAGCTTGTGCTTCTCCCCTCCCCCTGCCCTTTTGTTCTGGCTTCTACTCTCTTCCTTTCCAGTCTTGATGAAGGGTCTCGACCTGAAACGTCAACTGTTCATTTCCCTCCATAGATGCTACCTGAACTGAGTTCCTCCAGCATTTTTTGTGCATTGCTCCAGATTTCCAACCTCTGCAGTCTCTCTTGTGTCTCAGTTTATCACCATGGTGACCCTCACCTCACCCTGGCCTATCCCTTTTCTCCCCCGCATTCTCTGCAACTTGAATCTAACTTTCTCTCTTTCCCAGTTGTGATGAAGACTCTTGGACTTGAAACATTAACTCTATGTCTCTTTCAATTGATGCTAGCTGAGCTGATGAGTGCTTCCAACATTTTCTGTTTCCATTTTTTTGTTTTTGTTTCTACAAATTTATACTCCTATAAACTTCTGTTTATAATGGAAAATGCTTCTATATACTTCTGCTGAAACTGTGCCTTCCTAATTTTGATTTTCTAGCATTCAAAACCTGTAACACTATGATACTCCACCTCTGCTTCACTCTTCTGCGTCAGCCAACTTCATGCTTTTTAAATTATAGTTAATTTTCCTTTTAACATGGAAAGTAAGAACAGAATGAATGGCTCAGATGTTGCTGATTGGTGGCTTGCCACCCATAGTCGTCATTTGTCTTGCAGTTACCTTCGGCATATCTGGAAAGAAGAATTTGTTGAACAAAAACCTCCTGGATCAGATTGGTGAAGTATTTGCCAGGGTCTCATGTGACCTAATTTGGCAATGTGGTCAGACAGGCCTCAAGACTGCTGAGTAAACCTTTGACAGAAGTCAAAGCCATACTCCCTAATGTTCAGAAGCATTCAAAGTTGTCAAAAATAATGACAATAAATTAAAATTGTAAAGCATTTTAAGAACTTTTAAAAAAACTTTGAAAAGCCCTTTAACTTCTTACACATTCATTTAAACCACAAGTAATTAAAAATCAATGTAACATACCACGTTCTTTACTTTTTTCCTTGCAGCCATTAAACCCTCATGCACACGAATGGACTCATGGATCCTGGCATAGGATTGCGAGTGGATTTCCTGTCTTAAATTTCTCAAATTCGTGCTCTGCCTCTGAACTCCATGTTGCATAGTGACAGATTTCTGTCAAGAGTCTCTTCTCATTCTATGAAAATCTATTTTTATGCCTTTCTGGTTTAGTAATTTCCCTGGTAAAATGCAGAATTTTTTTTCAGTATGTAGTGAAAATATACATGATACTTGTTTAAATCCTTGAAAATTATCCCATGACAAATAGAAAATATAATGCTATTTTACCCATAAAGTAGTTTTTCCTCCCTCTAATGGGGATGAAATAAACTTGCATTTCTTGGGAAGTTTGCAATGAGGTTACTCTGTCTGGAAATGAAAGGGGTTACTTTCTTGGCTTTGCACTTTGGAGTCTTGCCCACTGGAGGCATACATTGAACTTCAGGCACAAATCCATGTGATTTTTCCAATATGCATCAGTGGGAATTCTCTTTCTTCGTCTCTCATGCTTTGAAATGCACATTTGGTAATTAATTCTCTAAATTTTGTTTTGTAAGGTCAGTAGAACATTTTCCTTCATTTTGGTCTTAATAAAATCTATTAGCTTCCAGGTCATCAATGAAACAGCAAATGTTTTGTTTGAAGACTTTTCATTCCTGTTAGTTTTAGTCTAGGATGTGGAAAATGAGGAAAATATTCTTCATATTATATTTTGAATATTAATTGTGAATTAAAACAAATCAAATATGGAAGTGAGAAACCTAAAGGTAACTTACAAAAAGAGAAAAAGTATTGATATAAAGAATATACTTGTTATTTCCAATGTTTCATCTTCAAAATACGGTCTCAAAAGTTGTTCTTAAACTCTTCCATATTTTGGTGATTACTTTTATGACATTTATTTTATACTTGGTTTGTCTTATCCATTTCAAGAGTGGAAGATTTGAGTTAAGAAATTGGAATGCCTTAGTGGAATTTTCAAATGCCATTGAAGACAAATGAGGCAGAAGCAGGGTGCATTTTGCACAATTCTCAGTGCTTCAATTCTCTGAAAGCAGTATTTATATATAATTACCTATTAGCTGCTATGGCACCACAGGAATCTGGCAAGGATCCTTTTGGGCTAGTTTTCTGCTTATTAATTGTAAGTGGGTAGGAATCTAGCCTTGATCGTACTAGAATTTTGAATTTTATGTTGTATACAAATTGATTTGGCTTTTCTGGAGGGTCACCTTAATACCTAATCTTAATTGTTCCTTGTTCTATTCCTCAATAATTTTAACTGAATATTATGCTTGGAAGAAAAAGAATCCAATAAAGATAAGCAAACTTCCTTGTCTTTACATTTTGGCTTAATTTAATGAGTTTGTTTATCTCCAGTGTGTAAGAGAACAGTTTCAAGATAGTTATTCAGAAAGTCATTGGCACAAAGTAGAAAGGTTATCAAGACCAGTTAGTATGGAACTAGTGGAGGAGATACTGGAAATATTGAAGGAAATAGTGGCGATATTAACCATAACTTTCTAAAATTCAAGGCAACAGGAATTTTTCCTAATGATGGGTGTGACAAATATTTTGCCCCTCATTCAAAAATTAGGTGGGAGAGAAGCTAATGGATGAAAATATGTACAAATTGACCTGTTTTGTTGAGGCTAAATGCCAGAGGTTTTGGAAGCGCTGACGTTATAGAAGGTTTCCTAAATGTGAGTTCTTTATCTTTTTCCTTTGATTTTGCTCACTTCTACGAAATTAAAATTGTTGTCAATGGTCTATGTTATGCCTCTTTTTCCATGGAATATGGGGAATATTCTTTCCTACTCAGATCTCCTCTCCCACCTCCTTGCTGGCATATTGATGATTGCATTGATGTTTCTTCTCATCCTGCACTGGAAAATGGCATCATTTTTATTGTCAATTCCATCTTTCGTTTGTCTTTATGTTTACCTCCAACTCCTCACTTCTTCAACATCTCCATATCTGTTTTTGGATACTGACCAATCTGTCCATTGACACCCACAACCACCCAATGTAAATCTGAGGAATAGCATTTCTCCTTCCATCTGGGTAATTTGGTGCCTTCCAGAATCAATATTGAACTCTTCAACATCACTTAACTTGTTTTCTCTGTCTGTATCAGAATGGGCCAGGTCATCTCAATTTTTCTCTCTCCATTAGCACAGTGTGATCTGCCAGGTATGTCCTACAGGCCCAGAATTTACAAATCTGTGTTCTCACTTTCCAATTACTCTCATCTCATAGCTTTTATGAATAAAGGACCATGTTCTGTCCCCTTAACCAGTCAACCAGGTGATCTCACTTACAGTTCATCTCCACAGTAACCCTGGCCTCATCCTATCAAAGATATTCCCTTTATCTTAAACATACCATTCCCACCTTCCTACGGCTTGAGACTAACTGACTTGTTTTCTTTTCTTCCCAGTTCTGACCAAGGTCCTTGGGTCTGAAACATTAACTCTGTTTCTCTTTCCCAAGAAGCTGCCTGACCTGCTGAGGATTTCCAGTATTTTCCATTTTTATTTCAGATTTCCATTATCTGCAGTTTTTTAAAATTTTCTTTTATGCTCATCTGCTGTGCTGGAGAGAGAGCAGAGGAGATTCAACCAGATGTTGCCTGGATTGGAGGACTATAGTTAGTCATAGGGAGAGATTGGATAGGCTGAGTTTGTTTTCCCTGGAAATGAAGGAGGCAGAGGGTTAATGATATATAATGAGTATATAAAATTATATGAGCCATAGATAGGGTAGATGGTCAGAATCTTTTCCCATGGTTAGGGGTATCGAAAACAAGAGGGCATAGGTTTAAGGGAGAGAAAGGAGTTTTAATGGAGATTTGAAGGCTAAGTTTATTTTTACATAAATAATTGGTGATAGCTGGACTACTTTTAAGAGACATTTAGACAGACACTTGTATAGACACGGGATAAAAGGAGATGAACAGTGCAGGCAAATGAGATTAGTGTAGATGGGCAAAAAGGTCATGGACATGATAGATGGAAGGGCCTGTTTCTGTGCTGTACAACTCTGTGACTATACCTATCACTCTATGATCACCCAGGCGTTATTTCCAACACCTTTACTTAATCTCTCAATGCAATTTCAATGCAATTTTGTTTTCTTGATAGTATAAAATGAATTTAGTACAAAATTAGTCTGAAATGATTACAATAAAAATGCCATTAATTTTAGTTAATCCAAAATGGTCATTACATGATTTCTAATGAAGCGATAGGGGTTTAACACAACAGTTTCCAGTGTACCTCTCCTGTCATTTGTTAACATTACCACCCCAGAGCTTATTTTACATCTGTATCTTGCAATGATAATCAAACCAATTGCATCTGAAACACATATTGTGATGAGCCATCAAAGCATGCCAAAAGCTGTGCTTCTCTCTGTCCGCAGTGAGGCTTTTGGGATGTGGAGCAAGAATGATGGTCAGTTTTGGCCTTGATACATAATCTGTTAATGTCAATAACAAAGCTACAGATTTAGCATGGCCTTTGTGCTGTGACTCTGCCATGATTTTGCCTTGGTGGGCAAGGGCAACAACTCAGTTAATTTGTTCTGAGATTGATTCCACTATCCCTTTTCCTGGATGAAAGGAGCAAACAATACAGGGTTTTGCCACAAAACGTCAACTATCTCTTTTCCTTCCACAGATGCTGCCTGACCCACTGAGATCCTCCAGCAGTTTTTATTTTGCTGCAGACAATATGATTACTGCTCCCACCTATATGATTGTGAAAGTTTCAGTGCTGTTTCTGTCAGAACTAATAGTCCATTTCAATTTAATCATTCCCAATACCGGGTGTGAAGGTTGTGATGGCTGGATCCCAACTATTGAGGAGGAGGCCCTCTGGCCAATACACAATCTTTTGTGAAGTGTCCAGCCTTTCCAACTCAAAAGCAGGTTGAATTGTTGGAAGCTCTAAAGGCATGAGACAAACTTCTTTAAAAATAAATCAGTGCAGCAAGTGAGTAACTCTCCTTAAGAACTTGTAAGGATTGTGGTGGAAATAATTACCAAACAGCAGATTGTAGTTTATTTTTTAAAAACACTTCTATGTGCTAAATATTGGTATTCCTGCCAATGAAAAGAACATTCAATAATCATTCATACTTTAATGTGCCTTAAAAATGTTGATTTCTATAATGAGCTATCCTAACTTTTTTCTCCAATATTCCCAAATTACACAGCCATGACTTATTCATATAATTTGCATTATTAGTTTTGTGCAAAGAAAATAACTTTCATTATTTAATTAACCCTGTTGGTCAATTACTCCAAATTGATTGAAATGGAAAACAGCATCAGTTTCTACAAAAAAGAAAATAGTAGTTGATAAGTGGTGGGAAAGTTATTGGAATCTATCCTCAAAGACGGGGTTACGGAATACCTAGAGGTGCAGGGCAGGATAGGTCCTAGCCAACATGGTTTTGTGAAGGGAAGATCCTGCCTGACCAACCTATTGGAGTTTTTTGAAGAAATCACAGGTAAGGTGGATAAGGGAGAGGCGGTAGATGTTGTGTATTTAGACTTTCAAAAGGCCTTTGATAAGGTGCCTCACAAGAGACTGATTAATAAGATGAGAGGTCGTGGAATTACGGGTAGGATAACAGAATGGGTGGAGCATTGGCTGGTTGACAGGAAGCAAAGAGTGGAAATAAAAGGATCTCGTTCTGGTTGGTTACCGGTTACTAGTGGTGTGCCGCAGGGGTCGGTGTTGGGACCGCTCCATTTTACCTTGTACATTAACGATTTGGATGATGGAATAAATGGTTTCGTGGCTAAGTTTGCGGATGACACCAAGATAGGGGGAGGAGTAGGGAGTATTGAAGAGATAGGAAGGTTGCAGAGGGACCTAGACAGTTTAGGAGAATGGGCAAGGAAATGGCAGATGAGATTCAATGTAGGGAAATGTGCAGTTGTACACTTTGGAAGCAGAAATAAGCGGGCAGATTATTATCTAGGAGGAGAGAAAATCCAAAGCACGGAAGTACAAAGGGACTTGGGGGTACTCGTGCAGGATACCTTAAAGGTTAACCACCAGGTCGGATCGGTGGTAAAGAAGGCGAATGCTATGTTGGCACTCATTTCGAGAGGTATAGTGTATAAAAGTAAGGAAGTGTTGATGAGGCTGTACGGGGCACTAGTGAGGCCTCATTTGGAATATTGTGCGCAGTTTTAGGCCCCACATCTTAGGAAGGATGTGTTGACGTTGGAGAGGGTTCAGAGGAGATTTACGAGGATGATTCCAGGAATGAAAGGGCTTACGTATGAGGAGCGTTTGTCGGCTCTTGGACTGTACTCACTGGAGTACAGAAGAATGAGAGGGGACCTCAGCGACATTTAAAATATTGATAGGAAAGGACAGAGTAAATATGGCTAGGCTGTTTCCCTTGGTGGGTGAGTCCAGGACCAGAGGGCACAATCTTAGAATTAGAGGGTACAGTTTCAAAACAGAGATGAGGAGAAATTTCTTTAGCCAGAGGGTGGTGAATTTGTGGAACTCCTTGCCACGTACAGCAGTGGAGGCCAGATCAGTGGGGGCATTCAAGGAGGAGATAGATAGATATCTAAATAGTCAGGATATCAAGGGATATGGGGATAAGGCTGGTAATTGGGATTAGAATAGTTTTTTTTTCTTCTTCCCCCATTCCCTATTTCTCATTCTATTTCCCTTTCCTTGGAGCAGACTTGATGGGCCGAATGGCCTGCTTTTGCTCCCTAAAAGAAAATAAGGCGATTAACTTTCAGGACCAAATTTTCACACATTTCTGCATGTTTTCTGAGACAAAATCAAACAATCTCTTGCTTTTTATGAATGCTGAAACACATATAAAATTTAACCGTGGGCTGCTTATTTTTCTCTTTTTCCTAGTCATTTTGTTAGACTTCAGATGTCGTTGAAAAACACTTTAAAAATTTGTCTGCCATGTGCAGCTTGATATGAAATGTTCTAATATTAAGCTTGCACACTCCTACAGAATCTATTGCTTTAAATCTTCAAAAGCAATAGCAACTATTGACAACAACTGCCCTGTCTCATTCCAGTAGGATTTTACCCATATCCAGACTGTTTTAACATCTGTCTCTGAATGAATTTCACAGCCTGTCTGTCGTTATTTCCCTTGCAGTTGTGAGGATGTGGATCAGATTGGTTTCAAAGACCCTCAATTTCTTAATTATGGTATTTTCAACTTTATTGGAGTTGATCACAAAGAATGTCTGTATTTCTTAATTACACAGACATTTTGGAGATATCTGCAAGTATTATGTTTACTCATGCACCCACTGGAATCCTGCTGCAAATCTCATAGGCCTCATGTCAATTACTTGGCATTGCAATCCATATTTATGCACTGTGCTGTGGTGTAACATCCCTATTGTTAGCAGATATCATATCTACACCATGTACAATGTAATGACTGATCTAGTAAGATTTGCCCATTGTGACCAATAATAAGTGTATGAAATAATTTGCCTTTGGGTATATACTCTTCTGCAAAAATGTTTCCATTGACTTTGTTGAGGACGTGTGGAGCTGAGCAGGACCGGTGCCCCAAATTTTTGCAAGTATTTATTGCTAGTAACTAGAGATTAGTTTCTCCTCTGTGCCTTGCATATAATGCATATTTTCAATGTTTCTCTTATTTCCTATTACACTGTCATGCATGTCTGCCATATTTAAACTTACCAAGAGGCTGAATCATATTCATCCATTCTAAATAGTAGCTCTCCAATAGATTATGTAACTTTGTCTCCAAGGCAGGTGGTGCTCTTGTCCACACTGAAGTTTGGTTTTGGTCCTTTTGTCTGACATTATTCCTACCACTTCCTGTTGTATTTTGCACCTCCTTGAGACCAAAGGTACACTTTCACTAATCAGTAAGCTTTATGATTGTTAAGATTGCAATAAATACTTAAACAAATTTTAAAAAATTCCAAAATTTGGAATTTGGTATTTCCTTCTCATGGAAGAGGAATTGCCAAAAGAGCTTCTCTGAGCACAGTGTATTTCCACTTGATTATCAACTTGTATTTAAAAAACACAATATAACAACAGTAAATTACTGGATTTTCTAGTCTGGATGCAGAGCATTTTTGTGAGGCGTTTAGGGGAAAGAGGAATTAATTAAGGCAGCTGGCTTCTTCCTCAAGCAGCACCAACACCTTTCCTAGCTTATCCTACAGTTGCTTGCACCTTCCAACATTGCTTGAAACTTCTCACTCTCCGACCCAAGCACTTCTGTCTTTTTACTCTGTAGACACTCACCTCAGGCATATGTCTCAATGGAGACAAAGAGATAATTACAGAGTTAGGAAGAGGTGAAGCTATGTAGAGAACTAAAAATACGAATGAGTGTTTTAAAACTGAAGCACTGCTCGACTAGGACCTAACATAAATTGTAGCTCAGATGTGATGGTGAATGAAGTAGGTAATTTATGCTGGAGGCTAGTTTTTTTTGGGAGGGAAGAGCAGGAATAGTTTAAGTTTGTGCATCTCAGACATCCACTTTCTATTAATAATCTAGTGGGGCTGACTCAAACTTGCTATATTGCTTCTTTACTTAAAAAAAAATTGTGAATAAAATTTAAATTTAAATCTCAATGCTGGAAAGAAAATATGTAACATGGGGAGAGATGGTGAATACAGATGATTTTAAATTATTACTTACTTGGAATAAAGTTCTATAAAATATGATTTTTGTGAAGCATATCAAAATCCAAGTTATAGTTTTCTTCCATTTGTCTCTCCAAGAAAAAGTGAGTCCTTGCTGGAGTTGGCCCTGATCACCCTTTTACCTTCTTACCTCACTGGCCATTTTAAAACCAAATGCAGCAACAATAATTGCTGTTGAAGCTGTATAAAAGCTGGGCTGAATATTCTCTTTGCCCAAGTGCACGCATTGAATTGATGTCTAATGATACAACCCAGACGTAGAAATTTTGACTGCTATCTTTGCACCTATGTCCATTACCAAATAACATTTTTGTGAAAATTGAAGCCATTTTCAGTGCAATAACTGCACATTAGGATCAAGCCTGGACTTCTTTTTGATGTATGTGGTCCAATGACTTTGATAAACTTGCTTTGCCATTTACAGAGCCTAGAAGATGACACCATCATTATCCTTCTGTTGAATACCCCTATACTATATGAGATCAAATGATAACAGTGAGGTAGTACTAGTCTTGCAATATTTATAAACTGGCATAGAAGATATAATGTGGCCTAAATGCCAAGGTAAATGCTATCTACTTTGCAATGAGATCATTTTCTAATTCTTCAAACTTTTCCACCAGCATTTATGACAGGAGTGTGGAAAATGTGAAACACGCCTAATTGGGTGCTGCTGCAGCAGCATTCTAACTTTGCAGGGCAAAACAGTTCATTGTTTGAATAAACATCTGAAGAGAGCCACTGCAACAGCACATTAATGTTAATTTGAAATTCCTTCAGCAATGAATGATCTCAACCACCAAGAAGTTCAAAATTTTTGTAGTTCCTAACTGAACATCATCTAAGGACAATCATCCAAATAACAGTTGTGGTGGTTTAGAACATATCCATGCCATTAAGACTGGAAGTGTTGTAAGCTCCTCTTAGTAGATGAGGCAGCATCTGTGAAAAGAGAAACAGTATTGATATTCCAGGTTGAAGACCCACTGAAGTATCTTAAAACTGAAACATTAGCTGTGCTGATCTGCTGAGTGTTACCAGCATTTTCTGTTGCTTTTTCAGATTTCCAGCATCTGCAGTTTTTTGATTTACTAAGACTGCCCGTTTTCACCTGTGTAACATTGTCTGAATCTGCCCTATCCTTGCCTTAGCTCCCTTGATTGCTATATCCATAAATTATTAACTTTAGACTTCAAAATTCTGGTGCACTTCTGATATCCTCTCTCTCTTTCCTTTCCTTAAACGTGAGCTTGTCCAGAACTCAGCTGCCCATGTCCTATCTTGAATCATGTCCTTTCTCATATCATGTCCCATTCACTCATCCCCCATGTACTTACTAAGTAATGTTGGGCCCTGGTTTAGCGACACATCGATTTAAAATTCTCCTCACTTTCACATGAGTCTTCTCTATCCCTAAACTTCTTTCTAACTTTGTAACCTTCTAAGATATTTGTGCTCCTCCAATTTTTACCTCTTGAGCATCCCTAAATTTAGTTGCCAATGTCCTAACATCAGAAATTCCCTTCTTAAGCCTCTTTTTCTCTGTTGCTGCCACTGTTGTTCCCACTGACTTCTCCTTAAGATGCAAATTAAAACCTATCTCTTTGAACAGGCTTTTCATCATATGTCCAAATGGACAGCTCCATTTCGTTTTTTTATGATTATACTCATGTGAAGTGCCTTAGGATATTTTGCTACATTAGAAGTGCTGTATAAATTATTACTGTTATTAAGAAGATCCTTTATCGAAATGGAAAGTAGAAGTGGATTTGCTTGATTTGTGAACAATTTTGTTTAAAGTGCAAAGGGATATTTGTGCTTCTATGCATTGTCTCTAGCAAGTTAATTTTATTAAATTAATAAAAATCTTCAGACATGCAACTTCAAAAAATCAGATTTTGTGCACTTTTTATGAAGCACACCAAGGCAAGCATAGGATAATGTGATATCCCTTTGGATTGGGAGTGGATTTTTAGAAAATAATGTGAAGTTATTAGGCATTATTGGACTGAATCAAGCTGGGTAATACCTGGTTGTTCTGAAAGGAATTTTGGGCTATCAGATGCTGATGCCCCAGAAAGTCTTAGACATCTGTGCTTGATTATGCATGCACAGTCCAAGGTGTCTTGGTTAGATGCTGGAGCTTTCGACGTTCCATTATGCCACCAGCGTTCAGCAATGGAGCAGTGACTCCCTGAAGAGTGGGTCCAGACATCAACTTCTATGCCACTGGTGTAAGGATGGTGACACCATTCATTTGATATTTTCCTGTAAGGGGTGTATAGAACTAGAGGTAACAGTTTTAGAAAAAGGGATCAGCCATTCAGGACAGAGATGAGAAAAAAGTTCTTTAAACAGAAGATGATGAATCTCTGGATTTCTCTACCCAAGAGGACTGGGAGGTTCTTTTAAATTATTTGGTAGTGTTTTCAAATGGTTTCAATTAAATTTATTTTCTAATGGTAAAAGTATTTTTTATTAATTATTAGTCTATTTGATTAGCTTTTAAATGTCCCTAACTGTCAGATACATTTTAAAAATTGCTAAAAAGCCATCAAAGACTCGGGGTGTTCCAGAAGCAGGACCTCCATATACTTTGCGTTGAGACCCACTCACAGTATGTAGCTCACTCCACTTTATCAGATGCCTGTCAGATGGTGAGAGAGGGTTTTAGTAGTGCTGAGTTTGCAGAAGTTCTCTGCATCTGGAAAAAGTATGTGTAGGAAGGCATGGAACATGGGCAGAGAACTCATGTAGCAGGCTGCTCTAGAACAAAACAGTCTGATGTTTTTAATTCTGAGGAAGTTGAATATTTTTCTGCTTAACACTTTTTTTAAATGAACACATTGGTGATTACTTGCTGCTATTTATGAAAATATTCATTAAATGGTTCATGGTATTGAAGGGTATATTTCTATTAAAGCACCAAAAATGGTGGTTGAAGAGTACTCATGGCAAGAGGTAAGCTTGAAAGAAGTGTGTGGTTGTTCATCATTATGTGTGCTCACATTTGATTAATATAGAGTAAACCTTTTCTTAAAGGATCTACTGTAAAATATATTTTAACAGTTATTTGGGTAGCATCCAGTAAATAGGACTATCCCACTGAATGGATTATTTCAGTCTTGTTAATGAAAAATAGCCAAAGTAATGTTTTTAATTCAATCCTTGGCTTTTGACACTTAAAGTAAGGTTAAAAGCTGCGCCAAAAATATTTTACAAGGTTAATACTAAGTCCCAATGAGGGTTTTAAATTCAGCCCAGTATGAACTGGTCAGTGTGAAGCCTGTTTCTTTTTAAATGTAATGCAAAATTTGTTGATTCATTTATATCTTCCATTGCTACTATTGCAGTTTTTACTTGTAGCTTTGGTGATGGAGAGGAGAGGAGGAGCAATTCTTGAAGCTCTCACAGAAAGACCTCCTCTGTATGATAGATAAATGCTTGCTCTTTAATATGTTGACTGTATCTGCCAAATGTAAACTGTTGAAAAATATATGGCAATAAACTTTTAAATATTGATTTTGGTTAACTTCAATTTCAAAAATTAAACTGCTGTGAAGAAAAATATTACTACTCTGCTCATTATATACTTAATATTTTTTAATGATAAACACAAGTGTTTGCTTCGGATTCGGGTTTAACTTGTGACCCATAATTAGACATGAACTACTTGCAAAGTTTGAAGATGAAACTTTTCTATGTATTAAGACAAAGTAAATCTAAATCCAAAGATTCCCTACACTTTATTATGCGTCTTTATTGATTGGGCCATATTTCATATGCAGATATAAACAGTGTAATAATTAAGCAATCAAGGAAACCACTGATTGATGCCTTTGCCTACAAAGGTAATGCCATTTTCACTACTATTCAGGCACTGTTACACGATAAGGAAACTGAACTAAATAATTTGCTTGCATTTTCTGGAATTTTACTTCTGCTGGTTCATGTCTAATTGGACTCGTGTCTCGGATTTTGCAGGTAATTTAAACGTTACATTGCAAGTCTGGGATATTGGAGGACAAACCATAGGAGGAAAGATGTTGGACAAATACATTTATGGAGCTCAGGTGAGAACTTTTCCATTTTTAAACTCCTTGCGAACTAAAATATACCAGTAATATTTAGATTGTAAGACAATAGAATAGATAAAGGGTAAACCCTCAATGGGAAGGAAATGTTTTTAATGTTTTGACTATGATTATGGATTGGAGGGGTTTAGAGTGATATGGGCCAAATGTGGGAAAATGGGACTAGCTTGGGACTAGCACCATGGTCGGTATGGATGAGTTGGGCCGAAGGACCTGTTTCCATGCTGTATGACTCTGTGTGCAGTGACTCGATTAGGCAGAAATATTGCAAAATATTGCAAAGACATGGTTGATAGTAAGATTGACAAAATATGTGGAAGGAAGAATTCTTCCTTAGATCAGTCTCAAAGGTACATCCTACAGAAAATAAAACTTGTGGGATATTATGATGCCTTTTATTTGCAAATGTTGTTACCATAGGTTGCATATTGCTTCTGAAGTTTTGTACACGTGCAGTCCTGGGTTGTAGCTTCATTTTAGTTATTCCTGGTTCTGTTATTTTCTTTTACAATTCTCATTGGACCAGGATTGACCTGTTTAATGAATGCTAGTAGTAGAGTTAAGAATGGGTTGTCATTTGATAGCCTCGTACATGCTCAGTTTTGAGTTGGAATATGCATCACATTTGGAATGATGTTAATGCTACATAACAAGATAGAGTGTGTCATCAGTGTAAAAATTTGACTTTGTCTCCAAAGCAGACCCCTATCAATACTGTCATTGCAGGTGCACCTGCAACAGATGGATTGGTGGAAATTAGGTTATAGTTGCTCATGGTGGAGGAGTGCATTTATTTATAAGCTGGCAAGCAAATACAATGCGGACAAAGACTTGAGCGCACAGCCTTGGAATTTGCAGTGAAAATATTAGCTAAACTATTAAACCTAACTATTTCAATGGAGGATATCTGTCAGTAAATTTTGGCTTGCTGTCTGAGAAATCTCCAATGTGATTGGCTGCTCAGTGAGCCTGATGATATCAGTTTTTGGATCCAATAGCACAGACCACATTCAAAAGGCCAGCAATTGGTGAGTATAACTGTGTGGCAGGCTTCCTCAAGGTCACTGGCAAGCATTGTTCTCTTACTGTTGTCAGGAAAATCCAGATCATTCATCTGAAGAAATTAAAGCTATACTTATTGAGACTAATGGATATCACTAAAACCACTAAGTGGCTGTATTGTATGTTTTATGCCATTTTCAGTGACAAAGTCAGTTCAGTCACTGATTGTGAACTCAAAAAGTTGTCTTTGAATACAGCTATTTATAGTTTTCATCATTATAATTTACTTCTTAATTTTGTGCCGGAATCTCCAAGGTCGTGATCTGTTTAAAAAATCTGGAAATTTACAATTACAAATTGTGGGTAAAATTGTTTCTGAAGGCTCCCGTAATGAAACAGCTCTATGATCGAAATAGCATTAATCTAATGAAAGGTGTATTTCATTAGTTGTCTGTTTTTGTTGTTATTGGACTGACAGTCCACTTCATAATATCAGTAAATAATATTAGATCAGTGGTTAAAAAGAAATTGGCCCTGATAACAATTATAATTATCTAAACCTGACAAAATGGATTTAACGAAAGCACCAATTTGTGCAACTTTAGAAATACTTTCATTGTGTTTATATTTTCTGAAACCAGATGTGGATATATCCTCAAATAGCTGCTCCCAATTTACTCTCTCTAATATCTGCCTAATACTCTTGTAATTAGCCTTCCCCCAATTTAGCATTTTCACTCAAGGCCCAGTTTTATCCTGATCCATAACTATCTTAAAACTTAGGAAATTATGGTCACTGTTCCCAAAATGCTCCTCCACTGAAACTTTGAGGACCTGGCCAGGCTTATTCCCCAGTATAAGGTGCAGTACAGACCCATCCCTAGTCGGACTACCTGCATCTTGTTTCAAGAAACCCTCCTGGATACACCAAACAAATTCTGCTTCATATAAGCCCCTGACACTAAAGGAGTCCCAGTTAATATTGGGGAAGTTACAATCACCCACTACAATGACCCTGTTGATTTTACATCTTTCTATGATCTACCTGCAGATCTGTTCCTCTGGCTCCCGCTGGCTATTGGGAGGGCCATAGTATAATCCCATCATTGTGATTGTACCTTTCTTATTCATGTGTTCTACCCATATGGCCTTGCTGTAAGAGTCCTTCTCTCTTATTGCAGTCCTGACATTCTTCCTAATTAGGAATGCAACCCCCTCACCTTTTTTACATTCCTCACTGTCAAGTCTGAAACATATACACCCTGTTTGAGCTGCCAGTCCTGCCCCTCTCTCAATCAAGTTTCTGTAATGGCTACAATATCATAGTTCCATATACTAATCCAGACTCTAAACTCATCTGCCTTACCCATTATACTCCTTGCATTAAAATAAATACACTTCAGATCATCATTCCTGATGTGTTGATTATCCTGGCCCTGCTTGCTTTTCCTATGACTTACTTGACTTAACCTCTACTTTCTCCTCAATCACTCCACTTGCTGACCTGCTCTGGTTCCCAACCCCCTATCACACTAGTTTAAACCCTCCCGAGTAGCACTAGCAAACCTCCCTGCAAGGATATTGGTGCCACTCCAGCTTTGGTGCAACCTATCCTTCTTGAACAGGTCCCACCTTTCCTGAAAGAGATCTTGATAATCCAGTTATCTGAAGCCCTCCCTCCTACACCAGCTCATTAGCCACATATTCAACTGTACAGTCTTCCTATTTCTGGCCTCACTAGCATGGGGCACAGGGAGTAATCGAGAGATTACAATGTAGAGGTCCTGCTTTTTAACTTTGACCTAACTCCCTAAATTCTCTATGCAGGACCCCTCATCTCGCTTCCTGACTATGCGGAAGTTAGTACTGATATGGGCCACAACCTCTGACTGCTCACCCTCCCCTTTCAAAATGCCTTGTAGCCCCTCAGGCATCGTTGACCCTGGTACCAGGAAGGCAACACACCATCCTGAAGTCTTGCTCACAGCCACAGAAATGCCTATCTGTACCCCTGATTATAGAGTCCCCAGCATTATTGTTCACCTAGACTTTGACCTTCTCTGCTCTCTGACAGAGCCAGTTGTGGTGCCACTGCTCTGGCTGCTGCTGTTGTTTTCCCCTCAGAGGCCATCTCCCCAACAGTATCCAAAGTGGTATGCTTGTTAGAGAGGGGAATAGCCACAGAGGACTCCTGCACTACCTGTCTGCCCCTTCTGGTGGTCACCCATCTACGTGGCTGGATCTGACCACTTTCCTGAAATTTTGTGATACTTTCTGCTCTTCAGTGAGTCCATCTGACATTCCAATGAATCAGTGCCATCTGCGAGGAGCTGCTGCTTGACACACTTCTTGCAAGTGTAGTCGATAGGTTCACTTGACCTCTCCCTGATCTTCCATATTCCACAGGATGAGAAGACCACTCCACCAACTGCCATTTCTACCCCTCAGGTTACTACTGACTTTTAGGAAAGTAAAGGTCTTATCTTGACTCACCTTGTCACCGCTTAGTCTCCTCGCCAAAGCCTCATTTGTCAAAGCATCTGTGCTTAGATATCAAGTGCAGCATTTTGAACTGAAAACAGCCCTTCTCAAGAACTAAAGGAACATATATGCAGGCAGATCATGGAATGATGTTAAACCAAAGCTAATGTGATGGTTTATTTTGAAGTGAATAATAAATAGTTTCTTTGTTTTCACTCTTTCCTAGGGTATCTTATTGGTATATGATATCACAAATTACCAGAGTTTTGAAAATCTTGAAGATTGGTATGCTGTGG
Source organism: Pristis pectinata (assembly GCF_009764475.1). Classification (NCBI taxonomy): domain Eukaryota; kingdom Metazoa; phylum Chordata; class Chondrichthyes; order Rhinopristiformes; family Pristidae; genus Pristis; species Pristis pectinata. The sequence goes on from NC_067406.1 coordinate 81,683,780, forward strand.
TGAAGAAAGTAAATGATGAATCTGAACAACAACCTATGGTTGCACTGGTTGGAAATAAAAGTGAGTAACTTGTTAATTTGTGGCATATCTAGAATGCATATAAATATTTCATATTTAAAGAAATCAATCTCAGTTCAAGACCATTGTACTATGTGAGCAATTTCTGATGCTTTTACATATGTGAAATCCACAGTTAGGAAAGGTAATCTGACTTATTGTACATGTTCATTCAAGAGAGGAAACGGTCATCAATTTTCCTGTCAACTTAAATTGCTTTATTTCCCGTTTTAAAAAAGGGAAACAAGCAGTGTTGTTTCTCAATATCTCCACTCTCCTAGATCAATATCATTTTATCTTTCAAAGCTGTCAGCTGAACCTGAGATCCTGTTTTGGTGCCCGCTCTGCATATTAATGGTCTAGTAGATGAACTGGTCAACAAAGGGATTATTTGGTTTAATGCCACTTCTCAGTTCTTGATCCAAGACCTTTTGATTATGGCTCTTCAAGTGCACAATCCATGTACTTTGAAATGTAGTGTAGGTTTTTGCCTCAGGTAGTGATTTTCAGGCACCCACTACTTATTGGTGAAAACATTTTTCATTGACTCATTTTGATGCTTCTACCAATTAACATCTGTTAACTTAAATTTATTGTCTCCTCTGTTATGGCAAATGCATTCTTCTTGTTCATACTGTCTAAGTCTCTCATAATTTTATGCACAATTAGCTCTCTCCTCAGTCTACTTTGTTCTAAATAAAACACCTTCAGCATAGCTAGTCTCTCCTTGGAACTATACATAATTGTAAATTTTGTATGCACCCTCCCTAGCATGGTGACCAGAATTATTCACAATACTTTAGTTGTTTTACACTTTTTTGGCATGATGTGATTGTATCTGTATTCTTTGCCTCCGCCAATATGGTTGAAATTCTGTTTGCCTTATTAATGACCTTATCTATCCTGTACTTTCAGGGATCTGTGGACACACTCCACAAGATCCCTCTGTTCTATAGTTCTGTGTATCCTACCATTTATCTCATATTCCCTTGCCTTAATTATCTCACATTTCTTTGGATTGAATTCTATTTGCCATTTTTGTGCTGGCCATTCTGGCAGACTGGAACTTTCTTTAATTATCAATCACACTGCCACTTTTGTTATCCTTGGCTAACCTCTTAATTGTGACTCCTGTATATAAGTCTGATTCACATATTTGTCACAAAGGAACCAGGGGCCTATACTGACCTTTTTTTAAATTCCATTGCATATAAATTTCCAATAACTAAACTGTCAGTGACCATTATCCTTTACTTTCTCCCTATGAGCCAATTTTTAATCCAGCTGCTACTTTCCCTTGGATCCCATGGCATTTTTCAGTCTTGATTAATCTTCCATATGGGACATTATCAAAGGCCTTGCTAAAATCCATGTATACTACCAAAGGAATACAGTAATATGCCTCTTCAAATTATTTTGCTTTACGCAAATGCTTTTAATTATCTATAAATGCTTCTAAGTGTCCTAGTTAACTTTATGTTTAAAAATGTGTTTTACTAATTCTTCATTTTCAAAATATTTATGTCAACATTTATATGTTTTAAATGATTCTTAATGTTGGAGACATTTAAAATATATTAAAACCAATTATAACTTTTGCAGCTGGTAAAGCCACCTGCCAGATTGGACAGATTTGGAAGGCTGTCAGGGGCATTTTGGGGATGGAGCATCCTCACTTTACCACTCAAGGCCTTCTTACCATCTATATCATCCTGCTGAACTCTGGGATGCAGAGTGCCAGTGAGATAGGCCCTCTGCATCTGAACAAAGTTGGAATGGGCAAGGGGCAACCACAGGTGGCAGTAGCAGCTGGGGGGATGTGGCCAGCCTGATTGGGTATTTGATGTTGAGAAGTTTTATTATCATGAGGAGATCGCAACTAATCCAGATCCTATTTTTACTCCACAATGTTTTCTAATAGTGGCCTTGGATTGCAATGAGGATCAAGAATCCTAGGCATTTTAGCACACCCCATCCTATGAAGAATTTGAATTGGTTCCTTAAAAGCACGTCTTTATTTTTATAGATCATATTTAATCTTTGTGGTTACTAGTCTTTGACATATCATCTCATGGGTCACGCACAAAGTTTAATTCAACATTCCAATAATTTGCATACGTCTCAAGCTGTGGATCTTGCTGTTTCGCTTGAAGGCTTACTTGCCATTTGGATAACAGCAGAAAAGGCAGGCCTTTACAAATCCAAGAATATAGCAAGTATGTATAAAAATGCAAATGAAACTAAGCTTCCCAAGCTATATTGACTAGATTGCAGTTATTCATAGACTGGATGTGGCTCTGGCACTGTAGGTAAGTGTACTTGTTTTATGTTTCCTTAATGAAGTTTTGTTCGAGAATTTCAAGGACAGGAGTTTGATTATTGTTACGTACCAGCAATAATAGAATCACAACGAGCCATGTATAAGTGTTAGAAACTATTTTATTAATAACTACTTGTGATAATAAGAAAAGCAAAAACATTAGATATTAAACATAATCCCCAAAACTAATACACCCAAAGTGTGTGTGTGGCAAATTCCCAAACTCCATGTCTAGGAATAGTTCTCAAAGTTCCGTTCATCAAGTCATAAGGTGACATGTGAGCAAAGGCTTTTGCAAAACCACCGTTGACTGAAGAGAAAATGTGGATTTTGTAATTTCTCTCTACATGTTCCACAATGGAACCCATACGACACCTCAATCTGTGATGATCTCCACTGCTTTGTTCCGAAGTATCTGCCACCCCGAAGGCATTTGATATGTGGCCTCCCACAGAAAATACCTGTTTTCCAGTACAGGTTAACAACAAAGTGGACTCCACTTGATTGCTCCAGACACAGGTATTGTTCTTCATCCATTGATACGAAGAGCAGCAGTCTGTCTGTCTCTCTCTCTCACTCTCTCTCTCACTCTCACTCTCACTCTCACTCTCACTCTCACTCTCACTCTCACTCTCACTCTCACTCTCACTCTCACTCTCACTCTCACTCTCACACTACTACTCTACTGTCCAGGTGCCTTAAAGGGACATTCACCAAATAACAACCTGACTCGTAACATTATTAACTTATTGAAAGGAAATAAACAAATGGTAGTCAAACTCATCTGGTTAGTAAGGGGGAAGGCATTAAGTGGAGTAGCCCAGTCACCAAAATGGGATCTGTCTTGTTTTCTGGTGTATGTAATTACAAAGAAAGCAGGAATTGCAGTATAAGTGCTAAATAGATTAAATTTGCAGACTGTCACAAACCAGCAACAAAAGAAACACACTGAGCATGATTTAGTGTTAAAAACTATTTTATTAATCACTACTTATGATAATACGTAAAATAAAAGTAAAAATGTTAGTATGTTAGAATTCAAAAATGTTAAACCTCGAACGTTAACCCTAAAACTAAACTCTTCGTGTGGGTGTGGCAAAGTCCAAAACTCCCAGTTCCGGAACGGTTCTTGAAGTTCAGTTCCGCAAGCCATAAGGTGAAACATGAGCAAGGGCTTCTTCAACAACCACCGTTGTCTGAAGATAAGACGTAGACGTAGAGAAACATAGAGAGAGTACATACGAAATCCAAATGTTCCACGATGGAACCCAAACGACACTTCAGTGTTTACTCGGTAGTGACTTCCTCACCCTGAAAAGCATCCGAATCGTGGTCGTCCACACACAAATACCTGTTTCCTTCTACAGGTCAGCAACAAAGTGAACTCCACCGGATTACTTCCAACTTCCATACATGGGTTTGTGGCAAACACAGTTATTGTTTCTCATCCATCGATAGAGAAAACAAGCAGGCTGGTGTCTCTCTCCCTTCTCTCTCTCTCTCCTTCTTCTGACTTCTTCAACAACGTCATTTCGTCCTTTATCTTCTATTGACGTAAGCACGCCCCACACACACATACACACACACTATCTTAAAGGGACATTCACTGAGTCCGTAACAAGACAAAATTAAGATGAGAGCATTGTGACATGAAGAGTGGGATCCTGTATCTTGGAGAGCTTGACAAATCATCTAGGTTGATTAGCTGCCTTTGTTGATTCAATATCACAATGTCTTAAACAATAAGATGTGGCTTAAATTAGTTGAGTTCAATTTATTGGAGATTGTACAAATACTGTACTTTGGTTTGGTCAAGCTGCAATTGTAGCTTTTGGTCGTTATAACATGAAGGAAGCATTCATGAAATACAGTTAGTACAGATGAAAGAACAAATGCTTGGCTTTGCTGCACCTAGGCAATATAGTGTCAGATATAGATCCAGTAAAATCTGTGGAAAGCACCTCATAAATCCGTGAAGCGTGGGATATGCATTGTTGGAGCTATGATTTGTCTATTACAAAATTTTCAAATGGTTAGTATAATGTGTTTTGGGTTGTTTTGTACAATCCTAGGCAGGCAGAACTGGTAGGCTGTATATGGGATATTTTGATTTGCCATTAAACCATATGTGAACTAACTTTAAGATTAATTTAAAGATTATTTATAAGATTACCACATCAAACAATCTTTAGACTTAAAATAATCATGATGTTTGAATCACTTAACTAAGGAACTTGCATCTGAATACATTTTATCAGAAGGAAAGGAACACTCTTATTCTCTTCAGACAATTACTTAATCAAGAGTACTTGCAGTAATTTAAATGAAGGAAATTATTATCATCAGACAGCAATTTTTCATTTTGCAATGGAAGCTTTGGCCAGGTTTTTAGAACCACTTTCATTGTGCTACATGTTTAAAAAAAATACACTTTATGTTTGTAATTTGACTAAAACTGTCATTTTGCATGGCAAATTATGGTATTACTTTCTGAGCAATGAATTAATGGTACAAAAGAAAGGTCCCTTTTCACATGGCGAGAAAATGAATGTGTTGTGGATATTTCTCTCCATCCCTAAACTGAGACTTCCCCCATTATAACTAGAATTAGATTGAAAATACAGGACTGAAACAGGACACTTGGCCTAACTGGTCTGAGCTAGCTTTATGCTCTTTATGCTTCACCCAAGAATTCTTCCATCCTTCTATATCCAACTCAGAATAACTCTCTCCCTCATATAGTTATCTGCACTCCTACCACCCCCCCCTCCCCCCCCCCCAGGTACATCTAGCTAGTTTGGTTTAACCACTCCCTGTGGTACTGTGTTCCATATTTTCATCACTCTCTGTGTAAAAGCAAAAGCTTTAACTGAATTCCCCATTTGATTTCTTTGGATGACTATCCTGCATTGATAGTCTTTGGATTTACTATTCCACATACACAGAAACACCTTTTCTGTTTACTCCATTAAAACCTTTCATTATTTTCTTGACTGATATTTCATAATATTGAATTAACCCCTGTTTAAAGAAAAGTGAGACCCAGCCTGTTTACTCCATTCTGAAGGGCATAATCTTGCACTTGTGATAATACCCAAATCATCTTTCTTTTTGTACCCTCTCCAGTGTCCTTTTTATTGATATGGCAAACACAACTCTATACATTACAGCTAAAAAGAGTTTAACCGAGGCCTAAAACATTAAGAATATCCCCTCTAGTTTTGAATTCTGTCGCTTTGGAAATAAACCCTGATTTGCAGAATGTATTTGCCAAAATCGGGTAAACACAATTTTAAATGTTTCCCATTCATATTCACCATCATTGTCTGCTATTTTATTTTTCCAAGTTGTATTCTCAGTTCCACAAACTCGGCTTTCCTCTGATACTGTATGTTACCTTGTTCTTTATTATGCTTTTATCTTTCTCAAGTTCTCAAGTTTTAGGGTAAAGCATATTTCTCAGATATTTCCCTGCTACTACTACTACTGTGAATTCTGGTTTCTTCCTCATTGGTTGATCGAGTAGCAAATTCTCTCCATTTAGGTTTCTTACTGTCTGGGTTGGGAGAGAACCTAATACGCACTGTAAAAGTTCTACTATATTATCCACTTCAACTATCTCTCTGACCAAGCAACTTCATAGTAGGTGAAGTTTCTTGCGATTGTGTTTTTTTTAAATCCTTTTGCTGATTTTATGTATCCACCTTCCTTCTACTGTTAGGTGATGTGTGGAGTACCCATGTTAGGGTAATGAATTCTGTACTGTATTCCATCTCTGTCTTCCAGGATTCCAATGTGGCTATGTCACATTGTTTTTTTTACTGTCTTCACGTTTGCTTGACAAAGGATAGTTTTCATGCTGTGCTTTTTTCCTGTTTCTCTAAAATATTGTGCCTCAATGTGATTAATTCTGTTTTATGTTCTTCTACAGTTATGTCTTAGTAATTCTTAATGCATACTAGTATGTCAGGTGGAAATGTAAAGAGAGGTTTCATTGAAGTGTTGAGTGTTAAAAATGAGTCAAGAGGTAATGACCAAAGAACACGTTTTAAAATACCTGGTAGAATAACCAGAGGGGAATTGAGAGGAAAGACCCTTCAGGTAGAAGTTATTTTGATCACGTAGGCAGTTGTTAGAGAATGAGAAGCAAATTCAAAAGTAAGTTTCAAAAGGGAGTTGGGTATATACTTGAAACATTTACATGGCTGTGGGGCAGGTATGGAAGAGTGGGATTGTTCTAAAATTGCAGCTCAGGCATGCTTAGCTGAATGACTTTCTTCTTTGCTATAAATTTCTGTGATATATTATATCAATACAAAATAGTATGTAATTATGTAAGAGTTTTTCAATATAATGTAAAACTGCACAGTGAAGTTTGCAAGTTGTATAAACTTGCAAACCACCATACATTGACTCAGACTTTCTAATAAAATGCTAGCAGTTCTGCTTGGAGTTGTTGGCTTTTACCTACACAACTGTGTGACAGTATGGGAATCTAGAGTAAAAGTGGAAGTCCCAAACTTCCATATGATGATTACTGCTTTGGCTACACAGGAAACTCATCAGGGAAGCTCAAACCTCAGTGAGTCCATTTATTTGAATGGGAAAAACAGCAGCAGAGAGAGATTTTCTTAACTAATTGAATGGACTTAAATATTTTTAATTGTTTCCTAGTGTTTTACATTCTTTCTTAAAAATAATGTTACCTTTATAATATTTTTAATTTTAATTAGTTTTGAATTCAATAGTTTGGACAGCTAGTGTGTCCAAGGTATAGGGCTTCATCAGCTCTAAAAGCAAATGTACCACTAACAATCAGAAAGGCCTCGTATTGTCTCAAGCCTTGATGAACAGGTGGAAGCTGGCTTCCCAGTATAGGATTGCATCCAGGGGCTCACTTTCAACTACGGTTAGAAGACATATCACATGGTTAACTCGGCCATCAGCAGAAAATATACAGCACTGGAACAAATGCTGGTGTGGATTGATTGTTCAGCCCAATCACTCCACACCAGCATTTGTACTTAATTTAACCCTCCTCCTATGTTTCCTCAACTCAACCTATCGGCATAACCCTCTATTCCCTTCATCACATGACTGTCCAGCCTCCCCTTACATCTTTCTACACTATTTGCCTGCCAATTTTCCACATTTTTTTTGTGACTTTGGGTAAAGAAGTTTTGTCTGAATCCCGTATTATATTTCTTGGTGGCTTTGTTGCAGTGATGACCTCTAGTTGTACTATTCTCCACAAATGGAAATATTCTTTCTGTACCTGCTCTATCAGAATCTAATTTTAAAGACCTCTATTCGATCACCTCTAGCCGCCTTCTCTCATGAGAATGCAGACCTAGTCACTTTCCTTTTCCAAATATATATACCCTCACATTTCTGGTATGATCTTTGTAAATCTCTCTCCCCTCTAGTATCTCTGTATATTTTTTTATAATTTGATGAACAGAACTGAACTGTTTATTACAAGTTTCACGTCTGTGTCTATTTTGGTAGTGCTGACATGTGGGGGTCTTTTAGGTTTTTTAAGTACTTCGTATCAGATCAGGTCAGGTCAGATACAAAATAAATAGATGTAGAATAAAGCTGAATCCTCTGCTCCGGCAAGTGAATTTTAATTTCAATTGCACCAATTTGTAGACAAAAGAGACTACTGATGCTGGAATATGGAACAACTCTCCCCTCCTCCCAATCCCAATACTGCTATGTACTGACAATCTTTCCTCTTCCTTCTCAGTCCTAATGCAAGGTGTCAGCCTGAAACATCAACTTACAGCTTTGCCTCCACAGATATTCTTGACCAGCTTAGTTCTACCAGCATTCTGTTTTTGCATCAAATTGTACTTGTCTATTTATAACATTAATTTTAGAATCTCAAAGTAACCTGTTGAATTGCACATAATTGAAAAGTAAAAAAAAAACTGCAGATAGAGTTATAGAGTAATAGAGCATGAAAACAGGCCCTTCAGCCCATCTTGTCCACTTCGACCATGGTGCCCACCAAGCTAGTCCCATTTGCTCTTGTTTGGCCCATATCCCTTTAAACCCCACCTATCCATGTACTATTCCAAATGTCTTTTAAATGTTGTTATTGTTTTAGATGTCTTTCAAATATTGTTATTCTTTTAGATGTTAAATGTCTTTTAGACGCTGGAAATATGAAATAAAAACAGAAAAATCTGGAACTAATCAGGTTCTGATAATGTTAACTCTTTTACTCTACTGCTATATATTTCCAGCATTTTCTGTTTTATTTCAGAATTACAAACAATCTTGTGCTATGAGCCTTTTTTCAATAGAAATGTATTGGGAAGTGCTCAAGCTCATTTGATGCAGTAATCCATAAGTAAAATACTGCAGGTTGGGCTGCATATCACATCATCATCTTGAAATATCAAATCTGTTTTTGTCCACACAGATGCTGCCTGACTTACTGAATATTTCTAGCATTTTGTATTTTGTTTTAATTTGATACAGGACATTTACATCTAGTGGTGAGATCAATTTTACTTTGTCAGTTTAGGTTGGGTTTAAACTTTGATCATTGTCCTTTAGGAATGTGTTAGCCAATAAACACTATTTTACACAGGATGTTTTATACAGTCCTTTGATCAGTGGTTGAAAGAGTACAAGTACACAAGAGATTGCAGATGCTGTAATCTGGCGCAAAACACAAACTGCTAGAGGAGCTCAGTGGGTTAGGCAGCATCTGTGGTGATGCTGCTTGACCCGCTGAGTTCCTCCAGCTGTTTGTTTTTAGCTTTTAGTACTTTGTGAATTATCTCAGTTAATTCTACCTTTCACGAAAGACTTAAACCAGGAAGAGGTAAAATCAGGTTGTTGGAAGAGCTGAGGCACTATATAGTCCAGGACTATTGTATAAGAATTTGAGTGGTGTGAGTGGTGTTTAAAACCCAATTTTAAATTCTTGGCTGTGGCAGAAAATTGACAACTGGATAATGGATAGCTGTTTCACTGTTGCCTGCTTTCTCAATACCACTTTCCTGTCTGTGACAAAAGCTTTATCCAGTTTAAAACATCTGTAGTTTACAATGGACAACAGCTTATAATTTAAATAACACTGCAATCATACTTAAGAGAAAGATGGGTAATAGTTCACTCTGGGTTCTGATTTGCTGCATGAAGCATACAAGCATCACTAAATTGAGATGGTATTTACTTAATTGGTGGCCTTAGACCCTTTACTAGTAGAATAAAATATTGTGCACCACATTGTATAACAATCCACTCCATATGTATAAAGCCCATCATTCTGTTTAACACAAGCAATGCAACATGAAATCCATCATGTGCATGCACATTGAATATCTCACAACCGTTTCAGATGTAAGTTTCTGTGGCCACATTTATAATAGAAACTCTGTGAATTTACTTTGCTATTGAACTCATGTGAATATGGTGGGGATAAAGTGTAAAAAGGTGGAAGAGACGTATGGAGAAGAAAGAATTAAAGTAAGTAGATCTATTATTTTACATTTAATACAAGGATATACTATGTTCTTCTCAACATTTCCATGTCACAATATATTGCTCAAATCTACATTGCAGCAGAGCCTGGAAAACAAATACTTTGTGACAAGTATTTCAGCCAATTGACATTATGAGAAGGCTATTAGAACAGTTTATTGCAATATTTATTACTTGAATGGAAAGAGGTTTTAAATATCATGGAATGAGAATTCTACGCAAATGTTTTATTTTACCAGATGCAAAATATTATTAATGCTGGTCCAGAAAGCTTTTGGATGAACTTGCATTTGGCTTCCTTATTTAGATTATGAGAATGATCAAGTCCATATTGCATGTTTCCTTGTTTATAAGTGTTCACTGGTGCCTCTTGAAATAAGATCATACTGTTTGATTTAAATAACATATGGGTTTCTAGTTTTTTTTTAAAAAAAGTAGCAATAAATAGTTTTACATTGTGAAGAACACTTTTATCCTATTTGACCAATCTAGCTTCTAAAGTTGAATTAATACTGTTTTTATGTTGTATACTTTTGTTCCTGGTCATGTCTCCTGTGTTCAATTGTTTTCATATGCATAGTATTGCTTATGTGTTGCAATCCTTTACACTAGTCAAAGTGTTGTATGTAATTATTTGATTTGTTTTTAGTTATTCATTTTTCAGGATGTGGGCATCACTGGCAAGGCCAGCATTTATTGCTCAACCCCATTTTACCTTGAGTAGGTAGCAGTGGGCTGTCTTCTTGAATCACTGCAGTCCTTCTGGTGAAGGTACTTCCACATTGCTATTGGGTAGGGAATTCCAGGATTTAGACCCAGCAATGATGAAGGAATGACAGTACATTTCCAAATCAGCATGGTGTATGATTTGGAGGGGAGCCTTTATGTGGTGGTGTTCCCATGCGTCTGCTGACCTTGTCCTTCTCAGTAGTAGAGGTTGTGGGTTTGGGAGATGCTGTTCAAGTAGCCTGGATGAATAACTGCAGTGCATTTTGTAGTTGGCACACACTAAAGCCTCTGTGTGCTGGTGATGTAGGGAATGAATTTTAGAGTGGTGGATGAGATGCCGATTAAGTGGACTGCTTTACCTTGGACTCTGTTAAGTTGTTTAAGAATTATTAGTGCTGCACAAATTGAGGCAAATGGAAAATATTTTGTCATTCTCCTGACTTGTACATTGAGATGGTGGAAAGCCTTTAGGGTAATAGGAGCCCAAAAAAAACACACTCTGTCTTATTATTTACCCAGCCAGTCCAGCTGAATTTCTGGTCAATGGTGATCCTCAGTTTGTTTATGGCAGCGGACTCAGTGATGATACTATCATTCGATATTAAAGGTAGGTGATTAGACACTCATGATAGAGAGTGTCATTGTCTGGCACTTTCATGGAGCAAATGTTAGTTGCCACTTATTAGCAAGCTGAAGGTGATTGGGTCCAGGACATTATCCTGAAAAACTCTTGCATTGAGAATGCTGAGTGAGGGCTGATTGACCTCCAACTATCTTCCTTTGTCTGAGGTATGGTTCTAAATATTGATATCCATTGACTTCAGTCCTACCAGAGCAATATGATGCCACACTTGGTCAAATTCAGATCTTTGCTCCAGTTTTGACAAAGGCTGTGATGAGGTCTGGAGCAGAGTAATTCTGATGAAGTCCAAACTGGGTTTCAGTGAGCAGGTTATTGAATATGCCTGACTATGATGTTACATATTGTGGTGGAGTACAGTGCTGCAGTTGATAGTCCATCGTTGCCCAGTTTTGACCTGCTGCATCTGCTCTGAGTCTGTCCCATTTAGCATGATTATTGTGCCACACAACAACATGGATATTGTCCTCGGTGTAAAGGCAGAACTTTTTCTCTATTAGGACTGTGTAGTGATTACTTCCCATTAGTGCTTTTGTTGAAAGATACATTTGTCATGAGGTCAGGCTGGTTTATCTCATGTGTTGGTTCACTCACACAGTGCTACACACCCAGAGTGACAGTTCTGTTCTTCAGGATAATGGTGGTGTTATCAAACAGAATTGGTAGTAGACATTGAAGTCCATTACCCAGAGTGCATTCTGTACCCTTTCTACTCTCAGAGCTTCTTTCGAATGTTGTTCAACATGGAGAAGCACTGGTTCATCAGCTGAGGGAGGGAATGTAGGAAGTAATCAGGATGAGGTTTCTATGCTCATGTTTAAGCTGATGCCATGATTCTTCATGAAGCTTAGGGCTCCAATGATAGTTAAGGACTCCAAGTACTTCCTTTCACTTTGCTGCCACCTCTGATGGGTTTCTCCTGCTAGTGGGAGGGGATGTACCCAGGTATTGTAATGAAAGAGGCTAGATCATTGAGAGATATGGTGCTGTGAGTTTGACTATGTGAGGCAATTGCTCAACTAATCTGTGGGAAAGCTCTCCCTATTGAGACGTTAATCCTCAGATGTTTGTGAGGTGAGTTTTGCAAGATTTTGCTGTGTATGATGCCAATAGGTTTATCTAGTTTTATCAATTTACACTTTGAATATGACAATAATGATACAACTGAATGGATTGTATGACAGTTTTAAAGGGCACTTAAGAGTTGACCAGCTGGGGTGGCATTGGAATTACATATTGGCCAGACCAGGTAAGGATGATCTCTTGAAGAAAGTTAGAGAACCAGATACATTTTAATGACAATTTGGTAGTTTTGTGTTCATAATTACTAAAATTGTTTGTTGAAATTCACATACATTCCAGATTATTAACTGATTTTAAATTGCAAAGCTGCTCAGCTCTCTAGTTTGTTAGACTGAATCTCTGTATTACTGGTGTGGTAACTTAACTGCTGCTTCACCTCAGAAGATCCAAAATAACATATGCTAAATTATAATTTAAAAATAGGAGTTTTGATACAGCAAAGGGATTTTTTCATGTTTATGAATTCCTCTTCTAAAAGAATTATGTATAAGTGGTGATTAATGAGTTTTACCATATAGTATGAAGATTTTGTTCTTGAAAAGTGATGGAAAGACTTAAATTAGCTATTCCTGTTAAGGAGATCTAACCTTCCATACTTTAGGATTCAATATTAATAACTTGTGCTTCACTTGCTATTTTCTTGCATTTAGAAAAGGTAACAGGTAAGCATTACATGGTAGCATTTACAGAATTAAAGAGAATTTGGCAATATGTAAACATAGTTATCCAATAAATGTAGTGCTGTATAGAATAATTTCTTGGGATTGATCTTTTTGAGGACACTTTGTGGAAAAATAAGAGTCATAAAGAACTATTTTCTTTCAAAACAATCAAGGTCTCAAATTATTATTTTAGCTATAAATGGATATTTTGAAAATTGTTCCTGTGAATCTTTTCTTAATAGTTCAAGTATGTTGTTCAAACAATCCAAAAAGTTTGTTGCTCCAGATTCTAGCACCTGCAGTCTCTTGTGTCTGTCTGTGAATCCAAAAATGTTGTTGCCTAACAAAGTTTGATATAGTATTTGTTTAAAGATATTTCTGTTTATACTACCTTCCATGTTTAAACAAGAGATTTAATTATTGTGCACTGTTTAACAAATTAAATATAACAACTCTTTGCTTCAATTTAACTTGCATGTTGTTATAATTATGCTTATTGGAAATGGCTGAGAAATTAATATAGAATATATTTCAGTTTTTAACTGTTATAGTCAATATTTTAAAATTAGTCTTGACATGATTATGTGGTAAATTTAGGGCTAAGATTATTTTTGATACATCCTTTGGGATTGAAGCATGGCATTCATTATTACTAACTATGTTTACCTGTGCAGTATATTACTTAAGAAATTCTGTTTTGCCATGCAGTTAACCCTCTTTTAAAACTGTGTCAACTTCTGCTAATGTCACCCTAGTATGCACAGATCCCCAAGGCAAAACACTTAGCTTGGTTGGAGTTGTGTCAGATTTCTTTGCTTTTCCCACCATCTGATCTGAAACCAGACTCCTTAAGTGTCAAACCAACTTTCTCAACAGATTTATTGTAAACAGAAATTAACCCAGGTTGCATGGGAGCCATGTACATTGTGATTTATGACTCTCAAGTGGGTTTTGGCTCTGGTTATCTGCAGCTTCTATGCAGGGGTATGAATTATCAGGCACCAGTGTACTTCAGATGGATGAATGATTTCTGCTGTTGAGACATGGAGATGTTAACCAGATCTACTCCCAAATAAAGACTAATAACACTGATTTTTAAACATTGTTCATGACAGATGGGAGTGAGGAGGAGAGTGGAAAGACTCTAATTAAGAATGTTGACTGTATGTTCTCTTTAGCTGTGATTGATTAGTACAGGAGTGCTATCTCTACACAGGAAATGATGCAGTGATACATTGCTAGGTGAAAGGTTAAATCTTAAAGTATGTTTTAATTTGTGTGCACTGCTGTTGGTAGTAATGCATTAGATTTAGAATTTACAGTGACACTGTTTGGTAAAGCTGTTTCTACAAGGTTCTATTTATAAACTTAATATAGTTAAATATGGTTCATTTCCTCAATGATAACAATGTGATAACAGTAAGCATATTTATAATCATGCATTTATGTATTCTGTAAAAAAAAACAGTATAGCTTAAAGTGCCAGGGTAGTAAGTAGACCCCTTTCAACTTTTATTCATTATTATAAGATTAAAAACAAATTATTTTAGATGCCATTTGTGAACAGCAGCATGGCTTTACATACTTTAAATTTTGTATCTTTGAAGAATGCCTCTCACATTTGTCTGAGTACTTTTAGCTTGGTCTCCTAACTTTTTCTACGCTAAATTTTCTCGAACCAGATTTCAAAATTATGTATGCATTTTTGTGTGTGGGGAGAGTAATGTTATGTTCTTATCTTTTTCCAATGGGACTCCATGTGCTTATATTTGTTTTTAAAGATAACCTGTCCATTGGATAGTCAGAGTTTAAATTGGCTCCATTTAAATTTTCAGAAAAGCATTTTTCTGTTATGGTATAGGCTAAAAACTGCCCTGCACTGTTTACTTGAATTATTAAAACTTGCTTCCCCATTTTCAGTTGTCGTTGAAAAAGGTGTTGAATCTAGGGAAGCTACAATTGATTTTACCCTAAAACCTGGGATTTTTGCTACTATCTGGTGGGCAGTCTTCCTTCTGGAAAGTGGCTTATTGCTGAGGGAAGATCAGGATCAGCTTTGATGGTGGAGGTATTAGAAACTAGCATTACTCATGACATCATATCTAGGCTTAATTGAGAAAGCAGGGAAGGCAAAGGAGAGAAATTGGACAGAAAATACTTCTCTTCTACTTTGATTGCATTTTTAATGTCAAAAAAGCTAAATTCTAAGAGCTGATACACTAAACTGAAGTGTAGTTTTACACTGTTTTCCTAAATGATTTTAAATCACATTTAAAAATATTTTGTGTTCTGTACCTCCATTTTTAGAGTCTATAAGTAATTTTGGAATTAATATATTTATAATTCTAATTTTACACTATATCTAAATGTATATTGTTTATTCTGCATGCCAATGAATCATTTAGTTAAGTCTTTATCAATTTTTTGTTTGAAGGAATACATGCTGAAATAATAAATTGTGAACTAAATGGACAGGAAAGACCAGAGCATTTTATGCCAGTCACACACAAAACCTAAGCATAATCATATTTCTGGTAGAATAGTTAATAATATTTTCCCTATATTGTGTTCCTTCTGTCATTTGCTTGCCCATTTATTACAACTGTATTATTTGCAGAATGTTTTCTGTCCCCAGTAACGTATCATTTTCCCATCCAGCTTTGTATTATCAACAAACTTGGATATATTAAATTTTGACTTTTCATCTATGCAGGTTTGAATGCACTTTATCAGGTCTGGAGAATGTATTCAGTTTTAGTCCCTTAAATTTTATACTATTTTCTTGCTAATTACATTAAATACGAAGTTCTTCACTGTCATTAAATTCTTGGTTACATTGTATTTCTGCTGACCTTGCCAGTTTACTACATTGCTGGACTCCCCGAGGAGCTCCATGACAGGATTTTGTGTTACTGGGATTGCCATTCAGGTCCTATGCTAGACCTAAACTGATGTAGGGTCCCGAAAACCCACTGATTTCATTGGGGATTCCAGGGCTGCAGGTGAGGCAAAGGAAAAGTAAAGTTTTAAATCTATTTGTTTTAGTTTAATGTTTTTAATTATTCCTGTGTCTTTAATTAACTTTTGTCTCTTTGAAGTATTTAAAAACTGTTTAATCTTAACTTTCATGCAACACCACATTCTAACCCTAGCCTTGGCTCTCGGGTGCTGTTACTGCATTGGGGTAGGGGCTTTGCACTTTGCTGCAATTGCTAGCTGGATCTTGTAGCGGTTAGCGTAATGCTATTATAGTGCCAGCGACCCGGTTCAATTCCCGCCGCTGTCTGTTTTCCCTGTGTGTCTGCATGGATTTCTTCTGGGTGCTCCGGTTTCCTCCCACATCCCAAAGATGTACAGGTTAGGAGTTGTGGGCATGCTATGTTGGCGCCGGAAGAGTGGCGACACTTGCGGGCTGCCCCCCAACACATTCTCATTAACGCAAAAAGACGCATTTCACTGTGTGTTTCGATGTATGTGTGACTAATAAATAAATATCTTATACCTTGCCATGTATATCTTGTTAGATTGTAGAGGGATAATGAGATAGGATTTCTGCATCTGGCCCAGCTTGTTGAGTGCAGTGACCACAAACACTCATTCAGGACAGTCTGTTCAGTACAGCCCTGCCCAATGCAGCCTATTATTCCTACTGTCCTTAATTAACTGTGAATGAATCACTTGTGGAACGTATGTCTTTGAATAAAATTAATGAATTTAATCAGCTTAACAGCATATCTGATTCTTGATCCTTAGAAATTTGATTTATAGACTCCATAAATCCATGTTATTAAGGAATAAAATGGGGAGGACGTAAAATAATATTGGAGAATGATTGTTGCATATAAGTGATGGGCTGTTGAGTCTTCAACAACAGGTTGCAAACTTTATAGAAAAACCAGTTTTTCACCTCAAAACCAGTATCAGCTAGATAGGAAGAGATGGTACCACATTTGTTTGGTACCACATAAAACTTTTATAGATTTGGCACCAAAAAGAATCATATCGGTAATTGTGGTTTTGTATTGTGTACAGATTACTTAACATAATAAGTATTGTTGCGCTTGATAGTACAATTGCCAACAATGAGAACACAATGAGCAGTTGTTTAAATTGTCCAAAAGGCAATGTCCTTTGTTGATTTGCATTGTCAGTTTCAAAGTTTATTATTCCATTTATTTTGGAAAAGTGCTGCTGTTCAGTGAATTTTTCCTGAATAAAGTATACATGAAAAATACCATTTTACAAAAATATATTTTTATTAATAAAATTAATACAATGCATGATAATCTTGGGAGATAACATTTATTACTGTAATTTGGGTTGTTTAAACATTTTTTTGTGAATTGGTTAATATTTGTGTTCCTTTTGCTCTCCCTGGGTTTTTACTAAAATGTTTTGCTTTGTAGTGGCTTCTTTCAGAATGATTCAAGTAGAGGAATAAGTAACCTACTTGTCCCTTCAGCAAGAGAGTATAAATGGACAAATCTTAAGTGAAGGGGAGAAAGAATTCCCCTCTTCCAAATAAACAAATGATCATACCTATTACAGTAGAACAGAAGTAATTTATGCAAATTTCCCCTGTGGCACTGTATGGCTTTTGTAGTATTCCTATATGCTGAAGTACAACCATATTCCAGATCATTAAACTAATTTAGTGAAATATTTTTACTGAAAAACTTGCTCCCATGATATAAACTGAAAAGGGAGAATGAGACCGCCATGTGGCCAGAAATAGGCTGGCTTCCTTAATACTGCCCAATGTTTTAGAACATTAAATTGACAAATATATGAGAAACTTATGCAATGTTGCTTCTTTTTTTTGCATTTAATGCATTTGTTTTTTTTAAACGTGTGTATGTGTTAAGAAGCCAAGTAATCTCAGTGTTTGAATTCATGCTGCGTAATCAATGTGGCAACTTAAAAATCTTCCAGAAATGGGGCCTTAATACAGATCAATGTAATCTTTCTATAAAATGGGACGTATCCCTAATTACTGATGTATGACTTGCTGTGGGAAAGTAAAGATCATAGTTTGTGCAAGAAGCATGATCTGGCATGTAAGTCAGCTTCTGTTGGTGGTTTGCTGATGATGTTGTTTCTGGCTCTATCTTGCATATCCAATGGTTGTATTAACAAACTAAGCAGCTATTTATTGCACTAATGGGAATAGTTATGCTACAATAGACATATGGTGAACAAAATGTGATGTAGTGAATTAGGTTAAGCATAAATAGTTGTAGGCTTTAGCGTTTGGCAACATAGGGGAAACAACTGATTGGTCTAATTATTCCAGTTTTTTTAAGAAATATCATAAAGGAAAATGGGGTGGGAAATCAAAGTATCAACAGAAAAATGCTTTTATGCAGTTAATGTTGGTGACTTTATTTTTCCAGAATGTGGACTGAATATAATTTTCCAGAATCAGAAAATGCAGCCAGATTGTTTTCATTATAAGCATAAGTAGGAAGTCCCCCAGTGGATTCAAGTTCATCCAGAAAGTGGCCAGGTTTGATCCTAAGCCTGTGCTGAGTCAGGTCTTGGCATCTCTTGGTCAGAGAAAACAAAAATCAGCCATTGTTACAGTTCCTGAAATGTATTCAATGTAAAATAGTCCTTTAAAACACATTATTGATACTTAGAAAGGTAGTACGATGCAAGAATATAAAAAGGTCATTGAATGTATTCATTGGTGCTGTGCCTGAGTCTATCCAAGTGTTCTTTTCTAGTTTGAATAATTTGATTTACATTATTAAAAGTAGCCTAAAGTACTGTAATCTAAAGTGTAAATACCATCATTGCATGCATTTTCTGACATATAACTTCATTATCAGTAAAATATGTATGACTTGCTTCATTTCAAAAAATGCAGCAGTTTCGTCATATACAGTAAAATATCCACAGAGGTAAAAAAAAAAGGACATTTAACTTGTATTTTAACATTTAGTTAAGTGCATAGAAATAATGGTTAGAATAGATTTAAAAAATGATCTACTGGTTGCAAAATATTAGTCTGAACAAGTTATTATGTATTTTCCATATATTGAAATAGCTTTAAAAGTAGGAATTCATGTCATCTGGATTGTCATTTTCTACTTCTGTTGGTGCTGCTGACATAATTATATGCAAACAATGCCAAATTTTGTGATATTATTCATCAGGATGGACTTAAAAAATCTGATCTTTTGTTTGAACTAATTGTATAGAATTTGTACCTAAATTCAAATTTTGCATACTGTAAAATTTGTACAGTCTGTTTTATTATTCTTCGTTAGGTTTTAGTTGTTTTCCACTACAAGGTTCCAAGTGCTATTACTTGTAAGCCAAGAGTCTATATAGTTGACCTGCTTTCCAATGTATACCTTTCACATTTTCAATGACGTGAAATATGAGTTGTTTCTCTACTTTCTGGAATAGCAAATCAACATAGCCATCTAATAGAGGATACATTTTGTAGGTCTGTAGTGCTGTCAAAAGTTTTTGTACGTATTTTGACAATATTGATTAAATCCTTTAGTACAGTCTGTTCTGGCAATAAAATGTGTGCAAAGAATATTTTGCATTAAAAATCCTATATATTTTTATATCTGAAGCATACTTGAACATTATTTTCTTTATTTTCATGATATTACTCATTTGTCATTGATAAACATTTGGTCTCTTCTGTTCAAACCCTTCCCTAGACTTCCTTGTGAAAACCACCAGTATTAAAACAATTAGTGTTTTAAGTATTTTGAAATTCTCCCCACGTTAAATATTTTAACTATGCAAGGTTTTGATTTCCTTCTGTGCAAAATTAAAGAAACAATATTATCTTCAAATCCTGATGATCTTAAAAATTTTGTACTTTTTACTTACATGAAAATATCCCTATAGTTTCTTACATAGCATGGAAGTGTAAAACCACAACTTTAGCCAAAAACACAGAACTCATTTGAGAAAGTTGGTCATTTAAGAAAATTTTGATACAGTGGTCCTGATTAATGACCTCAGTTTAATAATTTTTCTTTCATTTAACTTTTGATATAAGGCACTTAATCTGCCAAGATACAAGACATCTGACTTAACAATGTATTTTTAAGTTTCAGATAACTTCTCAATTTAGTACCACACTAAACACGTTTCTATTTTTCCATTAATGTGAAATAAATGTTTCATAAGCTTTCACATAGTATTGCAGAGTAATAGTACAAAAAATCATAATTTATACATTAAAACTGCAATTTCAAAACATTTCATATATAAAAAAAATTACAGTCCATTGTTTTATCGCTTGATCAGATCCCCTGGAACTTTTGCAATGAGTAGATTTAAAACATTAAAGGGAATAATCTACCAAATTAGTTATGGTGCTCTTTGTGGTCACTGTCCTACACAAAAAGGTTAAGTATAACTGGAAAATATTGACATTAGTGTTACTCAAAGAAAACACACTTGTTGTAAATTTTCTTTTGATTTCATATTTACAATTGCATTCAATGTCTTCATTCATTTAGTGATCCAGAAAGCAAATATTGTTGCACGTGCTATGCATAAGAAGTCTTTTTGTTACAACTTGTGTGGTATGTCATAGATCATTAACTTTGAGTAACCACCTGATTTGGGGCAGTCTGGCTGTATCATAGTTACATAGGCTTTTCTTTGACCAATATAACATGGTGATTTGAGGTAATGCCTCTGTTAACTTCTATGGAATCTCTACAGTTTAAGTTGAAATAGAATAAGATACACTGTAATTATTTGTATGAGACTGAGAAAGCAGGCAGAAGTGTTGCTGGTTTCAAACACAGTAAGTACGCTGTATTGAGTAGTAGGTTTTACGTTGGGAATGAAAAACAAAAAAAAACATGACTCATGAAGATGCATGTTATTAAGACAGACATTGAAGTTTTGTCTTTAAATGCATGCTCTGTAATCTTGGCCATGGACCTGCCTTCAGTTGCACCTGAGGCCCAAGATGTTTACCTTCACACACTGTAGGAAAATATGCTGGTAGGCTCTGGTGATTGTGTCGTAAGGTGTTATTTTTGGGTTGAAAACCTTGCTGAGGTCTTGGCTTGGGGATGGATACAGATGATCATTGCCTGAAGGGTGTGGTGGGTAGAGTGTAGACACTGACTACAGCTTAGAGCCTGGAGGATGTGGGGCTATTTGGTTGGAGATTTTCACCTTGTAGGATGGTGGGTGGAGACTGGGCATCATTCAGAGATTTCAGGGGATTTCAGTCAATTTGGGGGTTGGGCACATGGAGGTGAAGGCAGTGGTTTTTTTAATGCAATATCATATCCTTGTTTGTGAAACCAATCATGAAACTGGAAAAACCAATTGGATATTTGGTGATTGTTTTGTGGACCACCTGTGTTCAGTTCGCAGGGACAAACCTGAGCTTCCTGTTACTGCCACTTTAAGTCTCCATCCCACTCCCACTCTGACCTATTGGTCTGTGGCCTCCTGTACTGTTACAGTGAGGCCCAATGCAAGCTGGAGAAACAGCACCTCATCTTCTGTATGGGTATGCTGCAGCCTTTTAGACATTATTGAAGGTGACTTGATTTTTCTGTCTGTTTCAGTCCCCCATCTGTGATATTGGCTGAGATTGTTTTTTTTTTCCATTTTTCTTCTGGAAATGGAGGACCTGCCCAACCGGAACTGTAGGTCTTGTCTTCTTGCTCTGCATTTTGCAACTTCTACATTGTTTTGTCCATGTTCTCACTCTCTAACTGCTCCCATTCACTCAGTGAGATTTTTTTTTCTTACTGTAGCAATGCATCTTGAATTTAAGTTCTTAAAAGTATTAAGGTGTGTGCTTATATTATGATGTAATTTCAACCTGAAAATGTGTTATGGAATGTGATTCACTCTTTTTATTTGTTTTTGAAATATTGTCTTTTCGTGCATGTGTCTTTGATCATAGACTATTTGGGTTTGTGTCTGAACAGAGCACTTGTGATGATCCCACTTATCTTTATGGGGTAGGTAATTAGTGGAATCCATGAGCGAGGTTGAAGGGTAGAAAGTACAAATTAGTGGAATCCATGAGATTCCACTTATTCGTACCTTCTATCCTTTAACCCCTCCTCCTTCCTACCCTTTCTGCAATCCACAGTCCCAAAATTCCACCCACCAGTTACAGTTGTCAGAGGAGCTGACAGCACTAGATCAGGGCAGATCTGTAAGCATATTACTCCCCTTGTTCCTTTGTCCAGAAGCACTCTGTGTTGAAGGGATACTTGAACAAATAAAGTTGAGGACAAAACTACACGTAAATGTTCATAATAACACTGGATAATTGACTAGATAACAGGCATGAAAGCTATAAGTTCTAAGTAATAATGTGGAGAATGAACTTTTGACATTTATTGGCCTGTCGAACAGCATTTTTAACATCTACGTAGCATGTTGTTCTATGATGTCTAAGTGAGGCCAGGCACCAAAGCAACCTGTCGTCATGTTAGTGGAGCTGCAAATGAGAAGCAATATTGGTAAACTATAACTTGTATGCTTTAGCCAAAATAGCAAAACACTTACTGAAGAATTTTAGTTTTTAGTGGTGCAAACAGACTGGCTTACTTTCATACCTTTTCATTTGAAAACATTTAAAGTTGTGTACATAGGGCCCGTTAGGAAATTGAACACTGTACTGAGAATAATTATATTTTGTTAACTTTATGTTCACTTTACCATCAAATAGTTTCACTATAGTTTTGTATTCTTACAAAATAGTTACAGAATTGTGATTGAGAAATACGTTTACAGACTTTGACGAGTGATTTCTAAATTAAGGTTTAGATTTGTAGCTGGTTCAAGGGGAGGATGGAGAGGTCAGAAAGAGGACTTGGATAACAATGGAGGAAGCATTGCAGTAGTTAAAAAGGATACCCAAAGGGTGGAGGGCTTACCAGACAACTACGTAGTAAAATATTGTCCAAATGATGGGCCAGTTAGTACTTTGTTACCTCTTCTGGGTGGTAACTTTTTATCAGATATCCATTTTGAGAGACAATGAAAAGGAAAGTGCTATATATGGTTGTGAAGCAGTTTGCATTTTGCTGAGATCACGAAAGGCAATATTTATAAAGTGTCAAATTGTAACTCCACAAGACACCTTTTGGAAATCCATAAACCTTGTGTCCACTGCATTTCCTTTATCCATACTATTACAAACCAGCAACAAAAGAAACACACTGAGTCATGATGCAGTGTTAAAAACTACTTTATTAGTAACTACTTATGATAATAAGAAAAATAAAAGTAAAAATGTTAGAATGTTAGAAGTAAAAATGTTAAACCTTGAACATTAACCCCAAAACTAAACTCATTGTGTGTATGTGGCAAAGTCCCAAACTCCAAGTCCAGGAATGGTTCTTTAAAGTTCAGTTCAGCAAGTCGTAAGGTGAAACATGAGCAAAGGCTTCTTCGACAACCAGCGTTGTCTGAAGATAAAATATAGATGTAGAGAGAACATAGAGAGTAATTATGAAATCCAAATGTTGCACGATGGAACCCAAACGACACCTCAGTGTTTACTCGGTAGCGACTTCCTCACCCCGAAAAGCATCCGTATTGTGGCCATCCACACAAATACCTGTTTCCCTCTACAGGTCAGCAACAAAATGAACTCCACCGGATTACTCCCAATTTCCATATGTGGATTATAGTAACAGACACAGAATTTCTTTGATCTCTGACCTGAATAGCCAGCTCTTTATTTTGAGACTGTGTCCCTGGTTATGTACAAAACCCATCAGGGAAAACATCATCTCTGTTTCTGCCATGTCAAGTCTCATAAAGATTTTGTATGTTTCAATGAGATTTCCTTCCATTCTTCTGAATAAACTATTACCTTAATCTCAGTGTTTAGGATGAAATCTCCATCCCAGGAATCAATCTGTTCAACCTTTGTTGCACCTTATCTATCACAAATATAGCCTTTTGATAGGGAGATCAGACCTGTACAGGATATTCCAGGTTCAGTCTCACCACTGCCCTATGCAATTTACAAGAGTAAAGATGGCTTACTTACTTACTCATATCATCTTGCAGTGAATGCCAAAATACTGTTTGGCTTCCTTATTACTTGCTGCATGTGCACATTAACTTTCAGTTGATAACTTTATATTTGAGATCCAGGTCCCTTTGAAAATGAAAATCTGTCAATCTTTTGCCATTTAAAAAAAAACTCCACTTATAAATTTTTTCTACCACTACGAATGGCCTTACATTTTTTTGCATTATATTCCAACTGTCAAGACCACACCCTTTCACTATCTCTAATCCCTTAAAACCTTTCTGCATCCTTCTCTTTACCTAGTCTGTCACCTAGCCTTGTATGACATGTATGTTATGCTTGGTCCCTATATCCAGCACCAGTCCCTGCACTGCCTCACTAATCACGGCCTCCCAACCTGAAATTCCTGTTCTCTGTTTTCTGCCTGTTAAAGAATTCTTAGTCCACACCAGTACGATATCCTTAATCTCATCTGCTCATGCGTTGTTGAGTAACTTGTGAGGCACCTTCTTGAAGGTCTTCTAAAAGCCCAAATACACCATCCATCATTAACTATTCTGCTAGTTAAAACTTCAAAAGAAAACTTAATAACTTTGTCAAATGATTTCTTTTTGCATAAATGTTCACTCTGCTCATTTTTATTGTCGTTTTCTAAGTTTCACTTTGGCTTTTCCTTAATAATAAATTCTAGCATGTTCCCTATTACTGATAGTCTGTTTGTGAGTGTTTATTTTTGTTTATTTGCAATTTTACTTGTTTGATTTTTAATAGTTTTTGAATAGTTTTAAATATTTCCAACTGTCAGCCTGACAGCTAAGTATTTATGCAAGCAAAGGATCAGACCAGCATTTTGGAGCTGACATCATGGTTGAGTCCACGTGGGGAATTGCACAGCAAAAGTTAGCAGGACCTGGACCTAAAGGGAAGCAGGCAATAATACAAAATTGTCAATTGAAGAATAGAGAAAGTTACAATAAAAAGGAAAGAGATGGAATGCCCTTCCCTCTCAGGGAGAGAGCACTTTAGCTTTTAATGGGAAATTTAGTAAATATTTGAAATGGTGGAAGATAGAACACCATGGTGGACAGACTAGACTGAGAAACAGACTCTTCCTGTGGTACAGTCTATTTGGTTCTATGCTGTTTTTGCAGCCTTTATTGAGTCTGTGAAAGGGTAGGTAAAATTGGGACTAGATTTAGCACTGCTTTTCATAACAGTGTATAAATAGATTGGGGGGGTTGCATTCATATGAACCATCTATTAAAATGTTGTTTAATATCTCCGAAAATTAATACAGCAGTACGAAGAAGTGCTATGCCTGCCAATTACTTATTTGTGATTATGGTTCCTGTACATAGCTTACTATTACAAGTGCATTTTTCTTCCAAATTCTTAAATTGATGATGTATTTCATAATTACTGAATAAGACATTTTAGTTTTCAATATAGAATTTGCTACATGCACTTACAGCAGATCCTTTCAATATTTCTGTTTATAAGGAACAGTTATGGTACTGTAACATGTGGGGTTCCAACAGTGCAGTTTTTGTCCTTTCTAAAATTTGTTTAGAAATGCATCTAAAACCACATCCAGTATTCCACTCAAACTGATCAGCTCAGTGTACCTTCTGTAGATTTGAAGGCAATCAAATATTTTCCTGTACATGCATACACATATCTGATTTTGAACTGCTTTATAATTATCTGCCACTGTATTACAAATGTTTATAACAAGTCACAAACAGGTTTTTAGTCTGCAGTGCAGACATGTGAAAGAATATTAATCCAGTTGAAACATTCATTCTGTTCAGTGACTAATTTTCCCATTTATCATTTTTTAAAATTTTTGAAAATCCTCAATGTTATCTAATTCAAGTCCAGAGACATTTTTTTTCTACAGCACGTATCCTATGTAAAACTTGTACTGGTTACTCATTGTTGTAACAATAGTAAATAATGCTTGTAATATGTTATATTTTGCAAAACAGTATTTGCATTATTTTGAGATTTAGCAAATAAATCTCAAACAAAACTTAACATAATATTTGACTGTGTAATCTCTATAGTGAAGAGATAAAAGATGACTAAAATGCCTGTAACATCCTCTTTCTGCACAACTTGGCTTTTACCCTAAGCAAACAAGCTTACTTCCGCTTAGTGATTTTCATATCTACCCATCAAGTTGAATGAAGAAATATTGAGGCATATTATGGCACTTGGAGAAGGGAAACATTGGATTAAGTGCATTCTGGTCTTTGGTGGTCTATGGGATCTTGAATCAGTACAACATTTTTACAGTTCTGTTTGGTGACTAATTTTGTTGTTTCATTTACAATTAAAGCACCAAATCATCATTTATCACCACTAACCTGTCAGAAACTAATTCATAAAAATTTAGGCATGGACCCATCTAGCCTCAATAATCATGGATTAGAAAGAAGAATGTTGTGTTACTGTATTTAACTATGTGGCAAGGATTTGATTCTACAACTTGTGAATAAAATCGATAGTAATACTAGATTAGACTATATTAGTACATTGGATAGGTTTACTTATGAGGAAAGGTTGCACAGTCTAGGCATGTATCTGGAGTTTAGCAGAGTGAGTGGCAACTAAATGAAATGTATAAGATCCTGTGGGGTCTTGACAGGGTGGATATGGAGAGGCTATTTCATTTGTCAAAAAATCTAGAACTAAAGCTGAACTACAACTAAATCACTATTAAAAACCAGTGGTCACCTGTTTAAGACAGAATTCTTTTCTTTCAGAGGGTTATGCATCTTTATAACTCTCTTATTGGATGGTGGAAGCAGAGCCTTTGTATGTTTTTAAGGCAGAGGTAGATGATAAGCAAGGGGCTTGTTTACCACAGTTATCAAGGTCATGGTCTTAAGGCACAGGGGGCTTAGTGGCCTAATCCTGTGTTTAATTTGTATTATATAGCTGCTAATTTTAATGTATTACTATCTGTAAGTTTTGTTAGATTTATTTTCTAACGATAATTTTCTGTATCAATGAAAGTTGACCTAAAATCAAGCTATTTTGCCCAATGTTTATTTTCTCCATATGAGCCACTTATTCTAAGCACTGCTTACTCCAGTATTTCCCAATCTTTTGCTGAACAACACCCCATTTAAATACTGGATTTTTTTCAGTGTTGATTGGTCACTTTTAATTTTTAAGTGAAAGGGAGAGTAGGGAGAGGGATAGAGATTTTCCATTAGTTCCAGTGTTGTCCCCTTTCTTCCTCCCTTCCAACCTGATTTTCTCCTTCTACCTCCTACTCTTCCTTCTCCCCTCCTTTCTTTCCCTTCCGTGCTTTGCTGTGCAACTGATTGAATGGCAGCTGGAGTCAAGGTTGAGGGCAATTATCCGAAATCATGGACATTGGCAGCTCATGTCAGGTATTGTGTGCACACAGGCAGAATTGTTCGAAGTGCAACTTTACTGTACAGTGAGTAAAGAATCATCAGGCAGTGGGTTCTTAAAAAAAAAGCTGGAGACTAGAAGTTGTGCTGGCAGGTAGAATGAGCCATTTCTGAATCAATTCCTGCTCAAAAAGCAATTCTATACTCGCCGCTGGAGGACAATAACAGGAAAATAACAATTCTGAAGTCAAGACCAATACCTAATTTTACCACTGTGAACGGGTACTGTCCCAACCTCTTGCCAATTTTAGCCTCTGCATTCCACACTCTGCTAGTGAGAACAGATTTAGGTCAGACCAGTACTCATCATGACAACCACTGGTGGCAGCACGTGTCTCTCAGACGATCCCTGCATAACCAATAAGCACCTGAAATTCTAATAAGATAAATAAGTATCACTTTTTGTCACAGGTGATGGGTAGAGCACATGATGTATTGTTCTTTATTTCCACAGATCATTTATGGATCAATGTATCATATCCAGTTATGTAGGAGCCAAATAGGAGGGTAGTATGTGCATGGAACAATGCGTCAGATCTAGTTCCCACCTCCAGACCGGCCCACTCCCTTAGATTATTTGGGCTAAGTGTAATGGGCTTATTCTGGTGGTTTTACAAACTCTGAAGTCCACTTGCACAGTCTGGACATCATTTGGTCATCAGGTGGTATAATGGAAAAGCACCCCCCACCTCCCCCCGCTGCCCCAAATTCTCTGACAGCTTTTGATTGTCAGTAAAGCTTCAAAGTAGCAAAGCTGTCAAAGCTGGGACTGATTTTAAAAGACTTAAATGGCTCTAATATTAGGGACATTAAAATCTATTAATATTGTAAATAATTAAAAGATAAAATTTAAAATTAAGATAAATACATAACTAACAACATCAATAACTAAAAAAAATGAGGTTAAAAAACTGAAAATATTAACCTCTTTTCTCCTAAATCTTTACTCTACAACTCCCACTGAACTCAGTCGTCCCTTGGATCCTCTTTTGCATGTTATTGAATTCCACATACGAGTCCAGTATCAAAGTGAACTGACAGATTTAGCCCTCCATGTCTGACAATAAGACCTAGACTTCCCTGTTTCACTAGATGAATATTCTGCTAGGAAGAAAAAACGTAGAACATTTAGTTACATTGTGTTGAATAGATAGAATGCATCATAATTGGATAAAATTTGGACTTAATTTTAAAATTCTGAGATTACAGTAAATACTTTTCTATCATTTTATTCTATCATCTTTCTCTACCTCTTCTCCCTCTTCCTTTCTTCTCTCTATCTCTCATCTGGCAGTAAAAGGAAAAGTAACTCTTTCCCTCTCAGTTTCCCTTCCCCATTCTATCTCCTCTCATTTTCCCTCTTTCCCTCTTTTCTCCCTACCCTCTCTGATTACCATCTCTCCCCCTCTACACCATCTCTCCCTCTTGCTTGTACTTGATAAAGCACAAATGACAAGAAATATGTAGTTAGGAATAACTTAATAGTGATTAAATGTGGAAATTTATTTGCTTTCACTCATAACTGTTGAGTCCAATCTATGAAGCACTGGGCTTCCCTGCAGTGTGTTTATATAAATAGTTTATTCAGTCACTTAACTGTTCCTGGCATTGCCTTCAATTCTGTTTCTGGTGCAACTACTTCTCTTGCTGCTATTGACAGCAATACATTTGAGAGTTAAATGGAAGGCAGAGGTGGATTCAATAATAATATTTAAAAGGAAACTAAATTAATATCTGAAGTATAAACATTTACAAGGCTGTGGGGAAATAGAAGCAGAATGGATCAAATTCGACAGCTCTTTTAGAGAGCCAGCATAAGTACGATGGCCAAAAGGCCTCTTTCTGTGTTATATCATTACAGACCACAGAATCCTATAATTCTAATAATGCGGGAGATAACAATAGTAATACATAGAATAGAAACGAAGTTGCACCTTTATGATGGAAGTATGCTGAACTGACTTTTAATCTGTTTTTAGTCTATCTAAACTGAACAAGCCTTACCAAGTTACCTTTATCTCAGCAGTAACATGTTGATATTTGTGATAAAGTCTCTCCTGCCTTAATGTTTCCATGAATAAGTTTTTACCAGCTCAATTTTAAAATTTATGTGACTGAATACTGGATATTATAGTGGTTCTTTTATAAATAGTTTGCACTATTTAGAGTCAAGGTTTAGGGTCAAATTCACTTCACAATATTGCATGTAAATACAGGATAAACAAATACTAGGAATTAAATGAACCTACTTTAACTGTTTGTAGCTAATAACAATCTGTCATAGGCATCTGAACAAAGGTATAAACAGTTTATTTTGTGTTTGGAATTACTTCCTGAGGGAGGTTAATGTAACACATAGTTTGTCAGAAATGAGCAAAACCAGATCAGTGAGCAAGATTTTTGCCTGATAAAGCATAATGCAAGGGGTAGAATCAACGCATTAACTAATTGTATTTTCTATTTTAAGTAACTGAGTATAGCCAACTCTGTACTTGTGATTCATTAAGAATTAATGTTTGTAATTCCATTGCAGATCTTGCATCTTTGTCTGGAAGCAAAGATTGTGAGCAATGCGATCGTCAGAACTATATACAGATGTAAACACTTTGCAGAGAATGCCCAGTATTTTGAAATCAATTGTAACCCTCATCTTGGCATGGCTTCCATCATATTAATATCCATCAATCTTCATGAAATGTTGTTTGTAAGCAATGACAGAACTCCTAATAATTACTACCAAGTGTCCCCTGCATAACATTACATTGACTCTTTATTTTCTCCTTTCTTTAATAAATATATTTATTTAGGCAGTTGGTTTATGAAGATACATCTTGGCTAACAGCTTACTTAAGCCATGCACAATCAAAAATTACTTTATATCTAGAATATGGCTGTATTTTTCACAAAAAATAAACAATTAAATGTAGATTAAAAAAAAATGTTTAAATAATTAATTAAATGCCCAACAGGATCCCACCTCCCACCACCAGGCACATCTTCACCACCTCCTTCCCCCCACCCCCACTTTCCACAGGGATCGCACTCTTCGCGATTCCCTTCTCCGTTCGTCCCTCCCAACTGATCACCCTCTAGGCACTTAACCCAACCATGCTAAGTATCACACCTGTCCCTACACCTCCCTCACCACCATTCAGAGCCTCAAACAGTCCTTACAGATGAAGCAGTGCTTCACATGTGAATCCATTGGGGTCATTTATTGCATCCAGTCCTCCTGGTGTGGCCTCCTCTACATCGGTGAGACCCAACGCAGATTGGGGGTTTGCTTCATCGAGCACCTTGGCTCCATCCATCCCATTCCCACTCTGACATGACTGTCCACGGCCTCCTCTACTGCCATGTTGAGGCCAGGCACAGGTTGGAGGAGTAACACCTTGCATTCCATCTTGGTAGTCTCCAATCTGATGGCATCAACATTATTTTTTTTCTCTAACTTCCAGTAACCTCTACCCTCTGTTTTCCTTCCCCACTCCCCTTTGTTTTCCCTCATTTCTGTGGCCCCTTCACCCCTTTGCTTTCTCCTACCCCACCCTCATGACCTGCCCACCTCCTTCCCTTTATTCCATGGCCTATCAGATTCCTTCTTCAGCCCTTTGCCTCTTCCACCTATCACCTCCCAGCTTCTCACATCATTCCCTTTCACCCCTCCTCCCTCCCCTACCTACCTACCTACCTTCCCCCTCTCACCTGGACTCACCTATCACATGCCAGCTCATGCTCCTCTCTCTCTCTCCCTATCCTTTTATTCTGGCTTCTGCTATCTTCCTTTCCAGTCCTGATAAAGGGTCTTGGCCTGAAACATTAACTGTTCATTTCCCTCCATAGATGCTCCCTGACCTGCTGAGTTCCTCCAACATTTTGTATTCATTGTTCTAGATTTCCAGCATCTCTAGTCTCTCTTGTGTCTCTGATTAAATGTAGTTTTCGGTTTGTGCTTGCAGTGAATATTTATTTCTCCTGCCACTTGTTCTCCCCCTATAACTTTCCACCCCACTATGAAGACTGAAGGCTTATTATCCTGTTATGATAACAGTGAAACATATATCAAGAATGTAACAGCATTTGTGGTGGAATGATTGTGTGATTGTGTGGTATGAAGAACAAGATGTTGTCAATGTTCATGAGGTGTTAATAGGAGAGTTGGAGAGTTCAAGTCCTGAAGTTCTAGTGTTGGAGAGTTCAAGTTCTATCTCAGATATTTGAGCAGAAAATCTAAACTGGCACTGCAGAACAACTTAGAGGGAATGCCTCACAGTCTTTTAGATGAGATGTCAAACTGAAGCATATCTGATCTCTCAGTTGAACATTAAAGATCACAGAATCGTAGAGTCACAGAGATACAACACAGAAACAGGCTCTTTGGACCATCAAGTCCACACTGACCATCAACCACCCATTTTACACTAATCTGACATTAATCCCGTTCTTTTGAAGGAGTTCATTGATGTGTTTCTGTTAATTATTTTTCCTTGACGATGGAAACAAATTATCTGGTCATGATCAATTTGCTATTTTTATGTCTTCTAAGATGAGACTAGACCATACACCAAAAGTACTTCAATGGCTGTAAAATTACTTCAAGCAATCCGAGGCCATGAAAGACAGTACTTAGGTATCAGGCTTCAAAGACTTTTTTTAGATATTATTTTGGTTGAGCTTTTGTTGCATTCCTGTTACATTATGTATGCTTGGTTAGTTCATTATAAATGCATCGTGGGAGTAAATCCAGAATTGTGATGGAATCAACAGTTATTCAGAATCTTAATTAGCTTTGAAGTTGATTGGATTTCAGTTTTGTTCAGTGCCATGAGTGAGATATTGTTCTGTCTTCTTCCTACTGACATTGGCCCTTTTCCCATGACATTTAAAGGATGTGCTTTAGGTATTTATGGAGGATGTCACATCACATGGGGAAAGAAAGTTTGCTATTTCTTCACCCTGGGAGGAGTACATGTATAATTTGCTTCCACTTGCATATAGCTGTGGAAGCAAATTATACATGTGCTCCTCCCAGGGTGGAGATGTGTTTTACATATGGTTTTGAAAAAAGGGGGGGGGGGGGTGGAAGCGGTGTTTGGGGAAGTTGGAGAGAACTAGTTATTGGCAGGGGGTGGAACTTCCATGGCAGAGGGAATTGTAACAGTAGAGAAAGCTGTGGGGTCTGTGATGTTAATTTGTGAAATTCTGCCCTGTTAACTAGAATGCATAGATTTGGAGCCACAATCAATAGGCATATCTATCCTTATGGTCAAGTTCCATCTGCAAAAAACATGGTATGGTTTGTGTGGGCTGCAGTGCAGTGGTCAGTTTATAACAAGGAATTACATCTGTCTCTGCACTTCGCACCACTCCTCCTCCATCATTTGGAGGCCTATTTTTATGTTTCTAGGCCTGCACAAGCTGCAGGTCAGTGATAAAAGTGCTTTCACATGTCAGCATCAGCATGGTGGTAATTGAAATGCACAAACTTAAGATCATACAACAAAACAGAGGGGAGTTTAGGAAAGTTGTCAAAAGGTGTTGGAATGTTGAGTTCTCTGCCACTAGACTTTTGCTGAAACAAAGCCTATAAAATTGAAAGAAAATTGGACAGCTGCTTTGCCCAAAAGCGGAATATTAAAGGATCCATGGCAAGTAAACAGGAGGATGGATTTAGACTAGATGTTCATGGAGAAAAACATCGATGCAACCTTGAAAACTGAATGGCCTGTTTATATGCCAAAATATTAAATGATTTATAAAGTTTGTAGAAAATATTATTGTGGTTACACATTCACGCATTGTTGGAATTGTGCTTGTTATGGATGGATGCTTTATCATTTTGTAGGAGATTACCAGGAAGGATCAATTCTCAACATAGTCTAGATAAGAACAAATCATTTTTCACACAACTAAGTAGGCTCCATAAACAAACTGCTAATGAATCCAAGACCATTCTGGGTTTTCTGTAAACATGAACATTCTGACACTTATTGCATCTGTCTCTGATCAGCTTCAGAAAGACAATACTGAAAGCAGTAACCGAGCTTT
This sequence comes from Pristis pectinata, assembly GCF_009764475.1. Taxonomy (NCBI): domain Eukaryota; kingdom Metazoa; phylum Chordata; class Chondrichthyes; order Rhinopristiformes; family Pristidae; genus Pristis; species Pristis pectinata. Next base: position 81,717,252 of record NC_067406.1, read on the forward strand.
ATTATTATTACATTATTTTTTATTTGTAGGTCTGGAATTGTACAAATCTATATAGTACATAATTTGTTTTCTTCTGTCACAGTGCCCCAGATGATAAAATGTTGCCCAAAATAGTATATATTTCAGGAAATTTGTGCTAGCCATTTAAGATGTATTGAAAAAGAAATAAGCAGCCCTGCTGACTCATGATGTTAGAAAGCTATGAATTACATGTACATATTGTTCAACCTTTAACTATTTTTAAATGTCTGTTAAACTTGGCTACCTGACCCAAGCCTGACAGGACCAGACTATATATGTCAGGTTTGGGTCAGGTGTATATTCTAATAAAATATTTGGGTGTTGATTGATTTGGGCTTTGTCATACTGGCTTGATACAACTCTTTGTTCAGATTAGGATGATTTCCTTATTAATACCATGTTTGCTCTATTCTTGATCAATATTTGGCATTTCAGCCTTAAACAGGTCAATAACACTTTTAAAATTGTTATATTTGTGATAATGTTTGGATTGGTTTATAAAGGATTAAATACTTGGCCTTGGGTTCAGAATGGCGATAGTCAGAGCAGGTTGGATTTGTGTCCGGTTTTACTTTTATATCCCAGCAGACCTCTACTACCAATCAGTAGTAGAAAGTATTTGTGTCTATGAAACTGGTCTTAAACCACCATAAAAACAAAACTTAATAAAACTTTGTGAAAGAATTTGCTAATATTGATGTGCAAGTCCATATTTATATACATCTCTTACTATTTATTAATTATGCAGCAGTCTTATTTAACGCAGTCACATTAGCAGCAATTAAAAATAGATGATATTATCTTCTGGGAATTCTCTTCCATCTTGAAGATCAGACTATTCCCATTTTATTTGAGATATTATGCATATATTGCAGCTATTTGTATGGCATATTGTAATGGAGCCTGACCCAATTTGATCATTTCATCCTCTAAATGATGATCAAATTAGGTAACAATTTGCTGAATGCTCCAAGCAATCTGCAAAATATACTTATGGAACCTACTGAGCTTCTGCATTTCAAAATCCTGGCAATGACATATAGTTTTATTGTCAAGGATGATATATGATGTGTACAGACTTGATATGTGTCAAGTATTGAGTGTCAATTTTTTGTATGTCCTGAAAGAGCTCAATGCTACCACCACAGAAAATGACTTCCATGCTATCTGCCTGCATGTCTGATATCAGGTTATGGATGAGCCTTGATCTCCTCCAACTGTATTTTGAGTTGACCAAAGTTATTGTTTTCAATCCCTGTTATAACTGCCTTTATCAGATACTTCTCAGATGCATACTCACATACTTTGAACAAGAACATATGCAGTTAAAGAAATATTTTTTGCAACACTGAGCTGCAGAGCCGATATCCTCCATCAAGATTGCTCATTTCCCCCTTTTAATAATTTCTATCTTGTCTAAGCTTCTGATGTTTTTCTCATCTACTGACTCAATTATTTTAATGGTCCCATTACCTACCTACTAGTCCAACAACCCTCCTAATGAAATCTCTTGTCTCTTCCTTATCACTTCCAGTTACCCACAGTCTGGCTTCCCATCCATAAATTTCAACCTGTGCTCAGCTGCCCACTCACCCCAGCTTTACTGATTTGCATTGATTCCTTATTTCCAGGATACTGCACTTAACATCTTTATCATCATTTGAAAATCCTCCATGACCTTACCATTTGTTATCTCTACATTCTTCCTTCTTGTATTACTTCTCATATATTTTCAGCTTTCAGTTTTTGCACATTTTGCTGAATTTCTGGTACTCACAACATGAGGAAACCGGATATCAAGTTTGTTAGGGATTGAGAAATGAAGTAATTCCAAGCAAACAGCATAATTTCAAAGACTTATTCCTGCATTTCTATATTTATTTATTTTCCCCAAAAGTTACTGAAAGTGCAAGCTGATAATAGTGCAGTAAGGTCAACGTGTCATCTATGAGACAAACAGAGAATCTCCTTAATGAGATTAAAGGATTCGGAAGAACTGAGAGAGAGAGGGTGAACTGGAATTGATTGAGAGATCTGGTTCAGAAATGGAATAAAAAGAGAACACAAGGTTGGATTTTGAAATATAGAAAGGAAAAGTAAGAAAATAAATTAAGAAAATTCAAATTTAATGTTTGAAAACTTACCTGAATTGATCTACAAGCCAAAGGAATAAGATTTCCTGCACGATTTTTAATTTTCTGGGCAAAAAATGTTGATTGACATTCTTCAACAATTATTATATACTTACCTAGTTAATCACAACACTTAATTTTCAGCAGTGGGTTTAATAGACAATTAATATGCATTTGTAGAAACTACAAGAAAATTGTGGTTGCTTAAGATGTCAACTTTGTGAGGATAATGGTAGATTGGTGTAAATCAGCCAGCAAATTTTTGTGTCTTGGAACTCGTGAGATTTTTTTCCCGAAAGTTTCTAGTCATTCAAACACAGTTATCTTTCTTCCAGCAAAATCTTTTTAAGAGTGACAAGCATCAAAGCAGGTCACATTTTTAAATAAAAATGAGTGATGGCCATTCCTAATGAATGACATTTGGAAAGTTGCTTCCGCTTCAAAAAGAAAGGAGAGGGACGGAAAGAGAAACACATGCCCTTGTTTTTCAACATAGTTTTTATTCCAAGCACTTCAGCACTATTTCCCTTAATCTTTCCACTTACATTTTATAAATAAAACAGAACACTGGATTGTGGAGTAAATGGATTGGCTAATTTGATCTCAGTTAGAAGGTGGGTAGAGTTTAGCCTTTGGATGCAATTGGCAATCTAGAGTCAAATTGTTCCCAGTGTTGCTCTGGTCTTGAGAATAATTTTTCCCCCATGTTTGTATATTAGAGAACATAAAATCTTCCAAGAACAATTTGGACAGTGACTTAGAATATAATTTTTCTTTCAAACAATGATGTTTTAAAATTGTTCCTTGATATATTTGACAACAATAACTTTTGTAGTTTCTCTTAAAGCAACTGAAAATCATATTGTCACAAATGAAAATTTTCTTAGTGCCTCTTTTGCCACAAGCAGCCTCACTTTAAATAACTAAAAATCACTTTTGGAAAAAAAACTAAATAAAATCATTTACTCGTCACATGCAGTATGTGTATTGTATTCAGTTTTTTTCCGTAAAGTAAGAAAATGTAATAAAAATTTTAAAAATATACTATTGGCATCCTTGTGTGCATACAAAAACATAATTTCAAAAGCCTCTTCCGAGTTCCATAAAAAGATGCAATTCACAGAGATGATTACATTTTGAGAGCAGCTTCCAGCGTGATTTTTATTACACCAGAGCAAAAGAATGTGAAACTTGATGGAACTGGATTTAAGTAGCATTTGAAATTATCTGATTTTTTTTTTAACTAGTTTGATGCTGAGTGAATTGCTCTATAATCAAAAATCCTTAGCTGATGGAAAGTCCAGGCTAGAATAGTCTGTTCATGGGCTGAAGGGCCTGTTCCTGTACTGTACTATTCCAATGTTTAATATCTTTGACTCTTCATGCTTAGAAAGGAGAGCTGTTAAAATGGATGTGCATTATTTTATGATTAGATAATGTACCTTGATGAAGTGATATTTTGATGCCGATAATTACATCTGTGGGAATCATGGTTTCACATTATCCTGAACATCAAGCAAATAAAAATATTATTTCTTGTATAGTATTGTGCAGATATACACTCAGCCTTACTACTTGAATGAAATAGACATTTGTTTAATTCTAAAAATTTGTTTTTTGAAGGCTAATCAAACTGTCTATTCTTACTCCCATAGTTGACCTGGAGCACATTCGAACTGTGAAAACAGACAAGCATCAACGATTTTGCCAGGAGAATAACATCAGTGGTCATTTTGTCTCTGCCAAAACTGGAGATTCTGTGAGTTTGAATCATCTCCTAGATACATTCAAATCTCTTGTAACATCTAACTTCTATTGGAAGAGTTAAAATAGATAAGTTATTTAAAAAATAGATTGAGATTAAATCCAGATGTGCACTGAATCAGTAATATGAAAGTCATTGCCAACTAATTAGTGTACAGATTATTCATTTGCAATGTAATGGTGACAAGATAGTATATTTGTGACTACCCAGATGTTATTAGGCCTGAACTTGCGGGGAACTAGCAATCGTTCTACATAAATTCATAGGTTCTCAGCCTACGTTTGTTCTTTGCTGGTAATTTGCTGACTGCACATTGACATTTAAATCCATAAGTCCAGTGGTGGAGTATGTATTTGTGGGAATTTCTTACACTAGGGATTCTGCTCGCTGAACCTGCTCTCACTAGATTTGGTGAAGGAACTATGAGTTCATTTGTTTCCATGGAGAGGGGTTTAGGCATGTATTAGAATGTGAGAAATTGAAGCAGGAGTAGGCCATATGGGCCCTCGTCCCTCCTCCACAATTCAATAAGATCATGACAGATCACTTTATTCAGTGCCACTTTCTTGCACTAACATCATTTCCCTTTATTCTCCTAATCTTCAAAAATCTATCCATTTCTGTCTTGAGTTTACTCAGTGACTGAGCCTCAACTGCCTTCTTAGGTACAAAATTCCAAAGGTTCACTATCTTCTGGCTGAAGAAGTTTTTTCTTGCCTCTGTCCTGACCCCTTATTTTGAGACTGTAACTCCTAGTTCTAGACACCTTGGTCAGGCAAAACATCTTCCCCATTAAGTCTTGTGAAACTTTGGAATGTTTCAGTGATATTACCTCTTATTCTTCCAAACTCAAGATCCAAAGATCTAGTCGGTTTAATCTCTTCTTAAAGCATAATGCCTTACACCCCAGGAATTAATCTGATGAATCTTTGTTGCAAAAACAAGTCTTTTGAAAAATCTTTGCGACTGTTATTCTGACACTGGTCATAGAGTGCAAGGGTGGAGCGCCAACATCAAATCCCAGGTCCACTGAATCTCTTTCAAAGGAGGGGGAAGTCTCTGAGGGAATATGCAAGTTTTGGTACATTTAGTTATAATTATGTGAATTATTTGAATTAATTTAAATCTGTGTATTGTAATTGTAGGTTTTAATTATTTTAAACATAATCTCTAATTTTATTGATTTTTATGTTTTCATAGTATGATCAATTTTTCATATTTTTAATTGTTTTTGAATGCTCCTGCATGGTCACAGACATTCAAAGTCTTCTGACAATTTTGTTTGGGAGAAGGCTGGGGAATGGTTTAGACTGCTGTCAAAGTATTTGTGGGGCAGGATTTGCTCTTTCAGCAGGAAAGCCTCACTAATCAGGAGACAGATTTAGGGAAACGTTGCCAAGTACCTGCAAGTCTTCCCTTCTTAGGTTGTCCCTCAGAATCAAGGATAACCATTCCGGTGTTGTGGTTTCTGAGGTGGATAATGATGCCAGACAACCTCAGACTCTTCCACAGATAGGGTACAAAGTGGCTGATGGGGGCAGGCTGATGTGTAGGTTCTGAGCAGGTGCATTCACCTGCCACATACGCAGGGCTTCTATATACCCCGATGTGTGGCCTTGAGGTTCCCTATACCATCTTGAGAGCTCCTTTTCCACTTCAAGCAGTGAACCAGAGTTCTCAGGAGCCAATTATTCTTCAAAGAAACTTTGAGAACATCCTTTCTGCCTGGTAATCTGCTCCCCTGACAAAGCTCAGAATAGAGTGTTTGTTTCAAGAGTCTGTTGTTGCCTTCCCAATGCAATTGAGTAAGAGTAACAAGGGCTTTGATGCTGGGATGTTGGCTTAGAAGGATATATTGGTTCACTGATCCTTCCAGTGAATTTTGTGAGTCGGCATTGGTGGTAGTATGCTTGCGCTTGTGCATATTCAGAGGCTGAGCTCAAAGACATGATTGACTTATTCAGCGAAGTAATTGAGAGCATGGGCCTTATAGTCAATGTCTGTAAGACCAACTGTCCCCTGCTGCACCACACTAAAGGCTCATGAAAAGACCTTGGTAAGCTTGGATCATTTCCCGCATCTCAGGAGCCATCTCTTGGCAATTGCATTCATTCTTGATGAAATTTGCTACTACTTTTGTTGGTCAGTTGAGGAAAAGGGAATTTGAAGATAAAGACCTCAGACATGAGACAAACATGTGGTCTCCTGGGCACCAGTGATCCCTGCCTTCCTATATGCTTCTGAGATGTGAACTACCTACAGCAGGCATCTCAAGGCACTAGAAAAATGCCACCAATAAGCATGCAACAGTGCATGGAGGGCAGGGCAAAATCACCCATCAGACCTGATCCGGACCATGGATCTACATTGTAGATATGGAAAGTTGCATCTAGACATTAGAACTGTATTGTTGAACAACAGTACACTACCGCGTTGAACAACTCATCCAAAAAAAAACTCTTGCTTTATGATGTGTTAAAATGTTATAAATTCATAATGGCCATATACTTGAACAACCATTGTCCAGTTATCTTCCAGTAGCATAGGAGGAATCATCAAAAGCTTGATTGAAGAGTTGAGTTTTAAAGGAGGAAATGAATACAGAGATGTTGAGGGTGGGAACTCCATAGTGACATACCAAGGGCTGGAAGGCACAGCTATTAATGATATGACAAAAATGTGGAGAAAAGGTACAATAGAATGGTGAATTTTCATGGTAGTAGTGGCATCTCCCTTAGACCCATCCCTCTTTATTGAAATAATTCAGTGAACCTAAACCAAGTCTATCTTGGCACAAGCCCAGCAGGCAGAGGAGGTTGATGCTCCACTCTTAACTCCATGAGCAGGTGAATGCCAAAAGAACTGTTTATGGGGCTAGATGAGAGTATAACTGTAGCATATAGCATATTGTATACTACGTGAATGGAAATACCTGGAACAAATCAAATGTAACTGTAGTCCCCAAACCATACACATTTATATTTTTTAGATGTATTAAAACATGTAAGAAAAAAGAGCGAATGAAGAAAATTCCCCTCATTTCCATCCTAAATGGCCTACTCCTTAAGTGCCACACATCTGATGCATAAAAATCTAGAATTGCTGTTGGACCTAGGTCCCAGAAATGTTTTAGGGATTTAAACACTCATTATTTTGCTTTTTTCAAATTGAAAACTGGAGCATATGCTTCATTTCAGTGAGATGGCCAATAAGATGGTAGCGATACCCAATCAGCAATGAACGGTAGTTAATTTGCAACAAAGCAGTGAAATAGCATTGGTAAAGCAAATCCAAATATTTATTCAATAAAATTGTTGTCAAATTGGATGTTTCAGAACAAAATATTCCATTTATGTAGACCAGATATTGCAAAGTCCTGCACTGAGAAGCCATAAAAAATGTTGGACTGATAGTCAGTCAAACCCACCACCTCTTGGAGGGTGCCATGTCCAAAAAGACCAGGCAGAATGTGCTTTCAGCTCCTTTAATGAGCAAGCAGAGGACCATCAGAATGCCTCCTTTCTTTGTCCAGGTGATGTTGAAATCTACTCACCAAACCAGTTAGATTTTTACTTCATGGTGCAGAAGTCTTATTGAAGAAAATACCATCCGTACCTGAAAGAGTATTTCCATTGCAATTCCTGAATTATTGTGACTAACAACAGTCCAGTTCATCTGATTGTCTTTGCTTGTTTCAGTTTTCTTATCTATTCAATTATATCCAGAGCATTTTCTGCCACTGACTTCCTGTCCATGGACTGTTAAATTCAACAATGATTTGTTTTGGTCTCCTCCCTTTTGTTATCTATCTGTTACCACTTGGTGGCATCATCTCCAACTGTGTAGAGTGATTTTTATCTAAACTCAAGAATATAGCTATACATTAAGGTTTGTGTTCCATTATTGTTAGGGACGAACTCATTCTGCTCTTTTACAATGAATGTCATCCCAACAGAAGGTCCAAAGAATGAAATATAGCCTGGAGCCTTGTGAGCATTGTCTGAGTGAGCTCTCAGCAATGGTCTCACCAATAATAGCCTCAGGATAAGTTCAGAATATAAAGGGACAGAATCAAAAAGGTTTGTGTGGAATCAGGACAGCAAGTTCTACATGTCATTCTGGCTTTTTGGGAATAATGTTAAAATGTTTAAACTTCATCTCTGTAGGCTGTAGCAGCTTCTGGCTCTTGCTCATCACAAAGGAGTTTCTGATGGAAGTCCTAACATAGACATAAGGACCCTCACACACATAATGCCGGAGAACTCAGTTCCTCCAGCATTTTGTGTGTTTTGCTCCAGATTCTAGCATCTGTAGAATCTCTTGTGTCTACATAAGGACCATCATTTAGATTTATGAGGCTTTACTCCTGTTTTGCCAAGTAGCCTGACCCAATTCACTAATTCTTTTGACACAGGACATTCTTTGAAATTGGGCCATATTATGCCTGTTTTACAGCTGTTAGATGTGTACATTGAGGTTCAGTTTTCACTCAATATCTTTCATCTCTCACTTCCCAACACTGGTACTTAAGGATATGTTTTGTAATGTGGGTTGACAGTTCTTCTGCATTAAAATTGCAAAAGTCAGAAGTTAGATTTAGCAGAATATTTTTCTTTTGGTTAAATTCCAAAATTGCAAATTGTGCTTTTGGGTAACATTGCAAAGTCTTAATATTACTGTGAGTCTTTGAATATTCATTAATTTTAATTTGCAGAGTAGTTTAAAGTTTGCCAAAAGCAATGTTACTTATTTGCTATTATCCTCTGTATATCCAGTTAGTTACAACATCATTACTGCAATCATTCTACACCAGACATTATTTTTCATGAATTTAATACTTAAAGCATTCATTTTGTGAAATGTAGGAAAAGAATTTTAAATAAAGTTCTGTTACGACTCTTGTGTTAGATTGCTTTGCATCATATAGCTCTTGTTTATCTTTGGTAATAACATCAGCCCTCATATGTTTTTCATGAATTTGGTGCTATAATTAGTAGATTTGTCTATATGGTTACATGTGTAATCAGAGTTAATAACTCCATAGTGTTAGTATATAGTTTATTGAAATAGGCTTGCATTTTACTGTAAGGAAGTTGGAAGCTGTGGTTGAAGCAGGTTATCCAAGGCCGGCTTTACAAAATATTATTGATTCTGGAAATCTGAGATACAAACAGAAAATGCAGGGAATACTCATCAGATTAGGAAGCAACCATGGAGAAAGAGAAATGTTAACAGTTGAGGTTGATTAACTTTTCTTAATTGTTATGAAACATTGAGATAGAGATAATTTTAAGATGCAAAGAAATGATAGATTGGAGGAGGGGACAAAGGGAAAGGTCTATGTACTATCATATAATTTGTCATTTAATCTCTCCTTTTCCCAGTTCTAATGAAAGGTCATCAATTTGAACTGTTGTGTGTGCCTCCCCCTCCCCCTCCCCCTCCCCCTCCCCCTCCCCCTCCCCCTCCCCCTCCCCCTCCCCCCCCCCCCCAAAGATGCTGATCAACTTACTGAGAATTTTCAGTTTCTTTGTGTTTATTTGCAATATGTAGAGCAGTTTAAAAATCATCAACCATGCATGCACTAACCTCTTCCCCAGTGCTGTGGAATTAAATCAATGCATTTAGCTGGACACAGAAGCAACTGTTTGTGCAGAATCTGGTGGTTATGTACTTGTTTAAAAGTCACAATTATACCATTCTTTTTCCAACTCTGAATCTTTCATAAGTTCTGAGAAGGATTGGTACAGGTCAGTAAAATCGAAGTTCATCCTTTCAGCAACATCTTTTTATCTCAGCACATTGGCCATTCTTTCATTGACACTTGGAAATACATTCACATGCTTTTCCATGCCAGTAGTCATGGAAGAACTACATTATTAGATAACCATTGGTTGAGAGCCTATAAAGATGGTCAAGGCAAACATTTGCTCATGACCAGATAAATGTAGAACATATTACATTAACTATACTTACTTTGACCACAATTGTTTATCAACATTCTGAGAGTATTGTTAATGGTGCCCAGTAGCACAGGCAGTTGCAGTTGTCATAGCTCACTTTCAATATATAGGTGTTATTAGAATTTTCACAGCAAAAGATACAAATTCTCTACTTTGAATTTACAGATATTTAATTGCAACTGTCAATATATTGTATTTTTAAATTAATTTGTATTGCTTTCCTGTACTGCTAAATTTGTGTTCTTTAAAAAGAAAACCTTTCTGTTACCCTATATTTCAACAAAAAACATTGTTATTCTTGAATCAGCTACAGCAATTCATGCCACATTATAGAAACCAAAAAACATTAAACATTGTGGCTGGCAATAAGAGTTTTAGAAGCCAGGAGATGCACTTCAATGCAACGTTGAATTACTTTTTTTTAATTCAATCCCAGAAAATACAATTAATTATTAATTCAACAATTTTTCATGTTTTGTGACACTTTTACAGTGGCATGCAAAAGTTTGGGCACCCCTGGTCAAAATTTCTGTTACTGTGAATAGCTAAATGAGTAAAAGATGACCTGATTTCCAAAAGGCATAAAGGTAAAGATGACACATTTCTTTAATATTTTAAGCAAGATTACTTTTTTATTTCCATCTTTTACAGTTTCAAAGTAACAAAAAAGGAAAAGGGCTCAAAGCAAAGGTTTGGGCACCCTGCCTGGTCAGTACTTAGTAACACCCCCTTTGGCAAGTATCACAGCTTGTAAATGCTTTTGGCAGCCAGCTAAGACTCTTTCAATTCTTGTTTGGGGGATTTTTGCCCATTCTTCCTTGCAAAAGGCTTCTCGTTCTCTGAGATTCTTGGGCCGTCTTGCACGCACTGCTCTTTTGAGGTCTATCCACAGATTTTCCATGATGTTTAGGTCGGGGGACTGTGAGGGCCATGGCAAAACCTTCAGCTTGTGCCTTTTGAGGTAGACCACTGTGGATTTTGAGGTGTGTTGAGGATCGTTATCCTGTTGTAGAAGCCATCCTCGTTTCATCTTCAACTGTTTTACAGTCGGTGTGATGTTTGCTTCCAGAATTTGCTGGTATTTAATTGAATTCATTCTTCCCTCTACCAGTGAAATGTTTCCCGTGCCACTGGCTGCAACACAAGCCCAAGGCATGATCGATCCACCCCCGTGTTTAACAGTTGGAGAGGTGTTCTTTTCATGAAATTCTGCACCCTTTTTTCTCCAAACATACCTTTGCTCATTGCGGCCAAAAAGTTCTATTTTAACTTCATCAGTCCACAGGACTTGTTTCCAAAATGTATCAGGCTTGTTTAGATGTCCCTTTGCAAACTTCTGACGCTGAATTTTGTGGTGAGGACTCAGGAAAGGTTTTCTTCTGATGACTCTTCCATGAAGGTCATATTTGTGCAGGTGTCGCTGCACAGTAGAACAGTGCACCACCACTCCAGAGTCTGCTAAATCTTCCTGAAGATCTTTTACAGTCAAATGGGGGTTTTGATTTGTCTTTCTAGCAATCCTACGAGCCGTTCTCTCAGAAAGTTTTCTTGGTCTTCCAGACCTCAACTTGACCTACACCATTCCTGTTAACTGCCATTTCTTAATTACATTAAGAACTGAGGAAATGGCTACATGAAAACGCTTTGCTGTCTTCTTATAGCCTTCTCCTGCTTTGCGAGCATCATTTATTTTAATTTTCAGAGTGCTAGGCAGCTGCTTAGAGGAGCCCATGGCTGCTGAGTGTTGGGACAAGGTTTGAGGAGTCAGGGTATTTATAAAGCTTTGAAATTTGCATCACCTGGCCTTTCCTAACCATGACTGTGAACAAGCCATAGCCCTAACAAGCTAATGAAGGTCTGAGACCTTGTTAAAAGTCTGAGAGCTCAAATCTCTTGGGGTGCCCAAACTTTTGCATGATGCTCCTTTCCTTTATTTACTCTAAAATTGTACAAGACAAAAGTAATACACTAATCTTGCTTAAAATGTTGAAAAGAATGTTTCATCTTTAACTTTATGACTTTTGGAGATCAGTTCATCTTCTACTCGCTTAACTATTCACAGTAACAGAAATTTTGACCGGGGTGCCCAAACTTTTGCATGCCACTGTATATGGTGATTTTTATTAAGACCCAGAGAAAGTAATTGATATATAGATTACAATACTTCATAAATCATAGGATGTGGGTAGGTCTAGTTAAATGTCTACTCTTGTGCCATAGAAAAGGATCTGATTGTTTCTGACATATGTATGTATGTGTGTATATTAACTTGTTTCTGATGATTTAACCTGTTCTTTTTTGCAGGTCTTCCTCTGTTTTCAAAGGTTTGCTGCAGACATTATTGGCATCAAGCTAAATAAAGCAGAGATTGAACAATCACAGGTATTAAAGATTAATGACTCAACCCTCTTGATTTTATTAAGATATTACAAATCTAACAGATTTAATAACTGCAATCAAAAAAAAACAATTTTTGCTGAACCTTTACGTGCTATTTCAAAATTGATTGAGTGCATCCAAGAAAATGCTCTTTTGCTTTTTCACTAATTCATGCACAGACTTTTGGCATTGCTGGCAAGCCCACCATTAATTGCCCATTCCTAATTATCTTTAAGAAGTTGGTGGGAAGCTGCCACTTTGAACCACTGCAGTTACAGTATGTGGTAAAGATGCTGATAGGTCAAGGCACAATGAAGATGAAGGAGTGATGATCAAATTTCAAAGTCAGGATAGTATGTGACTTGAAGATGGTAATGTTTGTATGTGCCTGCTGCCTTAGTCTATGTGGTAGAGGTCTTGGGATTAAGGCACTTTAGTGAATTTTTGCAATGCATCTCGCTAAGATGGGAGTTTACTAAACCGCTAATATCCATTGCTATGCCTATCAGTATAGAACTCAGGTATTGTATTCATTAAAATAAATGGGGTATCAATTCTGTTCTGAACAGAGTAAACATTCTTGCTGGACATTCTTGTTGCTGACTGTTGGTACATGTCCAAAAGCAGCACAAAAATTGAATTAGGAACTGTACAAATCTTTATACTTCTGCATATTTATTCACACAATGTAAGGTATTGTTTGTTGCCAGTTATAAAACACATGATCACAGCAATAAGACATCTCAAGATTGAGCAGTTGTGTATTACAGCAATGGAAATAAAAATCTTGAGTTATGCTGTACATTACAGCTTTAGAAACATCCTGTAGCAAACAACAGCTTCTTGCATATTTATAAAGCTCTTCAATGTAATGAAACACCCCAAAGCACTTCACAGAATGTTAACAGACAACATTTGATGCCAAAGCACAACAGCAATATTCAGGCAGGTAACCTAAAGCTTGGTCAAAGAGAGATCTTAAGGAATTTCTTAAAGGAGAGAGAGCTAGAGACAGAGAAGTGTAGGGAATAAATTGTATTAGTTCAGGCATAGACAATTGAAGCTAGTGGCAGCAGTAGCAGAATGAGCAGCAAAGTGGAATGTTTAAAATCAAGAACAGATGAGGTAGAAGAATTGGAGGAGCACAGAGATCTTGGAAGATTGTGGGACTTAAGAAGGTTACAAAGATAAGGAGGACATAAAGGCTATTTAATTGTGGGTAGTGAATGCAGAAGTAGATACATTTTTGAAAGATTAGATGAGGGCAATGAGAAACTGGCCCAGAAAATATAAGGCCTGGGGCAGATGAGCCATGATCACGTTGAGTGGTGTGAGGCTGAGTGGCCTAGTCCTGTTCTTATTTTCTTATGTTAAGTCCTTGAATAGATTTGAACATGGGGATAACATTTTCAAAATGACACTATTGCTTGCTCAGGAGACATCGCCAGAGAGCAAGCAATTGTTGAATGGAATGTAGGACAAATTAGACTGAAATAAATTCTGATGGTTTGAATTAAGTTAGCTATGGTCGATGTTGATAAGTTCACAAATAAGTAACACTTCACAATTGCATTATGCTGGCAGATCAATTTCTTGACAATTGGCCAACCAGATCAGATTGGATCAGCATCCCCTTTCACATGAGTTGTCAGAAACATTGTTTAGTTACTTATTTTTTAGTTGTATTAAATTATTATGTTTTTAATTATTTGCTTTAATAAATTTCACTTTTTAAATTTGTTTTTATTTTTAACTTTATTTTTAAGTTAGTAATTTTAAATTGGCTCTGAATTTAATTTGATAAAGGCCTTGAAAAATGTTTTGAAAAGGATGACTGTGGAGACAATCCAAAATTGAGGATTAATAAAGCAATTAGTTACTAATAAATCCAATGGGAAAACAATGGTTTGGGTTAGCAAAAGTTGTTTATTGATAGAATGATCAAATTGTGGAACTCTATCACAGGTGGTGGTTGTGACAATAAGCTTGCATGTCTTCAAAAATGAACAAGGTGAATACATGAGAGAAAGAGTCAATAGAAAGCCATGCTGTAAGGATGAAGTGAGACAGAAGAAATTGCAGGAGGTACAGGGTACAAAAGTATCATTAAACATCTTTTGGACAAAATCATCTGTTTCTGTGCTCCCAATGCTTTGCAGTTGTGTATTTTGACCCTTACAATATGGCTAAGTATGGACAGGACAGGCAGATTCCTGATCACATTTTGGCACTGAATCTGTGAAATTATTGAGAGGGATCCAAGCTTGGAAAGTTAATTGAGTGTAAAATAATAAGGTTCAGATTTGATCGATATATTGCACTGAGTTAAACAGAGGTAAGGCTATTGTTATTCTAAATACGGAAACTTGACTTTTGCTGATATTCATTATTGATTAGCTTTTGATGCAAAGGTTCAGCTCTCGTTTAAAGGTCAGGACCCAGCTTAGTTGTAATGTTCTCTCAACTTTATAAAGCCTACCAGAACAATTTCTAGATGTACCCATGAAGAATAGCTACTTCGACAAGGTTCACAAGATCACTAGACAAGGGAGCAGAAGTAGGCCATTTGGCCCATTGAGTCTGCTCCAAAGAAAAGGGAAAAAAGAAAAGGAAATGAGAAATTGGGGGGGGGGGGGGGGCAAAAAAACCCAATTCTAACCCCAATTTCCGGCATTATCCCCATATCCCTTGATACCCGACTAATTAGATATCTATCTATCTCTTCCTTAAATGCCTCCAATGATCTGGCCTCCACTGCTGTACGTGGCAAGGAATTCCACAAATTCACCACCCTCTGGCTAAAGAAATTTCTCCTCATTTCTGTTTTAAACCTGTACCCTCTAATTCTAAGATTGTGCCCTCTGGTCCTGGACTCACCCACCAAGGGAAACAGCTTGGCCACATCTACTCTGTCCAGTCCTTTCAACATTTTAAATGTTTCTATGAGGTCCCCTCTCATTCTTCTGTACTCCAGTGAGTACAGTCCAAGAGCAGACAAACGCTCATCATATGTAAGACCTTTCATTCCGGGAATCATCCTCGTAAATCTCCTCTGAACCCTCTCCAACATCAGCACATCCTTCCTAAGATATGGGGCCCAAAACTGTGCACAGTATTCCAAATGAGGCCTCACTAGTGCCCCGTACAGCCTCATCAACACTTCCTTACTTTTATACACTATACCTCTCGAAATGAATGCCAACATAGCATTCGCTTTCTTTACCACCGATTCAACCTGGTGGTTAACCTTTAAGGTATCCTGCACGAGTACCCCCAAGTCCCTTTGTACTTCTGTACTTTGAATTTTCTCTCCTCCTAGATAATAATCTGCCCATTTATTTCTGTTTCCAAAGTGTACAACTGCATATTTCTCAACATTGAATCTCATCTGCCACTTCCTTGCCCATTCTCCTAAACTGTCTAGGTCCCTCTGCAACCTTCCTGTCTCCTCAATACGCTCTACTCCTCCACCTACCTT
Organism: Pristis pectinata; assembly: GCF_009764475.1. NCBI lineage: Eukaryota > Metazoa > Chordata > Chondrichthyes > Rhinopristiformes > Pristidae > Pristis > Pristis pectinata. The sequence goes on from NC_067406.1 coordinate 81,732,990, forward strand.
GGTGTCATCCGCAAACTTAGCCACAAAACCATGTACTCCATCATCCAAATCGTTAATGTACAAGGTAAAAAGAAGCGGCCCCAACACCGACCCCTGCGGAACACCACTAGTAACCGGTAGCCAACCAGAACAAGATCCTTTTATTCCCACCCTTTGCTTCCTGCCAACCAGCCAATGCTCCACCCATTCTGTTATCCTACCTGTAATTCCATGACCTCTCATCTTATCAATCAGTCTCTTATGCGGCACCTTGTCGAAGGCCTTTTGAAAGTCTAAATACACAGCATCTACCGCCTGTCCCTTATCCACCCTACCTGTGATTTCTTCAAAAAACTCCAATAGGTTGGTCAGGCAGGATCTTCCCTTCACGAAACCATGTTGGCTAGGACCTATCTTGCTTTGCAACTCTAGGTATTCTATAACCTCATCCTTGAGGATCGATTCCAATAACTTTCCCACCACCGACATCAGACTAATAGGTCTGTAGTTTCCTTTATGCTGCTTCCCACCTTTCTTATACAGCGGAACTACATTTGTGACCCTCCAGTCCTCCGGAACCATGCCGGAGTCTATCGATTCCTGGAAAATCATCACCAATGCCTCCGCTGTCTCTAAAGCCACCTCCTTCAGAACCCGGGGATGCACCTCATCCGGTCCGGGAGACTGATCAGTCTTTAGCCCATTTAGTTTTCCTAGCACCTTCTCTCTAGTAATCCTAAATGAACTCAGTTCCATTCCGTGAGACCCCTGACTAACCGGTATATTGCTGATGTCCTCCACAGTTGAAGACTGATGCAAAATACTCATTTAGTTCTTCTGCCATCTCTTTATCATCCATTATAATCTCTCCCGCACCATTATCGATTGGTCCTATATCAACCCGTGTCTCTCTTTTACTCCTTATATATTTAAAAAAAACTCTTGGTATCCTTTCGATTGTTATCCGCCAACTTCCTTTCATAATTCATCTTTTCTTTCCTAATGACCTTCTTAGTTTCTTTCTGCAGGTTTTTAGAAGTTTTCCAGTCTTCTGTTTTCCCACTAATTTTTGCTTTCTTATATGCCCTCCATTTTGCTTTTATTTTAGCCTTCACCTGTCTCGAATTCCACATTCGTGCCTTTTTTCCATTCAAAACCTTTTTTCTTGGAATATATCTATCCTGCATTTTCCTTATTATTTGCAGAAATTCCTTCCATTTCTGCTCCACTGTCCCTCAAGCTAGCTTACTCTTCCAATCAATTTGGGCCAGCTCCTCTCTCATACCACTGTAATTTCCTTTGTTACACTGAAATATCGATACACCAGTTATCAGCTTCTCCTTCTCAAATTTGAAACTGAACTCAATCATATTGTGATCACTAGTTCCCTATGGTTCCTTTACCTTTAGTTCCCTAATCACCTCCAGTTCATTACACAGCACCCAATCCAAAACAGCCGATCCCCTGGTGGGCTCATCAACAAGTTGCTCCAAAAAACCGTCCCGTAGACATTCCACAAACTCACTCTCCTGAGATCTACTGCCTTGCTGGATTTCCCAGTCCACCTCCATGTTAAAATCCCCCATAATTATCTTCACATTGTAACTCTGGCATGCTTTTTCTATTTCAAACTGCAACCTATGGTCCACTTCCTGACTGCTATTAGGGGGCCTATATATGATTGCTACTATTGTCCTTTTACCCTTGCTATTTCTTAGCTCCACCCATAAGGATTCTGCCTCTTCTGACCCAATGTCCTTCCTTTCTATTGATTTTATATCGCTACTAACCATCATGGACACACCTCCCCCTCTGCCTAACTGCCTATCCTTCCTATACACTGTGTACCCCTGGACATTCAGTTCTCAATCACATCTGTCATAAAGCCATGATTTGGTGATTGCCACAATGTCGTATTTATTAACCTGTAGTTGTGCCACTGGGTCATCTACTTTATTCCTAATGTTACGTTCATTTAAATATAGTACATTTAGTTCAGTATCTGCTATTGATTTTGTTGTACTTCTATTGTTCAGCAAATTATCCTGACTTTTCACCTGCCTGTCCTTCTTGCCATCCTCACTACACACTATCTTGGACATGTTTCTATATACCTCATCCTCTATCCTAACATCCTGTATACTAACATCCTGATTTGTTGTACTTCTATTGTTCAGCAAATTATCCTGACTTCTCACCTGCCTGTCCTTCTTGCCATCCTCACTGCACACTGTCTTAGACTTGTTTCTATAAACCTCCTCCCTTACCCTAACATCTTGTATCCTAACATCCTGGTTTCCATCCCCCTGCCAGATTTCCATAGTGTCTTGGGCCATGAGAAGGGTAGAAAAAGGATATTAGAAAACACTTACTTCAGATAGATTTTATTTAATATTTCATGACATATAATAGTCTTGCCTGATAAAGCAGTGCTTAAAAGGAGTTTTCGTATGTTTTAAAAAAAAGCCCCTGAAATAAATGTGGCCCTGCAAATTACAATGCATAATCTTTTGCAAAGAAAATGAGAATCCATAACAAAGGAAAATAAATGTAGATTATTCAATATTAATGGTTTTTTAAATAAAAGATGTGGTTCCAATAGATAACAGGAAACCCCTAGTCTCATGCTTTGACGAGATGTTGATTTTAGGTATGTGCTGCAGTGACAAGCATTTACTCCCAAATAGATATATTATCCAGAAAGTTGGAGTCCATAATGATAAGATTCCCTGGCTTTCTAAGAGTCCATTAGCCTTCCTGGGATTGTGATGGTGCAGACAAGCTGGCTCTGGAAGGTGTGGGGGTGGGTTAGTCATTGTCACCCAGCATGACCTCATTACATCAAGAAAGAGGAGTGTGAGAATGAATTGGCAGAATCAGCACCTTAGCTATATACTTTGTCATCCAAAACTGTTTAATTTTACTTAAGTCATTACTTATCAATGGTAATGCATTTTTGGGCTAATAAATTTTATTGAATGACAATTTTCTCCCTATCCTATCATTTAATTTGTCTTCCCTCCATCCATCCTCACTACTTCCTCCTATCGTGCAGTATCTTTCAGAAAAGTAGGTGGGTGGACAGGAGTCTCACAGTGTTGGCCTTAAGCCAACTGGTAAGAGGTGTATCTGAATCTTCCAGGATACATCTTTTTTTGTTCTTGTCCAACATTTAAAGAAGTATTTGTCTTCTACTTAAATACATGTTACTCAGTTTCTTCCCTAATTCCTTGAATCACCAGCATGTAGCACCATCCCTCATGCAGATAAGAACTGCCATTTTCTCCACATTCAGCTCTCCTTGGTTCATTTTAGTAAATATGAAGTTTTTATACCAATTAGAATGTTTTCAAAATTTTACATTGTATTTTATAATTTCAATTGTTGTACACTTTCTACTTGTAGTAACATTATGGCCAGATTGCATGTGAAACCATGACAGCTTGCTTAAAATAATTGCACATTTTCAGCTTAATGACAGCATCTGCACATATAATCTGAAGGTAAACTTTAAGCTGAGATGAAGAATTTCAGGGCCATTTATTTGCTATGTTTTGAGAATTAATATATTGTTAAATTGGAATGGCACTGATGCAGTGAGACAGTGACTCTTTTGGTTATTGTCCCACCAAAAGAAAATTACACATTTTCATATTTGAAAGTGCTTGGTCTTCCTTTCCTGAAGCCTAGCATAAGAGGTTGGTCACTGGCCTAAATGGGCTTGTGGCCAACATCCGGGGGAAACTAGAATCCAATACTTACTGATGTTAGTAGCAATCTGGTGAAATCTTGTGTTGGCGTGTGGGAAGTGATATGTAGAGGATGGTTGGAGGATTTGGTTTACTAGTCAATGTTGAAGGTCAGAGTTTGATCTGATATGTGCTGGGCACTGGGATTGGAATTGATCTGGCACATATTACAGTTGGGAAGTGGGGGGGGGGGGGAATTCAAGGCCATTATTTTGGGTGGAGAGGGTGTTGGAATCAGGGAGTCCAGCATGGTTTGACACTGAGTTGGCTGACATGGTCTTTTGGGGAGATTGGTGAGGTGGGGCCAGTGTGGTCTGATGGGAAGAATGGATAGGCTGGCATTGTAAAACAGTGAGATTTGATAGGCTGGCATTGTCTGACATGGTACCTGGCAAGACCAATTTGATCTGATGGGAAGACTGGAGTTGGGAGGGCCGATGTTGTCTTGCAGAGAGATTGGATAGGCTGGCATAGTCTGATGGGGAGGTCAGGGAGGCTGACGTGATCTGACAAGGAGATCAGGAAAACGTACATGGTCTTTCTAGGGGATCAGGAGCAAGGCCAGCATGTATATTTGAGGGGACATTTAGAATGAGGGTTTAGATGAAGATGTGGTTATGGGGGAAACTGAGGCCAGAGATCTTTGTGAAAATGGCATTGGGGATATGACAACCAATGTGGAAGTGAACACAAAGTTGGGGATCTAGGGGAATCAGAGTTTCAGGAATGGACTGGAGACCAGGTGGCATTGGAAGATTGGTTTAGCACAAAAGGGAAAGAGTGTCTGGATGAAGCTAAGTAGTTTACTTACCGTGAAGGCCTCTTGGGTCAGTGCTGCATTTTTAAGAACATGTTGTCTTGGAAGTATCCAATGATGGGTGCCCCCAGGACAATATGGTCTAAGTTCCCCGAGGAGATTTGCATGAGGAATGATGTCATTGCATGCTTCCCTGATGTGGAAAATATGTTGGGTTTGCAAGATGACCAGAAATGCCTGTAAGATTTCCCAGAATATGCAATTTTAACCCAGAAATAGTTGCAGATGTGATTTGCTCTGGGTTAAATCAATTTTCAATCATGAAGAGACGGACAGAAGTGCCCATTGGAATTCCCAGAATGGGGTGTTTCAACCCAGAATTAGTTGCAAATAAAGTTTGCTCTGGGTTAAATCACATTTCAATAAAGAAGAGCTGCAAAAGAAGACGATGCTCATGATCCGGTTTCTAGGTAGTGATATTTAACATAAACAAAGTAATTTCATAATGCTCTGGCACCTTGTGCTAGGTAAGCCATCCTGTGATAAACATGTTTCTCTTTATGTAACCTATGAAATAATAAGCATTTGAATCCAAGTAAAATACTCTTCCTATAGCATCATATGTTGTGTTAGATTTTGGTGGGGCATTGTGGTGGGCTAAGACATTTTTCTGACTACTCTGCATTCATGTACATGATATAGGCATTTTATAATTCAGCTAAACTCTTACATTGGGATGATTCTGGGCTTTCAACCATGGATGAGTGAAAGAAGAGCAATGCATTCATATGAAATTTGACAGAATGACAGCAAGTAAATCAGATTTATAAAGACACATTTTAAAGTGTACAAGTCCTTTCCAGGTTGAAGAACAGTGGCATTTCCTGCTTAACATGGTTCAGCAGCACCCATGGTGCAATGGACCAGTCCTGACAGAAGAATAGGAAAGTTTGGAACAGCTATTTATTGAGCCTCCATGAACAGGTCTAATTGCTTGAAAATGCACTTGGAGGGAGTGGATGATGTAAATGTTTGTTAACTGTGTGGCCATTTTCATTTTATCCCTGTGGTCCCCTCAGTGTTTGAGGGGGAACCAATAAGCCATGTTTCACTCAGCCTCCCTGCCCTAATGCTATCATACTGAAAGAATGTACTGTATGTTTGGAAAGTGATGTAGATGGCTAAATATCCCATTATCTGTGCTTAAATGTGCTTGTGCAGGCATTGATGCAACTCTGATGCCTCAGAGAAGCTATGAAAATCCAAAGAAAATTTTAAAATGGCAGTGAACCGCTTAAATGCAGCTAAATCTTTGCACCAAAGGAAGTGAGAATATTCATCAGAAAAAATCTACCCTATGGAGTGAAAATGTATAAAGCAAAACCAAAACTGCAATGATGCAAAGCAATTTAATCAATATTTTAAATTGATTTTAGATTGGGAAAATACCACCCACTGAAATTACCAGAAAATGATTGTATTAGCGTAATTTGTTTCTGCTTGTGTGCGTTTTGATTTAATTATCTCATTAATATATCATCAAGAAAAGCAACAAGAAGGTGATGCTTGGCTTGTATTGTTAACCAATATGTGGTGTGTGATTAGATCTTGGAGCTTAAATGTTTTTGGAAGTTAATTGGGCTTGTAGTGAGGATTGCAAACTGGAAAGGCCAGGAGGTTGGAGATTAGATAAAGCTGTTGAAAACTTACTTTAGTTTATAAAGCCTTGTATTGGAGAACATTTTGAGATAACACCTACTGGGAAGCATTGTTACTTTATTCATTGTTGCCAGATAAGATGAAGTGAAGGTGATCAATTAGCTAATCATGTGCAATATGTGGATTTTAAGGCACAGTACTCACCTGTAACCACCTCGAGTTATTTTCTGGTTTCAAATTTTTTGGCCACAACCTACTGATGTTTATGTGAAGGAAAACATAATTTGGAATAAATATGAACATATGCAGTGCCCAATGTGTGATCACCATGTGTATACAGACATTTCTATGGAGAACCAAAATGATGGACTGTTGGAGACTAACTTGTTTCCTTTTGCATTATGATTGTTTGTATAAAATCTATTTAAGTAATTTTATACCAGCCTTGAAGAGGTGTTGATATGCTTGTGGTATACCATAAAGAAGCACAGTCTTGTTCCCACACTCTGAGTGAGGTTTGGTTTCCCATAGTAAGTTTGGATTTCCTTTAAGGGTTTCAACACAACTCTTGTATTTGTACACATGAAATATGTGAAGTTGTATATCGTGTTCCAAAGTTTTGCTAAAACTAGCGTGTATACTGTTTGGCCAAACTGAAACATAATGTTTGTATTCAACATTGTTGCCAGATAAGATGAAGTGAAGGTGATCAATTAGCTAATCATGTGCAATATGTGGATTTTAAGGCACAGTACTCACCTGTAACCACCTCGAGTTATTTTCTGGTTTCAAATTTATGTTTGTGCCATCTGGCTGAGGGGTTTTCAAGAATATCAATAAGCTACAACTTGTGCCCGAACCATTGCTCTTTTTGTGGCATTTGGTTCAATTGCACTTCATGCACTTGAGGTGATCAGCACTTCAGGGTACAGCCAGAAGTAGTGTTGAGGTGCTGGCATTCAACACAACCAATTTGATGCTGAATTTATGGGCAGTTCTCATTTTAATCTGACAAAATAGATAGTAGGATTGTAGCAAAAAACTGCTTCAGAAGCATGATTTTTTATTAATTATTAGAATTTATGTAATTAAAAATCCTTTGTTTATTTTCATAACAGGATCTTTAATGTTACTAAATTCATTGGTGTATGTTATTCTTTGAGCTTCTTTATGTGTATCATCATATGCATGTATGCATAGAAGACGTATGTATGTGCGGTGTATAGAAGCACCATGGTTATTAGTGATCCTAACTGTGCCTAGTGTAGTCTATATGCCCATCCAGTCCACTCTATGTGGCTGAGTCCTACTGACCTCACATGTGACCTAATAATTCACTCAATTGTACACATCATGGCAATGATAAATGCAATCATTGTGATCTTGCCAGTGTTGCCTGCATCCATAGGGCAAATGCAACATTCTATGGCATGTGAGATGTTATGAGAGATAGTATTTGGTTGGAAATTGTGGACTGGGGAACAGAGGAAAATATCGACCATTATAAGATGCATCATTTGGGATTAGCTGCTGTGATGGTCGTATCTCATAGTGAAGAAAGGAACAATGTTGGGCAGGACAGAAGCTGGATTAACATTGCATTATGCAGGGCAAAAAAAGGGTTGAGTTGGTCAAATGGTGACCAGTGTCAGTAGTGTGACCATACTTGGAGAGAATTAGTGGGATATTCAGCTGGGTGTAAGGTTGATCATGGAAAGAGCATGCAATCTGTTTGATCCACAGTTAGGATAAACTTGTGTTGGGAGCTGGAATGGACGAGCCATGTTGCAGTTTAAAGTAATGCCATTTGTTGATGAGTTCATTGTGTTTTGACAGGATTTGCATCATAAGGAATAGATGGCACCTCATGCCTCATTCAATATGATCACAACTAATCTGCACCTCAGTATCGTTATCCTGCACTGATCTCATATCTTTTCATTCCTGTAATTGATAAAGAATATACTCAGTGAATAAGTACTTACTTGCTCCATGGTGAAACAGTCAAACTTCATTTTTTCATAAAATCCAATTAAGTAAAAAAAAATTACTTTAAGCTAAATTTTTCATGTACATATTTTTATTTCTATACAGCTCAGGATGGATTAATTCTAAATAAAATGACCAAATCTTTTGAAGATCAGTTTGTAGCACTTCATTGCCTCTGAAGACCTCATGAAATAACTTGTAAATTTCAAAAGTTAAATACCATGAGTCAAGAGTACCTCATGAGTATGCATGAGTACCCTTTGGCTTCTTCTACTCATCCCAAAAATTTCAGTGGCAGTTCTGTGGAAACCCCTTTCTTGCAAATAAATAAGGTTTCCATCATTTTCAAAACAGGGCAAGAGAAGATGAAATTGACCTCCTCAATGTTTAACAGTAGTCTGAGATTTTACTTTTGCGTTCATTTCATAAGGAATTCATGAAATAAGCTGATCTTTATTGGTCAATTTCCTACTGCAGCTTGAAAACAGCAAATGCTTATAGTGGGTGCTTCAGTTTAATTCAGTCAGTACTGGTTATAATTATGAGCTTTTGTGAAAGTCAGGCATGATTTCGTTCATCTAACACTTTGTCAAAATGTAATCAATCTAGGTGAGGATATTATGGCTTCGCCAGCTGGACAGTTGAATTTGAGACCGACGATTAAGTAGTCTGTTACAGATGTTTTATAAGCCACTCCACCCTTTTTTGTGTAGATTTAAAAACACATCTAATGTTACTACACTCATTATCACATCAAAAGAATGAAAACCTGAAAGTCAAATTTCCATGACCATTAATATTTAAGTAATTGATTAATGGAAAAGTTTACTGTTTTGTGGTGCTTTGTATGAGTTTTTGGAAGAACTATGTAAGTTACTGCAACTATTATGGCCTCCTTTATTACTTTTTATAAGTATTGATATCTCAAATTAAAAATGTTTAAAAATCTATTTTTTTTTGATGTAACTTGCTTGAAACACCATTCATTCTATTCTGCATTACAGGAAAAGATTTGTAGAATTACACAACTTTTCCAATGCAGTATTTATAATTTTGTCCTGAATTTAAATTTGCTGGCTGTTAATAATGTGAACTATTGCAGATTATCTGAGAATTACCCAATATTCAACTCCTGAGCAATACAGTAAAAAAAACTAAGCACAAAATTTTGCATTTTGGTAGTCAGAATGTATATTTGTAGACTTCCATTTCCAAATCTCTGTCTCATCATATATTACCTTTGATTAGTCCTTTGGGTCCTGCTCTATCCTTGATATCATATCTCTTCCAAGTTTCAACAATGTTGAGACATTACATTCCACTGCAGGTGTAAGCCTTGAACTTAGCAATAAAACCATGGTTTAAGGGTTGCAATTCTAAAGTGTGGTAGGGGGCAAAAACACTACCCAGAAGTTTTAGCCATTGATGTTAACAGAATGGTCATGACAATTACTAATGATGAGCAAGTCTCTGTTCCCCATATTATTTCTTTGCACACATTGATTATGAAGTGGGGGAGAAATGATGTAATGTAATCTTGGAAAAGCAGCATTGTCATTTAATCACAACACACCATTAGAAGATTGGCCATTGAATATCCCTCTGGAACCCGTGGGTTCTCTGAATGGTAGATTAAGAGAGGTTTCAATTACAGTCACCCTTAGTTTTGTCCCAAAAGTACTTCTAACATCAATGATTTGATTGTATTCAGTAGGAAATTTTGCATCTTGTCTGCTAATATGGAGTATTTACTTCCTTCCAAATAGAGTGACCAATTATGGTATTCCATATTAGAACTAATATTGTTTTATTAAGCAATGATCATGCACAATGGTTCATCTCTGCTGTTTTCATCCCTGGAGATAGTATAATAATTATATTGAAAAATTACATTTTCTCACAATGAGTTCCCTTTTTAACATTTTATGTGCATAATTTATATTTGTTTAATGCTTTTCATATATCACGGCTATAATTTAACATTTCTTTTAGCTTATTAAAATGTTGGAAAGTAAGTATTACAATTCAACCTCATCTTCATAGATTCCATCTAAATAGCCTATAAATTGTGTAAAAGAATTTGTGTTCTTTGAGTTAACTCATCTCCTGTCCTGTATGTTGCCTTCATTTTTGCCAGAAAGTTCAGCTTAAATTTATTGTTTAATTGTGGACGTTGCCACTAATCAATTTAAAATATTAGGTTTACTGTTAGTGTTAAAATAATAACAAAACAATGTCTGTGCTTTTGTATTTTATTGTGATACTTGAAGCTCTTTTTATTGTTGCTTATACCAAATAGTGAAACATTTCAACTTCATCTTTATTATTTCCTCTCACTTTTTTTTCTCAACTTTGTTGCTCTTTTGCTTTCCTGGCTGGCATCACCTTATTGGCAGCATATTGTCAGGGCCGAGTTGGTAAATTACCCACATGATGCGAATCTATCACAGGGTTCTGCACACTGCCGAAGTAGAGTGTGTGTCATACAGTAATTCAGGTACTGAGGCAGAATCTTCAATCAATCTTATTTTAGAAAATATATTAAATACAATGGATTAAAAAGTAGTTCTCGCAACTACTAGAATTATTTATTTTAAATATTAAATATAAATGTTGATTTTTACATATGTTTACTTCCATACTGTTAGCAACCTGTGTACTAGTGTAGTACCTTTAGTGAAATCTTTAAAAAAATTCTAACATATGGTTCCCATATTGTGACAGATTTGCTCTAGTTCTCTGTTCATTGAATCTTAACTTAAGAGTAGGAAGAGTCAGTTTATTAAAGCAGTTATGGCTATTTTAATGAAACACTATGTTAAATCTATGTTATTGCCTCACAGCGCTCAGCAATACAATGATAAATTATATGTTTTGTAATTAAAAGTTTCTCTGAACCTCCTTAATGATCCCTTATCTAATAAACTTTAATTTTGTGCTGAATTTGCTGAATGATCTAAATATGGCTGCTTTTTTCTCTTTTATGACAGCGCGTAGTGAAGGCAGATATTGTGAATTACAGCCAGGAGCCTGTGGTGAGAACTGTGAACCCTCCCAGAAGTTCAATGTGTGCAGTTCAGTGATCCCGTCACATACCCATATTAGTACATTTGGCAATCCTGCTTCGTTCACACAGGCCCATTCTTTCTCAGGAACTTCATTTTGACAGCAACCATCTCTGCAACACAGTTACTGTATGCTAAGAAACACAAGGCAGCCACTGTCGACTGCAGAGATCCACAAGGTTGGACCACGCATTTGAGTATGATTTTCTAAATCGAGTCACAAAAAGATATTTGTCACTTTGTTTAAAATGACGATGTAACTGCATCAAATGTGTATTTTGCAACTTAAAAAAATCAGATTTGTACAACAGTGCATTTAAATGTGTTTCATCATTTACAGAAATCTGTATTTTAAATGAAATTTCATTTAAAAGAACAGGGTAGAGTTTGTAGCCCTGGGGAAAAAAGATTTTTTTATTGAAACTGTTGATTTTTTTTTAACAAATGTGGACAGGGTAGCATATTGTTATGAAGATCAGAGTCTTACAAGAAAGTACTTAAAAAAAATATAAGAAAGTGGGAAACCAGTAAAAATTAATTTGGCCCACTGAAATGCAGTCCTTTTGTACCTTTAGTCTGTGCAGCATCCAGCCTGAATGCTTTTGTTTCTGTTACTCTGCTTGACATGTTATTCAATGCATTTATGACTCTTTGAGTAAGACAGATATTTGATTATGTTTACAACAAACAAAATCTCGCAGCTTGGACTATGATATTTGTACCATTTTATATTTTATATACCTTGGTGAGGTTCTCCTTAACCATTTTGTTTTCAGACTTTCGGCTTATTGGTTCTTTCCCTTTGGCTCTTCCTCTCTTATTCTTGAAAATCGGTCATCTTCGTCTTCTGTGTCCTCCTGAAATTTCTAAATCCTCTCCTTATTGAATGTTAAAAGTCTTCATATCTATGTGTTTGTATTTCACTGAATGAGGAACCTGTTGTCTAATTATACATGCTACAGTTACTTGTCATGCATATTCGGCAAGAATACATTTTATTTTTGCCAGTAATAAATCATATTTATTTTTTCTTTAGTTGTAAAACTTGCAAATCTTTATCTGAAATCTCTATATTTTAGTTTACATTGCTGTCAAATTTGACCAGCTTTTACTTTGTTCAGAGATGTGTGTTAGAAATGGGATTCCAGTACAGATTCCTGTACAACTCTGCCCATTACCTTTGTTCCCAGGCTGATAATCTACTCCACTAGGTCAAGTGGGAGAATTTAGAACCCTTACCTGACTGACTTCATGCTGGAGGTCCCTTTCTAAACTCTCCAACCATTTTAAGGCAGGGCAGTCTATAATCATTCTTTCTACGGTGCTATGAGGCCTTACAGAGGGGAGCATGAAAATATATTTGATCTTTTGAATTGATTACCATAGCCTGTTAAGGTTTAGCTCCTCAGAAAATTGATTAAAATCTTTCCTCATGCTCACTCTTCATTGACATTGATTTTTTTCTGAGGGCTTTTTCAAAATCTTAAAAAGTGGAATTTCCCTGCATGGTCTGAGAATCCCACATTTCTCTGTATCCTCTCACCAGCATGCCTACTCAATTTCACCATATCTCATCATATGTACATATACCACCCATGCCATGCACATATACTACTAGCATATTACACAAACAAAATACTACAAATAGATGGCTGGGCAAATGAGGTGTAATCGTCACATGAACAGATTCTGTACCAATTCCAGCAAAACTGGATGCTGGCTTTCACCCTCTGGATTTTGGGATTTCAGTCTTTTGTGAGCAATCTGTTTCTTTAATAATATTTCATCGGGGATATTGAACATTTTCTGAAAATCCAATAAATAAGCAATTCATTGTTTACATGCAATGAACGCTGTATTTTCTATTTATATGTAGCATTCACAAAGAAATCAAGGAGGTTCATCTAATGGAATCTTCCTAACTTCATTTATAGATGCACAGATAGCTCTAGAAAAGCCTTTTGTATAGTTTTCATAATTTCATTTTATTATTAATAATAGACCATTGGCTTGTAGCTGCCTTAATCAGTACTGTATAGATTTTGTTCCTTTCCAATATATTTTTTTACATAAATCATACTCAATGCACTCGCTACAGGACTTATGTCTGTGTATATGGATAATGACATAATCATTTAAGACACCCCTGCGTCTTGACGCTTTCCATCTATCTCTGTACCAATTATCAACTTGAGTACAGTGCAGTAACACTAATAAATTTAACCAAACCTTTGTTCATATTTCTCAAAATTAAATGCATATTTAGATACCTAATATTTGAATGAGTGCAGCAAAGAAAGTAGTCTTGACATTCGCATTTGGTCCTAATTTGTATCCTCGCATTTTGTGGAAGCAGTCAAATCCCTGTGCATTGTTGGTAGTAGTTTGAACAATTTCCATTTGAAATTCAGCAAAACACCAGCATCACAAACAGCTGTGCAATGTCAGTAAATTTTATAAACACCATGTATATTTTAGTTTTGTGACAGTAATGAAAAATATTTCCATAAACTTTAAAACAGTCCTCGCTAGTACTGCAGCCAAGGTAGTAATCAAGTTTAAAGTACAATAATCAATAAAATAGATTAAATACAATCCAATACAATCTTTGCAGTTCCCATTACAAATGGTTCAGTTTGATATATTCAGCAGTTGTTAACTGGATGCATTATGTTTGCATTATGAATAAAGGCTTATTTGTTTCAAAATATTTTTGATAATTTTAATATGATTTTTGTCATACTGTGTAAGGATATTTAGTTATGTTGCAGATTTTTTTTAACTGTTTTTTCTTGCAGATAACCTTGCTCAGTGCACCATTAAGGGGATATAGAATATGAACTGCTTAAATTATTGCTGGGCTCAATACTGTACCTAGAATATAATTGCTCTTGAATGTTGTAAATTATATTTAGGGTTTATTTGTATGTGAATATATTGAAAAATGTTTTACTGCTGTTAAAATATATATCTGCTGATAAATATAGAATCATTAGTATTTGCAAAAGTTAGCCTTGCCTGATTTATTGAACGTACATTAGCGGGAATTATGGTAACTAGTCCGGTTACCAAAAATATTTTACTTTCATTATTTTGTTTCATTTTATACTGGTACTTTTGCATATTCATGTGCATAATGTGCAGTTAAAAAAAAATGTATTTTTAAAATTAAACAATCAATTAAGTAAATTAATGAGAAATTCCTGGAACAATTGTACAAGTCAAAATTGTGCTTTGTGTTTCCAAATTTCAATTTGTGGCTCTAGGTTAGTCATAATGCTTGTATGGACTCAGACAGAAATGTGTGGTTAAAGGGCCTTAATTACATATAAATAGCTTAGTGTAAAAAATAATATCAAGATATAAACGTGCATTTTGTGTTTCCAGACTGCCCCCAACACTCCTCTGTACTCTCAAGCAAGCATTCTGGAGCGGGCTACATTCCACATTTTCCTGCACTTCATTACTGGGGTGACAGGACTCAGAAAAATAAGACAAGGAAGAAATGCCCCCTGTGGCTGCTCTTGCTATGGGCCTCTGTCTACTCTAGGCGAAGAGGTACCTCTGTTTCTCACCTTTCACCCACTTTCCCGGGAAAAGATATTCAAAAATCCCAGGAAAGCATAAAAGGGGATGAAGTTGCTCTTACATTGGCTCTCCACATTATTTTGTTTCTTTAGCCAGGAGATTGAATCCAAAAGTAGGGCCCCTAAAGTCCAACGTGAGTTTGATGTTAGAATTGTAAATGTTTTACTGCCATATTTTATCCCATTTATTTATTTTCTTGCAGAATGCAGTGTGTTATGTACCAGCAACAATAGAAACACACTCAGTCATGTATAAGTGTTAGAAACTATTTTATTAATAACTACTTATGATAATAAGAAAAGTAAAAATGTTAGATATTAAACATTAACCCCAAAACTAAACTCGAAGTCTGTGTGTGGCAAATTCCCAAACTCCAAGTCTAGGAATAGTTCTCAAAGTTCAGTTCAGCAAGTCATAAGGTGAAATGTGAGCAAAGGCTTTTGCAAAACCACCATTGACTGAAGAGAAAGTATCGAGAGAAATTACGAAATCCAAATATCCCACGATGGAACCCATACGACACCTCAGTCACTGATGATCTCCATTGCTTTGTTCCGAAGTATCTGCCACCCCGAAAGGCATTCAAGGCGTGGCCGTCCACACAAATACCTGTTTCCCTCTACAGGTTAATGACAAAGTTGCTCCAGAAATCCATACATGGATTGTGGTGACAGATACAGCTATTGTTTTTCATCCATTGTTACGGAGATAGTCAGTCTCGCTCGCTCTCTCTCTCGCTCTCTCTCCAAAAATGTCAGCATGTTGTAATCTTCTTGCTGTTGTGATGACACCACACACACACCACTACTCTACTGTACTATGTCTTAAAGGGACATTCACCAAATAGCAACTTGATCTGTAACAAGTGTCAGTTCTCACTCAAAATTACACTGCAAAGGGAAGTCCCAGACTTGATTACTGGTCATTGCTGGATTACAGATCTTAAACATGGATATCAGTGGTATTGATTTGGATTTATGGGAACTTCTTGAATCAGAGATTTACATATTATCCTATTTCACCCACCACAGAACAGTGCAACAAAGGGATGACCAAAGTTTCCAGAGACATGGGAACCTGTCATCCCTCCATGGAAAGTGAAGTAGGCCTTTACTCACAAAATGAATAACAAGCATTTCTGTTGGTGTGTTCTGGAGCAGAAACTTAAACTCTTATGTCACAGAGGTCTGCTGGATTTATCACTTCAGTTTGTACCAATAGCAGGGGAAGAGAAATATGGAGATAAATATTTAAACAATTTCTTACGGGAAAATTAAACTTTGAAAACATCACATCAACTACTTTGTAAAATATTTACTCAAATATAATAGATTAATTCAATAAATAATTCATCTACAACATTGCAAATGCTAGACTATTATTTATTATCTGGATATTTTAACAAATTTATTTTAATTTATTATATCTCACAAACTCGATCCTAAACTTATTCTGCTCCATTCACTACTGTAGTTCTTAAATATAGGTATGCAAAGCAGTTCATGATTTTGTAGAATTTTTCAGTCTGTAATTTAAAGCACATTTTAGCATGGAAGTCATGTTGCCATTCTAGTAGGTGTCTCTTGATTCACAGGACAAACTTGGTCCATGGAAGAATTTTTTAAAAACATTGTGCATTTCTGAGCCTTGAATGTAGCTTCAGTCACTTGAACGCTTTTCAGAAACGTTTTTGGATATTTTGCACTGGGATAAATTCATTGCATATTTATGGTGTATTGGACTTGTCACTCGAGGCAAGTGAGGGATTGGATAGCTGTGACCTGCTACTTTTTTTACAAATGGAGAAACCAAACCCACTTAAAGATCCCTTGGTGGTGTTAACTGAAAGGCATATACTTTAGTCACTCATGCAATACATGCCAGAAGCAACAGCGCTGTAATATAAGATTTCTCCAATGTGTCTAGTAAGGCATTGCATAAATCTGAGCACTGACAGAATTAGAGGCTTTTCAGTCATCACCTTTTCTTCAGGGAAGATAAGCACACCAAACACCAATAAACTGTTTGCACAAGGATCTACATTCCATGAAATAATGTAATTCAGTCCATCATTGCAATAGTTTTTCCTTCAGTTAGTTACTTAGCCCATAAGTGATGAGGTAGTTATCAAAATTCTGCTCATTTCAAAGAAAGTGAGAAATAAATTGAAATGCTAATCTTGAATCCAAAAGTATTGAAAACTATCTTTGGGAACTACAGTTTTAAGGTGTAAGTCTGTGTGTGTGTACAGAAATTCTAATATCACGTGACTTACTTTATCATAAAAAGTTGTACAGCTTTAGTAGTTTTGAAGTCAGCCTCTAGATCAATATTTTTTTATATTTCAAATACAAACTTCACCTGGAGCATAGAATTTAAATTTTTTTCTAGAACATTTTTTTATAATTGAATCCATGTTTCAAGTCTGTGATTTTTTTTTGTCAAATTATTGGGCATTCTAACATTTTAGTAGGGAAAGGATCAAACAGGTTCTAAGTCACATTGATGTGGCTAGAGGGTCTTGGATATAACCAATAGTCATTGTTGAGTTGGATAATTCAACTAGGGAGTCACAGATGCCTTGCTGCATGAACTCCTTAAGTTTGCCTAGAAACTGGATTTCGGTGCCATCCGACTGAAGTTTAATTACAACTGGAATAAATTGTGTTTGCAACCATTATTAAATTGAATCACATCAAACATGAACTTAGACAGGCAGTTCCTATCATGAAGCACTCTTGTGATCCCATGGGTATGCACAAGAGGATATTGTATCCTTGGGCCCTCCACTTCCTCACTGCATTGAGACCCTGGCCCTCCAAACTGTTGCTCTCCTTCTTGATATTAGCCAAGTTTCTGACCCTTCCAACACTCTACCACCCCCTCTTGTACTAATGTCTCCCAATTCACCACCTCTCACCAAATGCACTGCTCCAAACCTCTTTCCCCCCACCCCGCCCCCCATTACATGCTATGCTGCTTGGTTCCTCACCCCCAGCATGCATCATCCCCTTAACCTCAACCCCTTTACTTTCCCAACAGCTGCTATACTGTTCCCATCACACAGGAAGATGGATGAGTCCTGGGGTGTTGCTGATTTATTAAGGTAAGATTCTGGTCCAAGCACCACTACACCCCCACATACCACAGCCAACCTCCCAAGCTTAGATTTAGGAGAGGAGGACCAGATGGCACATTATTGTACACAAAAATATGCAATGCCCAGTAACTTCCTAAAGACTCCAATAATATACTTGGTATAAGTATCTTATTTTCTGTCAATGTTCTCTCTGAGAGACTGGATATCTCAAACTTTGGCAGTCACAAAGATAAGCTGATGAGCTGAGAAGGAATAAGCTGTAAATAGATAAAATAAATACACTTTACAACTGTTTATTTCAATTAATCAGGTCAAACAATTTAATTCACTGCAGATAAGTGGATGCAAACACGCACATGCATGAATGAGAACCAATGTTATTTTAATAACTCGTGGCATGTGCTGCCCCTGTTAAAAATTTCAACTGGTCGTACACTTTTATTGTTTCAATTACCAGATTTTGCTTCAGTTGTGCAGATTTCCAAGCTTCAATATTCAAAGGCCAGCACCAGATTTTCATGTTCAGCTGCCACACAGGACAGTAATTTATAAGGAGCTGGAGTGACACCATCCAGGCTCATTCCTGATAAGATCCACCCAGAAAGCTGACTCATATTTAAACTCATAATTTCAAATTACCCCATTCAAGATTTCCCTTTATCTTTGCAAACCTGAATTATGAAGAAGCAATCTGATCAAAAGAAATGCTAATGCGTACCAAAAAGCCTGTTAATATAAAATGCTAGGTTAAGTTAATGAATAGAATATCATGGAAGTAACCATACACGCCATATTTGCAATGTGTAATGTCAGTACTTAAAGTTCTAGACAAGGAATGCTGAAGATGGAAACCTAGTACTTTCGATTTATGAATGACCCATTGGATGAAACTTTACCTCGCTGACAACAACCCTGGCCTTCAACAAGCTGAACAAGAAAAGGATGGGGAGGATACTTAAATAATGAAAAATTTGAAACAGTGAACATTATCACATTTGGTTTAACTGGCACAGCATAGTAAGCAGGGAAATTACATGCTTTTGAAACATGGATTAGTAAATTATATATGTAATTAAGGCAGGGTGCATCAGATTTCAACAGACAATTGCTTTTAATAACAGTAGACTCAGGTATCCCAGGTCTTGGGAAGGGAAATAACTTTGCTGGATGCGGCAATCATACAGCTCAATAGCAGGCCCTTCAGCCCACCATATGCATATAACCATCAAGCCCCATCTATACCAATTCCATTTATCAGTACTTGGTCTGTAACCATCAATGACTTGGCAATTCAAGTGCTTGTCTAGCTACTTCTTAAATGTTGTGAGAGTACCTGACCATGGCAACACAGGTAGATAAGATAGTGTAAAAGATCCCCTTTAAACTTCTCACTCCTTACCCTAAACCTATGTCTTCTGGACTTAGACACCCCTGATGTGGGGAAACGTTTCATAAAATCTACCCTATTTATGCCCCTTATAGTTTTGTATATCTTTCTTATGTCCCCTCTCCACACTCAGCCTCCTCCACTCCAAAGAAAACAAACCCACCAAATCCAATCTCTCCTCGTAATTGAAATGTTCCATCCCAGGCAACATCTCGGTGAATCTTCTCTGCACCCTCTCCAGTGCTATCATGTCCTTCCTACAGAGAGATGACCAGAACTGCACACAGTACTTCTATACCCTAACCAATGTTTTATAAAGATGTACCATAGCCTCCCAGCTCTTATATTCTATGCCCTGCTTAATGAGGACAAGGTAGATAAGGTGATGGCCTTCTTTACCACCTTATTCATCTGTGCTGTCACCATCAGGGATCCTCACACTTGTACCCCAAGGTCACTCTGTTCCTCAGTACTTTCTAAGGCCATACCATTTAGTTTGTATGATCTACCTTTATCAGTCCTCCCAAAGTGCATTACCTCACACTTATCAGGATTAAATTTTATTTGCTGTTGCTTAGTTGCTGCCAGGATGGGCCAGTCCCCTGAAATAAACTGCTTTATTATTTCCCTCTGCCTCTGATGGGCAAAACCCACTTCTCCACCTCACTCTGTTATTCATTGAGTTCCACTCCTCACAATCATGAACACCCCTCCCCTGTATCGAGCAACATGTCAGCCCTATATATATTGCTGCTCCATCTCTGTGTTGTATAAGTGTTGCAGTGTGGTGTGTCTGTTTGTAATTTGCACAGCATATTGTTTAATGCATGCTAGTACATGAAGGGGTGAAGATTTGTTTGAAAAAATATAAATCCTCTGAGAAATTTTGTTTCAAACTAAAGCACTTGCCTTTGTTTATTTTAAAATTAATCCCATTTAATTGAGACAGAAGATACACTATATTTTTAAGCAATTCATTGAGAAACATCGAGTATTGCCCAAGAGAAACAGCAGTAGGGAAACAAGGTATTCATGGGATTTGTGTGAAACCTAAGCATTGCAGGTGTGGTCAGTCCTTTGGACTGTTCCCAGAGATTATGAAACCTCCCAGGGGAACATTAAATGAAGCATTCATGATCAAAGAACTTGGTATTGTTTAGATCTACATTTATCTCAAGGTCAGTGTACAAACGAAACAGTGAAGTCCTTCATTATATGTGCTCTTGGAATTATTATTTAATTAACTAACTTCTTTCTCATGCTTGTTGCAAGATATTCATCCTGTAATAATAACACAAACAATTACCGTATTTTGTATTGATAAAGGGTAAGAAAAAAATCTGATTGTCATCATTCAATGATAGAATGTTAATAAACATTTAGCTTCTAGATATTTATCCTGTAAAATGTCTAAAACATTTTATGACTTTGTAATTTGAAGTTTTAATGACTTCCCATGCATTTACAATGCTTCTCATGTGCCAAAAATTCTATTCTGATGATCATTACAGAATGCATTTCAACATTCAACGTTTTTATTGCATAAAAATAATTGACACTTGCATAGCAAAGGCAAACATTTCAATATTTCAAAGGCATGTTTGATGTATTACAACATTGTGCTATAATTTTGCAAAACCTTTATGAAAAGAATTTCTGTTGTTAATGTTAACTTTATTTATGCAATTTAATTGTTAAATATATCTAGAATTAGACATGTTAGACATTAGACAAAAAGCAAAATATTTTAAAACATAATATCCTCCCAAAAAAAGACACCCTAACTGCCGTAGGCAATGTGAATAATTCAGTGAAGTCCTGGCTACTACTAAAGCCTCTTTATTCTCCGTGTATCGCTTTGGCACTAGGTCATCAGGCTGCAGATCTGCAAGTGTGTTGTGAGAGTGCTGACTGTCGACAGACTAGAGGTAATGGGGTTACATAAACTGCATGTCTGTCTGACTAGTCATAAGAACCCAGTAAACTGATCAGGTAGTCCTAGGAATTAACAAACTGCCCTCACTACATGGGTTTTATTGAATGCTTGGGACTCAATCCCAGCACAACAGAGTTGCTCACACTGAAGGATTATTATATTTCACTTCCTTATCCAAGTAAATGGCTTATTTTCAGTCTATTTTGTACAGTATGCATACACTTGTTAGCATTTTTTACCAAGAGGAGTTAATATAAAGTAGGTTCAAGTCCAAAATCCAGCTTTGGAAAAAAATACTCTATTATATTTGCAATACATTCTGCAGAATTAAAACTTTAGGGGTGAACAAAAGTTTATCTAAATTAGCAGTCAAGATTTTGCTGACACAGTGGGTGCTGACCTAAAGGAAACCCTCAGCATGTTGCTAACAATTTCATCCTGAAGCTTTGGTCCTCCCTACCATGTAATTCACACTGTAGAACAAGTGAAATTGGATTACAACAGTAAGGTCGCTGGACACTGTGCAAACTTATAAAGCAAGTAAAAAAATCCAAAACGTAATCCTCATATATTGCACATATTAATTTTGAGGTGAAAAACATTGCTTCAACTAATCTCAGATCTCCTTTTGTTAACTGAATGCACAGTGGAAACTGGCATTTTGGGATTGAACAAAGAGACACCTTTTCCACTATTCTGACTGATAATATCCCAAATGCATCAGTACATGCTTTTATTTGAATACTTAAGTTTTGTAAGTAATTCTATCATAAATGTGATGGTGAGGATAATGGACAGTTTGACAAAGTGGTAATTTTAAAAAGAGTATAGAGGTAACACATCTCTCCTTCATGACAATGTGTTCCATGACAATGCTCTTTGAGAAGTGCAATATTTTTAACTTTGCACCTGAATTTACAGTACATTTTGAAATGTTTTTCAACTTTAAAACCACACATCAGTAGATTTTTGGAGATGAGAAGAGGATAGACAACTAGTAGATTCCACTGCAGTTCTAAGTATCCTACCATTCATTGTATATTCCTTTAAGTGAAAACAGGACTCTCCTATATAAAATCAGAAACTGCTGGAAATACTCAGCAGGTCAGGCTGCATCTGTAGAAAGAGAACCAAGAGTTAATGTTTCAGGTCAAAGAAGGGTCCTGAAAAGTTAACCCTGTTTCTCTTCCCATAGATACAGCCTGACCTGCTAAGTATTTCCAGCATTTTCTGTTTTATTTTAGATTTCTAGCATCTGCAGTTCTTTGATTTTCACAATGCTGGACACTCAGCAGGTCAGGCAGCATCTGTGGAAAGAGGAACAGAATTAATATTTCAGACCCTAAGTATTGAGTCTCTGTCTCTCTCTACAGATGCTGCCTAACCTCTTGAGTTTTTCTGGCACTTCCTGGCCTTATTCCAGACTTCCAGCATCTGCAGTTCATTGCTTCTATCATGTTTTTTGTTTTCTCTTCCCAAACACATTACCTCACACTTCTCCAGACCGAATTCCATTTGCCACTTTTCAGCGATAGCTTCCTGAAGGCTAAAACTTTCTTCCACACTATCAAATATACTGCCAACTATCGTCAACATACAATTAAATAGAATTGCAATAATTAAAACCAAATAATAAAAACAGAAGAGCAAAGAAAACCAAGAAAAGAGGGACCACGGAGAAGAGAGGAGGGTAGGATGATGTGTAAGTATTTACTCCTGACCTGAAATTTTCATCATCATATCCTTCTGGGGTCATAAATATTCTAGAAATGCACTACCAATGGTAAAGAGAAATCCTGGGAGCATATTTAAATTTATGAAAAGTTTTCAGAAGATCATTTTCTTTTAAGTTGCTTGTAGAGTCAAAATTCCTGAGACTGGAAAGAGAAGGAAAATATCAAAAAGTGGTAAGACCCAACAGGGTTATAACTTATGGTGTTATCTATATGCCCTGACTATGCTTATTTGTGCCTATATTCTAGTCCGGTTGAGGGGAAGCAAGAAAGTCTTCAGAAATGTTTTCCTATCCCTCATGTCAAGGGTGATTCCCAGATTATTTCAGGGATGCTACCCATGCTCTTTTAGCAAGACTACCTGGACTCCTCTCAGATGAAGGTGGTTGGGAATTTGATTCAGTCTCTTGTGAATGCCACAGATTCTTCCAAATGTGCAGGACTTGATCCAGTTGTCTAAACAAAAATGTATTTTCACTTTGTCAGAGCAGCAACATAAAAGCCACCATAAAATTTGGGCGACGAAGAGATTCATGAATTCCTCTGTTATATCCATTGCAACAAAATTGGGGGGAAGGGAGGTGGGGGCAGCACTGGAATGCTTACCTCACTACCCGTCTGATTTTTCTTCACTTTTTGTCATGGAAAGAAAGACTGATGTATCTTCAGCACCTCTCATGTCTCAGGACATCCTGAAGTGCTATGCAGCTACGCAAATGCTTCTGAAGTGTAGTCATGACTATAATGCATCTAATGAGATTATAAATTGTCTGTTTATTTTTCCTCAGGGTTGTGGTTATGTTACCCTCCCAACTAAATTGATTAATAAGAAATTGACCTCCTTTTAGAAAAATGCTGATTGATTATTGGTTGGGCATTGAATGATAGAATGTTGTATTGTGGAATTTTTGGATTTTATTGTCTCAATGGATTTTTGTCATGGCATGTGTGTTGTATCTTGAAAGGCCTGTACAAATCAGTGCCCATGAATGGATCTGAGGGACTGAAGATCCAAAGAGCACTGCGATATCAGAAAACCGACACATTCTTGTCACATTGACTGGCAGAGATGTTTCTATTTACACTGCAGGTCTTAATATGGGCTTTCATTCAAAGCCGCTCCAGGTCATATAGGAATAGGAAGGAATTATATTGACTGTGGTTATCAGCTGTCATTGCAGTGGCCAATAAAAGTGGAACTCCCAGAAAATTTATGATTTACATGTCATGGAATGGTGTTAAAGGTGTTAAATATTTGGGTTTTTTTTCATTGTGGAGTCAAAAATATTCAGGCAAATGAGGTTCTAGAATTCTGTTTGGAAATTCATTAATATACTGAAACTACCTCTTCTACAAATGAAGATCCATGAAAAAATTTTATTTTCGGATTGGACATTCCAAACCCAGATTATTTTATTTCACGTGTGGATTAAAATTCTGTATCTATTCACTTGCTATTTATCTTCTTCAAGCAAGTTGCAATTTAACATAAAACTTAAGTCTAAATTTGGTAGGTTTTGAACATTATATTTATCTTTGCTTTACATTTGATGTACAGGTAAAATAATCCAGAAAGAGACATGATTGATTTTGTGCAACCAGTATTAACAACTGTGCTCTACTGCTGTAGGTAACTAAATGTCACGCATTAGGCGCACTTTGTCTTCTGTAAGTGATTTCATGTTTTGCGGCCATAATAACAATAATAACCAAAAAACGCAGGACTAATTTCTTAAGCTTACTTCATTCAGACAATTCTATAGCTCACTCTGACTAAATACTTGACGTAAAAACAGTAATTGCTGGAAACATTCAGCAGGTCAGGCAGCATCTGTGGAGGGTAAAACTGAATTATTGTTTCAGGTTAATGACATTTCATGAGAACATTGACCTGAAAAGTTAACTGTTTCTCTCTTGAACTGTATATTTATCTGACTAATCTTTGATGAACCAAAGAAGAATATTAATTTATACATTGATAAATGGTGTAACATCATGGGCAGAGTCTGGTCATCAGCTGACAGAGGGGAGAAACACAGCAGGAGAGAGAAATCCCTTTTTTGAAGACTGATTCATATCATTAACTCTGAAACTATCAGTGATCATATCGCCAACAACATACTGGTTGCTACAGATCTATTTTCCATGGGTTCTTTAGCATCTGTTGATAAGGTTGCTGCTGTTTCTTTTTTTCAGTTGTAGCAATATATTCTTAAAGAACTGTAGAATAAGTTGTATGTGGAGGTACAAAGCACTGAATTCATGATTCTACTATGAGTAATTTGATGTCAAATTTTGAATAATGATTAGCCAAAGAACTTTATTAGAGCTTATGCATTATTAATAATTCATCATAATTAGAACAAGTTAAGCAAAGGTCAAAGGTGAGAGGGGAAAGATGTAACAGGAATTTGAGAGGGTGTTGCGTATATGGAATGAGCCAGAGGAAGTGGTTGAGGCAGGTAAAATCGCAAGTTGGACAAGTACATGGATAGGAGCTTATGCATTATTAATAATTCATCATAATTAGATCATTGGCTTATTTGACGATATTTACCTGTAATGCCTTTGTGCCTTTTTCTTTAACCTCCTTGCTGCAAAGGGCCAGCTGTGCACTGCTGCCACAGGTAACTAAAGCCTACAGATTCCTGACACTGCCAGAAATGCTGCCAGAAGCATGTAACAAGACAGAGGAAGGTGCACTGAAGGTGAAATCCCAGCCTGGAGTGTTGGAACATTTAAGTGAGGCAGAGGGTGTTTGAAACCACTGCACTCATTGATTGTTGACAGTGACCTTGGACTTCAGAGGTATAAAAGAAAGAACAAAGGCAGGAGGTGAAGTTGGCACAGAGCCAGGAAGTTCACACGTTACAGACATCTGGGCATCAGTAAGTAGGAGAAACACCATATCCAACTTCTTTGAGCTTTATACATGTTGACTCTTAAAGCTACACAATAGTAATAATGGGGAGAGAACAGACAAAAGAAATAACCAATTGAGTTAAAACACAGTGGACCTATCATGGAATGAGAAGAAGCACAACTTTTTTTTGAACAAATAGCTTGCTTGATTACACACTCAGACTGATACATACACTTAGGTAATGGCAGAGGGAGGTGATCCAACACAGACACAATAGATCAAACGTGAAAAGCAATGTTTAACATGTCTCACTAAGATAGAAAACTCATTTAAATGAGAGAATCCTACTGTTGGCCCCTCAGAAACAAAACCAAGCTGAAACACACTTTATCAGGTATACTGGATACCTGGTCTTTGCAAAGGAAAATAGAATCACCTTTAGAAAAGTAAAATACAAAACGGCTATTCAAAGCTCCCAGGATTTAATAAACTTTAGATTTATTTTATTAACAGTCTATGAAAGAATAATCTACCCTTTCCCCATCTAGAGGGCATAGGTTTAAGGTGAGAGGGGAAAGATTTAATAGGAACCTTGAGGGGCAACTATTTTACACAGAGGGTGGTAAGTATGTGGAATGAGCTGCCAGAGGAAGTGGTTGAGGCAGGTACAATAACAACTTTTTTAAAAGACAGTTGGATAGGTACATGGATAGGAAAGGTTTAGAAGGGTATGGGCCAAACACAAGCAAATAGGACTGGCTTAGATGGGCATATGGTCGACATGGGTCAGTTGGGTTGAAGGGCCTGTTTCCGCACCGTATGACTCTATCTCCCATCCCTGCATCAGCAACAAAAGGATCATCACCTGCCATACGATTCAAGAATGGCAGTGATAGGAGCAAAGAGGCCATGGACAGGAATAGGAGCAAAGAGGACGGGAAGATATTTAATTGGGGAAAGGCGAATTATGAGGCTATAAGGCGAGAACTTGAGAGTGTAAATTGGGATGACATTTTTGAAGGGAAATGTACTATGGAGATGTGGTCGATGTTCAGGGATCTCTTGCAGGATGTTAGGGATAAATTTGTCCCAGTGAGGCAGAGAAGGAATGGCAGGGTGAAGGAACCATGGGTGACAAGGGAGGTGGAACAACTAGTTAGGAAGAAGAAGACAGCATACATAAGGTGTAAGCAGCAAGGATCAGATAGGGCTTGTGAGGAATATAGAGCTGCAAGGAAGGAACTTAAGAAGGGGCTGAGGAGAGCAAGAAGGGGGCATGAAAAGGCTTTGGCAAGTAAGGTTAAGGAGAATCCCACAGCTTTTTTCTCATACGTGAAGAGCAGAAGGATGGCTAGAGTAAAGGTAGGTCCGATTAAAGACAAAGGTGGGAGGATGTGCCTGGAAGCTGTGGAAGTGGGTGAGGTTCTCAATGAATACTTCTCTTCAGTATTCACCAAGGAGAGGGGTCTTGATGATGCTGAGGACAGTGTTGGTAAGGGTAATGTTCTAGAGTGTGTAGATATCAAAAGAGAGGATGTGTTGGAGCTGTTAGAAAATATTATGACAGGTAAGTCCCCGGGACCTGACGGAATATTCCCCAGGCTGCTTCGTGAGGCGAGGGAGGAGATTGCTGAACCGTTGGCTAAGATCTTTGAGTCCTCATTGGCGACGGGAATCATACTGGAGGATTAGAGGGTGGCGAATGTTGTCCCTTTATTCAAAAAAGGTAGTAGGGATAGTCCAGGGAATTACAGACCAGTGAGCCTTACGTCTGTGGTAGGTAAGCTGTTGGAAAGGATTCTAAGAGATAGGATCTATGAGCATTTAGAGAATCATGGACTGATTAGGGACAGCTAGCATGGCTTTGTGAAGGGAAGATCTTGCCTCACAAGCCTGACAGGGTTCTTTGAGGAGGTGACCAGGAAGATTGATGAGGATAGTGCAGTAGATGTGGTCTACATGGATTCTATTAAGGCGTTTGATAAGGTTCCTTATGGTAGGCTTCTTCAGAAGGTCAGAGGCCAAGGGATCCAGGGAAGCTTGGCTGTGTGGATTCAGAATTGGCTTGCCTGTAGAAAGCAGAGGGTTGTGGTGGACAGAGTGCATTCAGATTGGAGGGCTGTGACTAGTGGTGTCCCACAGTGATCGGTTCTGGGACCTCTACTTTTTGTGATATTTATTAATGACTTAGATGAGGGGGTGGAAGGGTGGGTTAGCAAGTTTGCAGATGACACAAAGATCGGTGGTGTAGTGGATAGTGTGGAGGGCTGTTGAAGCTTGATAGGATGCAGAGCTGGGCTGACAAGTGGCAGATGGAGTTCAATCCGGAGAAGTGTGAGGTGGCACACTTTGAAGGGACAAACTCCAAGGCAGAGTACAAGTTAAATGGCAGGATTCTGGGCAGTGTGGAAGAGCAGAGGGATCTGGGGGTTCATATCCACAGATCACTGAAAGTTGCCTCACAGGTGGATAGGGTAGTTAAGAAAGCTTATGGGATGTTAGCTTTCATAAATCATGGGATCGAGTTTAAGAGTCATGAAGTAATGTTGCAGCTTTACAAAACTCTGGTTAGACCACACTTAGAGTACTGTGTCCAGTTCTGGTCGCCTCATTATAGGAAGGATGTGGAGCCGTTGGAGAGGGTGCAGAGGAGATTTACCAGGATGCTGCCTGGATTAGAGAGTATGGATTATGAGGAGAGACTCAGGGAACTAGGGCTTTACTCATTGGAGAGAAGGAGGATAAGGGGAGACATGATAGAGGTATACAAAATATTAAGTGGAATAGATAGAGTGGACAGCCAGCGCCTCTTCCCCAGGGCACCGATGCTCAATACAAGAGGACATGGCTTTAAGGTAATGGGTGGGAAATTCAAGGGGGATGTCAGAGGGAGGTTTTCCACCTAGAGGGTGGTTGGTGCATGGAATGCGCTGCCTGGGGTGTTGGTGGGGGCTGATATGTTGGTCAAGTTCAAGAGATTGTTAGATATCATATGGAGGAATTTAAAATAGAGGGATATGTGGGAGGAAGGGGTTAGGTAGTCTTAGTTTTAGTTAGTCTTAGTTAGGTAGTTTGAAGGTTGGCACAACATGGTGGGCCGAAGGGCCTGTATTGTGCTGTATTGTTCTATGGTTCTATGGCAATGTTCCTGCACCATTAAATGTTTTATTTTTTCCACAGAAATAGCAAATCTGACCTTCACAGTCATTGTAAAGACCATTAAGCCACTGTTAAAAGACAAGAAATGGCTCTTTATGTACTTCTTTACACAGGGTTCAATAAAATGTACTTGTCAGAAGAGTTCTTCATAATTCCCTTGTGACATATAAATTATTTTTTGTCCTGTCCATCACACTTGAAAATAAATGACAGAAGGCTGATGAGGTAGGAATTAAGATTCCATGGTGTAACTGAGAAGTGTCCATTTTGCTTTAGCTATTCTATGCCACATATACTAATCTGACAGCCTGACAAAAAGTGATTGTGTCAATGTGCTTTGTGCCACTGCTTCAGAAAGAGCTGAGGTGATCTCAGTTTAACAGCTGAGCACTTCTGGCAATAACTTCCGTCTTTTACAGGCACTATTGTAATTTGCTTGGTATTGTGTGTGTGCAGGGAGAATCCATCTTTAAAGACAGATCAGGGCTATATACAGTTTGAATGTCCATCTACTTGAACATCAGATGATGAACACAAGTCATTGGCTCCCATACAGGAAGGTGACCTCTGTAACAGCTAAGGTTAGCTGATAACTATGAGATCCCCAGCGATATAAAATGAAATCTTTTCACTCTCTTGAGGCTTTAGTGGCTGTTGACAGCACAGCCAGTTGCAGATTATGTTGGATAAAGGAAGCTGTATCACTTTCCTTTAGCTAGAGGGAAAATCCACCGTTGTTTGTAACTGAGATGGACTTCTTCTTTGAAACACAGTTTAACAACTAAAAATTCAATCAGTAATTCAGACATCAACTCTGCATTGACTATAAGAATTGTTGTTTCAAGAAACTTGCTGAAATTCTAACTTCACCTGACAAAACTAGTGCAACCTTTAATGTTAATCTTTAACTTCTGATCTTTCAGCTGAATTTTCAAATGTATAGGTTCATGTGGACAGTAGCATTCATGGGGTGTATTTCCACCAAGGGTCAAGGCACATCTTCCTTCTCCACCTGCTGAGTGAGGCCTGACACCATCCCTGTCCCAGTCCTGACACTATCACCTACAGAAGGGAGCGTGACAATATGGGCCTGGGGACAATTGGAGGGGCTTAATAACTGGAAATTCCAAATGAGGCTACGATCTCACCTGGTAGGTTTTGGAAAGGACTATGGAACGTATTCACTAATGGGTCAGATTGATAGTTGAAGGAATGCTGAATGAAGAACATGGGAATGGATCATGGACTGCTTCATCAACAGCCATCCTTAGCACAGGTCACATGGCGATGCTTACTGATGATTACACAGTATTCAATCCATTTGCATGAAAATGAAGCAGTGCTTGCTTGCATGCAACAGGACAACACTCAGTGTGGATTGATGAGTGGCAATGAGCATTTGTGCCACTTAAGTACCAGGTAACAATCAATAAGAGAGAGTATAACTTCTTACCCTTAACATTCAAAGGCATTTCCATTACTGTGGTCCACACCTTCAACTTTCTGGGTGTCACCAATGGCTAGAAACTCAACTGGAGCAGCCATATATACATACTAAGGCCAAAAGAGCAGGTCAGACATGGCATATCATGCAATGAGTGACTCACCTCTTGATTCTGTAAAGTGTTTCCACCAGCTTACAGGATGCAAGTCAGGAGTGGAATACTCTCCACTTGTCCAGATACGTGCAACTTCAACAACACTCATGAAAATCAACACCACTTGGAACAAAGCAGCCACTTTCTTAGCATCTATCCACCACCATAAATACTCACTTACTCCACCACTATTGCACCCTGACTGCAGTGTGTATCATTTACAAAACACTGCATACTTACTTGGCTGGACTTCTCCAGTAACACCATCCAAGCTGCGACCTCTGTCGCCAACAAGGGCAGCATGTGTATGAGGACACCACTTGCAGGTCTCCTGCCCATCCCACACCTTTTTGATGAGAAATATATCACCATTCCTTCATTATCATGAAAACTAAATCCTGGAATCCCGTTCCCAACAGTGGGAAAAATAGAATTCTTGGTTTGTGTTAAATTTGCAGTGGAAAATCAAAAAACTGCAGATGCTCGAAATCGAAAAATAAAGAACAGAAAATACTGCAAATACTTAGCAGGTCAGGCTACATTTGTGGGAAGAGAAACAGTGTTAACCTTCAGGTCAAAGACTCTTCATTAGAACAGGACAGTTCAGACAAAGGGTCTTCAACCTGAAACGTTAATTCTGTTTCTCTTCCCAAAGATATGGTTTGACCTGCTGAGTATTTTGACCTTTTTCTGTAGTGTCAGTACCTTCACTGGGAGGGCTACAGTGAGTCAAGAAAACAGCTGACCACCACATTTCCAAGAATAAATATGGATGCGTAATAAATTCTGGACTTGTCACATGCAGTAAAATAAAAAAAACACAATCAAGTTCAAGGATGTAATTGTGTAATTCTTTGTGAGAAGTGTACTCATTCTATTGACCAAGGGACTTTGCACGACCAAAGCAAAACAGAAAGGAAAAATGGAGAAGGACATTTTTCCATCTCATTTTTGAATTTTTAGAATTATAGTGGTACAAATGGAAATACATTTTTGATTGTCTCAATATTCTTTCTGTATTTGGGTAAATAACTTTAGTTCAAGGTTCTGAAAGGACCATATCCTGGCAGTTTGATACAGTAGTTATATTGGAGAATGGGTTAGCTTAATGTAGGACCAGAAATTTAATATTTCTAGCAGGAAGACTTGAGGACCAACATTTCATGTGAATTTGGAAAGGAAAGTGATATTGGATAGAAAGATTTACAAATATCTATCCCAAGGAACTAGGGTATAAAGATGTGATTGATTTAAGGCCAAGTCCACATATATAAAGAAGGGAAATAATGGAACTCTTTGCATTCATTGTAGGTCAGCAAGCTGTGGCTATGACATAGAGGTGGATAGTTGTAGAAATTACAGAGAAGTTTGCAAATGTAACAAGGCAATTTTGTTAGTGACTGTTAATTGTGTCAAGGTAAGACTAGCTTAATAATAATGTTTTTGAATGATATGGGAAGCATTTTCCAGAAAGAATCCAGGATCCTTTACTGCTGCAAGAAGTTTTGAGATGAACAAGGGAGGCAACAATTTTTAAGGGAAACTAAGTTTGACAAATAAATAATTTTAGAATAGGAGAACCTTTGGGACTAAACACGTGATAGTGCACAAGTTGATCATATCATAATAATATGATAATGGAGCTTCAAGGGATAGAGGTATTGGACTGAAGAAGAGAGGTAATTCAATGAGGAAAGGCCAAAGTCAGACAGGCAGAATTGCTATTAAACTGTTGGCGTGGCTCTACTTCCACAGTTACTGTGCATAAACCAGGAAACAACCTCAAAATCCACCTCATAATTTGTAGAAAGTGCCAACAAAGATTGATAAAAGCAGTAAAAATAGAATTCTTGGTTTGTGTTAAATTTGTTTAGGCATTACAGCCTAGAGCTAGAACTGTGTATATTGCTATGGAAATGACATTACAGAATTGTAATTGAATCGTAATTAGTAGAATTACGATAATAACAGAATTGTGGAATATAATGCTATTTGAATTGAACGATGCAAGTGTCATGGTGATGCAGCTGTTACCTTTGTTGCCTCACAATTCTTTGGACTTGGGTCTGAACCTGATTTTGGGTGCTGTCTGTATGGAGTTTACATATTCTTGATGTGAACACTTGGGTTTTGCCAGGTGCTCTGGATTCCTCCCACATCCCAAAGACATGCAGGCGGTTTAATTGGCGACTGTAAATTACCCATAGTGCAGGCGGGTGGCAGGAGGTCCTAGGGCATGTGTGAGAGGAAAGATTACTGGGAAATAACAGGGGGACAAGATTGATGGGATTGCTCCAAGACCTGGCATAAGTAATGGAGCACATTGTTGAATTAACTTTCGTTTGTTAGTTTAGAACAAGTATAGACATGATAAGGCAAATGCTCTGCCTGTTTTTTAAATGGACATCAATCTAGAATTCTTAAAAGAAATGCTGAATTTTATCTTATTTTGACATTGCTAAATATTATTAATAGAGAATATAAAGGGAAGGATGATAAATAAATATTGTATGCTAACGTGTGTGAGAGAAAGAGATCATGTGTATATGTGTGTGTGTGTGTGTGTGTGTGTGTGTGTGTGTGTGTGTGTATCTTGGCTTTCCTATAAAAATTCACAGTGCTAAGATTTGCTTCCTCCATCTTAATTGCAAGATTTATTTAGTTATGTAAGTGTGGTATGTGCGAGGACACATTTATTTATTTATCCATCTGTGGTGTCAAAGGCAAACATGATTTATTTATTTTCCAGGAACCAATTAAAAAACACCTAATTTCCTTATTTCTGGGGCAACGTTTCTTAACTTCTTACATTTCTTAACACTTACTCTACATTCTTTCAGTGGAGCAGTGCATCTTTCTGTCCCAGCCAGGAGCAAAAGGAAACTGATCTTTTTCTCTTTTTCATACTTATCCTGCAGCTCATGAGGTAATCCTTTTATTTTTCTGCTCTTGCATACACCAAAGTTGCTATGGATCGTTCCCATAACTAAAAGATACTTTCTAATGTCTTTACCAGGGGAACCATCCAGTTAAAAAGTGATGAGAAGGTAACCACCAGAATAGAGTACCTGGCAGAATGTAGCTCGGCAAGCACAGTGTAGGATGTTCATACAACTCACTGAGGTTGAAAGTGAAATAGCTATTGAATATATAATTAATGATTACTGATACATTCAGTAAAAGATGGCATCTTGGTTTTGTCAATACATCCAATTTAGTCTTTAATAAATTTGGACACACATACCCAGGAAAGTAAAAATATGTTCAGTGTATTTACTGTCCATCCCAGGAACACCTTATGCTGCATTATTTTCAGAAGTTCTGAAAAGAAATGTTTAATATTCATAAACAGGACAAAAAAGCTTTCTGATCCCAACGTATCAAATTTTCAAAGCGAACCAAATTTTCATCAGTCTCTGCAGCTTGTATGTGTAACTTTAACACAAATAAAGATAGTCATTAGAAGTAGTAATTAGGTTTCTCAATATTCTTCCTGTCAGTCTCATTGTTGAGAACTTTGCTTAAAAAAATAGTATTTGCACCAGGCCACATTTAGTCTGTTATAGAAAATTGCAAACATGATTGATACCACATGCTGAGAATGCTGGAATATTTTATGCCTGTTTCAGACTGAGAGGTTAAAGGCAGAAAACCTAGACATGGAAATAAATAAAAGGTTATGTTTCTGAATTGTAGATATTAGACAAATACAGATTCAGGGAGGTCAAGTTTCTCTGTCAACCAGTAAAATGAACAAAACCTTGACTGTTGAATAGATCCTTATCCAGTTCAATGTCAAACTCTGATCACGTTTTCAAGACACATTTATTTTTGCAATAAATGAATGTCTGTTGTGAATCCCACAACCTAGCCAGGTGAATTGGACCTGCTAATAAGGTAAGGATCTCCAGGTAGACCTATGCACAAGGATTGGATTTGAGTTACAATCGTCCACTAATATCATGTAACCTAGCACAGATTTATTCTAAACATATCAAGAAGATTTCTTGCTGTACTTAGTCCAAGTTATCAAGTTCAGTAGCTAGATGTTAAGGAAAGTTCTGCAAATTTCTTTTCCCGTAAATTTCTTGATTTAATTCCATGTATTTCAAAAGTACTAATTAGTAGAAAATTAAGCTACATAGGTTAAAAAAAGAACTCAAATCAGAGCTCTTTGCTTCAGTATTCACCAGTGAGAGAGAACGTTTGTGAGGATGGCGTACAACAGGCTGATATGCTAGTGCATATCGATGTGAGGAAAGAGGATGTGCTGGAGCTTTTTAAAAACATTAGGATAGATGTCACTGGGGCTGGATGGGATATATCCAACGTTATTACGGGAAGTGAGGGAAGAGATTGCTGAGCCTTTGGCGATGGAGTAGAGCCAGATGATTGGAGGGTGGCAAATGTTGTTCCTTTGTTTAAGAAAGGGAGTAGGGATAACCCTGGGAATTACAGGTCAGTGAGTCTTATTTCAGTGGTGGGCAAATTACTGGAGAAGATTCTTAGAGACAGGATTTATGGGCATTTGGAGAAGCATAGGTTGATTAGGGATAGTCAGCAAGGCTTTGTGAGGAGCAGGTCATGTCTCACGAACCTGATTGAATTCTTCGAGGATGTGACAGAGCACATTGATGAAGGTAGAGCAGTGGATGTGGTGTACATGGATTTTAGTAAGGTGTTTGATAAGGTTCCCCTTGGAAGACTCATTGAGAAAGTCAGGAGGCATGGGATCCAGGGAAACTTGGCTGTGTGGATTCAGAATTGGTTCACTCATAGAAGACAGGTGGTGGTTGTAGATGGTGCGTATTCTGACTGGAGGTCGGTGACCAGTGGTATTCCACAGGGATCTGTTCTGGGACCCCTGCTCTTTGTGATTTTTATAAATGACTTGGATGAGGATATGGAAGGGAGGGTTTGTAAGTTTGCTGATGACATGAAAGTTGGTGGTGTTGTGGATAGTGTAGAAGGTTGCTGTAGATTACAACAGGACATTGATAGGATGCAGAGCTGTGCTGAGAAGTGGCAGATGGAGTTCAACCTAGAAAAGTGTGAAGTGATACACTTTGGGAGATTGAATTTGAAGACAGAATACAAGGTTAATGGCAGGACTCTTAATAGTGTGGAGGAACAAAGGGATCTTGGGATCCAAGTCCATAGATCCCTCAAGGTTGCCGTGCAGGTTGATAGGGTTATTAAGAAGGCGTATGGAGTGTTGACCTTCATTTGTCGGGGTATTGAGTTCAAGAGCCGCGAGGTAATGTTGCAGCTCTATAAAACTCTGGTTAGACTACACTTGGAGTATTATGTTCAGTTCTGGTTGCCTCATTATAGGAACGATGTGGAAGCTTTAGAGAGGGTGCAGAGGAGATTTATCAGGATGCTGCCTGGATTGGAGAGCATGTCTTATGAGGATAGGTTGAGTGAGCTAGGGCTTTTCTCTTTGGAGAGAAGGGGGATGAGAGGTGGCTTGATAGAAGTGGTGAAGATGATAAAAGCTATAGATCGAGTGGACAGTCAGAGACTTTTTCACAGGGTGAAAATGGATAACATGAAAGATAGAGAAATTGGGAGCTATGTAGGAGAGAAGGGTTAAATAGATCTTAGAGCAGGATAAAGTGTCGACATAACATTGTGGGTCGAAGGCCCTGTACTGTGCTGTAATGTTCTATGTTCTATGTTTGTTCAGAGATTAGTGCAGTTGACTTGGGTCAGCTTGTCTCATGAAGGCAGACCATCATTAGGGGAACGCAAAGAAGAACCATGATCCAAAAAATCCTGGGTGTCAATTGCAAGGAATGGCTGGAGGAATTAGGCCACAACATTCATGTTTGATCCACTCTTATCTTGGTGCTATGGGTGTTAAATAGGTTTCAGAACAGGGCTCTTTGTGCATGTGCATTGTTGTAGCAACAATGCCATGAGCACAAGGCTTGGTGTATGTGTGGCTGACTCCCAGTTGAAGTGTTCCAAGTAGACAGATAATGTTATCATTCAGCATGCATCAGTAACCTGGCAATTAACCTACCAACCCACATGTTTTTGGCATGTGGGAGGAAACCAGAACATGTGTAGAAAACCCATATGGTCGCAGTTATAAATTCATGACTCACAGACACAGGTTGGGGAGGCAGCTTGAGACAACCCATTTGTTTTAAAAAATAACTTTTGCGGCATCGTAACTTTGAAGCATTTTTAAACTAGGCACTGGGAGATATGTGTAGACTAACAGATGAATGTCTCCAGTCCAAGTTATTAAACATGTATAATCTAGCATTCATGCAGGCAAGCAGGATAGTCCCATGTATGGACATAGCCTCTAAAAATGCAAAAGAGTTTTGTCCAGAGCAACGTGTATGTGTTAATGGAGTATGCAAATCATTAGCAGGAAATATAGAAGGTAGGTCATGTAAGCATAACAAGTGCAATAAATGGCTATGGGGGAATCACCTGCTACCACTGCCATGGGATCGATCAGCTCAAGCCTGTTGATTTGGAGCTGCACATTGCGTCAAGCAGCAGCATGTAGCCTCTGTGTGCAAGGCTGATCAGAACACAGTAGCAGTTGAGCAGTTATAGTGGGAAACCACAGAAGGATGGTTTGCACAGATGGACGAGCAATCCAAGGAATTCAGTTTAAATACTGTATTCACCACTAATGCTGATAAAAACAAGAGCAGCATTGGTTTCAACATTAAAACTCTGGTTAGGCCACATGTAGAGTACTGTGTTCTGGTTGCCTTATTATAGGAAGGATGTGGAGGCGTTGGAAAGGGTGCAGAGGAGATTTATCAGGCTGCTGCCTGGATTAGAGAATATGGATTATGAGGAGAGACTAAGGGAACTAGGGCTTTACTCATTGGAGAGAAGGAGGATAAGCGGAGACATGATAGAGGTATACAAAATATTAAGAGGAATAGATAAAGTGGACAGCCAGCGCCTCTTTCCCAGAGTACCAATGCTCAATACAAGAGGGCATGGCTTTAAGGTAATGGGTGGGAAGTTCAAGGGAGATGTCAGAGGGAGGATTTTCACCCAGAGAGTGGTTAGTGCATGGAATGCGCTGCCTGG
Organism: Pristis pectinata; assembly: GCF_009764475.1. NCBI lineage: Eukaryota > Metazoa > Chordata > Chondrichthyes > Rhinopristiformes > Pristidae > Pristis > Pristis pectinata. Next base: position 81,770,623 of record NC_067406.1, read on the forward strand.
GGTGGTGGTGGAGGCTATTGTTAGATAAGCATATGGAGGAATTTAAGATAAGAGGGATATATGGGAGGAAAGGGTTAGATAGTCTTAGGAGTGGTTTGAAGGTCGGCACAACATGGTGGGCCGAAGGGCCTGTATTGTGCTGTATTGTTCTATGGTTCTATTTCTTAAAATAAGGAACATTAATTGAGTAATAGAGATAAATATTGGCACAGTTACAGACGATTCTGTCAAAGTTTAGTCAAGAGCTATTGATGAAAAGCAATTTAAAATTATGAACATACTCTGGTGAGACCTTCCAATTGTTAAGATGTGAGCCCCACAAGGGGTCAGGAGAAACTGCATGCAGGTGGCACCAGCATCACTAAAAAGATCATGGAAAATGATTTGGTCAAACTTGTAAAATGCCAAAACTTTGTAAAGAAGTTAATTCAATGTGTTTACTTTTTTAAGAGATGAGTATATGCAATATTGGTTGTAAACTGTTGTTAGCTGCTGTTTTAATATTGTTACTTCTTTTAGGATTTTGTCATATAATTAACCGTTTTTGGGGTGTGTCAATGTTTATAGGAGGTTCCACAGAGACAGTCTGTGAGAATAAAGAAAAAGCACTTTGTTTTAAGGTCCTTGCATCTCACGTCTATTTGTCTGCACACTCTGCAAATGGATGCCAGGAATCTACAGAGAAGACTTGTCCCACATCTGGGAGCTCATCCTTCTTATAGCCTTGGTGCTACACTTGTGACAATATCCCCCTATATGACAATATAGGGCCGGCAAGGTAGTGTAGAGGGCAGACACGGTAGTGTAGCGGTTAGCGTGACGTTATTACAGCGCCAGCGATCCAGGTTGAATTCCGACCATTGTCTGTGAGGAGTTTGTATGTTCTCCCCGTGACTGCGTGGGTTTCCTCTGGTTGCTCCTGTTTCCTCCCACATTCCAAAAACGTTCGGGTTAGGGAGTTGTGGGCATGCTATGTTGGCGCTGGAAATGTGACGACATTTGGGGGCTGCCCCCAGAACACTCTACGCAAAGATGCATTTCACTATTTGTTTCAATGTACATGTGACTAATAAAGAAATCTTACCTTACCTTACCCAGGAATATCTGGTCCACTACCTTCTGAATGCATAGCAATACCCATTTGCAGAGTGTGTAGACAAATATACAAACAGACGAAGGACAACTCACCCATCAAATACTACTGAAGCTCGGGTGTTAAAATGGTCTGAAAACTCAGGGTATCAACATAATGCTCTCTTCTCCTCTCGTCTCACTGATCCAGGCTCCACATTCCAGCTAAACACACACACACACACACACACACACACACACACACAAATTCGGTCCTGAGTTAAAACTGGGCCTTTAATTTCAAAAGGTAGAATAACAATTGGTTGTAAATAGCTCTGTTCAAATACTATGTATCACATGAAGAAGGTGCATATCACCAACTCACTGGAGCCTTATGTATTCAGTAGGCAACAGTTGTCCCAAAACAGGCTTTGAATTTCTATTTTCAGTTAGATTAAAGGTATGATGTCATGACAGTTGACAAAAACCATCTCTGATAATATCCATAAAGGATCATCAAATGGAAGGATTAAATCCCATTTATAAATATCACTATTCCCCATTCTTCTAATCACTCACAAGCAGTCCTGTTCTAACAAGAGCAGACTTATTTGTCCTCAAAAGACGAACAAATAACCTCTGTGCATCAGCAAACTTCCCATGTACTTTCTGAGGGATAATAATTTGCCAGAGTATAAACAAATGAAATGTACAACATAATGGCTTGATTATTTTAAGTGTATTTTCCCAAAAAACATCTTGCATAGAAAATATACCTCTGTATTTCACTTTATGAAAGAAATATCATTGTATACCATTTACATACCGTATACAGTGTACTCCCATGTTATGGAGGGGTTGCATTCCTAGAAAACCATCTGTATCATGACTTTCCGTAATACAAGCTCTTTTTTTACATTGAATCCCATATTATAAGTGGAGATGCACTCCTACAGGAAGTTTTCCTCTCAACAAAATGCCCCCATGGGTGTGTGGTTTATAGGCAAGGGAATTCCAATTACATTGCAGGCAGAAGAGAAAGGGCTGTTTTAATTAACTAGAAATGGATATTACATTGTTTGATAAAGTATTGTTGTACGAGTAACAATAGAAGAGATTGCCTTGTCAGTTTCCAAAGCAAATCTCTTAAGTGACCTCCCGCTGTGAACGTGCAGCCTGTGATCATTGTCCTTGGTAACCCCCAGGGTAATTTTTTTTCCACATAAATTCCATAAGAGCAAATTTTTATTCCGAATCTGAAACTTTTGGTCGTGATTTGTGAATTCCATAAGGGTGAATTTCCATTACCCAAACTGCCATAATGCAGGGCTACATTGTATATCCTTTTGGTCAATCATTCTGCCTTTATTAAACCATTTGCCAAAAAATAGACACATTTATAATGATTTGTTCCCTCTGGTACATAAAAAAGTACCAGCTGACACACATGAAATACAACCATATTTATTTTGAAATTAACCAGTAAGCCTCTACTGAAATTGGGGCCAATCAGTTCTCTGTCAAAAGGGGCTCTGATTCTTTCTGGAAATCACCACAAGTTTAACATGTTTCCTTTTTTTTAAAAAAAAATGGATATTTCATCATGATTACTTTTGTGCTGATTGAGAATAATTGTAAGCCAGGCTCATTACTGGTCAATATTTTAACATGATTCATAAAACCTTACACAAATGTAAGATTGCTTTTGTCAATAATATTAAGAGCAATATAAACTATAAAACAACTTAAATTTTACATAGAAACAGAGAATACTGTTAGTACTGCAAGACAGACTGCAAATACAGAAAGAAAAACAGACATGTTTCAGGTCATTAAATGATACATTATGTGTCAGCTTCACTGGGAAGCAGTGGAAAAGGAGTGGCAGGGAAACACTGGAGAGCAACATGAAATCTGATTTATATAATTTATCTATTACAACTGTCAAACAACTTAAATGTAACTTTATATAGTATTTTGGCCAGGAAAGTGTACAGTGTATAGAGGATAGATGTCAAAAGGGGAACATGTGAAATTGTTCCTGGGATTGTTAGTGGATAAATGCTTATTCCAATGGAAAGAGACGGAAAAGCAAATCTTATATGTACCTTTTTGCCTGAGCTAACACAAGGACTAGCTATGAGTTCAAAATACATCTTCATTTAAACATGATAGTGTCAAAATGAGAGTTCAGAATTTGTTCCCTCCAGGCGAGGTGGAGAGCTTTGGAGCAGACCTCATTCATTCTGAATACCTGGCATTCCCAGCCACATGAGAAATTCTAACTGAGCAGATGTGGTTTTTCCATCTTGTTCACCTCTAGTAATGATGTCACTTCTGTTAATTTCAGTCAGCTTGAACTATATCAATACTAAGAAAGCACATTTGCAATACAAATTGATGAAATCTGCAAATATCGTCCTTGAATGTGAAGTAAAAAAAAACAATTATGAAAGGAATGAAAAAGTACAAAACAACTTTATCAAGAAAAATAGAATTTTACAAACATCCAGAAAAGCAAAATCAGGACAGGGAATGGACCACTAAGGGATATGTGCAGTTTCTTAAGATACTGATTACACTTCACTTAATTTACTATTAAAGCATTTTGGGATGTTTTGAAAGGGACATGGCAGTCTCTCTTTATAGACTTTCCAGCAATGACACTAAACTGCCATATTATTTATCAGGAAGACTTGGATGATGAATGATATTAGGAGGATCAAAAAATATAAATATGTTTATGACAGAAAGAGGGCTGGTAATTATAAAATAATTAATACAAGAGAGAATAAAATATCTATGGATATTAAAATAGATCGGGAAAGAGATGCCAAAGACAATGTAAACATACATTAGAAAAGGAAATTGTGCCATTGAACTATCCATGAAAAAGGAGGCAGAACAAGTCCAGGACACTATAGACCAGCAGTAGGAAACAGAATGGACTACTCACTCAAAAATTTAACAAGAAAACATCTATATACTGAAAATATAATAATGAATAATCAGGATAAATTCCAGAAGGGAAGGACAGGCTGGACTAATTGCAATGAATTATTTGAAGAAATAACAGAGAGGGTACAAAAGAATAATGTAGTAGACATAATATATTTAAGTTCCCAATATATCACATTGTAGAATAATGACCAAGGATAAGACATGTAGCTTCCGGGGACAAATAGCAGAATAGATAGCAAAACAGAAAACAGGGATAGAAATTAAGGGTTAAAAAAAAGGAAGGTCGTATTCCACAAATATCAGGTTAAGGACTACTGGGTACAGTATTTGCAACAATGATTTGGATTTGGATTTGGGATTCAAATGTTTAATATCAAAACTTGTGGAAGGCACCAGATTTGGAGGTGTGGGGGTGCAGAGTGGGTGGGTGATGATTGGGTGTAGCCAATACAAATCTATAGCAAAATACAGCAAGATGTTAACAAATATGTAGACCAGGAATCCTACTGGGAAATGAATTGCAATATAGATGTGAGGTTTTATGTTTTGATAATTATTCTTTGTTAAGAAGAAAAAGGCAGCCACTTGCATACCCCTTGAAAATGTGCTGAATGGGGTAGAAAAACAAAAGAATCTGAGGTTACGTTACACAAATAGGCAAATCACTAAAAGGTGAACAAGGGTATAAATAAAGGGATATAGGCATCTGAGGTTCTTTTACAGTGGGATAAAACTGAAAAGTAGAGATCTTGTGTTAAACCTATACAGATCTATTTTATGCAAGAATGAGAAAGATATCTCTGCAAGATGATTTAAAATTAAATATAATGTTAAATACCGAACATTGAAAATAATTTAGACCCTTTTCAGGATACATATTTGGAAACAGTGAACTTTTCAGATTTTGTAAAGCCACCTTATCAATGTAAAAGATTTGTTTTTATTATTAAAATGATGTACTATTAGTATGGGGATTGTACTCCATTATTTGTCTACTATTAATATACAAACTAGATTTACCAATAATTTCTTGCCACTATAAAAACAAAACACTTCTTTCTAACATTTACCTAATTCACAGCCAACCTTTGGTCATTCAAGGTGACAACACAGAGGTAGCGGAGAGAAGATGAAGATGTGGGGCTGGGTTATATACATGTGGAACCCAATCCCATGTCTTCTGATGAAGATGCTGAAGGGCATATAAGAGAAAGCAAGGGGGCAAGGAAAGCTTCTTGGTGAACTTTGCATATGGAAATGTGGAAATGAGAGGAAATATCACACCAGCTGTGATAGGATGGGTAATAGTGAGCCGACTAAATGAATGCCCTTCTATTAAGCTGGGAGAGGAGAAGACGTTGGTGTAGTTGAGGCAAGAACCTGATGCAGAATTGAGGAGGATGAGCAGGGACAATGGTGCAGATCTTCCATTTTCCCCAAATAGTTGGCTGCTTGGTCCTGGGCCATGCTGTTTGTTCCAGAGTGGTCCCTAGTGCAGTGTTTGGTGTGGGGGTTCATGCCCCAGGTTCACCAGGTGTCAGTATTGCCGATGTTTATGCATGACTTACTCATTCAGAAATATTCAGCAACATCGAGGACCCATTGAAAAATAAAAGCAGTTACAAAAGATCTCATTTTACATTTATTATGCTGAAAAACACATTCACACTTGAAAAATATCAATTAAAACTGTGAGATTTACAAGAATAATTTAAAACTTCTTTTCCCCTATACATTACATGGGTATTGCTATGTCTGCACCAGATTTACCTCAGCACAGGCTTAGTGGTCAAGATCACTCTGCATCTCTGGACTATGATAAGGTCACTGGTGCAGCTGCCACAGACTTTGGCCAATATAAGCAGCGGAAACTGAGACTATCATGGGGAAATGTGGGTAACTCCTAGCAATAGTGCTGGCGTGGAGTTGGAAGATCTGGGCCAAAGTACTCGGATCGCAGAAAGCTGAGGAGTTGAGAAAGCTGAGGAGTTGGAAGCAGACATTGGCACTGACCATATCTTAAACATTCTGTTTGTTTATGCGCTGATAAAAATGAGCAAAGGTGAGGGCTGTTCCAAGGCGATGAGCTCCATCAATTACAGAATTCAGTATTTTTTAGAATAATATTTACAACTGATTCCATTTCACGAGAACATTCTCATCCGAGCTCATCAATAAGAAAGGAAAGTAATGCTTGCTTGGTCCCTCTATGGAAAGTAGAACATTTGTATGACCATGATTGCAAGTAATGATGAATCACACAAAACACAGATACGGCCTATTAATTATGGTGGATCTCATTCATCTAGAATTTTCCTTGAAGTACTCGTGTTTAGGAATTGAACCATTAAAAAAAAGTGTAATTTTTTTCTTGATCCAATGCAGCATACAACTTGTCGTCCTGTGACACTGTATCCGTCTTAATACATGACTGGAAGCACACTGCACAGCACAATGTGGCTTTTCAGGTGATTCAGGTACCTCGCTCTTGGACGTTCTGAGCCCATATTAATTTCTCACCTGCAGGTATGGTTATTTAATATGGATGAAATTTTATTCTTCTGTAAAATCTTTTTTAGAACTCCAGTTTTCAGATAAATGAGGCCGTGCAAATATCACTACTGTGAATTCAAATTAAACATGTTTGTTTTCAAAGATACCCAAAACTATGTTACTTCAATACAGCTACTTTATATTTTCATTTATAAAAAGTCTCTAAACTGTGACAATTACTAATGAAGATAATCACCTTATAGGACATACAATTGGTCATGGAATCAGGTTAATGGCAGTAGTAACAGGATCTTGCTATTATGAGGCTAACCTATAATGACAAACAGAGCCCTTGAGATTAAGACTAATGACCTATCTGGTTTTCAGAGATGAAATGTGCACTCACTTTTCACAGCATGCTTCGTTTGAGAAACCAACAGTTCACTTCCGCTCTTCACACTGTCACAAGAGAAAAAAAACGGCTGAAAATACAGAGCGCACTCCAGGCTGATTTCTCCATTATACAATAGGGGCTCTGTTTAACTGCTCTAGTCTGGCAAACTGTCAGTGCTTGGCTCTGTTTCTAAGCCCCCTGCCTTCCAGCCTTTTGACTGGATGCCAGAAACAATTAATCAGATACACTTTACAGCTGAACAATAATCAAACAAAACTGTTGAGATATAGATTGTCCAGATTGAAATTTTTCACAAGTAGAAAACAAAGTCATCGGCAGATGCCTGTGTGATTAATGATCTTTGATAACATAACCCAGACGCATTATTATCCTTTAAAAGTGACCCCCTTACTGCATAACTAGTGCACTCACAGTGAACTTATTAAGAAGGGTACCAAATACTTCTAACGATCATTTTTCATAACCAACCTATTGAAACTATTTGGCACAGTACCTTAGTACTTAAATAAGCATTTTATTCTATTAATTTAATGATTTATTGATTGATTGTAACTGATAGCAACAGTGGCAGAAGTGCATTTGTGTTTTTAAAGAAAGGAGTAGTATTTTGCAGTTAGGGTTTTAGCTTCCCTATATTTGCACACATTCTGAATTTAAAGATGTTCTAAAGTTGTTCCAGTAGCTATAGCGTTAGAAACAATAATTAAATCCCAACCTGATCATTGTTGAATTTCCTCTGAAGATTAAATTTCAGTTTAACTTTTAGGGCAAGAGAAGTAAGATTGACAACAGATCTACAAGAAAGAAATAATATCTTTCGGCTGAATAAATTAAACGTGTTGAAGTGAAGTGCTGCACACTGAGCGAAGAATAAAAGCACACAGTTGGAGGGTTGAACTGGAGACTGATTTATTTCAACTTCCTGCTCTAGCTTTTTAAACCCGTTAACGCCCCGCCCTTTCTGGGCGGAAGTGATGCTCAAGGTGTGTCACCGAACTCTTCCCGCACGCGGGCTTTCTCTCCTCGCTGTTGGAGAAGAAGGCCCGGCGCCATCTTGCAGCCGGCCTTCCTGCCGACGTGTGCTCCGATTTCAGAGCCGGTTCACTTGTCTTGAAGGTGGGTCACCACATAACCCCCCCCCAGAACCGGCGATATACCTCCCCCAAAGCCTACAGTCTGGGGGTAGTCGCTATTTGGGCAGTCTGCCCCTGCGCCGTGGAGCCTGAGCCTCGACAGTCTGCGACAAGTCCACGTGGGCCGGTTTGAGCTGGTCCGCCGTGAAAATTTCCTCTTTCCCCCCAATGTCCAGAGTGTACATGGACCTGTTGTTCCTCAGCCCTTTGAACGGCCCCTCGTATGGACGCTGTAGCGGTGTCCGGTGTGCATCCCTTCGAACAAAGACAAACTTACAGTCCTGCAGGTCTTTGGGTACGCAGGTCAGGGTTTGTCTGTGTCGTAAGGTCGGAACGGGGGCCAGGTTGCTGAGCCTCTCGCATCGTCTGTCTCGGACTGCCGCTGGTTCTTCCTCTCGCCTCCTTGGGGCTGGTATGAACTCTCCTGGGACGACCAAGGGTGTGCCATACACTGGCTCGGCTGACGAGGCATGCAGGTCCTCTTTGGGTGCTGTGCGGATTCCCGGCAGGACCCAGGGGCGCTCGTCCACCCAGTTAGGCCCTCTCAGGTGGGCCGTGAGAGCCGACTTTAAGTGGCGGTGGAAACGTTCCACCAGCCCATTCGACTGTGGGTGGTAGGCAGTTGTGTGGTGTAAACATGCTCCCAACAGGCTGGCCACGGTCGACCACAGGCTGGAGGTGAACTGGGCACCTCTGTCGGAGGTAATGTGGGCCGGTACCCCGAAACGTGCTACCCAGGTCGCAATCAGTGCTCGGGCGCAGGAATCGGCAGTGGTGTCAGTGAGCAGGGCCGCCTCTGGCCATCTCGTGAACTGGTCCACCATAGTGAGAAGGTACCGCGCTCCTCTTGACACGGGCAAGGGCCCCACGATATCCACATGAATGTGGCCGAACCTCCGATAAGTGGGTTTAAACCGCTGCGGCGGGGCCTTGATGTGCTGCTGCACCTTGGCTGTTTGACACTGCACGCACGTTTTGGGCCGTTTACTGATCTGTTTATGAAGTCCATGCCACACGAACCTGCTGGAGATCATCCGGACGGTTGTCCTAATGGATGGGTGCGCCAAACCATGGATGGAGTCGAAAACTCACCACCGCCAGACTGCCGGGACGATGGGGCGGAGTTGGCCGGTAGCTGTGTCACATAGGAGGGTCCTCCCACCTGGGCCTACCAGGAAGTCTTGCAGCTGCAAGCCCGAGACTGCGGTCCTGTAGCTGGGCAACTTGTCATCTGCCTGCTGCGCCTCCACTAGGGCTGTGTAGTCCGCACCTTGGGACAGGGCCTGGATAGCTGGTCTGGAGAGTGCATCGGCCACGACATTGTCCTTCCCCGAGAAATGCTGGATGTCTGTCATGTACTCGGAGATATAGGACAGATGTCGCTGCTGGCGGGCCGACCAGGGATCGGAAACCTTCGTGAATGCGAAGGTCAATGGTTTGTGGTCTGTGAATGCGGTGAACGGCCTGCCCTGAAAAGTACCTGAAATGCCGGATTGCCAGGTATAGTGCCAACAGCTCCCGGTCAAAAACGCTGTACTTGAGTTCAGGCTGCCGCAGGTGCTTGCTGAAGAACGCCAAGGGTCTCCAGCACCCCCTGATGAGTTGCTCCAGCACCCCACCAACTGCCGTGTTGGATGCGTCCACTGTGAGGGCGGTTGGAATGTCCGTTCTGGGGGGCACCAGCATGGCGGCGTCTGCCAAGGCTTCCTTGGCCTTAATGAAAGCGGCCACGGCCTCTTCGTCCCAAGTAATGTCCTTGCCTTTACTCGACATCAGGGTGAACAAAGGGCACATGACTCTGGCTGCTGAGGGGAGGAAACGGCGATAGAAGTTGACCATACCAGCAAACTCCTGCAAGCCTTTGACGGAGTTGGGCCGGGCAAAGTGGCGGATCGCGTCTACCTTGGCGGGCAGGGGTGTTGCCCCGTCTTTGGTAATCCTGTGGCCCAGGAAGTCAATGGCGTCGAGTCCGAACTGACATTTGGCCAGGTTGATGGTGAGGCCAAAATCACTCAGGTGGGAGTAGAGCTGGCGTAAGAAGAACAGGTGTTCCTGACGATCACGGCTGGCTATGAGGATGTCATCCAAATAGATGAATGCGAAGTCCAGGTCGCATCCCACCGCATCCATTAGCCGCTGGAACATCTGTGAGGCATTCTTCAGGCCGAATGGCATTCGGAGGAACTCGAACAGGCTGAATGGGGTGATGAGTGCTGTCTTGGGGATGTCTTCGGGGTGTACCGGGATTTGATGGTATCCCCGGACGAAGTCCACCTTGGAAAAGATGCTTGCCCCGTGCAGGTTTGCTGCAAGGTCCTGTATGTGCGGCATGGGGTAGCGGTCTGGGGTAGTAGCCTTGTTCAGCCTACGGTAGTCACTGCACGGTCTCCAGCCCCTGGCTGCTTTGGGCACCATGTGAAGCGGGGAAGCCCATGGGCTGTCGAACCGCTGTACGATCCCCAATTCCTCCATCCGCTTGAACTCGTCCTTCACCAGGCGGAGCTTGTCTGGGGGGAGCCGTTGAGCGCGGGCGTGGAGGGGTGGTCCCTTGGTCGGGATGTGGTGTTGTACCCTGTGTCTGGGAATGGCTGCCGTGAACTGCAGTGCCAGAACTGATGGGAAGTCCGCCAGGATTCTGGTGAATTTGTTGTCCAACAGCGTGACAGAGTCCAGGTGTGGGGCCTGCAACGTGGCTTCGCCTAAGGAGAATGTCTGGAATGTCTTGGCGTGCACCAGTCTTTTCCCGCGCAAGTCAACAAGTAGACTGTGGACCCGCAAGAAGTCCGCCCCCAGGAGTGGCTGGGCCACAGCAGCCAGTGTGAAATCCCACGTGAAGCAGCTGGCACCGAACTGCAGCTGCACTGTGCGGGTACTGTAGGTCCGAATCGTGCTGCCGTTTGCGGCCCTGAGGGTGGGACCTGGCTCCCTGTTGCGGGTGTCGTGCCCCGTCGGGGGTAGGAAGCTAATCTCCGCTCTGGTGTCGACCAAAAAGCGGCATCCTGATTGCTTGTCCCAGGTGAACAAAAGGCTGTCTTGGTGGCCAGCCGCCGTAGCCATCAGTGGCGGCTGGCCTCGGCGTTTCCCGGGAACTCACAGGGTGGGCGACGTTGGTGGGCTTCCGTGCCCCACCGTTGGTGGTAGAAACACCACTGCCTGTTTGCCCCTTCACTCCTGCCTCTAGGTTGTGCACGCTCTGTTGCCGGGCCTGGTCTGGCCTGCCGCTGGGGCCTTGGCTTGGTGATCTGTGCAACGGACGCCTCGCTTTCCTTCTTGGCCTTCCACAGCATGTCTGCCTGGGCCGCCACCTTCTGGGGGTCACTGAAGTCTGCCTCGGTGAGTAGCAGGTGTATGTCCTCGGGTAGTTGCTCTAGAAACGCCTGCTCGAACATGAGGCAGGGCTTGTGTCCGTCAGCTAGGGCCAGCATTTTGTTCATTAGAGCTGATGGTGGCCTGTCTCCCAAACCGTCCAGGTGCAGTAGGCGGGCACCGCGCTCCCGTCGTGAGAGGCCAAAGGTCCTTATTAGCAGCGCTTTGAATGCTGCATATTTGCCCTCCTCCAGGGGCGACTGAATGAAGTCCCTGACCTGGGCTGCTGTCTCCTGATCGAGGGAGCTCACCACGTAATAGTAGCGCGTGTAGTCGGAAGATATCTGCCAGATCTGGAATTGGGCCTCTGCTTGGTCAAACCACAGTCGTGGTCTCAGTGTCCAGGAAGTTGGCAGTTTAAGTGAAACTGCATGAACAGCTGAAAGGTCAATCATCTTTGGTCCAAATCCCGTTTGGACTGTCGGGGTCACCAATGAAGTGAAGTGCTACACACTGAGCGAAGAATAAAAACACACAGTCGGAGGGTTGAACTGGAGACTGATTTATTTCAACTTCCAGCGCTAGCTTTTTAAACCTGTTAACGTCCCGCCCTCTCTGGGTGGAAGTGACGCCCGAGGTGCGTCACCAAACTTTTCCCGCACACGGGCTTTCTCCCCTTGCTGTTGGAGAAGAAGGCCCGGCGCCATTTTGCAGCTGGCCTTCCTGCCGATGCGCGCTCCGATTTTGGAGCTGGTTCGCTTGTCTTGAAGGTGGGTCGCCACAGTGTGCTTGTAGAACAGCTTCCACACTCTCATGATGCACTTTACAGCCAATGAAGTGTATTAAAGTGTCATCACAGTTCTAATATAGGAAATAGGTGAATCAATAACAACAGAAGTGAAATCGCTATAGGCCAAACTTTCTGTGATCTTAAGAGAGGAAGGTAACCTGAATTTGGGAAAGAGCTAAGATTAGCCATATAAAGAAAATAGCATGGAAAATTATACAAGTAGGTGTTGGCAAAGATCGGCTTGGATTTTAACCCAGATTGGGATCTGAATGGTGGGGTTCCAGGACAAAACTCCCAGTTCTCATTTTCATTTTTACCTCTGATTCTTGCTAGAATTCAACAGGAGCAACTGGCTGGCCAATGGACAGCAGGCTGTAATGGAGGACACATGGGAACATTCTCAGATGGTAAGATATATGTGGAGTCCTTCCCTGCACTCTTCTTGCTTTGTCATGTTAACTAAATCTGATACTATTTCCTCCAAACCACTTAAACTGCTCCTTTCATGGCATTCCAATTTTCTGTCCAGTTTTGTACAGAACTCATGCTGGCAATATGTCTCCTAGCATGGTTCATGTTACTATTCTTTGATTCAGAAAATTTCATCAGCTTTCACTCCCAAACAATCACTCAGACTTCTCTATTCCACCACAATGCTCACCCTTTCTTCTTCCTACCAGGCATTTTATGCTTTCACTGCAATCCATTTTGCTCCTTTGTTCACTGCAATATAAACCAAGGAAAGGTTTAGAGGGATATTGGCCAAATGCAGGCAAATGGGACTAGCTCAGAAAAACACCTTGGTTGGCATGGATGTGTTGGGTCAAAGGGCTTGCTTCCATGCCGTATAATTCGGTAATTTTATGCCTCAAATATTCCCACTCACGGAACTCTCAACGTCATTGCATCCACTGAACCTTCACTACCATTGTTACCCAGTGAACTTCCAACCATTTCCCCCAATGATTCCCTCTGTAACTGCCACTCACTGAAAATCCTCCTCCATTGTCACACCAAGAGCTCACCCTGTTGAACTTCCCCTATCATTGATATCTACTGAACTCTGTCCTTGTACCCACTGAACATACAACATTGCCATCCATTGAACTCTCCCTATCAACGACCTACTGAATGTCCTGAACTACTTACCAAGTTACTCTCCCTTGAATTGCATCCAGTGAGTTCCCTCTATCTTCACCCACTGAACTCTCTCTATGCTACCACTCACTGAATACTCTCAAGCATTGCCAACCACTAAACACAATCTTCCTTTGAACCTATCAAAACCTCCCTACCATTGCAGTGAATTCTCTCTGTCTTTGCTGTCTATTGAACTCACTCTAACATTGCACTCACTGAACTACCTATGTCATTGCCATCCATTGAATGTGCTCTTATTGGACTCCTAGAACTCTCTCGCCTATAGCCAATCACTGAACGTCCTCCATCACAGAATTGCCATTGCACCCCCAGTTTTCACTTTGTCATTCCATTACTGTCTTTAATGTTGAACTCCCCCTATCATTGCACTCCCTTAACCAATTGCACAATTGCTGCAAACTGAACTCCCTCTATCATTGCACTCACGGAACCATGAAGAAAGCTCATCAGCGCCTCTATTTCCTCAGGAGGTGAAGGAAATTTGGCATGTCCCCATTGACCCTCATCAATTTTTATCAATGCATCATAGAAAGCATCCTATCCTGATGCATCACGGCTTGATATGGCAACTGCTCTGCCCGTGACCGCAAGAAACTGCAGAGGGTTGTGGACACAGCCCAGCACATCATGGAAACCAGCCTCCCCTCCATGGACTTTGTCTATACTTCTTGCTGCCTCGGTAAACCAGCCAACTTAATCAAAGACTCACCCATCCCGGACATTCTCTCTTCTCTCCTCTCCAATTGGGCAGAAGATATAAAAGCCTGAAAGCAAGTACCACCAGGCTCAAGGACAGCTTCTATCCCACTGTTAAAGTACCATTGAATGGTTCCCTAGTAAGATAAGCTGGACTCTTGACCTCACAATCTACCTCATTATGGCCTTGCACCTTATTACCTACCTGCACTGTAACTGTAACACTTTATTCTGCATTCTGTTATTGTTTTACTTCATACTACCTTGATGCACTGTGTAATGAATTGATCTGTACGAATGGTATGCAAGACAAGTTTTTCACTGTACCTCGGTACATGTGACAATAATAAACCAATACCAATACCTTCCATGTCATTGCACCACTGAATGTTCAATATTCTTACACCCATTGAATCACATCTATCATTTCACCACCTGAACTCTCTCCAACATTACCCCCAATATAATTTCTTTCTTATTGCCCCAATGGAACACTGTCTATTGCTGGATTACTGAACTCTCCATTGTTGCCACTCACCAAACTCTATCTGGCATTGCTATCTACTGAACCTCACCTATCATTGCCTCCTCTTCAGTGCTCTCTGCCACTGAACCCTTCTAACTCCACTACTGCCTATTCATTAGAATTTTTACCCATCAAACATGCTCTAAAATTGCTTTCACTGAAGTGTAGCTGTCATTGCCGCTCAATGAACACACAGACACACACGAATACACAGACACACAGACACACACAGACACACAGACACACAGACACACGCACACACAAAACCATTGTCAATGAGTGAACTCCATCTACGTTGGTCCCACTGAATGCCTTCAATCTTCATGCACAGTTACTATCTGTATCATTGTACTTGCTGGACTGCATCTGCTGTTTGACCCACTATTCCTCTCTAGCATTGGACCCACTGAATTCCCCCTCTATCATTGCACCTTCGAAAATCTCTCCATCTGAGCTCTTTCTGGCATTGCATCCACTGAACATTACTATTGTTGCCACCTACTGACCTCCCCCATTATTGCATTATATAGCACAGAATCAGGTCCTTCAGCCCACTATGTTCATACTGACCATTGAGCACTCATTTAAACCAATCCCATTTTCCAGCATTTGGCTTGTAGCCTTGTATGTCTTGATGATTCAAATACTTGTTTACATACTTATTAAATGTCAAAATCTTCTTCCTCAGATCCTCCTACACCTTCCATTAAACTTATCCCTCCTGTTTTATACATCTCTGTTATGGAAAAATGTTTCAACCATCGATGTTCTTCATAATTTTGTATACCTCAGTCAGGTCCTGCTCAGCCTCCTCCGCTCCAAGGAAAATTGAAATGCTCCATCCCAGGCAATTGGTGAATCTCTTCTGCACCCTAATAACTTCCCTTTCACTAAAGTTAGACTCACTGGTCTGTAATTACCTAGTTTATCCCTGCTGCCTTTCTTGAATGAAGGTACTAAATTTGCTGTTGGTAAGTTGGATACAAAATTGGCTTACTCATAGAAGACAGAAGGTAGTGATGAAGGGATATTTCTCTGATTGGAGGTCTGTGACCAGTGGTGTCCCACAAGGACCACTGCTGGGACCTCTGTTGTCTGTGATACATATAAGTAATTCGGATGAAAATGTGGGTGGTGTGATTTGTAAGTTTGCAGATGACACAAAAATGGCAGGACCTTAGGAGCATTGATGTACAGAAGACCTTGGGGTGCAAGTCCACAGCTTCATAAAGTGGCAACACCAATGGACCAGTGGTAAAGTAGGTCTATGGCATGTTTGCTTTCATTGGTTGGAGCACTGTGCTTAAAAGTTGGGAAGTCATGTTGCAGCTGTATAACACTTTGGTTCTGAAATTAGTGTTGAAAGTTTAATTCTCGCACTGTAACTTTTAGACAGAGATTTACTGCTAACAGCCAATATAATTGCTCAGGTGACTCAACATAATGTAGTAATTAAACAGGTCTATGGACACACTTTGAGAGGATGGACCAGCCTGGGCAAGTGTTCAAATGAAGTTTGAAAGCCACACTATTATTGCAGGATTGAATTATCAACAGATTAAAGATGATTAAAATAGGGACATAATGCAGATAGAATGCAACCAACACACCCGATCACTGTTACACCACCATTAAGAACGCTTACTGTGCCATCCCGCACCCGCACTTGGGCAAGTCCGATCACTTGGCTGTACTTCTACTCCCAACATATAGGCAGAGACTGAGAACCACAGCACCAGTGGTGAGGACCACAAAGGTATGGTCAAGGGAGGCAGAGAAGCGTTTACAGGACTGCTTTGAATTGGTGGACTGGTTCATATTCAGGGATTCATCTTCAGATCTGAACGAATATGCCATGGCTGTCACCAACTTCATCAAGACATGTGTGGACGAGTGTGTGCCTTCAAGAACATACCAAGTTTTCCCAAACCACAAGTCCTGGATGAACCAGAAGATTTGCAGTCTGCTGAGGGCTGGATCTGTGGTGTTCAGGACCGGTGATCCAGAATCTACAAGAAGTCCAGGAATAACCTATGGAAGGCCATCGAGAGTGCGAAAAAACAATTTCATGTGAAGTTAGAGACACAATCGAATGCACGACAGCTGTGGCAGGGTTTGCACGCCATTACTTCCTATAAGGCAATGTGCCTAAAGTCCAATAGGTCTACAGTGGATGCAATCTCACTGGCTCTCCACTTGGCTTTGGAGTGCCAAGACAACAGCAAAACATATGCCAGGCTGCTGTTTATCGATTACAGCTCAGCGTTCAACACCATCATCCCCCCAGTACTAATCAACAAGCTTCAAAACCTGGCCTCTGTACCTCTCTCTGCAACTGGATCCTCAGCTTCCTTATCAGGAGACCACAGTCAGTGCGGATCAGTAGTAACATCTCCTCTTCGCTGACAATCAACTATCTCTGCACTCATGAATGTGTGGCTAAACGCAGCTCATGCGCCATCTATAAATTTGCTGATGACACCACTGTTGTTGCTAAAATCTCAGATGGTGACGAGGAGGCATACAGGAGTGAGATAGATTGACTGATTGAGTGGTAACGCAACAACCTCACACTCAATGTCAGCAAGACCAAGAAATTGATTGTGGACTTAAGGAAGGGGAAGTCGGGAGAACACACACCAGTCCTCATTGAGGGGTCAGCAGTGGAAAGGGTGAGCAGTTTCAAGTTCCTGGGTGTCAACATCTCAGAGGATCGATCCTGGGCCTAACACATTGATGCGATCATGAAGAAGGCACGACAACCGCTCTACTTTGTTCAGTGTTTGAGGAGATTTGGTATGTCACCAAAGATGCTTGCAAATTTCTATAGATGTACAGTGGAGAGCATTCTGGCTGGTTGCATCACAGCCTGGTATGGAACCTCCAATGCACAGGATTGCAAGAGGCTGCCGAGGGTTGTAGACTCAGCCAGCTCCATCATGGGCACAATCCGCCCCACCATCGAGGACATCTTCAAAAGGCAGCGCCTCAAGAAAGTGGCATCCATCACTAAGGACCTTCACCATCCGGGACATACCCTCTTCTCGTTACTACCATCGGGGAGGAGGTACAGGAGCCTGAAGACCCACACTCAATGATCTAGGAACAGCTTCTTCCCCTCAATCATCAGGTTTCTGAATGGTCCATGAACCCATGAACAATACTTAGTTATTCCTTTTTTTGAACTATTTATTTATTTTGTAATTTATATTAATTTTTATGTCTTTGCACTGTACCACTGACACAAAACAACAAATCTCACAATCAGTCAGTGATAATAAATTTGATTCTGATTCTGAGTCATTCCAAGAGCTCTCAGGATAAGGGTTGTAGATGAGCCACATGCCATACACATTGGGATTGTAAATGTGCAGGCCATGCAGCTTTGTGTATCGGCCAAATATTGATAAAAATGTTGGGGAAATTATGTCTGTGTATACAGTTTCATAGAAATCAGATAAAAATTTAAGACACAGGTCTTTGAATACTCCCTCCAAGCACATTTCAAATACGATGAGAAATAGAATAAAATAAACAGTCCTCCTTGAGTTTGCCAACAATGCAGTGCAAAATGCCGAACAGAAATTACCACCGTGAGTATGGTCAATCAATAATTCCAATGAATCCATGTTATTTTTGTCAAAATGGGACAATCATTTCCTTTGCTCTTTGAGGCACACTCTTAGTGGAAGGAAGTCAGACAGATGGGTACTTGCACTACAGCCAGATTTGCTATTGAAGAGTAGAGATGGATCTTTGTTGTGCATGGAATATTGGTGGAGTAGATGTCCAACAATGGATCACTATCCACTTTATAAGAGATAGTTACACAATATAATCATATCAAACATTTATTGATGCTTCATTTCACCCTGCATGCAATAGGGCAGCACAAAGACCTTGTATGTGCATTAAAAATAGCTTTGGGGAAGCAAATATTTCAGGACTACGCTAGCTTCCCAATGAATCATCGATTTGCTAAATTTCTTGTTTAAACTTTATGACTCCATATTTCGCTTCCTAGTTTTACTCTGGCAGACCTGTTAATGCATCAATATCTTTACATGTTATTGAGCTTGGTGCAACCCTACTTAAAGAGAAGGGTGGAGAGGCAGCAGTCGAAGCAGAATTTAATATCTTGAGCAAAAGAAAAACAAATTTAACTGAATAAGTGAGTTAGAGTCACTGGATCAGTGAGCATGTATTGGACTCAGCAAAGTCAAGGCATCCAAATCTGTGGTCCTATTACGATTTTAGTTTGTCTTGGAAATCATGTTAGCAATGTCCATACAGATTAGATGATCACAGCAAGAGACACTGAAATACTGTATGATGATGAATCCATTCCTGACATTGATACACAGTACAGGACTTTCAGTAATGTGCCAAGCCAGGGGGTTGCAAGTTCCTCAGTACCAGGAATGAATTTTATTAGTGATAAGTACACAAATGAGGAGGTCAAATAGACTAAGGAAACCCACTCAAGAGAATGAATCTGTATTGGCTATGTTTAACTGTGAGAAGTGTTTACTAATATTTCTTTTAAAGGGAGAACCAGTGTGGAGTATTTGTATATATTTATGTGAACATTCATGTGGTCAGAAGACATAGTGACATCATTACATAGATATGTAAAGTCGTAAGCACCATTTGTAGGGAGTCCCTTGATGTTAATGTTGAAATAAACATACTTGCCCTGTAACTCTTATGGTAAGTAGACTTACCAATACTCCAGCTGTAACCCAGGTCCACTTCAGGATACTCTGTTATCAGCACTCACTTGGTATCCTTGATTTTTTCTACTCGCTGAATGCTACTGTTGACCCGCAGAACTCTCTCCATCAGTGGCATCCACTGAAATCAATCATTGCTGTCACTGAACTCTTTCAATAACTGCCAACCCTCAAATACTCACTATCACTTTGTCACAACATTCCGAGTATCACTGCACTATCTGAATATCTTTTACCATTGACTCCCACTGAAGCCCCTCTTGTCTTGGCATCGCCACTGTGAATTCTCTGTCAGTAATGTGCCAAGCCAGGAGGTTGCAAGCTGCTCACTGAACTCTTTGACAAGACATTCATTGTACATCCTGCCATTGCACCCACTGCACACTTTTTCAATGTCTCCCACTGTCTATCACTGTACCCTCTCTAATGTTGCACTCACTGAACATTCTGTTATTGCACCCACTGAATATTCTCTATCCTTCCCCCCACTGAATTTTCTCTACCATTGCCATTCACTGACACCCTCTATCTCTTCAACTATTCAAACCCTCTCTATCATTGAACCCACAGAATTCCTTCTGCTGCCACCCACTGAATTCTCTCTATCATGTACCTTTTTCGCCTCTGACTCCCTGAACCCTCTCTATCATTGCATCTGCTGAACTCTATCATAGGGTGCACTGAATGCTCTCAATCATTGCCTCTGACCAAAGCCCCTTTGTCATTGTAATACCATCTATTTGTACTCATTTATTATTACCATTTGTTTATCCACTTACCCACTCTCCCAGTCTCCAGTTATAGGTTTCTTGGCTCAAGATGTGCAGAAGTAGACAATTTTCAGCAACGTTGGTAAGCGGCTGTGGACCTCTCACCTCCCATATGAGCCATTGGACCTGAGGTATAAGAATGGGCTGTGAAACAGCTCAATGATAATTTTTTTTCTCTCAGAAAGTACTGAACTACTGATTAAATCCTGTGGCAATTAATTGATAGGTTAATGGCGGGCATGTTTAAATTTGTTGAGGGGCACAATGTCATTTCTTGGCTATTAAATCTTTGGTTTTTTTTTGTGGAACGCTACATTGATGGATATTTGATGGTTTAACCAAATAAATGGTGCTTTAACAAAATGATCATAATTTTTAAATAATTGAAAGAGCAAGTGCTGTGAATATGCAGAGGTCTGATCGTATCTGAAAATATGACAGACAAGTGAATATTTTTTCTGTGGCAGGTACTGTTTTCTTTTGAGATTGCCAGGATTTGCAGTGCTTTTTCACTTTTATTTCCTGAGACAGTTGTTCAAACTCTAAATGACCTATTGCAACTCACCTTTAACAGGACGGTCTTTCTTCTACTTTGTGTTAGGATAACTTTGCTCTCAGTCAAGTTAACTGCACTTAATAGGTTGATCTGCCCACAGGAAGGGTGATGGAGAGGCAAACTGTGTAGAATTATACGCCTAGAAATTGGAACATGTAGCGCCTGTTTTAAGGTGTTATGTGATCTGATTTTGACTTTGCGTCGATTACATTGCAACAGAGATCATTTCAGTGTGAAATTGTGCTAAGTATGAATTTGCATCAGGCATTTCTGTGCTTGAGCCATGTTACCACGCTTGACTTATTCTCGGTGTCAGCCACACACCAAATTACATTACACACCCATTTCTGCTTCTTCAGACATACATCAGAGTAGAAAGCTCCACATGACAACCTTTGTTGAACAGTCTCAATAGAAGTAGAAGCATGTTGGGCTGGCTCATTGCTTTCTCATTGTTCAAGAGACCATTGCTGGCAATGGGGGGTGGGGGAAATGTCAGACTGCAGAATGCTCCAACATCTTCCAAAGTCTACAGAATGATCAAAAACTGAGTGAATGTTTTTCCTATTGTTTAGCTGCTGAGATGCTCATTCAATAGGCACCTCAATAGAGACAGTTCTGGTAACAATTCATTCTTGGAGCTGTCATTAAGGCCACACCTGGCCACTTAAGATTGTCTGGGGACTTTGATGGGCCCATCAGTGAAAAGCCTGCAGCCAGAGTCTCTTCAGAGAGACATCCCACCTGGACCCCACTAATAAACCACGTATTCACAGGCTCAGTTTTTACTGAGGTATGTGATGTTCTGCAGTCAGACTTTCAGATAAGCTCTTGCAGATGGACTACTCTTTCCATGGAGGCCAAGGTCACATTTGCTCTTCATTTCCTCACCGCAGGATCCTTTCAAGCATACACAGCCATCCTCTGCTCTGCTTCCCAATTTACTGCTCCATACTCCTGGAGGAGTGATTTCATCTACCTTGATTTAAGTGAGGAACAGGTGGTATCTCGGGCACTGGGATTTGCCAACATTACTGGATTCCCAATGGAGCAGGCCAACATTGACTGCACTCATGTGACTGTAAGGTCTCCCATTAATAACCTGGATCTTTATATGCACAGGAACGGTTTCCTCTCCCCGAGTGAGTTGGAAATTGTGCATCAAATAGAGAATTTCCTCATGGTGAATGGTATGTTTCTGGGAAGCACACATAACTTGTACCTCCTGAGAGAGTCCAAACTGTTGGACATTTTTAGTGACCAGCACTGCCTAAAGGTTGGTTGTTGAGTGCAAGAGCTGCCCTCTGCTTGCTTGGCTACTCATACCAGATGACACTGCTACCACAGTAGCAGAGAAGTGATACAGTGAGAGCCACAAACATACCTGAGCATCGTGGAAAACATCATCAGCCCGCCGAGGAGAAGTTTGTCTTGTCTGCATCAATGCATGGGCGACCTACAGCACTCGGTGTAGAGACTTCATCGTGGTGCACTGCACATTGCACATCCTTGCCAGTTGAAGACGGTGGCTGGTTCTGGATAAGAGGAGCAAAAAGCCCAGAGCCTGGGAGCCATGAGGTAGAGGCTGAAGAGCAGCAGTAGCAAGACGAGTGGGTGAGGTTACCTGGGGATGTCGTTGCTCAGTATCCATGGCTTCAGCCCCTAGCTGGGTTGATGAGGCAGGTAGTGGTTATAAAGGAGTCCCCAGGCAATAATTTTTCTGAAAGAGGTTGCAAGCTCATATTCCACTAAATGATTGCCCCTCCCCCCATCACCAGCAGTATAATAGAGGTAGGAGCATTAGCTGGAGAGGCTAGAAGATGCATAAAATCATATTTCATCCTGCTGTACAGGTCTACGTGTGCTGAATGTAATGTAACCCTGGATAATTGGTAATTGGGTTATTATTGTCACATGCACTGAGATACAGTAAAAATCTTTGTTTTGCATGCCATCCATACAGATCATTTCAATCTGGTCCTTTAATATCATTGGCTTTAAATTGCAATTTGGCCACTTTTATGACTTTTTTCAGGGGATCTGAAAGGATGTTAGCAATCATGTTTTAAGACCCCAAAAATAGGTGCAATCCAATTTCAAGGCATAGGTACTGTCCTGATGCTAGGAAAACATCCAGTGCTCATGCGAATAACACAACATTTCTGAACAGGTGGCATCTTGCTTAAACAATTTGACACAGAATACACTTTCCTCAAGTCAGCTTCACTCTGCAGAACTACACAATTGGTTGAGATCTTGAACCTTTTGGACTATGATCAGATTGGCATTCAGTGGGTTGTGAGATGCCTTAAAAGGCTAACATTTCATGCAAATGAAGTCCACAATCATTAAGAATAAGAAATCCATCAAAGAACTCCAACTGAAGTTAATTTTCTATTTGTCCATTTCAGGGTACACAAGACATCAAGATAAGACATTGTGTTTCACTTAGTTCACAATAATTGTGTCTGACCAAGGTAGTGTGATGCTTCACTGCACAAAACATCATTTCTCACTGGCAATCTCTAATCAATCACCTGCATAAAAGGGGTCCCAGGGAAGGAATGATGTAGAGCAGATGTTTCATTGCAGCATACAACCTCCCTCATATTTTTCATTGTGTGTTATTGTTGTTTGGCTGCCGTGGGAAATATGCCTTTAATGGCTGATGCCCTTCTGTGATTCCTGTTTGGCAAGGTGATGGCAGCTGCTTTCAATTGACCCTACTCCCATAGGGAATTCTACAGGTCCCATTTCATCCTTTAATTCTGGGCTTAAACCAGCGTAATACCAAAATTACAATTTGGCCAATTTAATGACTTTTTGCGGGGGATCTGAAAGGATGTTAGCAGTCATGTTTTAAGACCCCAAAAATAGGTGCAATCCAATTTCAACACATAGATGCCTCACTGATGCTGGGAAAGTATCCATTGCTCGCATGAATAGCACATGGAAATGCCCAGTCCAATTTTGGGTCTGATTTGATTTCACCCAGAAATGATTGTCAATGCAATCTACTTAATGTAAAGTTGAAATTGGATCATGTGGTACCTAAAAAATGAACACTACATGAACAAGTTTCCATTGGTCAATAGTTCCATTATTTTCTTCTTCACAATATCATCTTCCTTAGTCCTGTCTACCACAGAGAGTAATGGGCAAAAGATATGGGGGGAAATGAGGAAAAACCTTTCTACGCAAGTACCTGGAACTCACAGTCTGCAGGAGTGATGGAAACAGAGTCAATCCAGCATTCAAAAGGGACTTGGATAAGGACTTGGAGGAAAAATAATATGCAGGGCTGAGGGGAAAAAATGGGGTGGACAGGATTGTCAATAGCTGGTGTGCATGGGATGGGACGAATGGCCTCCTTTTGTGCCTTAATGATTCTATAATTCCAATAATCCTTATTCACTCCTGAGATCTGATGCATGGGCAAAATACTGTAGTTGTTGTGAATATTCATCAATGGGGCTAATCTTTCACTGAGATTGACTCAGATTTGCCAGCAGATGTGCCTGTAACTGGGTTATTGCCCCACAGAGGCTGCTGTGCAATCTTTTGCAAGCAGACTGCTGGCTGTGGATCACCTGTTTTGTGCTACATCCATGGATTCCTCATAGAATTCAACTGGGAAAGAGAGAAAACAAGTTAGTTTTAAAACTAATGCGTTTTTCTTTCCCAATTACATTGATGGGTCTTCATCCTGAAACATTAACTCTGTTTCTTTCTTCATGGATGTTGTCTGAGCTGCTGTGTGCTTCCAGTGTTTTCTGATAGTGTTAGGAGGGCCTGAGCAATGGTCGTCCACAGCTGATGGCCTCACTGTTCTAGGATCAATTAATAGAATTTGTTGTCTTGTTTGGTGGACTTGTTCTTATGCTGAGTTCCTCCAGCGCTTTTTGTGTTCATCCAGATTCCAGCATCTGTGTTTCCATTGTTCTTATGGTTGATCTTCGGAGTCACATTCAAAGAAGTTATTTATATAAGAACTTTGTACTGTTTTTGTAGGTTATTTAAATGTAATGAGTTAATCATCTGAATTTTATTCCAGTTACTAGCCCCCTCAGTGAGTACCACTATTATCAAAGGTACCCTGGACTTACATTCTAGAATTTATTTCCTAAACCCATTTGTTTCTCTACCTCCTTCTTCTCCTTGGAGACCCTCTTTAAAATCTAGCATTTTCACCAAGCTTTTGATCATCCATCCTAATTTCATTTGGCATTCAGTTTTGCCTTATTCCAACTCAATGAAGCATCTTGGGACACATTTCTGTGTTAAATGTACCATATAAAATCAAGTTACTATTTTTGTGTATATTAAAGAGCTATTATTCATTCAGCCCTCACTTTCACTAATATATAAGCATGGTGTTAACAAAGTAATTTTTGTGTACATTGACAATGTTTAGAGCTCTACATACAAAATTTCCCACTTATAATAAATTATTTCAGAACAAAATGTTTCACACAATTTTGAAATGTTTTAATAGGATTCAATGATGTATCTTTATTATTTTCCACTATCAGAATTTATTCATGTACGAGGAGTGAAAATATGTATGTCACAACTAAAATATTTTTTGTAAAGATATATGAGCTAAAAAATGAAATGGTTGTTTGCACTGCAAGTATTCGTTATTTTTCCTGGTGTCCTGCATATTCCTTATATAGAAATTCTTTACTATTAAATAAACCAACAATAAAAATTCTACTTTGAAGGGTTACTTTGCAGAGTACAGAAATGTTTGCATAATTTGACTAAGGGGCACTTGTTAATTTAATGGGGTGTTTAGCATTCGACCTCATGTGAAAGACTATTTTAATAGCATAAACTAAGGAAGATTACCAAAGTCAGAGAATGTTAATATTTGCTCCTTTGCTGAAATTTAACATCTTCATCACTTAAATCAAGCATATAAAGACCTTATAAGTTGTTTAGACTAATTTTTATGTTTAAGCACTTTTCTCTGACATTCTTTACAAATGTTGTAATCAGATTTATTACAGTATATGAAAACGCAAGTGTGCAGATTCTTTTCAGTAAGCTAAATAAAAGTTTGTGAAAACTGGTTTAACTCAAGGCATTTTGGCAATTGTCATAAAAGGGTCAGGATTGTCCCACAGTTAAACTCATGGAATAACTAAACTAGCGTGGGCAATATCAACAATAATAAAGAATTTATGGTTAGTCCAGAACTGTAGAAATACTTATTGAAAGCTTCTAAAAATAATTGAACAAAGCTACAGCAAAAGTTAGCATAATTTATTGGAGAATTTCTGTAAACACCCATATTATTTAAACACTGTCAAAATGTGGTTTAGTAGTTTATTAATTCAAACCAACTAAACATAGTTACAGGCACTAAAATTAAATCTTTGCAAATAACAGTTGGAATACAATTTTTGGATAAACATTTCAGAAAAAGGGAATGAAGTCATCAATAATACAAAAGTATCACATGAGTAAAGGATTACATTCTGAAGAACAACGACTGATAGAGCAAAATTTGATATTTAACTTCCCATAGTTAAAAAAGAGTCATCAGCTGTCTGGATTCCACCCCTGATATCTTCATGAAGAGGCAATCTGTTTTATAGTGTATTGGTGTTCATTCTAAAGGTTTTTGCTTGGGCTGTATATTAATACAAATTCACAGAGCAGACTTTTATTGGTCTTCCTAAATCCCAGCTGGAAATTATTGGAACTAGTTATTAATGAATATTTGATATTTTCATTTCTCCTTCTGGAGTTTTCCACTTATTCCCTCTCCTGAAAGTCATATCTCACATGGGCATGAATGAAAACATACATGTAGTTTCCTGGTACTTCGCCTTGGTTGCTATTTGTTCTGTGTGACCTGTAACCAAATATCTCTGCAATTTGTTACCGGGAGCCAGCTTTCCTAGTTGAAGTTGACCTGTACTCACCTGGGATCCATACATTAATATTTCTGGCAGGACTCTCTGCATGGCAACAAATATGTTAATTGGACCATCCTTGCCTTTACATTACCTGATAGTGGACCCTAAGTAGACCAGTAATCCAATGGAATCTTACTTATTTATATGTCTCAGTTATAGACGAGTTGCTGCATTTTCATAATGAACTATCAGTGAAGTGATCTATTTATGTAAATTTAAAACCCATAGATCTTGTGCTTTATCATTGGAAGATATATTGGGCAATATTCTGCAGCATGAAGAATAATGACCCTAACAGTGCAGGTACTTCCAGAGTACTCATGTATAGTTAAACATGGAAGCCCAGTGTTTCAGTCAGAAATATCCTGTCTCTCCATGGGGCACGTTCTTGCAGTCCTCAGCTATAGACTTGGTCTTGAAGTTAACACATTGAAAATCAAACATGCTGGAAATCTGAAATAAAAACAGACATGCTGGAAATACTCAGAAAATCAGGCAGCATCTACGGAAAGAGAAAAAAGAAATAACATTTCAGATGGAAGACCATTCACCAGAACTGGAAAGGTGAGAAGTTAGTTTCAAATTGCAGAGAGAATGGACAAGGGATGGATAGGGCAAAGGGAAAATTTCTAATAGGGTGAGACCATGGTTACTGTGATGACACTTTGTTTAGAATGTTTCTCCTTTTGGTTTCAACAGCTCTGATCTGCATTTCACAACTTTTACATCTCTCTCTCTCTCTCACACACACACACTCTCCTCCCCCCCTCTCCCCCTTCAATGTGCAGCCTCTATTAAATTGCATTTAGTACAAGTGACCAAGAATGGATTTCTATCCTCGTTCTTCAGTCTGATTGTTTGGAGAATCTTGATGCTTTTTATCATGTTCATGAAGTCATACAAGGCTGAAACTGAATCTGATGTCCAACTGGTGGAAATATATGCTGAGAAGCCTACAAATAATTAGTGGGCAGCTGTTAGCAAAGGGAATACTGAATGCTGTTCCATTACCACTGATAGCAAAATCCATGCACATGTAACTGGGGGTAAAATATGACTTTTCATTTGTGATGCTGAATTCATAGGCAGTATGCATGAACTCTTTTTGGTATTCAGGTTAGGCAGGAAAAATGCTGCAACCTTTTTCTGTAGCATTCAACTAATTAGTAAAAGGCTGTAGTTTACAAATTCTCCTTTATTAGAATGCATTTTGAAATGACTTAGAAATGTTTTTGAAAGTAAGACAATAGAAAATAGTTTATGTGAAACCTGATTTTGTCTCTATAGTGGCAGAAAAAGGAAAGTATTTGGGATGAATGCACTGTCTGCCATGTGCAACTAAGGAAAATTTCATGGGCTTCAAGAGTATCATGAGTATCTTTCATGGGCTTTCATGAGTATCTGCAACTTTCTCTCAAAGAACCTCCAGGAACATTATCTCTGCTAGGACTTTTCCAAAACCAATTAAGGATGAAAATGGAAATCTGTGCCTTTGTAAATATAGACAAACTAGTCAAAGAAACAAAGAAGGTCTGCTGTTAATCTACTCCTATGACTGCTGTCAGATTGTATATATTTTTATAGAACAACTTAGGACAAGTTTAAAAATTCTTCTTTTTCTTAGGAAGGCCTTCCGGATTGAGGATGGCCGGCTGCCACTCTTGATTTGATAGTTTTGAAGTGACTGATGAGGCTACTGTGTGACCAGCAGATTCTTCCATGGATGAGGCAGGAAGTGCCAATGGGTAATTTGTGAGATGGTGCACTCCTTTCACCATTTCATCATTTATACTGGGCTTCCATGTGTTCCCAAGGAATGGACTTGAGGTTCTCAATGCCAACCTGAATGCTCCTTCTCCACTTTGAGCAGTCATGGTCAGGGAGTCCTGGGGTTGTTGCACTTTCTCAAAGCAGCTTTGAGCAAATCCTTGAGCCATCTCCTCTGTCCAACTGTTAGTCTCTTCTCATGAAGCAGTTTGGAATAGAATGTTTGTTTCAGGAATCTGGTGCCGGGCACGCAAATAACATGGTCTTCCCAATGAAACTGACCAACTATAACCAGGGCCTCAGTGCTGGGGATATTGGTCTGGGAGAGGATGCTGATAAAACTTTGCTTATTCCGCCAGTGGATTTGGAGGATAATGAATTATTAATTTAGTTGTTGTATCTACACTACGTTTTTGATTGCCACCATTTTCACTTATCTGTTTTTAGCAGTGAATGGGCTGCCTACAACAGGGGAGAAATGGCTTCAAAAATGTTTAAATATTGGATTCAATGATAACATTCAGATCTCAACGTTATCAATAATTGCTCAGTACTGGAGATATCACTGGGGGTTCAAGCTTAAAGAGGATGAGATGAATGACTTTTTAAAGAAATGCTATTGCCGTACGTGGTGCACAATGAATTCCAATGGATACTGTTCAAACTTGACTGAGCCTGGATGCCATTAGTCAGGTAGTCATGTGATGTCCCCTGCCTTTTGCTGGTGAAGTAAGGTTGGGTAACCTTGACATTCTCATGTCATGCACACACCCTAAAATGCCATTGGCCCTGCTCTGGAAGGGGTATAGTCCCACCCAGGATGTTCAAGATTATAAAGCAAGAGTCATTGGTGAGCCTATCCTTTACATTATTATCTCATTGGCTCTTGATAGTATATCATTGATGCCATTCTGAAAGTGCTTTAGGCTCAGACTTTTCCATCATTCTTACTAAAAATTGTCCCAAAGATCCTTTAATAAAATTAAAGAATTACAGAGCCAAGAAA
Organism: Pristis pectinata; assembly: GCF_009764475.1. NCBI lineage: Eukaryota > Metazoa > Chordata > Chondrichthyes > Rhinopristiformes > Pristidae > Pristis > Pristis pectinata. The sequence goes on from NC_067406.1 coordinate 81,799,934, forward strand.
GTAAGGAGAAGGAACAAGTTCAAAGACATTGACTACTAAAGCTGGACTGGTTAGGCTAAAAGTTATTATTATGCTGGGCTCCACTGGTGCTAATAGCAGGGATGTCAAGTGAACTGTCATATAAGGGGTGACTTAACCCACCAGACAATGTTGTAAAGTGAATCTTAATATATTAACATTCAAGTATTCAGCATTAAAAATTCATAACATATAATTGGCAATATTTAATTTATTATTGCATTTCACTTCAGGGTAAGTCAAGAACATGAATTCTATATTAGCAAGATTTCAATCACAGCAATGTGAAACTGAATTTAGAATGAATATTTATAATAATTGAAATGTATCATTCATAATAGAGTAAGTTAGTAATTACATCATTATTTCCAGGCTTTAGATATTCTAAATTAAATAATCAGTAGAACCATCAAAAAATTTGACTGCCTATTTATTTAGTGGTAGTTTAAAAGCTGAATAAACTCTGGACTTTTGACAAATAACCAGCTGTCATAATTTGTAGCTACTCTGGTATTTGCACTTACCAACACGGCTTAGTTTCATGTTCCACAAGCAATTGAGTAAGACTAATTATCTCTTTAATAATTCAAGAAATTAAGGAAACACAATCATTTTATTTTAACAGGATGATATATAAGATTGCCCCTACAGCAGTGTGGAATATTCCACCAAAATAATACTTCCAATGAGCTTCATTCCTTCTTGCAAAGGGGAAACATCAGTTATAATCATTACATTTTCTGGGAAAAAAAAGAAACCTATTCCACACTGCCCTCCATTGAATTGTTTTCTCATCCCTTTTGGTGCTGTGTTTATATATAAACTACTTCCAGTTCTAATTGAAAGTCATTGACCTAAAATGTTAACTTGTTTTCCTCTCCACAGATCCCCTAAGCATTTCCAAGATCTTCTATTTTTATTTCACATTCACTTGAGAATCAAATTCCAGAGATCAGAGTTAAGTTAATTATTTTAAATCATTCTTTGAAATATTATACATTGTCACATATTCAAGACAACAACATACGATAATAAAAGTTGATTTGGGATGTTATTCATTTTTTCCATAAACTGTGCAGAATCTGTTCAGTCTTCATCTATATATGTAAATTCTACATCATTCTCATTGTCCCTTTCACTAAAAAGTTAAATCAAATAAACCCCTAAAATAGCTGCATAATCTGACAATATGTATCAAAATTCTCATCATCAAGTGTGTTTAAAAGGTTTATGGGAATTTGAGAACTTTGTGTATTTTATGGCAAATTAAATCGCCTGTTGTTGCTTTGGATAACCAGTGCTATTTAATCGACGCATATCTTAATATAAGTAGGACAGCTTTGAAGAATATTAAAATAGGATCTCTGGAAAGAATATATATGTCCAAGACCAGCTGGCATTCTTGATGTGAGACTTCTAGGTTCCTAAGTTCATAAACCTTCAAGTCTTTTGGCAATCATAAGATCATATATTGCACCAACAAGAATGCCTTCAGAGAAATTGTTAACATATTTTGAGAAATGAAGATACATAAAATGAAAGCAAAGCTTGCATAGAGCATTGGCTAGTTCCTTCCCTCACTTTATCCCACAATACCCAATCTTATTGGTGATATACTCTATTTTTTAACTGATAATTCTATACTCATAGTCCAGTGAAGCAATTTGCTTGCTTTGATGTACTGAATGTTTCTAAGGGATTAATTCCGGATTAAAATGTTCCTAACTTCTTCTCAACTATGAAGGTTACTTCTCTGAAATTAACAAGGGGCCCTGCTTACGATTACTTCCAATGAGACTTGCCTGGAAAGCTAATGTGACTGTATGTTCCATGTAGATTGAATTATGTTTTGTCTTGATGCACTCTGTGGTTTAATAATGTTCAAAGTGGCTGGACTTACACATGGACAAATACCAATGTTGTCAGAATTTCAGTAGGTTTTTGGTAATGATAAAAAGTTGCAAGCAAATTTTGAAAAAGGAAAACAGATAAAATTAAACAGATGCTTGTGAAATACCAAAATATTAAAACTTGACTGAAGTAAGGGAAATTGCTTTTATCTTGTAAGGAATTAATTGTCTTAATTGTGAATGCTTTTAGTTTAGTTATTTCTTTCCAATGCTTTTGGCAAACATACTTATAAGACTGCAGCTATTCAATTATATGCTACCTACCTGGTTAAGGATTGCTACAAATACACAGGGCCTAATTTACAAATGGCTAATTATATCCACAGTCGCAAAGTAACTCCAAAGCATCTCATGTCTATACACTTATTATGTTTAGTCCTTTTGAAAAATAAAGGAGACTGAATAATTTTCAATGGTTTTGATTACACTGTCAGAAAGCAACAATGGCAGCCATAGTAACAGAAGATCTTTTGACTGAACAGCAATAGAGGCAATTAAAAAAGATTGAATCAGAGATGCACTTAAGTAAAGCTTGATGCTTGTATTCAAGACAAAATGCAAACTGCTTATAACAATCATTTAACAGAGTGTCAGCCAAATCGCATCATGTTTTTTGAATATTTTATGAGGAGTAATTCATCAATATTTTACAAGTATTCCCTATTGTTCATAGAACAACCTACCTGGGAAAGTCCTATCAGTTGACACATTTAGCATGTGGACATTTTTAACCAATTCATTGGCCTGCATATTGCAGTTAGTGGTGAAGGAGCCACACAAGCCATTCACCTCACTTTCACCTACCCATACACTTTTCACAGGTCTATTTCCATGAGGCCTGTTTTTCAATGAAGCATCACACATGGGGAATCAGTAGCAGGGCAGATTGAAGAAGCCTTACTGAGACACATCGAGTTTACACCATGAAGTATAAAGCACGAAGTATAAATTGGACTCAAACAATGAATAGAAAGCAAAACAAGGATTGGAAAGATATTAAAGGGAGAGGGATAAAAGATTGGGGTAGAAAGCGCAAAAGAAAATTCTTTTAAATCTGCAACACTAATTTTCTTTTGATAAAATGAGGTCCAATATTTTTACAATAGACTGGATAGTCAGCAGTAAACATTTAATTGCATGTGAGGGCGACAGTTCTAGCTGTTCAGTTGACTCTCTTATAATAGTGCTGCCAGCTCCACTGTTCTTCTTATCACAATATCTGACCCATCATATTTGTTTATACAATCGCAGTTTAATACCGTACAGATGGAGGTCATTCAGCTCACTGTACTTGGGCTGGATTTTGAATGAGCTATTCAATTTGTCCCAATTCCCTGTTCTTACTCAATAGCCCTGTAAGTTTTTCCTTGTCAAGTATTTAGTTAATTCACTTTTGGAAGTCACTACTTCCATTACCTTTTCAGCCAGTACATTCCAGACCACAACTTACTGCCTCGTGTACTGGTCACTTCTATCACTGGAAACCGTTTCTCCATAATTTTCCAGAAATCTTATTTTGAACACATTCCCTATCATCAGAAGAATAACCTGAGATTTTTCAGTTTAGCTATGTTACTAAGATCTTTCACCCCACTGCTGTTCTAGTAATTTTCTTCTGCGGCTCTCCAAACCCCTGAAATATTTTTCATAATCTGGCACCTACACAGTCCACGATATTCCTAACTGGGAACTAAAGGTTCAGCATAAGTCTCTTGCATTTATAGTTCAGAACACCAAAAAAGGATCCCAATAACTTGAAAATAATTACCATCTCCTGCCCACTTCAAAGATGTTTATTTGATTCCACAGCTGCCCTAAAAATTTCACTATTAGTTTATTTTGCCTCTCATTATTCTTCCTTCTGCATTTTGCCTATAATGTAGGCATCAAGCTTTAGAAATGTTCATTTCCTATTCAAAATGAATCAATTTCTGGCTCTCTGTGTTAATTTCAAGCCACGTGTCTGCCCATTTCACCTTCATTCTTGTGACATTTCTATGATTTTTATACCTTCCACAAACTTCAAAATGATGCCCTATATACCACAATACTGGCCGTTATATATATGAAAAGAAGCAATAATCCCATGTGTCTTTATGTCTTGCACTGTACTGCTGCTGCAAAACAGCAAATTTCATGACATGTGTCAGTGATTACAAACCTGATTCTGATTCTGATACTCTCTGCCCTCTCAGCTCTCTCATTGAACCATAATCCACTTGCCCCAACTCATTCCCCAGAAATGAGTCAAGTCCTGCTTCCTTCATTGTTTGGTGAAAAACATAATGATCAAAAAAATTCCCTTGTGCAACTATCAAGCAATCCTCATTCCATGGTTATTTTTCCAGTCTACATTAAGATATTTAAACTTTAAATTTCTTGCATCTATTTCCAATTTGCCTGTAATTTGCTTCTCTAGCTCATCCCCACTACTAGGTGTCCTATTGTATACATTTCTACTAAACCAGGCCAGGACATACACGGTCAATAGTAGGGTCCTGGGGAGTGTTATTGAACGGTGAGACCTTGGGGTACAAATACTTAGTTCCCTGAAAGTGGTGACATGGGTAGACAGTGGTGAAGAAGGTGTGTAGTATGTTTGCCTTCATCGGCCAGGGCTTTGGGTGTAGGAGCTGGCACGTCATGTTACAGTTAAACAAAGCATTGGTGAGGCCACAGTTGGAGTATTGTGTGCAGTTCTGAGTGTCATACTATAGAAAGCATGTGATTAAGCTTGAGAGGGTGCAGGGAAGAGACAAGGGATTGTTGTCTGGACTGGAGAGCTCGAATTAGGAGAGATTGGATAGGCTGGGATTGTTTTCCCTGGAGAAAAGGAGGCTGAGGGGTGACTGTATAGAGGTTTATAAAATGAAGCATACATAGGGTAGATGGTCACAGTCTTTTTCCCAGGCGAGGGGAGTCTAAAACGAGAGGGTGTAGATTTAAGGCGAGATGGGGAAAGATTGAAAGGGGATCTAAGGAGTAGGTTTTTCATGCAGAAGGTGGTGAGTATATGGAATGAGCTGCCAGAGAATATCATGAAGGCAGATACAATTACAATGTTTAAAACATATTTGGACAGGTACATGTATAGGAAAGGTTTAGAGGGGCGTGGGCCAAATTCAGTCAAATGGGATTAGTGTTGATTAGTGCATCTGGAAGAGTTGGGCTGAAGAGCCTGTTTCCAAGCTGCATAACTCTATGAACCTAAATGACTATTAATTGTCTTACAAGGACATCAAGTACCAAGGTCTGATAAAAGGAACACTTAGCCTAATCTTTTCCCAAACGATATGAATGGTCTCCTTTTCAATCTGCCTTAATTATTTAACATGTTCATGGAGAGCTTTACTGTAGGTCAACAAGCAATATTCCAGAATGTTTACCAATCCCTGCTTTTCCATAACTCAGCCCTACTCTTCAAGGTTAAGCAACTTCTCTCAATACTAATTGAATGGAAACCTTTGCATCCCTTCTCCATTTAAAAATTGTAAACTAATTGCCTATAAATTGCATCTCACCTACTTTTGGTGTGCTAAACCATTAAAGTATTTACTGCTAATGCTGAATCACATAATCTGTACATATTGTGGTGTTGGCTGAAAAGACAGTAGAAACAACACCATGGTGATTTAGGTGAAGCACCAGAAAGATTCACTGAAACAGGGCCAGTTCATTTCCAATGTGAGCTGGAGAGAATTGCTGTGATTGCTGTTTCTTTGTCCACCTGCACGGAGGGAAGGTCATCAGACAGTGAAGAACCCATCTCCATGACAGACTGAGAGCAAATGCATAAAGGATTCCATGCAGCTAAGGGAAAATGTGGCAGAGGCTGAAAACGGTGTGATCTTCATTGTGTGTGGCCATCTCAACTCTGTGTGACCCATTGCTCAGATGGAATCCCCTGTTGTGAGTGGTCCCATGCCACTGGGAGGTGTGGTATGATCAGTGAGGCAGAGATCATAGCATAATTCACCAAAGTGCACAAAAGGAAAACAGGTTGCAAACAATGATGGAGCAAGGAAAAGTGATCATAAAATTAGTTTGATCATATTTTCAAATATGAATCTATCAGGTATTGATAATGAAACAGTCACAACAGTCTTGTTGGAGATTTCAGCATGTTGTACTGCTTGTTTTTCTGTGACTGTCTTAATCATTCTCCCAACATTAGAGTTCCATCTTCAGTCCCAACGGGTTCAATGATATGACATCATATCATGCGATCCTGACCCTGTGTAAGGTGATGTATTAATGTGATTGGAAATGCCCAGACTAATTTCATGATGGGTGCAATTTCACCTGGAAATAAGTTCAATGACTATCAGAACTGAATCACAGTGCTGAAAAGGTTAACGAAGAAAGTATCTTGAAAGGTGGTGATTTGAGAGAAGTCTGACTGCTGACTGGAGTCGGTTGAAGTAATTGGAGATGATGGATGGAGGACTCTTTTCAATTATTTTTGAAAGTTCGAACTGAATTGCAGGTACTGTGTTGACATTGGCTGAGTGAATATTACTTACACTTCCTGTTCCCTCCAGAGAGGGTTTTTACAGGACAGCTCATGATTTAACATAGGGAAGCGTATGGCTATTGTGTTACTCTGGGCATCAGTTGCAACCAGAAATGCCTAGGCAATGCAGATCGCTTTCCTGCCATATATTTTCTAACTGGATGTTAGAACACTACTGGATGTAGTGTAATGAACAACAGGTGATTGTTCTTGGTTGTGGTATTAGCACTGCATTTGTTCATTGTCAGTATCCTTCTTTTAAAATAAAATCACCCAACTTGTAGAGTTATTACCAGTTATAATTGCTTTGCATTCTCTTTCATTATTTTTCTGAAGTTGAAGGTATTTTTGGTTAGTTAATCAGAAAAAGGTGGCTGCTTTGTTGCACTAATTGGAGAAAATCTGTTTAACATCATTGTGGTCCGCTTCAAGTAGATATTTCAACAAAAATAACACATTTTTGTGTTTAACCCACCTCTCCCTGACCCTGTCCTCTTCCCTCACCCTTCCATCGCATCAAGATAGTTAAAAGGATACTGTGGAACCAGAACAGGCCATGTGATCCAGAAAGAACTCAATGCATTTTTAACCTAATTTCTTTGCCTAATCAAAAACACTTACACAAAACTGAATGTAGAAAATTCCTGATGAGAAGTTTTAGGACTTTTTTTTGTATGTTCATTTTGGTGTTAACCATGCTGCTGCCAAGATTACCATAACCATGTACTTCTGGTAACTGACACATCATGGCAACATAAGGATTGGAGTAGACCAAAACATTCATTAAATGTTATTATCAAGGCACAAAGAAAACATGAACTCATACACAGCATTTTTGGGGCTGCACATATTTTGATAAACTTAATACTGTAGCGGTTGCTACCGCGGAATAAAACAAGACGCTAGTCGGAGGATTGCCGAACAAGAACTGGTTTATTTTCCCGCCTTGCGCGGGCCCTTTAAGGGAGACTGTTCCCGCCCAATGAAACCGGCAATGACGTAAGTATTACGTCATCAAGACTTTCCCGCGCGCGGGTTCTCCCCGTCGCTCGGAAAGATGAGGCCCGCCGCCATCTTGGGCCTCGTCGCTCTGACGCCGCGCGACCCGACTGCCGAGCCGGTTCGCCCAACTAAACGGTGAGTCGCCACAATACCTTTATTAATGGAAATACAAAGTTGCAATTAGTTATGATAGCATACTAGTTATCTTCAAAGGCTACTTAGTTGTACCAAACTGCTAGCCATTGGTTCAAGCAGGTGCACCAAGACCACTTTGTCAGGATAACTAGGAAGAGATAATCCTGAGAATGAACAGTAAGTCTGTCATGAAATTTCCAAAGGGCAAACTTTCTGCTTCATCAGTAAATTAGTGTAACGGATCCATAAATAGGTTTGAGAGGTTGAATCACCCACTCACGTTGGAGGCATCTGATGTTATGGAACTCTGAAATCAAAGGCAGGATGTGAAGGTGCTGTTACCTTTGAAACTGCTGTGATTTGCACAACCAACAGGAGTCGTTATTGTTAAATTTAAAAATTGTGGAGGAACTTTGGGATTACTGAGCAATTTGATTTTTCTTTTACTCGTTTGCTAAAACAAATCATAGCCTGAAAAGTACTGTAAAAAGTGTGGCTCTCCACTCAACTAAGAATGATTTTAGAGGAAACCTAAAAGTGTCACCTATATTATCAGTAGTTATGCTTGACAGGATTTAAACTTAGTTAACCAGGTACAGACACTATACCAACCCTATTTTTCTGGCAATTACTTTTAGGATAAAAACAAAAAATGCTGGTAACACTCAGCAGATCAAACAGCATCTGTAGAGAGAGATACAATTAACATTTTGGGTCAATGACCTTTTATCAGAACTCTAATTAGAAATATTAGTTCTGTTTCCTCTCCACATATGCTGCCAGACCTGTTGAGTATCTCTAGTACTTCCTGTCTTATTTCAGGTTTCAAGCAGTTGAAGTGTTTTGCTTTTGGAGCCATTTTTAGGTGACAGCACAACATTTCTAGGTTAATAATTATATCTCATTCAAGTAGATGTTCTCCACATGTTAGACTAGTCCATGAGTGGTAATGGTTAAGTTGAATCCAGTCCCCTGTCAAAAAGCAAGCATACATTTACATGCAGAGGTCACTGATAATGATCAGGAACTGGCAGCTATCTCCTGGTATGGAAATACAGAAGTTGTGACAAGCCTTCTGTTACTCTGGCTGGGAGCAGCTACCTTGGCTCAGAGCACAGGCTGACCATGCAGCTTCCTGGTCAGCAAGAAGCAATTAGCCATATGCATGGAGTAGGAACAGGATGAGTTAAAAGAGGATGAGGAAGAGGAGGAAGAGAATCAACAGCTTGTATTTAGAAAGCTCTTTTTATCTATTAACAAAAGATAAAGTACTTAATGGAATATAATATGAGAGTCAATGCCGAGCTACAAAAGATATTAGAGCAGATGATCAAAAGCCTGGCCTCAGGGTATTTAAAGAGCATCTTAAAGGAGAAAAGAGAGGTGGAAAGGTTTAGGGAGAATTTATTGCAACTTAAAGCCTTGGCAGCTGAAGAGCATAGCTGCCAGTGGTGGAGTTATGCAAATGAAGGAAAATTAAGAAGCAGAGTATCTTGCAGGGTTTAGGGCTGGAGTAAATAATACGTGTTGGAAAGGCTGAGGCATGGAGGGATTGATTCAATATTTTGCAGTGTAGGTCAGCAAACACTGAATTGGTGGGTGAATGGAATGTGTTGCAAAGGAGGTCAAGGACACTGGAAGTTTGGATGACCTCAAAATTAAGGAAGGTAGGAGAAATTTTACAGAGGTGGATTTAACAGGCCTTTATAATGGTATGGATATATGGCCCATGGTTCATTACATGTCAAATAAGATAGTAAGGTTCAAACAGATGGTTTCATCTCAGAGAAATTCCAGAGAAGTTTCTGAGTCAATGCTAAGGAATGTCGATCATGAAGAGAGCTCAAGAAAATGGTGTCAGTCTTCTCAACATTTAGTTGCAGGAAATTTCTACTGAATAGTTATTGGAAGTTAGACAAGCAGGGTCAGTGGAGATGTTGAGATAAGTGGTATGAAGAAGAGGTTGGTACCTTCAGCATAGATTTGTAAATAGATGTATTTTTAGATGATGTTGCCAAGGGATAGTGGTATGAAATATATCCTCAGATGACAGCAGAGATCACAGTGCAGGAGAGGGAGGAGAAATGTTTGCATTTGATTCATAACTGGTTGGATAAGAATAGAAGTAGTTGGGAGTGCTTAGTGTCCTACATCCTCTGATCTGGATTGAAATGTAGTAAACTCTGGTAAAATGCAATTGCACTTTCCTGTATTATATCATTTCCACTCCCTATTTGTGATGAATTGCTTATCACTCACACATCAACCCAGTGGGAACATAATTTATCCAGGGAAGGTGGGATGATTTCATCCTATTAATAAAGTCTGCATTTGCAGTCAGATATTGGAGAATGGTGGGCAGTGTCATCACCGATTGTGCCACCCAATTCTATTTTGAGTTTTTAAAGACAATTAATGCATTAAGAAATAAAAGGCACTAAGTAATAAAACGCCAACTAATTATTTATACATCTCTTTAATAATGCTTGATTAGGCTTGCAACTTTAAAAGCACGGCAGGAATTACATTTCAGCATGTGGTTAGAGGATTGAAGGAAGTGGTAAGATACACAAAGCACTAAAAATAGTGATGCAGATTAGTAAAACCATAAAAAAATCAAAGTTCTGGGTTCATTTCTATAGGGATAGATTTGAAAAGCTCAGATGTTATGTTACACATGTGAAAAGTCTTGGCATACAGTAGATCATACTTGAGAATACTATGAACAGTTCTGGTCTTCATATCTGAAACTAACACAGAAATGCCAGAGAAATTGTAAAACAGAGATTTATTTGAAAGATACCAACACTGAGACATAATACCAATCAGTGAAGATTAAACTGCCTGGGATATTTCTTTTTCTGCAGAACATCTAAGCAATTATTTGACAGCGACCTTTATGGTCCCTGTTAGCTCACCCCTTGTGGTAGATAACAGAGGTAGAGCCATATACAGGGAACTGATGCAGAAATCTTCCTTACTTCAAATGTGGAACTTACTAACATAAAGAAAAATTGACGCAAATAATGTAAATGTATATAATGGGGTTAGATAAATATGAAAAAGAAAGTAATAGAAAGATATGTTCATGGGGTTAGACAAAAAAAGGTGGGACGGGCTTTGTGTTGAACCACGACACTGTTTGGATTGAATGTCTGATCCCATCTTGTAACTAATAAATGATAACAATGAATGTTGATAACAATTGCAGTCCAGCTTTCTTCATTCAAGTTCTGTGCATGAGATCTATACCATCAATTCCAATGTTCAAAAGCCTAAGTTACATGACTTTTCTTGGACAATGACCGATAAAAATAAGAATCATTTTAAAGGGGGGGATGAGTGAGTTGAAATAGGGGTGAGAAAATCATAAAATGATATAACTTGATGAAAGACAGATCTGCTTAAAAGAAAATTTCCTACATAATTGTAACAGTGCCAAAAAATAGAAAATATTTTTATATTTCTAAAGCAGGCCAACTATAAGATAAATCAGATTGTATAAAAGTATGCACACCAAGCCAAAGCCAAAGCCAAACCCAACATGTCCAAATGACAAACAAAAGGTGACCTTGGCTCTGTCTTACATTGCAGATCTCTTAACCATTAACACCTGTGCACTCTTTTAAGAATTTTTTCCCTTACTATAGTATGGTTTGGCTTTTCAGTTTCATTACTTTGTTTTACTTGGTAACTTGTACAGGATGAGGATACTGTGAAGTGAAGATAAACAATAAGTCAGCTTCCTGACAGAAAAGATTTTAGAAAGGTTTTTGTGAAAATGTCAGAGAGGAAAGCTGGGCTGTCAAACTGTTGTGTGAGTGTGAAGTGCACAGTACAAGGTCTTTAATCCTTGTATTGAAGAAAGTCAAAACAACACTTGTAAGTGCAACCTAAGAGACTGAAAACATTCCAACTTTCCTGTTGGCAATGTGTCTGCAAATCCTACCTAGGCCACGATATTAAACATAGAAGCAATAGAACTTTGATTGGTGTGGAGAGTGTGTGACACATGAGTTAATCCTTTATCTTTTTGCCTTTGGGACCTGGATCTAAATTTAGCCAAGATGAAAGCTTCCACGGTCTACTGGCATTTAAGTACAAAATGTGTTTTGCATTTTCAACACAGTTACTCCGACATAGCCAAGTACAACAGGTCTAATCTCAATCAGAAACACAGCAGCATGACCCATGTGTGAAATAGGAAATAGCACAAGCAATAATGGTGCAAAGGATGTGCTTCTGAAGTAGAGTTCAAAACGTTATTGGTGCAAAGTAGTGTAAAGGAATCCAGCCAACCTGGACACACAAATGTATCTTCTCACATTGTTTACTCTAGTAAATGCTTCCAGAAGTTCTCATTCAGTATCTCTGAATTTTTTCATGGCAGCAATTATACAGGGTAGTCTGCAACACATCTAGATATTCAAGGTCAAACTTAAATTAACTCCTTAATTAATGCCCTCATTTAGGATTATAACCCATGTAATGTAATGATTTGTATGATAGCCATTTAAAAACATTGCTAAGAAAGGCAGGGGTGGGGTATTAGAAGAAATACTTTACTCTGGAATATACTGCCTGATATGATGGCAAAATCAGATTCAGTAGTGCATTTCAAAAGGGATTTAGAAATATAGACGTAAAAGGACATTGCAGGGCTATAAGGAGAGAATGAGAGAGTGGGAATAATTGACAGTCCTCTCTGACAGTCAACATGGGCTGAATGTGCTCTCTCTCTCTGTGCAGATTGATTCCAAGAATGTACAGTGTATCACAAGCTTAAACTGCAGTGGAACTTTGTTACCACTGCAGAAAAAAGCAGCAAAGTGGCTTCTGCTCATTCTTATGGTCCAAGTAGGGTGTCATTCACCAGAAACATGCGATTCAATAATTTTCATGACTCCTCCTTAACGTTCCATTCAATATCTTCAAGAATCCCTCCAAAGCTATTGTGCTGCATTTGGGGCATCCTGCATCATATCCTGCTGTTCAATGTTTTGTTCCAAATGTTAACTCAAATGTATTAGATCACATTGGACCTGATTTTGCAACATGGAATTGCCTCTATTACCTCCATCTGTGTGCAAATTCCATGTTTGTTGACAGTCGTTTATTGGGAGATTTCCTAACTGTGCTATGATGCTGGGGTATATTCAAAAGAGAACCACAAAATTGCAGCAATCGCCTCATGTTTATAGTCAAACGATCTCTTTTGAATCAGATCTGACATGAAGAACTTTACTCCATTAATTTCAATGGGGAGAATGGCTGGAAGAGATGAAGGTTAGTGTTAGTATTAATGGATTTAAAAAAATACTTTGTCATATTCAAATATTTAAAAGCTCACATTTTTGTTATTAAATTTCTTACATTTTTGAACTTGAAGATGAATTTTTAATGTTTTAGAATGTCAGACATATTCATGTACTTGCAAAGTATTTTAACAGCTGGCAAAGCAGGAGGGATGGCTTAACCAGATGTCAAAGTTTGGGCAGGACATGTTCTGGCTTGGGGACTCAAATGAGCAGATGAAGACATAGAGAGGCTGCAGATGCTGCAATCGGGAGCAAAAAACAATGTGCTGGAGGAACTCAGCAGGTCAGGCAGCATCTGTGGGAGGAAAGAAATTGTTGACATTTTGGGTTGAAGCCCTACATGTCTTTGCCACAGTGCAGAGTCCTTCTGCTGAGGTTAGAGCTGGCACATATCAAGAGGATGCCCTCAGCAGGGCTGCACAAGGTAAATGTGGTGTATCTTCATAAGTCAACTGTGAACACTATCGATGCACCACAGACCAACCTCAGTTTTGGGATTATTTAAGTTTACCAGTAATACAGTGGGGTAGATTTTGTTCTTTATGATCTGGATATGAAATATGGACTGAAGAGCTAAAAGATGAAAATCAACAAGGGAGCATTATTCAGAACACAACTCATATCCTACTGGTAACTAGAAGGAAAACCAGCTAGAATTTAACTGCCCGCAACTGGACTTTCCTCCTGCATGCCACCCAGACCATGTTTAATATCCAGGTGTTTAAAACAAACATCTGCTCCAATATCATTGTAATAATATGATATTCCTGGAAGAATGACTGAAATATATGTCATTCAATGTTGACTGGAAGAATGGCAGTCAGCAACCTCAAATATGTCTTCACTCAAAAAAAAGAGATTCCATACATTTGTCACCTATTACTTCATGGATCTTCAATAAAAATCAATAAAACTTGCTTATATACAGCCAGAGTTTCTGACTTTGCCACGATTGCCATGAGGAATAAAGTTAGCACCTTTGCAGAAAATGGGGTAAATATTCGGGTTTCCCATAACTTTACCTAGGACTCCTTCTGAGTGCAGGCCTTTTGGGAACATATTAACTTTCTGCAAATTATCTGACAGATTCCACTAGCTTCCCAGGTCATATCCACCTATAACATCCTTACTTTAAATTATCTTTACTCTTTTAGGATATTGCATCATTAACAAAAGCACACACAAAATTTAGTGTAAATACTTAAAAAAAACTCTTCTACAAAGGATTTTGATTTAACGTATATATAGTGCACCTTCTCTGAGGATCGTCACCTTGTCGTGATGGAGAAGCTTGTGTGGTCCTGAGATCCCGAGAGCTATGCTGTCTGGAGCTATGCTCCTGGTAGGGTCACCCATGGCAGTAAGGTCGATGGTGAGGTCCCTGACAAAGAACAATCCAACCAAGACCTCAACGGTGGAACAGGCGGACGAAGTTACTTCGAACTCAACGGCTGTGAAGGCGGATGAAGGCTGCAACAAATCCATCAGCTCCAATCGTCGTGGTTTCCATGCCATTGGAATCATTTGGTTGATTTGTGAAGTATCATGTGCTTTTTGTAGTGCAACATCAAGTACACATTAAACAAATACACGCACAGGCATCTTCGCTCTGTGGGCTACTTCTCAAGTCTTTTGGTGATCAGGGGAGGGCGACGGGTGCAGGCAATGTGATGGCTGGAAGCTCCTAGTCAAGAACTAGCATGAAAGCGTTGAATAGTTGATTCAGTCGCTCAGCTTTTGGATCAAAGATGTCTTAAAAGCCAACATGAAGAAACAGATGTACAGAATTAGAAGAAAAGAGAAGAAAATGGAAAGAGAGGCAGCAACAACCAAAGCTCGATCTGCCATCTGGAACTACCTGTCCTGAATGCAGAATAACTTTCAGAGCCAAGATTGGGCTCATAAGCCACTTGAGAGCCCATAAATAGATCAACGGAATGAAGACCATTATCCTCGACCTCGAGGAATAGCCACAATGATGACGATATAGTGCATATTGATCCTCTGGATCAAATCACAAGTGAAGGTGCTCACATAAAGCACATTTTTAAAAATAATTACAGCAGTGCATTGCATACAATATTTATGAATAATCTGATAACCTCAATGAACTAAAGGCCAGTCTGGTGATTTTGTTGCTGATCCTTTTGTGGAAAATGTTGCATAAGAACTGTCTCGGCTAGCTTCTAACATTGCAATGCTTGTAATTTAATGTGAAAGTAAGAGCCAGATTTTAATGGCAAATTGTATCTGTTGTCTTAAAGCAATGTTTTAATTAGAAACTCTTCTTTATTCAAGATCCATCAAAAGTGTTTAACATTTTTAGCTCCCAGCAACTCACAGTGGTCTATTCACAAACGGTAAGTTTACACAAACAGCTCTTTGAGTTTTCACAACTCAACCCCTTTGAGTTGTGAGGTGAAAGTTCTGCTTTTCTCAGCCACAGACCTACAAATCTAAATTACGGGTTTCTGTAGCTTTGCATCTAAAAATAGGGAATATGGAAAATGGTGTGGAAACAGTGTCTGTCATTTCATTCCCTAATTCAGTTCACTAAAGCTTCATTCACATCCACTTCACTGAGAGGTCAAAGGCTAGTTGACTATGATTTTTATTTGTTTCCAGACTAATAGAAGGTATTATAAGGTTAATTGGTAGAAGGAATTCATTTTATAGTTTATGTTGCGGATTATAAAGGACCTTTCCACATTGTCACATCAGCTCATAAATTCTTAAACTAGACAAAATCCAATAATTTTTAAATTGAGTTTACTTTATCATATGGAAGTTTGATTGAATTCTTAGCTTTATAAAAATGTATATAGCAGTATAAACCCACTGGATCCTCATTAATATGTCAAAATGCCAGGTTAAAGAACTTAACCCATCTGTTCCTATAACTTGAAAGGCATTTGAGGTTTCCGTCACTTTAAAAACGCAAGTTCAATATAAAAGTGATGAGGAAGTCCCTTAGAGTTGATAGAACAGAATGGATATAAAAATAAGCCTAAAATGAGGCTGAATCATCAGTGTCAGTGGCTGATTTGACAGGATTGTATAATTAACATCAATCATTGGATTAGGGTGGAAAAAGCAAACTAGTTATGCTTTCACCTCTTAATCACAATTTAGTGCCCCCTTATTGAACGATGCATGCGTACAGATATTGTTAAAGGCAAGGTGAACTTGGTTGCAACCCCAGTCCCCCTAAAGGCCTACTAGCCTGGTGATATTTTATAGGTACTTTTCCACTGTCATTTATCTCTGAAAACGGAACTGACAATGGGGAATTGAGTGGAGGGAGAACTTGGACACTACTTAGACAACCAGGCTCTGCCTGATACAATTTTCAGGGAAGCATGCTACTGGACAAATGGCATGAAGGCCTGATTTAAATAGAACACTTTTAGATGGGTAAAGAGGTTGACATGGATGTGGTGTGTTAAGGACCTGTTTCTTTACTCTATGACTCTATACTTAAACTGGAGTCTTACACTGATTGCAACTTTGAAGTACAAATGGACAGATTGTAGATGATACAAAGTACCCAGCAGTGGCTCCAAACATTATCTTTATTTAACTTTTGTTGGACCAGGAATAGCAGGCCTGTGCTCACTAACCACTCAGTATCAGAGACTCCCGAGGCTGGCTCTGTGCATGTGGCATGGCTGATCCATGAGCTTCATGTCTATTTTGGGCAAAGGTCGAAGACTCAGGTTCCTTCTCATTGGCTGACCCACTAGGTGGGAAAGACTTCGAACATGTCTAACTGATAACATTGGGACAACAAAATCCTTTGCAAACTAATCTGAGAACCCTGTAAAAACTTTGCTACTCAAAATTTGCATTAGAAATTCATTTTTTTAGGCAAACAAAACAAAAGTTTAATGAAAAAAATCTAGAAGTGACAAAGAGAAAAACTCAAAAGTAAAAGAAAAACCGTGGAAAATGAGCTGTGAATTTTCTGTCTTCACTACGTGGAGGTGATTAATTGCCTCTGATATGGAAACTCTGGTGCATGTTACTCATGGTCAGTTTTGCCTTGCAAACTGTTTTTACATTCTATTTCTTTACTTCTGCATTTTTATTGAAGTGATTAATTCTTGGGTATAGTTTCACGGGTGCCAGCTGTGAAATTCAGTTTCAAGGTTAATGGAGAGGAAAGGTTAGGTTGACTTGTCAGATGAGAGGAGTAGGATGGAAGGCATTTCTGAATATGGTAAATAAAGTAACTATTTGCTCGTGTCAAGGGTAAATACTGACACATATTTGGGTCGCACGGTTTTTTTCTAAAGTGAAAGTTTCATGTATTTCATATATCTTGCCAATGTTTCCATTCCTTTTCTGACAGAAAGACTTTGGGCACAGGGTATCTTGATATCTTCAGATGCCTTATGTTTGGCATGAACATTACACTGAGCATTTATTTTTCACTGGTTACAATTTAGGAAGTACTCAACATAAGACGGCACAGATCATATTTGAAGTATAAGGAATGAAAGGCAATTTGGGCATGTTTACTTGTGAGATCTGATTTGGTGTGGTAATCCTACATACACATCTGGAAATTGTATTTGGAAAACTGCTGCATTCGAGGTGGTGCTGCTTCTTTGACATTTTTATCCTCTTTTCTCCATCACCCCAGTTATTCTCTGATTGAAGGAAATGTTCTGCAATCTAATGTTAATTATCCCATATAGTAGGTCTGCTCCAAATCATCCCAGAGACCTGGAGTATTGTTTAGAGCTACAACAGTTATATTTAAGGATGAATTTGGCCAGAGAATTTCATCATACTTGTTCACCTATCCACAATATGAGCAATGATGTCATACCCATTTCTAGATAATTGAACAGGGACCAAACTGAATGCCTCAAAATGAATGAATGTGTGAGCTTCTGGGAAATTGGGTATTACATTACATGATGATGTGCTGGTGATCACATGCTCTTTTATGGGTCATATTCAGTAACACTGAGCTTTGGAGAAAGCCAGTCAGTCTGTAGAACTATATTGTTTCTCAGTTGATCGGTGATGGGGACGTTGTGACTGCTGGTCCTACTGAATAATGCCTCAAGGATATTCTTTCTTTTTTGTATGTGTTGTCAGCAAAATGGTTGATACTGCAGTTATCCACAGCAGCACTTCTGTAAACTGACCTCAGTCACTGTGTAACCAGCATCTGCAGAGCTGTCAAATGTTGACCACTGGCACCACCAGACAACACTCACAGCCTTGTTTGTCCTCACTTCACAATCTCTGAAAATACTTGCCAGGGGTTAGATAAATAGGAAGCCTAATTGGGTGTTGGGAGGCTGTAAATTAGTCCTTCAGTTAGCCAGCACAGTCTTTGGTCGACTAGGGAAAAGAGAAGATCAAGACTTTAAATCCAGTACAAAGCTCTTTGGACACAGGGCAGCAGTGATGTTGTCCTCATGTATTCTCTTGAGACTTGGACAACTCATAGCAGGCACCTCAAAACACTGGAGAGTTATGCAGTCTCTGCAAAATGCTACAAATCTACTGGCAGGATAAGTGAACTAATGTCAGTGTCCTCTCCTAGGGCAACATCCCCAGCATTAAGGCCCAAATTATACTCAGTCAGCATCATTGGGCAAGTTACACCATTTTCCAACATCTGACTTCTGAAACACATCACTTTATTCTGAGCTGGGTAATGCCAAGAGATTACTGGATGGACACAGGAAGAAATTCAAGGATGTTCCCAAAGCTGCCTAAGAAAAGTGAAACAATCCCCACCTCCAGGAAGTCTCTGACCTATGACCACTCAAAGTGTAGAGGGAGTATTCAGGATGACATTGGGAACCTCGAGTGTATTTGTCAGGAGCTCACAGAAGGTCTGTGTAATGGCAGAAGAAATGCAACACCTACCAAACTACCCATCTACCTGCCCCATCGAGTTTCTTCTGCCCCAACTGTGGTGGCGTCTACAGTTCCAACATTGGCTACACCAGCCACCTCCAAGCCCACAGAACTGGAGTGGAAGCAACTCATCCTTACCCTTGAAGACTTGCCTAAGAAGAAATAAAGTAAAAATGCCTCTGACATTGCTGTTGTCACAAATCACATCCACAGTTCATAAAACTAGACATCATAAGCTACTAAAATCAATGTGAAATGATTTTTAACATGTCAATTTTAAGAAATACATTCAGGATAATTTAATTTAATTTAATTTTTATTTACAGCATGGTAACAGGCCTTTCTGGCCCAATGAGTCCACGCCGCCCATTTTAAACCCAATTAACCTACCTGTATGTCTTTGCAATGTGGGAAGAAACTGGAGCACACAGAAGAAACTCACGCAGACACGGGAGAACATATAAACGCCTTACAGACAGCAACGGGAATCGAACCCCGATCACTGGTGCTGTAATAACGTCGCGCTAGCCGCTATGCTACCGTGCCGCCCCTATATTTGTGGAACTGTTGAACTCCTAGATTACATTAAGGGTAGACATATCAGAATATCAGCAATATCAACTGTGCTGGTCAGAATCAGTTAGAGGCCCTGAAATGTTTTCTTGTACAAGCAAGTGTCCAGCCTCTGAACTACAAACATCCAAAAGTTCAAAGTGCAGAGGGCAGCTTACGCCATTACAAGTGAGAACCTGGACCATCTCTATAGCCTACATCACAGATATGAAAATAGAGCTTTCAAGAAACCATGGGTTGAGACATTAATTTTATATCATCAAATACTCAGCAGGTTAGGCAACATCTGTGGGGAGAGAAACAGAGTTGATGATTTAGGTTCATGACCTTTAGTTAGAATTGAGCAAAGCTATAAAAATTTTTAAGGTGCAAAGAAAGAGGGTAGAGGAGGGGAAAGAAGAGGGAAGGTCTCAATCCAGCCTTCCCCGCACCCTCCCCACAGGCACACTTTTTCAATACCTTACAGTTTATCTATATTCTTGCTTGGTTTTAATGAAAGGTCATTGAACTGAAATGTTAACTCTGTTCCTCTGACCTGCTGAGTATTTCTAGCATATCCTGTTTTTTTTTATTTCAGATTTTGACAACATTTTGTTTTTGTGATGTAATTTGCTCCATTTTTAAGTACCAAAAATGAGCAAATCACTGTGCAAATTCTCATTACATCTGTTAAAAAGCTTTGAGGAATTTTATGACTAGCATTCACAAGTGCATTAAAATTAGAACAATGGATATTGCATTAGCCTCCATCTGTTTTTTTTCCAGCAATTTTAAAGACTGTGGAAACAACAATTTTCAAGGTGTCTTGATTCCAGGTGTGAATGTAAGAACCAGTGGCCAGTCTCCACCCCACAATAATCATATAATGGATGTACACACATACACATTTCTGTACAAAATGTGGCTGCTTAAACTTCCTCTCCAAAAGTGATCAGATTTGAATTCTACGCACACCCCTGTTGTGTTCTTCCATTTGACCAGCTCTACCTTTTGAATCAATTTCCTTTCTCCTGATCCCACTTTATTTTCCTAATCACTATGTCCTTCTATTCATTGTACTCATTAATCATTCCTCACTAATATTTCCTTCTCTGAATTTCTTTTGATGGCATGAAAACAAAATATAAACATAAACCAATGGTAACTTTTCATCATCACATTCTGGGTAGTAGTCTGTTAGATTGCTGCAGATCCATCCAACCAGTTTTTGTTCCATTGAAATGTTTATCCATTAAAAAAAAGCTAGATTATTGCCAGGAACTGCACTGGTGCTTTCAAATTGTCCCAGGGCCACATGACTGTTGTATGTTGATGCTCACTAAAAATAGGCAGGTCCATTGAGTGGCCTGGATAGAATTGCCTGGGAGTTTTCTTGGCAGCAGGTAGACAGTACATTCAGGGCACTATCGCACCATTCCTATCTGGCAGAGGTTTATACCTCTCAATTGTTTCTTGGAAATGCAGACCATTTTCTTTAATGCTTTCAGCAATTTTAAACTGAATGGGTCTCTCCCTGAGATTTTCACTATAATCAGAAACCAGCCAGCTATTAAAACTGAATGTTGTGTGGGCAAACATTGGCCAAGCTCATAAGGAGAGTGCAGATGAGTGATGAGTGGCTGTTCTTGATTTGTAATGACATTGTGGATTTACTGAAGCCAAGCATAATCTTGGCTAATTCACCCCAGTTCTTCAGTTAAAACAAATTGTTGCAGCTGGACAGAAAATTGAAGAGAGATCATGACTTAATTTTAAAGATATATGCCAAGGAATTTAATCACATAATGCTATTAGTGTCAGCATTAAGCAACTGAAAATTGACTTAAGAGTGAAATGTAGTGATGACCTTTTCAGGATTTTGTTGTGTCCCTCTGGAAATTAGACTGGGCATATCTCCCTTACATCCTACGTGTGGGATAATGCCACTCTCCATGTAATGCTCCTTTTGGAGCATTGCAAGGGAGACTTAGACTGAGTTGTTTACGGAATGATCATCGTAGGTGATATCCGGAACAACTGAACAACTGTAATGGGGCAGCAGTAAGATGAGGTCTTAAACTTACCTTTGATACCTTGGGCCATCCCTGCTTATGTCTCAAAACCAGCATTCAATTTGCCAACATGCAGTGCCCATTTAAGTACATCAGGCAGATCTGGATTTAGCGTCCTAAGACTAAGATGGCCATTAGCCCTCATGATAGTGCAGTCCAACAAAACCTTTTGGATGCACTTGAATCTCATGGCAAAAAGGGCCTAAGTGCAAATCCAGTGTACAATCAAGATTTTATTCACATTCTAGTCACCCAAATTGGGCATGATTTGTGTATCTGTGTGAATTTCACAAAATAATTTGCAGCACCTGAAATAAAGCCAGTCGTTAAATAGCTTCTAGAGTTAGAATGCTGCAAATTTCAATGACTTTTCATAAAATACCACACATTTACCGTTATGTAGTTATTCAACCAAGGGATTCACTTAGACTCTTAGCATATCCTAAATTTGCAGTAGAATAAAGGAATAATATACGAGACCCACGAGTGGATCTGGACTTGGCGATTTAAATGATTAATCCCATTCTTCCATAGGAGAAGTAGCTGCATCCTAATAGTTTGCTCGAAAAACAAATTCTGTTTGAATGAGAATTAATCAAAGAAAGGAAACCAATGCACACAAGTCGTCTGCCTTGATCTACCTTGGGTAGTCTCTTAGTCACTCCATCTCTTTAGCTGCTCATTTAATCCCATCCTTGACCTTGTAACTGTGGGCCAGTAACACACTGAACAAGTCATGAAAACAGCTCCCTCTGCTGCTCCATCTGAGCAAATGCTGAGAAAATACATAATGGACTGGATGAGTGATATGTCCACAATGTGAATGAATATCATCTATAAACATACATATTATATAGTGTACGTTTTAAAAGAATGTGACTGTTGATCACAGACCACTTTCAAATGCTACACATTTTTCATTAAACATTGAGGGGCCTAGTTACAGTAGCAGCCCTCAGTATTTTGTGCGGAGGCAGAACTAGTTTGCCTTCCGGGGTAAAACAATACATTCTCCAGTTTGTCCTATGCTTCCAGACAACCCTTTAAGGAGTTATGCGGGTCTGAAAATAAGTAGCAATCGCCTGTGCTCTGTTCAGGCTTGTACTGGCACTGCATAACAGAAGGCCCAAATCAATCCAGCAGCGCCCAAATATGTACTCAATTTGGGCTGGGTTAGCACTGGTAAATTTATGATCAAGCACAGTGATTTTCAATACGCAAGGAATGCTGGATCATAAGTGAAAAAATATGTACATATGATAAAAGTTTCTTTTAATTTGTGGTGTGTTTAACCTCAGAATAAATGAAGTCCTTGTAAAAATGTCTACCCTAAACTTTGAATACAAAATTGACAAATCCCACAAAATAAGGGGTCAAATATCAAAGCTGCCCCTTTCGAGTACTGGACCAAAGGTCAATAGTTTTCAACAGGTATGTGTGAAATGAACACAATTGCAAATGACTGTGTGAAGCAATGCACTTCACCTGTCACAGTGCCACCATCTGGCGCACACTGCAGCAGCAAAATACTGGCCCCTGCTCTTTGGATTCCTATAACAGAAACTGGAGATTTTAAAAATACATAAATATCAGCCTTGCAAGGGGAAATAAGGATTGACATGTCATAATAATAAGCTATTTTTCTTTTCTTAAATGTTCCCAGTAATTGCTTTAATTATTTGAAACAAATCCCTCCTTCGTAATTCCCACACGTGTCCTTGACAACAGGACTTGAGGGTGTTTGGCGTTATTTTGCTTTTTACATGACACCTCCCCCGCAACCCCTTCCTTTAGACCTTGGGGAGGCCCCACCAAGGTCAAATGGATCAACATAGCTATCCTATAACCGAGAGAAGCAGCTGTACCTGCTGCTTACTTTCAGAAACAAAATCCTGAATGTAATACCCACAGGCAGTAATTACCCTGACTATGTTCCTTTGCTCTTCAAATGTGCTAAGTCTCCCTAATGGAATAATCATAGAGTACCTGACGAGTAACATTGCCAGTGATGGTGAATACTTTAAACAGGTTCAATGCATAGAACCTGCAAAGAAAGAAAAACATTTACATAATGAAGTTGGTTATATTTTTTTCACAAATCCAAATCTATTCATCATGGCTTTTAACTAAAAATGATCCAGGGCAGTCCAGATTTTCTGTTCTGGAGGCATTCAACACCTGTTATTCTATAGCTTAACCCTGCTTTTCAGGCTCAGCAGAAATAGACACAACAAGTAATTACATACAAATGATTAAAAAGTCCATATTTATTATTTGACATATTGGTTCATTTCTCTATTAACATCAAATCAAAAGTGGTTAGTACATACAGAAGTAAAAATTAGAATACTTCTGAGTTAATTTTAATCTTAAACACTCGTGATTAATGTCATTGTTGGGATTACTTTTAGTTCTTTATATGTGACACCTTCCATTTAGTTTTAATAGTAAATTAAGCAAAAAGGAATGAGTGAAATCTTCATACTTTGCAGATTTCTGGACAGCATTTTTTTTGATGTGGTTAATTTGAATAGTTTCGAGATTGAGTTTCCAGCAAAACAATTTGGGAGAATTGTGCAGCAGAGTTGGAGATGTGATAAAAATATAAGTTACAGAGGGGAGAAGCAGTTTGGAGTTATCCCGTTAATTTGCCTGTGTGGAGTGCTTGTCCATTTAATTCCACAATAATTAATTCTTTCTTGGTTGACGCATTTCCTGAAGTACTAATTGATTTGGGTTATTTGTCTCCATTATACTCTGCTGTTTCAGTGTATCCTCTCTATCGTTATTACACACTTACCAATGATTGCTCCAAATCTGTTCCTTACCAATATGTTCCTCAATGTCAGCTGTGATTTCTAGTATTCTTGCTCTGAGTTAAAAGGTAGTGGGTTCTGGTTTTCTTCCAGGGATTTGAGCTCAATATCTAGATTACAATTTAGTGCAGTATTAAAGGGCTGTTATACAATCAGATGTTTTGTCTTTCAGATGAGATGTTAAGACAGATCTTGCACAAGTGAAAATATAAATTGCCATTGAACAATTCCAAAGCAAAGGTGAAAAGTTTTTGTATTGATTCATTGATAATGTAAAATCAAATTTTCTTTCATTTTCATTAATATCTGTCAGAAGTAGGAAAAACATGGTAAAATAGACCATTAATATTTTCAATACCTTCTAACTGACATGTACATTTTTGCCATAAACAGGAATTTTGGTTCTATCATAAGAAGCATGCATTTGTTGCACTAGTGTTAAAATAACTGGCCAAATGCCACTAAAAGTTTTTCACACAGAGGATGGTGGGCATATTTTTAAAATTTTATTTACAGCATGGTAACAGGCCCTTCCGGCCCAAAGAGTCCGTGCCACCCATTTTAAACCCAAATTAACCTACCCATACGTCTTTGCAATGTGGGAAGAAACCGGAGCACCCGGAGGAAACCCACACAGACACGGGAGAATGTACAAACTCCTTACAGACAGCGACGGGAATCGAACCCCAATCGCTGGCGCTGTAATAGCGTTGTAATGTACTCATGTCCTTACTGGGACCTCCCTTGCTCCTATCTGATAGGAGCTCCTGCCTCTGTTCCTGGAGGGCTCCACTGGTTCACTTGAACAAAGAACAGTATTTATTCGCCAGCCTGTCCAATTCTCATTGGAGCATTCATTCACAGAGTGGCAATGTTCCCCTCTAGCTTGAAGAGTGTTGTTTATATGTGGAACAAGATGCAAAGGAGGTGGTGGATGCGGTACAATTACAGTGTTTAAGAGACGTTATACAGGTACAAGGGTAGGAAAGATTTAGAGGAATATGGGCCAAATGCAAGCAAATGGGATGAACATAAATAGGCATCTTGGTCGGCATGAATGAGTTGGTCCAAAGGGCCTGTTTCCATGCTATATAACTCAATTAATCTGTGAATCTAAAAGATGGTAACGCACTGAGAACTTTGCTACACTTTTGTCGTAGAAATTCATTCATACATTTTTGGAAAAAATACCTGGTGTTTTGCTGTTGTAAAATTAGCTTAATCTACAGCACATTTCTCCACATTTACTCATTTGGTAATTTGTCTCCTCATGTTCAGTGTTGTTCTATCACCTTAGCTTTTTTTCCAGCACCAAATTCTCCAAAATGTAGTGTAACAAGCAAAATTCATCTGCCATGAGATTTATATACTAATTGGCTAGAATGCAATTTTAATTTACTCACAGAACAACTAAGTTTTACTAACCTTGCTTCCAGCTTAAAGGACCAAGACTCAGTCTTTGTCCTCATTGAGATCTGTGAACTCTGGTGATCTAAAACGCAACATTACACATATGTCTTAACACCTTTGCTCATGGTGATCAGGGTGGTGGACTCTCTTGACTTGTTCTCTCACCTCAGGATCATGAGAAGCACAGTGGTATAGAGTTTGATCTGTCTGCGTGGAGTTTGCATGTTCTCTCTCTGGCTGTGTGGGCTTCCTCTGGAACCTCTGTTCGTCCCCCCCAACCGCCCCCCCCCCCCATTCTCCCAAGGACGTGCAGGTTGGTAGGTTAAGATGAGTGTAAGTGTGTGCTAGAAGCTGGGAGGAGCTGAAGGAAATCTGGGGAGAATAAAATGGGAATGTTGCAAATGCATGGTTGATGGTTGATTGGGATTCAATGGGATGAAGGGCCTGTTTCCATGCTATATGGCTCTATGACATAACTCCAAGCTGCTGCCATTGATCTCTGCCACATCTCACATTTTGCTGCTCACTTCTTCATTAGGGAGGTCACCCAGGCTCCATGCTCAAGGAGAGGAGGTGTGATGTACTTATCCTTCAGCCAATAGGAGCAGGCAGATTTGATATGGAGATTTACCTGAATTGTAGGCTTCCCTACCAGACAGGCATTCAGAGACTGTACTCATGTCCTTACTGGGACCTCCCTTGCTCCTATCTGATAGGAGCTCCTGCCTCTGTTCCTGGAGGGCTCCACTGGTTCACTTGAACAAAGAACAGTATTTATTCACCAGCCTGTCCGATTCCCATTGGAGCATTCATTCACAGAGTGGCAATGTTCCCCTCTAGCTTGAAGAGTGTTGTTTATATGTGTTATGTCGCTTTAAGAGCTGAATCCAAAGATTGCATTTGCTGAGCTACATGCTGAGAGTTACAAGAACATGCAACAATGCAACATATCAATGATGAAGACAGTGTCAGTTTCAAACAAGCTTACGTAGGGAAACCTGACAACACTGGTTCATGAACCTTGCTGCTGACTTTCACAACAACATTAGGGTGACCCACAAGAGTTTTTTAATCTCAGATAATGATGTGGGCCCATTGCCAGGCTATGATTCCATAATAGGTATGCACTGGTTTGGATTTTGCTCTAATTGTGAGGCTGTTGATGTCTATTTATAATGAAGTAAATTATCCAGCAAATTCTAATGTGGAAAAGAATATAGAAATTGGGAAGGTTAGGTCTGTCTGTGCTACCCAATTCCTTTAAAAGCTCTGTTGTTAAAGAACCTTGCTGATAGAATCTGCATTGAAATATTTGCAATGGTTTGAAATTACAATACTAGACTACCAGTCCCCACTAAACACGAAAAAATAGGGTTTGTGTCAGATTCAGTTGCATCTTTGGCAGTATGTCCAACAATCTTCCTGGCCATGAAATTTCCTGCTGCTAAATTACATTGAGAACTTAAAATAATCAATTTTATTTAATTCCTGGCATAGCCTTTTACCTCTCTCTGTAAATCCTATTTGTCTTTCCCAATCTTTATTCTGCCTCTGTGTAGGATATAAATTTAATTTATACATTTTGATTTATACTTCCTTGCTTGAAAACAATGTGTCAGTAATGATTCTTCAATCTGAAAGGTTAAGGAGCCTCTTACCTTCTGTGATCAAACATGCCTTATATGCTCTGTTAAAGACACCCAACTGGATCAGGTGCCTAATTAAGGGAAGACTCCATGCAAAATCCCAAGAGAGACACTCATGGCCACAATCCAGTATTGGATACCAGTCTAGTATACATCTTGTATAAATATAGGACATTTTACTCCATGTTGCATTGACTAAAACATATTTATTGCATAGGTTCTCTCTCCCACGGATTACTGTTCTGCTATGACATGAGCATTTTACTTATTTCATATCTTCAGAAAGTTATTGTTTACTCAAAAACTATGAAATAGAAATTATTGCATTCTACTTCATCACTGATCTACTTTATGTACCGCAGAGAAACAAGATTTGCAAAAGGGTTACAGCTATACTTGAATCTATAAACGTGTGTATCTTCCCCTGATTTGTTTACACACGACAAAGGAATATATTACTTAAGAATGATAGCAATTAGATTTGATTCACTCTCTTGAACATTATCAAAAACTAAATCAGTTGCTAAATACTTCATTATATTTAATAATGTAAAGTATTTCTTGAAAAGGTTAACTTGCTTAATGCTTTCTTTATCCTGAAGCTCAAGCTAAAATGTTGTGTCAAGTTGTAAAGATACATTTGGATGCTTTAAGAATAGGTATATTGTGGGCAGAATTACACATTGGAGTTTCTGTAACAGGCTACCACACAAAATTGTGGAGGTAAGGATAATTGGAGCCAACTGAAGAGATTATAATTAATACAAGTCTAAAACATAAATGTATAAAACAGAAGAGTTATTCATATTTCACCCTACAGGCAAAATCAACTTCCATCATAAGTCTAGGAGCTCTAAATCAGGGATTTGAAAGGCAGCTTATTATATCATTCTAGTGGAAATGTAACAGACTACTTTCGCTGATGTGTTATGCAAAGGGCGGATTAATGAATGTTGTAGCAGAACCTAATAGTTTTTTAATCTCTGTGATCTGTGTTTCCATGAAGTAAGTTCTATTAAAATGGAAATTCTTAGATGCTTCATAGAAAATCAAACTGACCAAATGTAAACACATGTCTAGCAAAGGCTAAAACAGATCTTATTTTCCAAATGGATTAGTTCCTGTTCAGTCATTTACAAAATTAGATCTCCCTCATGTGGACTTTTGTTGCAGTATGTTCAATAACCAGAATCACTTTGAAAACTAAATGAATCAGATTTGATAGTCATCTCTCAATGCACTTGCATATTTTGCCAGATTAGTACTGACTAATTTACAAAACCTCATCTTAAATTGCAAAACATAGTTTCTCTATTGACAATGTTCCAATTTTCCTAAAAATTGGAATCCTTTGGAATTTTTGTAAAGGCTAATTGCCAATTACATGACAATTCACAAGAACCTGTGAATTCTGCTCTAATAACAGACATGAAAGAAAGTGAGAAAATCCCTGCTCTCTTTTCAATATTATTATAACAGCAGGAACTGGTTAGCCTCTAGCCATTTTTGTGCGTGCACTTAAGATTCAAATGGTGAATCACAATATATTCACTAATTACTGGTGGAAAATAAACCATTGAAAATCTGTTGAGACTCATTGCACCAGACAGCGTTACTTTATAGATCGGTATGTATAAACCAGTTTTGAAATTAAAAGTTGCGCATCAATACTCATTTCCATTTTTCATTCTTCTGGTTTGGACAAGCTACCTTTATGTGGCAACATTTTGTTCCTTTGCAAAAAGGGAAAGCAATGCAAGAATAGATAAGGACATGGATTGCAGCAGCCATATGTCAAGTACCAGCGAAAGCAATGGCTATTAACACTCAAACATTATCAAGCAGCCACTGGTCAGATATCTTGGCTAGACGAGGAAAAATCTGCAGTGTTGCTATGTACAATTCTCTAACCACTCAGCTAAGACTGGGATGTTGGAATTGCACTGTGCCTTGCCCCACTGTGTTGAAAAGGTCAGTAGATATGAAGAAGTGCCAGTGAATAGTTGCTTCACTTGCAAAGGCTGTTTGAGTCCTTGGATAGTGGGGTTTTGGGGGGAGGGGAATGGGAATGTAAAAGAGCAGGTGTTGCTCTTCCTGCAGTTACATGATAAAGTGTTGTAAGAAAGGGCTTAGATGGTGGTGAGGGAAGAGTGGAGGATCCCTTGCAGAGGGAACAATCCCTTTGAAATGCTGAAAAGGGAGAAGAGGGGAAGATGTGGTGGATCTTGTTGAAGCTGGTGAAATTGTGAATTATGGTCCACTGAATAGAGAGGCTGGTGGGATGGAAGGTGAGGACCAGCAGAAGCCTTTCCTTGTGCTGTCTAGGAGCAGAGGAGTTGACAGCAGAGGTGTAGAAGGTAAATGATATCCAGTCAAGGGTTCTGTCGACTAACACTGTGAGAAGGTAACTGTTCTGGAAGAAGGAAGACACCTGGGAGACAACTGTGCGGTAAGTCTCGTGGTCGGAGAAAATATGGTGGAGACGGAGGAAATGGAAGAATGGAATGGAGTGCCTACAGGAGGCAAGGTAGGGTAGAAGTATAGTTGAGTCAACTATGGAAGCCTGTGAAGTTGTAATGGAGGTCTGCTGAGATGGAGGCAGAGAAATCCAGAAAGGGAAGGGAAGAGTCAGAGGTGAAGGTGAGAACACGTTGGGAAATGGCAACAAATGTAATGAAATCTTTTGAGTTCTGTATGCGTACAAGAAGCAGCATCAATGCAGTCATTAGTGTACCAGAAACAGAGTTGAGGGAGGGGAGCCAAGTAGGACTTGAAGCAAAGACTGTTCTATGTATCCCACAAAAAGCCATGTGTAACTTGGGCTGACACAAGTGCCCATAGCTACAACTTGATCTGGAGACAGTGAGAAGTTGTTCAATTTAAGTCCAGCCAGGCAAATGAATGTGTCGGCAGGAAGGGAACTGGTTGGTCCTTCGTTCAAGGAACAAGTGACCATCCTGGTGTGCGAAGGAAGTGTAGAGGGATGTATGTCCATGCTAATGATGAGCTGGTTGGGACGAGGGAACGGAAACTATCTAAGTGGTGAAGGGCTTCAGCGGTGCCATGGATATAAATGGGAGGGGGTTGATCAGTGGAGAAAGAATGAGGGAAGGAATAAGTTTGGTGGGGTAAGATTAGGTCAGCGAGGTGAATTTGTAACACAATGACCTGTTGTGTTATTGCTGGCTGTTCAGTCAGTCCCATACCTTTCAGTCCCTTTAAATATTTATTTCCAATATTTATCGATTTCCATTTTAAACTCAAATGTGATACTGCTGATTCAGTTTCCTCCTGTTCCTAATAAGACATTCTATGCCCTATTGATATATAAAGTCAAACAAAATCCTGATTTCTCACTTTGCGTGCAAGAAATAGCATACCACTGTGTGGGGGCAGTTATCCAAATTTCCCCAGTGGAGACTATTGAGAGCATTACAGTTGAATATCCAACAGGCAGTTAACATTCAGGATATGCTGTTCATTACCAAAGCACAATATGTATCTACCTTACCGATTTCATATTTAGGGGAATATTTTATTATTCAATTATTGTACATCATATGCAAGACATGATGGCAAACAGATTATGATACTGCTGTTCAAAATCGAATCATATGGATGTCCATGAATAACTAACACTTCCTCCTCTTCATCGCCCCCCCACTGCCTCTGTTACCAACCCCTTGATGGTTTCCAGTACATATCTGCTTTTCCAGAAGTGACAGCCCATATCAACAAGGATGATTGATTTTGACATTCCAGACATATTAGTTCTTTTTGTCAAAGAAACAGTCTGGTTAGAAGGAGGAAAAAAAGGGGCCAGGGATCCCAATAATTTATCTTTGTCCTCATTGTCCTATATGATGTCATAATTCCCAAAAACCTAAAATTTAAAACTCAGGCTTTGAACATAAATCCACAGATGTTAAGTACAAATAAAAAACAGAAATTAGTATGATGATAACTATCTGCTTTTATTTTCAGGGCCTCTAAGGTATTTTGTCAAACACAGACAAAATATCACGGGGCTGCTTAATGCAAGAACCACAACATATCAGTGGTCTCTCATTTACTTATCATTCAAACCTTCTTGAACTAAATGAACCATCCTATCTGTAAATTCTTCAATTTTTCTCACAATAGGCTTTCACACGTTTCTGCTGTCTTCACCTTACCCTTGGTGGCTCAGGCCTTTTGCTCTCACTCTCTGGTCTTCCCTCAGGCTCTCTACCTTCCTTTTCTCTTTTAAGATCCTCCTTCAATTATATCTCCAGCTTTGGAGATCTCTCCTTGTTTCTTCTTCTCTTGGTCTCCAATTTCCTCAAGCCTCTGTGTTGGAGTTTTTAATGTTAAAGGCTATAAGTTCGAGAAGGAAAGGAATAGTATCACAAATGCATTGTCAAACAGTATTCAATAAGTTATCTGAACAGTTGGTCATTGCGAAATTCATGTGGAAGATGTGAGCAGAATAGTGCCAGTGTGGATAGAAAACTATCTGATGGACAAAAAAGTAAAGGATATTGCTCAGTCTGGAGAAAAGGCTGGATATATTGTATCTCAGAGGCAACTGCTGCATCCCATTCATACTCAAAATCTGATGCTGTTGGTTGGATAAAGCAAAGAAAATATTAACGTTTTATGGCAAAAGGAAAGTGGGAATTTTGGGAAACAACAAGGATGGTAAAGTATTTTAGAAAGATGTAGACGCATTAACAAAATCAGCAGACAAGTCACATTTGCTATTTAATAAGGAGAACTTGTAGTGCAGGAAAATACAGTATATATATACACACACATGTACAGTATATATTATTTCATTTATTGTAATGTGAAATCACTGGCAATGCCAGAATTTATTTCCCATGTCTAATTGCCCTTGAGAGGACAGTGATGAGCCACTTTCTTGAACAGCACCAGTCCCTGTTGTGAAGATAATTCCACAATGGTGTTGGGTAGGAAATTCCAGGTTTTTGAACCAATGATGACGAAGCAGTGATGAAGCGTGTCATTCCAAGGCAGTATGGTGTATGACTTAGGGAGGAACCTGTAGGTGGTGGTGCGGCCATGCTCCTGAAACTTATGTTCTTCTTGATGGTAGAGGTCACAGGCTTAGGAGTTGCTGTCAGAGGAATGTGAGTGATATATTTTGCACATGGTACATGCTGCAGACATTGCATTATCATAGTGGAGGGAAAGTATAGTGGATGGGTGCTAATCAAATAAACTGTTTTGTCTGAGATGGTATTGAGGTTCTTGAGTGTTGTTGGAGTTGCAAGCAGAAATTATTCCATCATGCTCCCGCCTTGTGAATGGTGGAAAGGCTTTGGGGTGGCAGGAAGCAAGTCTCAATTTATGCAATCTTTGATCTACTCTTGTGGTTGTAGTTCTTATGAGACTTTTCCAGGTGAGTTTCTAATTGGTGGTAATTCTCTAGGATGATGATGGTGGAGGGCTTGGCTATGGTGCCAATGACTGTCAAGGGTAGGCATTCAAATTCTTTCTTTTTGCTGATGGCCATTACATGCCATGAACATTACTTGCTACTTATCAGCCCCAAAAAAATTTACAAGGATGTTGCCGGGACTTGAGGACCTGAATTATAGGGAAAGGTTGAATGGGTTAGGACTTTATTCCCTGGAGCACAGGATAGTGAGGGGAGATCTTATAGAGGTATACAAAATTATGAGGGGTATAGACAGGGTGAATGCATGAAGGCTTTTTCCCCTCAGTTTGGGTGAGACTAGAACTAGAGGACATAGGTTTAGGGTGAAAGGTGAAATATTTAAGGGGAATCTGTTGGGAAACTTCTTCACTCAGATGGTGGTGCGAGTGTGGAATGAACTGCCAGTGGAAGTGGTAGATGCTGATTCAGTTGTAAGACAAGTTTGGATAAGTACATGGATGGGAGGGGTTTGGAAGAATATGGTCCAGGTGCAGGTAGATGGGACTAGGTAGAAGATCAGGTTGGCGTGGACTAGATGGGCTGAAGGACCTGTTTCTGTGCTGTAGTACTCTATGTCTCTATGTCTGAGTGTTGTCTAAACCCTACTTCATTTTCTGAGTAGTTGCAAATTGAACTGATCATTGTGCAACCATCTCCTCTTCTGACCCCATGATGGAAGGAAGGTCATTGATGAAGGAGTTGAAAATGGTTGTACCTCTGTATCTCTCTCTAAGATACTAAAAAATATTGATTAATACAAATTAGCAACTAGGTTACTTAATAAAAGAAAAAGCTTACAGCATCAAGACAGCTTTATTCTTACTGTTACTTTTTCCACAGATGCAGACAGACTCACCAGCAAGTTCTATACTATAAAATGTTACAACATAAACTTGTAGCTGCTCACTTGATACAGGTATTAAAGTGATACAGTACTGGACAATATTACATATGCCAGATATGTTACATTGCACAAAAAAAATCACCTCGAAACTAAATGCCTAGTTTCACTGTGCTTTACTTTATTACAGAGTCTTTCAGGTAGCTGTGCCGATGAACTGCCCTTCTGGATCTAGTCCTAACAGTTTGTGGCTCTTCTGGGGCCCATGTTCTTGCTCTGTGGTATTCGTGGTGCATTCACCTGTGTCATTATATCTGCTTCTGTCAGTCAAGCCTCATCATTGGTCTTCCTGAGATGGCACCTCTGCCTCTGATATAGAAGGTACTTCACAGTCATGATTTCATATGATCTGTGGCTGTGTTGAGTTATCACTGACTTCTGCCATGTCTGGTGTGGCTTTATCCTTGGTCTGTCTTCAGTATAGCAGTGATAGCAGGTCTTTGGCACCTCTATTGTAATTATATGCTTGTTTCCCTTTCATTTACTCCATTTGTCTTCCTGTACTTTTGGTACTTTTGGCTCTGTCAGCCATTCTCTTGTACTCAGTAGTGTTCCACCTGCCCTGCTCATAAGTCCTTGCATAGAACTTTTCACCATTTCTTGAAATAGTTGGCTGTTGCATTTGGCTAGGATGCTTAACCACAAGTCCTTCTGATGACTTAGCCCAGATCTTGAATGAAAGCCCCTCTTGTTCACATTTAGTAAAATGGATACCTCCCCATAAATGTCTGATGACATTGTCGGCTGCTCATTTTAAAGAAGTGATTCCTGGGTTCTGCCAGCAGTCCCATATCTGGGGTAGCTGATGAAATGAAGTAATTCTTTATCTATTTTTGCATTTTTTTGGTTCACTTTCCATTCAAAATTCCACAATGTTATTCAAACCTCATGAACCCTTCTTTGGTGCTCCTCCCCTACCACTGAGGGAGTAGTGTACCCCAGGCTGTGCTTCTCTTTCTGCAGATGCTATCGGACTTGCTGAGTGTTTCCAGCATTTCCTGTGTCACATTCTTCTTAGTTAACTATCTGAGAAGCTCACATGTTTAACCATTAAAGGACAGAACATGCTTAGATAATTGATGAACTCCAGGAAGCATCGTACTCCTGCAGTATCCATTAGGTTATGCATTTCCTTTACTGGTTGGACTTTGGCTGGATTTACCTATCCTCTGGCTCCCTTTGGTTGTTAAGTCACCTGAAGTTGAACAAGTGAACTTCATAGTTTTGTTGTTCAACCTCGTGTTTCTCTCTGCATCGGCTCTTCAGTGCTCTCAGCTTCTACTTGTGGTTTAACTCGGTCTCTTCCATCGTTTCCCCTTCTTCAAAGATCAATGTCATGACCTTGCTCTTTTCCCAACTGAGAAGAAATTCAATATCCAGTTTTTGCTGAAATTCCTCTTGAAATGTGTTGATTCCAAATAACATTTTTCTCCGACAATTTGTACCAAATGGTGTGCTGGAATGGGTTAAGTACAAGTTCTCTTGAACAAGCTCTACATACCAGAATCCATTCTTTGTGTTTAGCACACTCTCATCTCAGGTCTGACAAAATGTACAAACGGTATGCAAGGCAAGTTTTTCACTATACCTTGGTACAAGTGACAATAATAAACCAATACCAATACCATCTTCTGCTGTTTTCATAGGGTAGTGATTCTCTTCAGATTTCCAGAGCTCCACAGTCTGGAGGTGGAGGTGAACTGGTTAAAATTACTGGTCTTGGACAAACAATCCAGAGACATGAGCTCAAAACCCTCCATGGCAGCTGTGGAATTTAAGTTCAGTTAATAAACTGAAGTTGATAAACAACAGCAGACAACAAAACTGTTGGGTTGTCACACATAGCAATCTGGCTGAGCAATGTCCTTCAGAGGAGAAAATCTGACGTCCCCCTGAATGCAGCTAGGAGCTAGATTCTGAGAGTGACAGTCCTTAACATCAAGGTGGCATTTGACCAAGTACAGCATCAAGGGCTGTTCAGTCAACTATGATTACTACACAGGCTTGATTGTAAGATAAGATATCTTTATTAGTCACATGCATATCGAAACACATAGTGAAATGCATCTTTTGCGTAAGGTGTTCTGGGAGCAGCCCGCAAGTGTCGCCACGCTTCCGGAGCCAACATAGTATGCCCACAACTCCCTAATCTGTATGTCTTGGGAATGTGGGAGGAAACCAGAGCACCCGGAGGAAACCCACACGGACACACGGGGAGAATGTATAAACTCCTTACAGACAGCGGCAGGAATTGAACCCGGGTCGCTGGCGCTGTAATAACGTTACGCTAATCAGTCCAGGCAGACTGAGGGATATGATGGATCATGTGGTTACAAACGACATGTTTGCTGCTGATGCTTCCCAGTGTCTTGCAGAAGCCCCATTTGGAGCTGCCAGACCTGTGATGAGTCCATCCCATTTACTATTAGGGTAGTGCCACACATAATATGGAAGATGTCCTTGGTGTGAAGATGCGAGTATGTCTCAGCAAGGACTGTGTAGTGGTCTTTCCTTCCAATGCTGCCATGGACAGATGTAGCTACAATGGTACATTAGCAAGGATGAGCTCAGGTAGATTTATCCCTCGTGTTAGATTGCTCACCAGCTGCCAGAAATGTCTCTCAGGACTCAAACAGCTTGGTTGTGATAATGTTAAGAAGCGGTTCTTGGCTAATGGGCCCTTCCAGAGTCCATTCTGCATTCTTGCTACTTTTAGTGAGTCTTGGGAGGGAAATTTCAGAAGTTAGCAAATGAAGGCATGATGTAGAGAGGGACAGTGTTTAAATTTACAAATGTGCAAGAGGCTAGGAAAGGAACAGCATAGATATTTGTGATTTGTTGACCCAGAGGGATAACAGAGAAATTCTGATTTGAAAACAAAGAGGAACCTTTTACCACAAACTCATTGCTTAACTGTGAGTTAGTGTACTTCAGCAAGCAAATGGGTGATAGGTCAACAAGGCTTGGTGTAGATTAGAACAATGCACATTTGAAGAGAGAGACTATTTGGCAATTTTGTTTATCCTTCCACCAATATTATTATAATATTGGAAGCCTCTTGAATTGAATTTTTGCATCTATTGCCTCAACTGGATAGCTATTTGCCCTAGAAATTCTCTTACAGAGCAAAGCATCTTTATGCACTATGCAAAGGAATTTAATCAAAAAAACTACCTTCAATGGAACAGGATTCCAGAAGTCATGTACAATCCTCAGACATTGCTACATTGCATGTTCTGTACTTACCAGAGGACAAACCTCTATTCCACAAAATCAACATTGCAGCTCACTAACCTTTCTCATTCAACACATTGGCATAGATTTAAAAATATGATGTAATTTATAATTCAAACAATCTGGGTTTGGCTTGGTGATCTTGCTGCAGAACGTCAGGGACATAAATGCCATTTAAACTACCAATCGAACAGCTAGGCACGTATTGTGTCAAATCCTGTTGCCTAAAACTTCTGTATTCTGTCTGTAAGTTTGAGCCTGACCTCCTTGTGGCTTTCCACTTTAACACTCCTCCCATTCCCACTCTGCTTTCCCCACCTTTGACCTCCTACTCTGCTCCAAATCAAACACAATACAAACTTTAGGGACAGTATCTAATCTTCATTTTAAGCATCATTCAGCATTGTGACATGCACATTAACTCCATTACCGTGCACTGAGTGTACACCATTGGGCATTCCTCTTTTGTGAATTGCCTGCTCATCTGGCTAAACAAAATAGTTTATAACTGGAAAGATTATTGATATGTGGCAGCTTTGTTAGTTAAGACTTTCAAACATTCATATGCCTGTGTTGACTCTACAAATCAATGCTTTATTAAATATAAATTTATGTTACATTAGGGAAGCCAGCAATATGATAGTATTAGCTGAAGATTTATAAATAAAATACAAACTCACATTATAATGCCTTAATATGAGAACTCCACTTTAGGTTAATGTTGTACTGCTGAAAAGTAATTATAGTTATTAATGGGAACATTTATTTTTCTGTCTCATATCTTAATGCGTCATCTAATCTCACACTCCAACCATCAACAATTCACACTGCCACACAGCACTTGGGGCCTCGTCAGTATGCCAACATTTGCTGATAAAATCAACACTTTCAAGGCCCCTCTCTTTAACATAACTCTTAACGTTGATGGCACTGATTTTGGCCTTTGTATGTTCAAGGCAAAATTTTTGTGACAATAAGCATCCTTCATTTACAAATACAGAGGGCAAAACCATGTAATTTGTTTTAGGATTGGCACAGAGGAGTGAGCAAATCCCGATAAGTTCCTTAGTAACTGGCCTGGGACTAGGAAAAACAGAGGAATAAATAGCAAAGGAAGGAAGAATAGATCAGGACAATGGATGCAGGAACAGGGTAATGTCTGTCAATGAAAAGTGTTGTAGGATAAAGGCAGAAGGAAGAAGGGAGGAAGAAGCAAATGGTCATGAATATAGTGAAGGTTCACTGGACTAATTCCTACTGCAAGGGGATTGACCTTGCAGGAAGGATTAAACAGTGTGTGCCTACAGCTGATCTCAATGAAACATGGGATTAACAGCAGAGATGTTGTGAAGTTGAGTCAGGTGGTGGAGGGTCAGTGGGATGGGAGGGTGGTGAGCATTGGGTGGGATGGTTTAGAACTAGGGGACTTGGTCTCAGGATCAGGTGTTGACCTTTCAAGTTTGAGACGAGGTGGAACTACTGCTACGAGGGTTTTGACTCTTTGGAATTTTCTACCCCAGAGAGCAAAGTCATAAGGTACATTCAGAATCAGAATCAGAATCAGATTTATTATCATGGATTTATATGATGTTTGACTTATATGGCTGAGATTAAGAAGTTTTTGGACTTATGGCGAATCCAGGATTATTAGGATCAGGCAGAAAACTGCTGAGGTCAAAGATCAGGTCAACACAATCTTATTAAGTGATGGACCTGGCTAAAGAGGCAACATAGACTACTTCTATGCAATATCGAAGAAGAAATACTAAGCAGGATCTTAGCACCCAAACAATTGGCTGGGTGTTGTGCCAAAGATTAAAATGACAAAAAAAACTTGAACAGGGACCAAATCTATCTTTTTCTGATTTAAGTAGACGCGAGACAAGGGCAAGAGGCAAATTTGCTCATAGGGTGCCCATTTTGCTTAGACTGCTGCTCCTCATTTAACAGTCAGAAGATTATGCATTTTGTATAAAATAGCAACTATTATGTAATGTCGAGATATTCCATTTGTTTCAATTTGCCGCAACCTCCTGAATAATTTGATTGGGTCCATTTTCTACTTTGACAAACTTAAAAATTAATATTTTGCCATGTCATCTATTTGTGTATCGTGAAATTGCTTTTCTGACTTAGAGATTAATATTGCCTCAACTTCACCTTCTCACCAGGCAGTCTCCTGGGGCTGAATTCTAGTTCTGATGGCTCTAAGATGGTTGATGAGGCCAATGTGGGATCCATAGACTCTGCTCCAGACCAGGGCAGGTTGTGCTTGAAGAGGCAGGTGAGTGGGTAGCTTGGGATGTGCGAGCTGCTTCTGTTGTTTGAGCATGACCTCTCTGAATGCTCTCATCATAATGAATTGAAAATCTCTTGCCATGATCGAGTAGAGTGCTTGTGGATAATGTGGCTTGCCCATCAGAGAGTGTTGAATGTTAAGAAGAAGTCTGTGAGGTATCACTAGTTCTTGAATAGTCCTGGTTAATACTGGTAAATTGGTACATTGGTTTAATATTGTCACATGTATTGAGGTGCAGTGAAAAACTTTGTTTTGCATGTCATCCATATAGATTATTTCACCTAATCAGTACATTGAAGTGGTACAAGGGAAAAGCAATAACAGAGTGCAGAATATAGTGTTACAGTTACAGAGGAAGTGCAATGCAGGCAGACAATAAGGCACAAGATTATGATGAGGTAGATTGTGAAGTCAAGGGTCCATCTTATTGCACAGAGGTCTATTCAATAGTCTTATGACAGTGGGATAGAAACTGTCCTTGAGACTGGTTGTACTTGCTTTCAAGCTTTCATATCTTCTGCCTGATGGGAGTAGGGAGAAGAGAGAATGTCCAGGGTGGGTGGGGTCTTTGATTATGTCGGCTGCTTTACCAAGGCAGCGAGAGGTACAGACAGAGTTCATGGAAGGGAGGCTGTTTCTTGTGATGTGCTGAGCTGTGTCCACAATTCTCTGCAGTTTCTTGGGGTCTCGATCAGAGCAGTTGCCATACCAAGCCGTGATGCATCCAGATAGGATGGCCTCATTAGCCAGTCTGTGATCTTGTTGGAAGCTAAACAGTGCAAATCTGATGCAAGTCTGAGTGGCTTTTAAATTGAATTGGAGCATCACATAATCATGGTCCCTGGTGATGTAATAAATGATAGGTGAAAGGGGACAAATGCTGCGATCTGCCTGCTGCCCACCATCCCTGACCAGACCCTCCCAGACTGCCATGCTTTACACCTCTGTGTATTAAGAGGAGGAGGAGGAAATATTTCCTCTGACCCCACTAGCACTCTGGCAAACTATACTGCCCAGTGAGCTGGCTGTTTTCCCCCATGAATGGATCCTCACAAAGCACAACCCATCACAACCTCTGCAGTCACATCCCCAGTCACCTAGTTGCTCCCTATGATTTCTCCCACTCCTATCGGAAAACAATTAACAGATGTCCTGCAGTTTAAAAACAACATGGAATTTGGGAAACAAGTACAGTAAAAAAATTATCCCATGGCTCGGTATCTGACTCACCAGAGCCCCGATTCCCGTGCTTTCTAGAAACGCACCGAAGCCCCTTCTGCATTCCCTTTAAACTTATCTGATTCCCGGACTCCCTTTAAACACACTGAGCCCCTGTTTCCCACACTCCCTTTAAAGTCTCTGAGGCCCTGGTTCCTGCACTCTTTAAATTGGCCAGGGCCACGTTTCCCACACTCTCCTTAAACTCACTGGGCCCCTGTTTCTCACAGTCCCTTTAAACTCACTAGAGCTGTGGTTCCTGCACTAACTTTAAATTTGCCAGGATTCTGTTTCCTGTGCTTCCTTTAATATCAGGCTGACTGGAAAACCTATTGTGTACACTTGTAAAAGTTAACCTGTGAGAGAACGTGTGTTAGGATATCAACAGTCCAGAAAATCTGGTACCACCTAAATCCTGAGGGTGCTGGATTATTGGAGTTTTACAATATTTCTCAGTTTCCTTTTGCTAACTTCAGCTTTCCCACATGGAACACAAGCTGGGAGGTTAGAATGGACCCAAACACTCAGCAGTAGTGAGCAAATCCTTTCCTCCTGGTAGCTATAAGTATTTGTGGCTGCGCATCCCAAACCCCATCAAATTGCATTGTTTAGCATTGCTTTGTTTAAAATTGCTATTAAACCTAAATGCATTACTTGTTTGGATTAAAAGAAATTCTGGTATAGAATGAAAAAGGTAATAAGATAGCTTCATTCGACTGAAGTTTTATTAATATCATTGAATTATTTGCATTTGAGTTGGTGCTCCCACATACCCGTTCTATCAGATCCCTCAAAGGGCCTGCCAAATGCTGTTGTGGTCTACCAGGTGAAAACGGGTTGGCCACTGACACGAAGGGTGATGTGGCCCAAATAACATGGCAAGAACCTTTCTCTTTTAGAATCCGGAGAAATAAAAATGCCCACAGCAAAATTGCAGTCTCTCTTGATGGGATTCAGCTCCCTCTCCCCAAAGCTCTCCCCTTAAGCTGAAAGCCTTTGCAGTCTAATCTTCAACAACCATCAGCTGTTTGTCAGCAGGACAGCAGACCTGCAGCATTGACATGAGTTTTGTCCATTTAAATTGCCACAGGCTGCCCATGGCAGCTGACAGGCAGGAAAAGAAAAAGGAAAGACTTGCATTTATAAAGCCCCATTTGTATCCCTTTCAGAAGGTCCAAAGTGCTTTATAACCAATGAAGTAGTTTTAGAAGGATGGCTATAGTTGTACTGTAGGAGGTGTGGCACAAAGCACAAACAGGAATGTGATAATGACTTTATTTTTTTCTGTGATTTGATTGAAAGACAGACATTATCCGGGTCACCAGAATTAACTCTACTGCTCTTCTTTGAAATAGTGCCAGGTATCTTTTGTTCATCAAAGAGAATAGACAAAACATCAGTTTAGCATGTCATTCAAGAGATGGCAGCAGCAACAGTGCACCACTGCAACTGTGCTTAAGTCTTGTCTGGGCGGGTAAGTGGGTTTGGGGAGGGCTTATACTTGAAACCTACTGACTAACTTGATTTACTATTGTGGTTTCCTGCCAGAGACCTCATCATCTCCAGATTCTATTTATGGTAATAACATACAGATAATTTTGACCCAGATGCATTTCTTAACACATAGGCCCCAAATAGGTGCAAGAAGTTTTATCTTTCAGGGAAGAAGAGGAAATCTAATTTCCAGTTTCCCTGGATGGTTCAAGATATTTGCTGTCTCTCTGATACTCAAAATTCTGTTCACGAAAGCAGCGGAAATGTATTCAGCAGGATAGCCAAGGCTCACTTCATTCAGATACGAGCTAGAATTAAACCTCTTCTTGCGTCAAGCAAAACTTAAAATTCATCATGCTTTCCAAAATAATTAGAGAGGAATTCTTCAAAGAGACTTGAGGTCTGGTGTGACCATGACGCAACGCAAATAATGAGACATACCACACCCCTGCAGCTTAGAAGCAGAGCCAAGGTACACAATCAATGTCAGTGTTTTACATTTTCTTACAAATAAACAGGGAAGAACAAATTATGTAACAGGGGAAACCACAACACAGCTGAAAATAGGAAAATTCCACTTGGTGTCTCGGCTTGTCAATGCCTCTGTGTAATTTTGTCTGCTTGCAGTACAACAGACTGTTGTAACTAATAAGGGGTTCTGGAATTGTGGTTCCTAATACTGCAATAAAATTGCCAGATTATGGTTTGATTAAAAGCATTGGTTTTTATGGAGAACTGAGAAGTGCTTAAAACATCACTGGATGAAAAAATATGACTGCTTACTCTTAACTTCTGAATTACAATCTACCCAAAGACAAATACAAGTCAAGTCTTTGACTTGTTCAGAATAAACCTCGGGGGTAAATCTCAGTTGCTTCAGTAAGCTTGAACAGTGAATATTTAACATATATAGACAACAAAACTTCTGAATTCAACCCCAAAATTTGCTGTTTGTTATTATTACCATCAAGAGGCAGAATTCTCCAGAATGCCTTCAGGTTAGAGTGAAGCAAGGAAACATTTTCATTCAGATAATACACCCCTACTGTTGTCAAGTCACTTCTGATGGACGTCACACGTGGATAAGTTAAAGACTTAAGATTTCTTTATTCGTCACATGTACGTCAAAACACACAGTGAAATGTATCTTTTGCGTAGAGTGTGCCGGGGGGCAGCCGGCAAGTGTCGCCACACGTCGGACGCCAACATAGCATGCCCACAACTTCCTAACACCTATGTCTTTGCAATGTGGGAGGAAACCAGAGCACCCGGAGGAAACTTACGCAGACATGGGGAGAATGTACAAACTCCTTACAGACAGCGGCGGGAATTGAACCCGGGTTGCTGGCGCTGTAATAGCATTCCACTAACTACTACACTACCATGCCTGCCCCTTGTTGTCTTGGCACAGTGCTGTCACGTCTCAGTATATGAGTCCAAAAGACAAGGCTGAAGCATTTGAAACCTACTTCAGTCATAAGTTCAGAGTAGAACGATCTGCCTTGCCCTCTTCTTGAAATCTCCATCACCACAAAAGTCAGTCATCAGCCAACAATTCACTAACTCAATTGATCAAGTTATCAAGCTCTTGAGAAAGCTGAACTTAATGGGAATAATAAGAAATATT
Organism: Pristis pectinata; assembly: GCF_009764475.1. NCBI lineage: Eukaryota > Metazoa > Chordata > Chondrichthyes > Rhinopristiformes > Pristidae > Pristis > Pristis pectinata. Next base: position 81,843,425 of record NC_067406.1, read on the forward strand.
CTGTACTGGCTGGAGACATACCAGGAGAGACTAGAAGGCAGGGTTTGTTTTTCTTGGAGTGGAGGAGGCTGAAAAGGGACCTGATAGAGGTAGTATATAAGATTATGATGGGAATAGATAGGGTAGATAGTAAAAATCTTTTTCTCATGGTGGGTGTGTCTAAGACGAGAGGGCATAGATTTAAGGGATTAAGTAGGAGGTTTAGAGGAAATCTGAGAGGGACTTTTTTCACAAAGACTTTGGTTGGAGTTGAAATGAGCTGCCTATAGAAGTGGTGAAGCAGATGCACTCATGACAGTTAAGAAGAATCTAGCCAGGCACTTGAATCGCCAAGGCATGGAAAGTTACAGACCTATTATGAGTAAATGGGATTAATGTAGATAGGTACTTGGGAGGTGTGGACATGATGGGCTGAAGGGCCTGCTTCTGTGCTGAATATCACTCTGGATCTATAAATCTAAGAAAGCTGGCTTTGGTTGTTATGGTTGTTGGAGGCTGTTCACCTCAGCTCCCAGACATCACTGCAGGAATCGCCCAAAGCAGTGTCCTATTCTGACTATCTTCTATTGCTTTATTAATAACTTCCTTCTATTATAATTTAAGGAGGTTCACTGATGTTTGTACGTTCAAATCCACAATCAATTTGGTTCCAGCCTTTGGCCACACATACCAACACCTGTATGACATTCAGTCATGACATGTTTTCATACCTGGCAAAGGATACAGCGGGATATAGATCAGTTGCAAATATGGTGGATAAATGGTAGGTGGAGTTTATTCTGGACAAGTGTGAAGTGTTGCACTTTGGGAGATCAAATGTAAAGGGACAGTACACAGTTAATGGCAGTATCTTTAACAGTGTTGATGTGCAGAGGGATCTTGGGGTTCAAGTCCATAACTCCCGTAAAGTGGTTGCACGATTTGATAGGATAATAAAGAAGGCATATGGCATGTTTGCCTTTATTAGTTGTGGTAATGCGTTCAAGAGTCAGGAAGTTGCAGCTGTATAAAACTCTAATTAGGCTGCATCAAGAACATTGCATTCAATTCTGCTCGCCCCATTATAGGAAGGATGTGGAGGCATTGAAGAGGATGCAGAAGAAGTTTACCAGGATACTGCCTGCATTAGAGGGCATGTGCTATGAGGAGTGGTTGGACGAAATTGGGTTGTTTTCCCTGGAGTGATGGAGGTTGAGAGGAGGCTTGATAGAAATTCATAAGATTATGAGGGGCATAGATAAGGTAGACAGTTGATACCTTTTTTCCAGGGTCGAAGTGTCTAATACTAGAGGCCATACATTTAAGGTGAGAGGGGGTAAGTTTGGAGATGAGCAGGACAAGTTTTTTAGACAGAGTGGTAGATGCCTAGAATGTACTGCCAGGGGTTATAGTGGAGGCAAATATGATAGAAGTGTTTAAGAGGCTCTTAGATAGGTACATGAATATGCAGAGAATGGAGGGATATGGACGTGTAGGCAGAAATGACTAGTTTAGTAGGCTTTTAATAAGTTTAATTAGTTTGCCACAACATTGTGTGACAAAGGGCCTGCTCCTGTGCTGTTCCGTTCTATGTCCTGTGTTGTATGTACCTAACACCAGAAGAGAATAATATCTCTGAGAAGAGAAAGTATAATCATTTCCTTGATACTTAATGACAATGCCCCCTTCCGTTCATATTCTGGAACTCACTATTGACAGAATTTGACCACAAATACAGTGGATAACTGTGGCAGGTCAGAGACTGGACACTCTGTGGAGAGTAATTCACTTGCTGATTCTGAAGCTTTTTCATTATTCACATGGCATGACTCACCGTTGCTATGGAATATTCTCCACTTTCCTGGACGGGTGTAGTTCCAACAATGTTCGACACCAACCAAGACAAAGCAACCCATATGACTGGCAACCCATCCAAGAACTTAAGCATTCACTCTTTCTGCTACCTTTGCTGTGGTGGGTCCCAATTCTAAATGCACTACAGCAACTCACCAGGGCTTCTTTAACAGCACCTTCCAAACCCACCTGCTCTACCTAGAAGATCAATTGTCATCAAGCTAAATCTATCTTCAAGTTTGCCTCAAAGTTACACTCCATCTTGGAAATATATATTTTTATTGTTGAATCCTAGAACTCGCTACCCAACAATACTGTGGGATAACCTTCACCAGGAAGCCTGCAGCTATTTGAAAAGGTGGCTCACTATCATTAATAGGGGATGGGCAATAATTATCAGCATTGTCGGTGATGCCCACATCATGTACAGGGATAAAAAGAAAACTTACCAGGAGTATTATCATCACCTAGAAAATAACACTTTAAGGAATGTCCTACAGTGCTTTCAACGAGCCTCTTACCATCACATTGGAACCCACCATTATCCAAGTGTGAAATCTTGGAAGTGCTGGGACAGTAATGGAATTGTGGTGGCTGGGCTGTTAAAAGAGCCCTGATTCACTTCAGACCAGAGTCTATTCAGTATCCACATTTGAATCGATGAGCAGCGGTAGGGAGGTTGATTGGGTTTCTCTGCAAGGGGCACAAGATTAATGATTGTGCATGGGAAAAGACAACATCACCACTGATATATTTTTACCTCTCCTCCCCTCTCCCATCGGGTGGAAGATACAAAAGCCTGAAAGCACGTACCGCCAGGCTCAAGGACAGCTTCTGTCCTGCTATTATAAGACTATTGAACAGTTCCCCAGCACAATCAGATGGACTCTTGACCTCACAATCTACCTTGTTATGACCTTGCACCTTATTGGCTGCCTGCACTGCACATTCTCTGTAGCTGTGACACTTCATTTCCAGTCCTGATGAAGGGGTTCGGCCCGAAATGTCGACTGTTTATTTCCCTCCATAGATGCTGCCTGATCTGCTGAGTTCCTCCAGCACTTTTTGTGTGTTGCTCCAGATTCTTGTGTATAGCTCCAGAATTTCTTGTGTCTACACTTTATTCTGCATTTTGTTATTGTTTCACCATGTGCTACTTCAATGCACTGTGTAATGAAATGATCTGTATGAACGGTATGCAAAACAAGTTTTTCACTACCTCGGTACATGTGACGATAGTAAACTAATTCCAATGCCAATCCTTATTGGATATCCCATTCCCTACTGTCACCTTTCCCATGGCTTGCCCAGGAGATGGCAGCAATCGGAGTAGATGGGATAGAAATTTGTGTCAGGGATGTGCGGGAGAAATGTCAATATCACCACTGATTCTTGGTGGATATCCCATTCTCTACTGTCACGTTTCATTACTAGGTTAAAAGGGTAGCCAGCAGCAGTCTCACCATGGGCAGTGAAGTAAATTCTTTGTCACTGCAATGAAGCAATGGGAGGCCTCACTGTCCACACTTCCCGTCCATCTGCATTATATTTTTGTTAAAACCAGGGAGAATCCTGGCTGGTATTACTCAAAAAAATAAACTCAATTAATTTTGGTTTCCAAAGGATTAAGCTGCTGCCTCAGTGCCAGAGATCCAATCCTGACTCCAGGTGTTGTCTATGTGGAATTTGCATGTTCTCCCTGTGATCACGTGGATTTCCTCCAAGTGCTCAGGTTTCCTCCCACATCCCAAAGACATACAAGTTGGTAGGTTAACCCACGCTGTAAATTGTCACTGGTCTATAGGTGAGTAACAGAATCAGGTAGGATTTGAAGAGAATGTGCTGAGAATAAAAAAAACAGAATTAATATAGCATTTGTATAAAACAGGTGATTGATGGTTGATGTCGACTTGATGGGTCAAAGGACCTGTTTCTATGCTGTATCTGTCTATGACTCCATGATTAATTCATATGGAAAAGAGTATTCATAATAAAGGCTACCTATGGACCTGAGTCTTTGTCCAAAATGAATTCCAAGGATAATTAGATGCAATTGTTATTCCAGGAGAGAATTCCTTATGTTACTCACAAGATTAACAATTATTCTCTGTGGAGCTCTGTGCCCATTCATGCAGTGAGCTCATTGAGGTTGTGCAGACCAAGGGAATTCTTTACCAGCATGTTTACTTCTTGACAGAGTGGTTGATTGGATCTGTCTATGTACAGCGATGAATCACAATCCCTGGTCAGTATTTGCTGTCTTTCAGCACAGCTTGCCAACAAAATCAGTAAAGAGGGTATGCAGTGGTTCAGGATTTGCTGAGCAATTAGTGGTGTCTGAATGGAAGATGCCATTATTGCTGTGGAAATCCACCAGCAACTTGTGGTGAGGAAAGTATTCTGTATATTGTAAAATACCACATATTACTGTCTGACTTGCACAACTCCATCATTAACGACACAGAAATGACACTTTGACATTATCCTCCCTGGCAAATTGCTGAATCTGTATGTTAATTGACCATTAAACCTACCACAGAAATTTAAACCTTGTAATTAATTGCTTATACTTTAAACAGTAAGATAATTAAAAAAATATGGTTCTTGCCTCTAGCCTCATTCTACAATCCTTTGACTTCATTGGACTTGCATGTGGTCAGGAGAGAGAGAGGGTCATGTAGCAATGGAAGTGCTCAGGAACATGGATGCAGTGCATGAAGAGGATTAATGATGTGACATGAGTGGTCAAGTTGCATGGATTCATCTTGCAATGGTACAGCCCACTAACTGCCTAACTAAGGTAATGTACTGCAGCAAAAAGGAGCTGAAAGACAAGCAAAACTTCTATTTCACTGGAAGGGACATATGAAGGGACATTGCTGAGGTAATGCTTAATGATGGGTCTGTTGGGATTAACATTGCACAAAGTTCAGATAGCGTAAACACACCATTTTTATTCTCTCCCTTGACTACAAACTATTCCTTATCCCTTTCTCAATTCTCAATGACAGCTGACTCCCCAAGGGAAAGAAGGTGATAGTGATGGTGAAGAGATGCCATTGCTCAATTTTACAGATGCAAGTATAAGCTGAGAGTTTATTTTAGAGTATAAGATATTGGAAGGATCTGCATTTGATGACACATCAGAATCAAATGGGCAGAAACCAGGAAAGCACAGATATTGGCTGACTGGCAGGCAAGGCCCCACATTAGTTCTGTTGCTGAGGACTCAAGTGAAGCACTTGATGGTTGTTCACAGCTATATATTTGGTACACTGCACACAATCTCAAAGAGCATGAGGAGTCCAAACCAGCAAATCAGTGAACTTTGTGGGGAGCTTGGAGCTTATCCTATCCAACACAGCACAGTTGGCCACCTCTGACAGCACACTTGTAGCACCCATCCCAACGGAACATTTGAAGGACAATGTCATAGGTTCCACTGCAGCGCAAGGAGGCTCCAAAGGTATGAATGCTGCAACATTGTCTTGGAAGCCCAGGCTGCTGCTATTATAGATTCTGAATACCACTGTGTAAAGGGGCTTTTAGGCCCTCACTGTAGTCCAGCAATCCATAGTCTAACAGATCAATGTGATTGCTGATGGCTTGACACTCAAGCCCAGATGGTGCAGTCTGAATTGGATATTTCTAGGGCCGAGGACAGAGAGCTGCTCATGGACATCCTCCATCACTACCTGGAGTCTCTACAAATGGGGGTTCAGCAGATTCCTACTGCAGATGCTATACTACTGATCAACCACCTGTAGGGCAACTAAGATAGCAATAAGGGAATGCAAAAGATTGATTAGTTTACTTTTGTGGCATTATAAAATGATTACACTCATAGTATTAAACCAGAATTGGATGTGGGAATATTCACCTGGAATAGAATAGAACATTCACTTGGGTGATTGTTACTTCTATTCATTTGGAACTGGAAAGGTATTCAGTGATAAAGCAGGAGAAGGACTGTGGGATTGTTGGCAAATGATGAGTTGAATTAAGGATACCAATATTGCTCATGAATTATTTAATTTGAGAGCCAGGCATTGTTTATATTGCAGCCTTTCATCCTTTTAGAGTTCCTTTACTTCCCAGTGCACTTCCTGCAGACATTAATCATGGCTCAGTTGAAAGCAAGCTTGCCTCTGAGCTAGATGGTTGTGGGCTCAAGTCCCACTCCAGAAACACTTCTCATCTTCTTTCACCTCCATAATATACTGCCTGTGATGGCTGACCCATAGTGAGCTTGTGGAATCCCTTTCAATTCATGGAAATGGTTGAATTGACATGATGCACGAGTAAGGCAATGTGGTTGCAGTCAGTCTTATCCTGGGTCTTGGGGAATCTGCAATCCACGAAAACCCAAACCCATTGCCTTCTTTTTTCTGACGTATGAATGGGCAATGGGCTGAAGCTGTCCCTTTGTATGTCGATAGTCTTAGTTATCTCCTGTATGCAAACTGTAAGACTTTGCTGAAGATGGGAAGGCACGGCAGTGTAGCGGCTAGCATAATGCTTTACAGCGCCAGTGACCCGGGTTCAATTCTGGCCACTGTCTGTAAGGAGTTTGTATGTTCTCCCCATGACTGTGTGGGTTTCCTCCGGGTGCTCCGGTTTCCTCCCACATTCCAAAGATGTACAGGTTAGGAAGTTGTGGGCATGTTATATTAGCGCTGGAAGCATGGCGACATTTGCAGGCTGCCCCCAGAACACTCTACACAAGGATGCATTTCACTGTGTTTCGATGTACATGTGACTAATAAATATATCTTATCTTATGTTGCTTATTTCTCTGGTAGCATGCTGCTGGGAGCTAAACACATAGAATTAAGAGTTACAGTCACCTTGACAGCCACAGGCAGCAGTTATTGCTTTGCTTTGAGGTTGCACTTGTGGCTGTAGCAGTTGACAGATGTCACAATCTCTTCATTGATGTGAAGTTGACTAAACTATTGGTCATTGCCAAAGCTTGATGAGAATTCTTCCACAACCTGTTCTCCTCCCTTTCCTCTAACTTTCCTGCTCTGCATAGCCATTTGCGTTGTCAGAGTAAATTTCAAGCAGGAGGTCTATTTAACTGCCCATATGGAAATACTAATATTTTCAGAAACAGGTATTAAATGAACACATCAGTCTGTGGTCAAATAAAGGAAAGAACATGTACATTGCCCAGAATACCTGGAATGTCAATCATGGACTTCAAGCAATGACTGGAAGCCCTCAATATTCCATTTAAATTGCATTGCATAGTGTACAAAGCTCTCCAATTTCTGGGTAATCACACATAGAGTTATAGGCAGCTGTACATGATATTTGTGTGGTCTGCACATTAATGCAATCCACCTGATCTAAAGCTGCACAATTATGTATTGAGCAGTAGGGACAGACTTGGTATCAAGTATCTTTCATGGTAATCAAAGACAGCTTACACTTCTGAAGTTATCAACAAAGAGAACTCAAATACAGTAAATATAGGGTCTGCGGAATTGTTCCTGCTTTGAAAGGCAGGTCTGATTAGTATTACTGATAAAGATCTTGTAGCTGTGAATAGACATACAGATATGATTATATTAGCATCGCCAACCTATCAACAATCATGCGGCTCAGAAATGTCGAAAGCACCACTAAACCTTTTAGCTACAGACATTATTTTTATCAACATATGTTGTGGTCATCATACCATTCTAAAACTCTATCCCATGTTTGGGCCCAATCACACAAGTTTCGTGGATGCGCAAGATTTGATCTGGTAAAATCCTTCCCCAATACATTGCTCTAGGACCATATAATAGTTCCAAACAGAACATGCTATTGATTTATTTCCTTTCTGACCAATCCATTTCAAAGGTCAATCATATTTTGATAAGCCAATGATTATGGGCTTTTCCTGCTTCCTTAACTGTATTTCAATCCAACCCTCAGTGAGCCAATTAAAGCTTAAGTGGAATAAGAAAAATAATACTTTATGTATTTGAATTTCTTAAATCATTGGCAGTTAAGCAGCCGCCATTAAGAAACAAAAGGAAACTACAAAGTAAAAAAAAAACAAAACATCTAACAATAAACTAATATTTGTTAGAACAAAACACGGAAGAACGTAGCATCAGGAATAGGCCAATCAGCCCTTGAGACTGATCTGCTGTTCATGATATCATGGCTGATTCACTCTTGGCCTCAACAGTGCTTTCCCGCTCTTTCCCAAAGCCTCTTGATTCCCTTGTAGTTTGTCTGTCAGTCTCTGTCTTCAATGATTCTACCTCCACAGCTCTCTTGGGCAGAGAATTCTAAAGAGTCACAACCCTCTGAGAGAAAAAGAATCCTTTCATCTCTGTCTGAAATGGGTAGCCTCTTACTCTGAAACTACACCTCCTAGTTCTAGGTACCCTTACTAAGGGAAACATCCTCTCATCATTCACCTTGTCAAACCCCCTCAGAGTTTTATATGTTTCAGTAAGATGACATCTCATTCTTCTAAACTCCTATGAGTATAGGCCTAACCTGCTCAACATACATCAGTCCATTCATCCCAGGAATCAAACAAGTGAAACTTCACTGCACTGTCTCCAATGCAAACACATTCTTCCTTAAATATGCAGACCAAAACTTTATGCAGTGTTCCTGGTGCATCAACCCCCCCTCCCCCCCCACTCTAATACGCACAACCCCTTGCAAAAAAGATCAACATCCATTAGCCTTCCAAATTACTTGCTGTACTTGCATGTTAACTTCTTGTGTTTCTTGTACTAGGGACCCCAGATTTCTTTATACTCCAACATTTTGTAGTCTTACTCCATTTAAATAATACTTTGCTTTTTTAAGTGGATCAACTCACATCTTTCCACATTATACACCAGCTGCCAACTTGTTACCCATTCACTTCATCTGTCTTTGTATCCTGTCTTGCCTATTCATCTATCTTAGTCTCATCAGCAAATTTGGCTACACTACACTCAATGACTTTGTCCAGGTCATTAATATAAATTATAAGAAGTTGAGGCCCCAGCACAGTCTCCTGTGGCATCCACGAGATACTGATTGCCAATCTGAAAATGATCCATCTATCCCAACTGTTTTCTGTTAGCTTTCTACTCCATTATCCATTTCAACATATCACATCAAACCTGTACGCTATTATCTTGCACAGTTACCTTTTATATGGCAAATGCATTCTGAAAATTCAATTACAGTACATCTACTTATTCTCCTTTAAACATCCTGTTGTTCTATCTTCAACAAACTGCAGAAAATTTGTCAAACATATTTTCTCTTTCATAAAGGCATATTGACTCCTCGATGGTTTTGTGATTTTCTAAATATTCTGCAATGAATTCCTTAATAATAGATCGAACCATTTTCCTGATGTCTAACTGGTCTATAGTTTCCTTCCTTCAGGCTCCCTCCATTTTTTGACATTTGCAGTATTAAGGATCTCTCCAGAATCCAGGGAATCTTGGTAGATTACAAGAAATGCATCCGCCATCTCTGCAGCTGCTTCTTTGTGACCCTAGGATCAAGGCCATCAGGTCCAGGAAATTTGTTACCCTTGAACCCCTTTAGAGAGAAGAAAAAACAAAGTGATGATGTTACAAAGTAATAAATTCTGATGAAACATTAGGAATCAGGTGCTAAACATGCGTGAAAATTGAATATTTTTGAAGTTTTTTAATCCCCCATTTGACTTCCAACCTAGAAATTGGTTTGAGTTGAGTTATGGGCATCATGACTACCAGAGGAAGGCATACGACATAAAGAGAGAGGTCCAACTGAACATGATGGCCCAGCAGAAACCAGATAGGCATGTAGATAGGCAAGCATTTAAAACGGATTTTCTACTTATTTTCAACAAATTCTATTCAAAACCAAAACTGGTAGCTATATAGTATCGGGGCTTAAGCATGTAAATCCCTGCATCATTTTACATCGTCTATTTTATTAATTTTTTTTAAATTTTAAATTAAATTTTATTTACAGTGTGGTAATAGGCCCTTCTGGCCCAACGAGTCCACGCTGCCCATTTTAAACCCAAATTAACCTACCTGTACGTCTTTGCAATGTGGGAGGAAATGGGAGCACCCGGAGGAAACCCATGCAGACACGGGAGAATGTACAAATTCCTTACAGACAGCGACGGGAATCGAACCCCGATCGCTGGCGCTGTAATAGCGTAACGCTAACTGCTACGCTACCGTGCAGCCACTATGGTTGAAGAGCTCCATTAATGCATCTCAAAGTCCATCTAGTTTGGACTTGTACAACTAGGTTCCTTTTTCCATGATCTTTTCTGACAGCAACCAACATCCAGATCTCTATCAGTATCTTTCTGTAGCTCACTGATAGGATGTGTACTAGGATCCTCACATTATTTCGTCCCTGATCTTTTTCTCATTGTGGGCAAAAACATCCCACCCAACCACATGACCAAGAGAGAGTGCTAACTGCAGGAGGAACTGCAACTACATAGCTGCATCCCATGAATTTGTGGTCCGGTGCACTGGAACTTCAATAAGCTGAGGGACCATACCACTTGGAGTCAGGTTGCTACCACTTCATTTGCAATTCAGCCAGAGCTGCTACCCTTTGATTCCACTCCTTAGAATTAACATGCCTTAGACGTTGTCTCCGCATACTTTAAAATTAAAACCTTATTGTAGATAATTAAAAGAAAACACATTTACAGTACTGCTTTTAGGTTGATTGGACAATAAGCAGGTGCCATTTTGTTCTGCCACCTCACACCTGAGCCAGATTCATTCGCTCATGTTTATCCTCACCACCTCTCTTTCCATGGTATGATCTGAAGTTAGTCTGAGTCTGCCAGGTTTCCTGTTTCCTTTTTGTGGTATCCATCTAAAATGTTTATTTTGGTAACCTCTCATCTTCTCTCCCATGTATATGGCTTAACCATGGCAGCCTCTTTTCAATGATTATTTGTGGAATGAAATACCTGGAAGTATTTACATATGGCCAGATATTTCCCTTAAAGCTAAGTACGGTGATTGCTGCAGTTACAACAACTGGTCATATTTTTCATGGCAAGGCAACTGAATTTGTTGAAGTAGAAGCCTACTCAGTCTGATTTCTTGATAGCCTAATCCAAGTAAAGACCTGGAGCCAAATTAAGAATTTCAAAAATGATAACTCTGGATGGAAAGGAACGAGCATCCTGAGCAGTTTCATGTGGCTGTGTTGTGTAGAGGTGGAAAATGGGATTATGTTTCCTCTCCTAATCATAGAGGTTGGCTTCATGCCTCAACGACTTATAACTAATGACCATTGAGGCATTCAAAGATGTGCAGTGTACTTATTAGGTCATGAAAGTAAACAAATCAAGCAGTTGGGATAAAATGGGAAACCAAAAGTCTGAATCTACTTTGGAACATTGCCTGCGTTCAAAGATTTCAAATCATCAGGGGTTATTTCTTAATCTTATTGTAAAGCAGGAAAAATCCAACTTTTTGGTTTGCTGAACTTCCTTTAGTTTATTTACGTATCCCTAATGCTCTCCTCCACCGGATTAGAAATTGGGTGGAGAAAACCTCAGGCTTTTTAGCGAGTCTCACCAACAATAACTCTGCTGATGTGCAGTGATGAAGAGTTCAAGGATAAAAGCCCTGTCCCTGTCAGGTATTTATTTGAGCAACTGGGCCAAGAACATGTAACCAAACCTATAGAAGTTGGCTAGGCTGAACCTGAGTCATGTTTGTTATTCAAACATGGTTCCTCTTGATTTCCACTTGTGTACTGTTGGAACTGCCCAGCACTTCAAAATGTACACTAGTTATTTTGTTTAACTCTGGAATTTTGTCACCATGCAAAAAATATTTAACACTTTCTGACATCTAACCAAGTTTGAAAACAGGGAGGAGGTAGTGCTTAGAAATTAATATCATACCAGTAGCAAATCTCCATTGCCTTTGTTTGAGATATCTTGAATATTCCCTATTTACAGAGTGGAAGGATTATATCATATAATGCAGCACTGTCATTGTAAAGTTTTGTGCATTGGCTGACCTTTTACCATAATAAGTATGTAGCTTGTCCAGTTAAGTTTCTGGATAATAGTGAACACCAGGATGTTGATGATGGGTGATGTAATGTTGTGTGTGAGGGAGGTGGCTTGACTTGCTGGAGGCAGGCTATGCATTGGTCTTGAGTAGCAACAAGGTTACATCACTTATTATTTAGACTTGCAGGTGGGTCTGGGTTGTGGACAAGATTTGTGTTTAGGATGAGTTTCTTTAGTGGGCACTCTGAGGTGCTCAGAACAGTGCCCTGCTCTAAGACTAGCTCCATGAGGAGTTGGATCATGGAAACATCCATGTCGACCTTCTCCTGGGAGCTGGCGCAGAGCCCGGAGAACCTCTCTTCCGTATTGGAAGTGACCCGTTCTTCTGTGCCAGGTAATGACAATGCCAAGGAAACAAGGCAGCTGAGGAAGTAGGTTTCTGTCTCTTTTCAGGCAGTGAGCCAGTCCTCCAGAGCTGCACCATCCCTGAACCCCCAGCAGGAGGATGGCCAGGAGCAGCAGGTTGCTGCTGTGGAAGACATCAGTTCAGCCAAAGGGGAGCAGAGATTGTTAGATAAGCATATGGAGGAATTTAAAATTGGGGGATATGTGGCAGGAAGGGGTTAGATAGTATTAGACGTGGTTTAAAGGTCATCACAACATGGTGGGCCAAAGGGCCTGTATTGTGCTGTATTGTTCTATGATTCAATGGTTCTAGGTTGGGCAGTCTAGGACTTTATTCTCTGGAGAATAGTTGATTGATGATTGACCTTACAGAGGGGTATAAAATCATGAGGGGCATAGATAGGGTGAATGCACACACTCTTTAACCCAGGAAAGGGAATCAAACACAAGAGGACATAGGTTTAAGCTGAGAGGGAAAAGATTTAAAAGGGACCTGAGGGGGAATTTCTTCACCTAGAGGGTGGTGGATATATGGAATGAGCTGCCAGAGGAAGTGGTTGAGGCAGGTACAATAACAACATCTAAAAGACATTTGGACAGGTACATATATAGGAAATGATATGAGGGATATGAACCAAATGTGAGCAAATAGGACTAGCTTAGATTGACATCTTGGTCAGCATGGATGAGTAGGGCTGAAGGGCCTGTTTCCATGCTGTATTACTCTATGACTCTGAAAGCAAGAGGATAGTGCAGATGAAAGAATGATTGGGGAGATGGTTCAAGATGGAGGCCTTCAGATTTCCGGAGCATTAGGGCCAATTCTGGAGGTGGTTTGACTTGGATTGGTCAGATATGTTGCAGCTGAACAGGGCCAGGGCCAGTATCTTCTCAGGCAGTCACGCAAATGCCTTTGGGAGGGTTTAAATTAGGATGGGAACATGAGCAAAGATTGAGAAGGAAGAAAAATAGATCTGGAAATGGACAGTAGGAAATTAGTGAAAAGGTTAGAAAGGCAGAGAAGACAAAGGTTTGAAAATGGATAAAAGAAGAGCTTGGCTCTGCTTGATGATTCATGCCTAGATGCAAGAGGTATAGTGAATAAAGTAGATGAGCTGAAGGTAATGATAGATACATGGAAGTATGATATTATGGCTAATTATGCAAATATGGTTTTAAGATGGGGAAGGCTGGAAGCTTAACAATGAAAGGACTTAAAAAGGGCAATTATACTTTAGGAAGTGTACTAGAGACCTGTCAACAGTCCAAAGGAGATAGAAGAGTGAACTTGTACACAAATTTCTGACATGCAGATATACTCAGGCAGTATTAGTTGGAGATTTCAAATACTGTTAATATATTTGACTGGATGTAGTTTTTGTAAAAGCAATAGAGTGTACAGATTTCCTAAATTGCTTTCAGGAGATTTAGCCAGCCTGTACCAAACCAACAAGAGGATTGAAAGTCTGGATTTAGTTTTAGAGAATGAAACTGTAGAGGTAAGAGACCATTTATGTGATGGCGATCATAATTCAGTTAGATTCAGCATAGTTACAGAAAAGGCCATAGATAAAAAAAGAGTAAAGGTTCTAAATTATGGAAAGGCCAATTTTAATGAGTAATTCTGCAAAAGGGGACTGAAGGCAGCTACTTAAAGGTAAATCACTCTCCAAGTTTCAAGGGGTTCAGAATAACCATTTTCCCAAAAAGGGAAAACTTGAGACTGTCAAATCTAGATAGAGTCCACTGAATGATTAAGTCCATGGAGCATGGGATAAAGAAAAAAGGGAAGCATACGTCAAACACTGAGAGGTAAATGCAGCAGAAAGTGTAGGAGTGAAATTAAGAGAAATCAGGAAAGCAAAGTTATGAATAAATATTGGTAAATAAAAACAAAGAAAATCCAAAAATGTCTTATGTACTTAAAAAGCAGAAGAATAATTAAGGAGAGAAGATGACGACCGGGGCCAGAAAGGTTACCCATGTGTGGAGATGGAGGAAATGGGTAAAGTTCTTAATGAATATTTTGCAACTGTTTCTCAAATAAGGGAGTTGAGGTTAAGGCTAATGAGTGTGAAATATTGGATTGAATAAACATAGTGAAAGAGGAAGTATTAAAGGATTTATCATCCTTAAGTATGGATATATCACAAGGACTGGATGAAATGTATCCTAAGCTGTTACAAGAAGCAAGGGTGGGGGTGGGGGGGGGGAATTGTGGAGGCTCTGGCAGCATTTTTTCAGTCCTCCCAGGAGTAATGCCCAAGGAGTGGAGCACTGTTAACATTGTATCACTGTTTAAAATGGGAGGAAGGCACAAACCAAGTAATTACAGACCAGTAATTGAACTTTAATGGTGGGCAAATTATTAAAATACATTCTAAGGGACACCATCAACCATTATTTAGAAGGTAGAGATCAATCAGGGACAGCATTGATTTGTTAATGGAAATTCTTATTCAATCAGCTTGATTAATTTTGCTCCCAATTTCTAGCTTGCTCTCACTCCACACTGTCCATCGCTGACTCTTCCTTTCCCCTTTTCGATCCCTAAATCCAAATCGTTGTTAGCCACAAATATCCATTACATACCCACGCACTCTCACAGTCATCTTGATTATATTTAACTTGATCTGAAATTTACTCAGTAACCTTGTGGTGTCATTTGAACTTACTGCCGAATCTCCACCACTGCAGCCCATTTGGTACAACAATCTGTACAGTTCCAGACCGGGGATCACACTCTGACCACCACATACAACTCCCAATGCTCTCACAAGGCCTCCATGAAAGAAATCAACATTAAATCTGTGCCTCCAGCAGGTATATCTATCTCTACCCTCTCATGATTCTTCTCCCAACAATGGCATCTGAGTGGCGGAGATTTCTCGAACAGCAGTGCATGAAGCAAGGACTGGCTTTCTGTTGTTTTGCACCTTCCAGTGTGATTGCAAATTTGACATCAACCTCACATTTCCAAAGGCACTTCAGATCACTGGCTAATGGTTCTGCCAGTGGGATCGGATGCATTATGATATCATTCTGTTCCACTATTGCATTTCTAAGAGAATCCTGCTTCCGTAGGGTCACAGAGATAAGGACCATTTGCTTCAGTCCATTATTATTGCTGACTGTAACTTGTAATACTGTACAAAATCCCAACAATAGAAGGCTGCTAGGGGCAGCATTGACTGCTGTCTGATGCCTGAGTCCATAAAATAGCCTGGTTGGGGGGGGGGGTGTTTCTATGTTACCCTGCAACATGACACCCTAAATTTTCCCCATGTTGCTGAGATCGCTGCCCTCTCCTTCAAATGATCCTCCAAAGCTTATCTTAGGAGCAGGCGACCATCATACAAGAAAAGCACATCATGCTCTTGCAGCACATGAACACAGGTTGCAATTTATATTGTTTTAAATAGGCCACACGGGTATAAGGATGAGCAGAATATATTGTCAATAAAATTAAATGTCTTAGCTCAGCAATGAACTGAACAAATGTATCAACAGCAACTTTAATGGAATAAAATAGATGGCTTCAACGTGAACTTACTAGAACAATGTATTCATATCTATTCACCAGTGGTGTTAATTCCTCTTTGTGAATTTCCAGTTAGGTTTGAAACACAGCCCCTGCAACGCAATGCTTCTCCTGAGCTTCTGCTCAGCTGCTGGAAGGCCGGTTATCTGCTTGATTCTGAGATACAGATGTCCTCACAATGAGCTTGTACCCTTCATGGGCTGGCTCCAGACTCTGAGGTGCCAACCTGTGTGTCTGCAGTTTGGGAAGGTGGGGGGTGGGGGGGTGCACTGACAAGGAGATGGCCTGAGAGCCGGAGGCTGCAGCAGGAATCCTGACATCCTGAGAGAGGTCAGAGTCTCCGCTCCTGCACTGCCAACTGGACTCTCAGGAGAGGGCAGACAACAAGGGGCATATCTGGTGTTGCCCAGACTGCATGACTCTTATCACAGCCTCCAGAACACTGTGCAGATCTTAATGTGTGACTTAATGACCTTAACTTGACCAACGTATCTGCCTCCACCACTACCCCAGGCAGTGCATTCCAAGCACCAACCACTCTCTGGGTGAAAAACCTCCCTCTGACATCTCCCTTGAACTTCCCACCCATTACTTTAAAGCCATGCCCTCTTGTATTGAGAATTGGTGCCCTGGGAAAGAGGCGCTGGCTGTCTACTCTACATATTCCTCTTAATATTTTGTACACCTCTATCATGTCTCCCCTCATCCTCCTTCACTCCAAAGAGTAAAGCCCTAGCTCCCTTAGTCTCTCCTCATAATCCATACTCTCCAATCCAGGCAGCATCCTGGTAAATCTCCTCTGCACCCTTTCCAACGCTTCCACATCCTTCCTATAATGAGGTGACCAGAACTGGACACAGTTCTCTAGGTGTGGTCTAACCAGAGATTTGAAGCGCTGCATCATTACCTCGCGGTTCTTAAACTCGATCCCATGACTTATGAAAGCTAACATACCATAAGCTTTCTTAACTACCCTATCCACCTGTGAGGCAACTTTCAGTGATCTATGTGCATGAACCCCCAGGTCCCTATGCTCCTCCACACTACCCAGAATCCTGCCATTAACCTTGTACTCCGCGTTGGAGTTTGTCCTTTCAAAGTGTACCACTTCACACTTCTCTGGATTGAACTCCATCTGCCACTTCTCAGCCCAGCTCTGCATCCTATCAATATCCCTCTGCAAGCTTCAACAGTCCTCCACACTATCCACACCACCACCGACCTTTGTGTCGTCTGCAAACTTGCTAACCCACTCTTCTACCCCCTCATCCAAGTCATTAATAAATATCAGGAAAAGTAGCGGTCCCAGAACTGATCCTTGTGGGACACTGCTAGTCACAGCCCTCCAATCTGAATGCACTCCCTCCACCACAACCCTCTGCTTTCTACAGGCAAGCCAATTCTGAATCCACATGGCCAAGCCTCCCTGGATCCCATGCCCTCTTACCTTCTGAAGAAGCGTACCATGTGGAACCTTATCAAATGCCTTACTAAAATCCATGTAGACCACATCTACTGCACTACCCTCATCAATCTTCCTGGTCACTTCCTTAAAGAACCCTATCAGGCTTGTGAGACATGATCTTCCCTTCACAAAGCCATGCTGGCTGTCCCTAATCAGTCCATGATTCTCTAAATGCTCATAGATCCTATC
Source organism: Pristis pectinata (assembly GCF_009764475.1). Lineage (NCBI taxonomy): Eukaryota > Metazoa > Chordata > Chondrichthyes > Rhinopristiformes > Pristidae > Pristis > Pristis pectinata. The sequence continues at coordinate 81,860,867 of NC_067406.1, forward strand.
TCTAAGAATTCTTTCCAACAGCTTGCCTACCACATACGTAAGGCTCACTGGTCTGTAATTCCCTGAACTCTCCCAACTACCTTTTTTGAATAAGGGGACAACATTTGCCACCCTCCAGTCCTCCGGTACCATTCCCGTGGACAACGAGGACTCAAAGATCCTAGCCAACGGTTCAGCAATCTCCTCCCTCACCTCATGGAGCAGCCTGGGGAATATTCCATCAGGCCCCAGGGACTTATCTGTCCTAATATTTTCTAACAGCTACAACACATCCTCTCTCTTGATATCTACATGCTCTAGAACATTAACCTTACCAACACTGTCCTCAGCGTCATCAAGGCCCCTCTCTTTGGTGAATACTGGAGAGAAGTATTCATTGAGGACCTCACCCACTTCCACAGCTTTCAGGCACATCTTCCCACCTTTGTCTCTAATTGGCCCTACCTTAACTTTTGTCATCCTTCTGCTCTTCATGTGCGTGAAAAAAGCCTTGGGATTCTCCTTAACCCTTCTCGCCAAAGCCTTTTCATGTCCCCTTCTTGTTCTCCTCAGCCCCTTCTTAAGTTCCTTCCTTGTTTCTCTATATTCCTCATGAGCCCTATCCGATCCTTGCTGCTTACACCTTATGTATGCTGCCTTCTTCTTCCTAACTAGTTGTTCCACCTCTCTTGTCACCCATGGTTCCTTCACCCTGCCATTCTTTCACTACCTCATGGGGACAAATTTATCCCTAATAACCTGCAAGAGATGCCTGAACATTGACCACATCTCCATAATACACTTCCCTTCAAAAATGTCACCCCAATTTACACTCCCTAGTTCTAGCCTTATAGCCTCATAATTTGCCCTTCCCCAATTAAATATTTTCCCATCCTCTTTGCTCCTATCCTTGTTCATGACAAGGCTAAAGGTTAGGGAGCGGTGGTCACTGTCCCCCAAATGCTCACCCTCTGAGAGATCTGTCACCTGACCCGGTTCATTACCGAATACTAGATCTAATATGGCATTCCCTCTAGTAGGCCTGTCAACATACTGTGACAGGAATCTGTCCTGGACACACTTAACAAACTCTGCCCCATCTAAACCTTTGGCACTAAGCAGGTGCCAATCAATATTTGGGGAGTTGAAGTCTCCCATGATAACAACCCTGTTATTGTTGCACCTTTCCAAAATCTGCCTCCCAATCTGCTCCTCAGTATACCTGCTGCTACCGGGGGGCCTATAGAGTACTCCCAGTAGAGTAACTGCTCCTTTCTTGTTCCTAACTTCCACCCATACTGACTCTAGAGAGGATCCTTCTACATTATCCACCCTTTCTGCAGCTGTAATAGTATCCCTGACCAGTATTGCCACCCCTCCTCCTCTTCTCCCCCACTCATCCCTTTTAAAACACTGAAATCTGGGAATATTCAATATCCATTCCTGCCCTGGTGACAGCCAAGTCTCTGCAAGAGCCACAATATCATAGTCCCATGTACTTATCCAAGCTCTCAGTTCATTACCCTTATTCCTGATACTTCTTGCATTTAAGTAAATGCACTTTACCCCATCCACCTTTCTACTTTCATACCCTATACTCTGCTTCACCTTCCTCAAAGCCTCTCTACATGTTAGACTTGACTTTTCCACATCCACTGCTTCCTCTGACCTACCCGTCTGGTTCCCATCCCCCTTGTAAACTAGTTTAAACCCTCCTGAACCACCCTAGCAAACCTGGCTGCAAGGATATTGGCCCCCCTTGGGTTCAGGTGTAACCCATCCTCTCTGTACAGGTCTCAGCTTCCCCAGAAGAGATCCCAATGATCCAAAAATCTAAAACCTTCCCTCCTGCACCAACTCTTCAGCCACACATTCATCTGCCATCTCCTCCTATTCCTACCTTCACTATTGCGTGGCACTGGCAGCAATCCTGAGATTGCTGCCCTTGAGGTCCTGTTCTTCAGCCTCCTGCCTAGCTCCCTAAACTCACTTTTCAGAACTTCATCCCTCTTCCTACCTATGTTGTTGGTACCAACATGAACCACAACTTCTGGCTGTTCTCCCTCCCACTTAAGAATACTGTGGACCTGATCAGAGACATCCGGGACCCTGGCACCTGGGAGGCAACATACCATCCGGGATTCATGCTCACTGCCACAGAACCTCCTGTCTGTTTCCCTGACTATCGAGTCCCCTATCACTGCTGTCCTCCTCTTCTCCTCCCTTCCCTTCTGAGCAGTGGGACCGATCCCCGTGCCAGAGACCTGGCTACTGCTGATTGATCCCTGCAGGTCATCCCCCTCAACAGCTTCCAAAGCGGAAAACCTGTTATTGAGGGGAACAGCCTCCGGGGTCCTCTGCTCTATCTTCCTGTTCCATTTCTTTTTCCTTTTCTCTCCCCTGACAGTCACCCTTCTACCTACTTCCTGGATCCTAGAAGTACCTGCACTAAGGGGGGGTGACTGTCTCCCGATGCACAGTATGCACATAACTCTCCCCCTCCCTGATGCTTCGCAGTGTTTGAAGCTGTGACTCCAGCTCATCAATTCTCAGCTGAAGTTCGATCAGCCTCCAGGACTTACTGTAGAAGTGGTCACCGTGCACCCCAGCAGGGTCCATTAGCTCCCACATCAAGCAGCAGCAGCACACCACCATGTCCTCCATCTGAACTAATTCTTTCCCTACCTAGTTTTATCCAACTTAAAATTTATAACAATAACAGGTAACAGGTAAACCTTACCTTTACTTACCAGCTACTCACCCGCCTTGCCCTGTTACCGACTAAGCCCATTGAACCAAAGCCCAATCATTCTGCTCCCTCTCACTCAGCTGCCTGCTCTGAACGCTGCCTGCTGGATATGGCGGTCTTCTTTTTAAACTGTTCGCGCGCTGCCGACTGACGTCATGCGCCTGAGCAGTTACTCCACGCTATCCCCGACCGTTAGGAAAAAAAACTTATCTGTTCGGAACTCCTCTTCTGATTCTGCTCGCTCGCCTCTCGCTCCCGATTGAAAAAAACCTCTCTCTATAAATTAGGCCCTTGAGTCCTGACAACATTCTTGTAAATCTTCTCTGCAGTCTTTCCAGCTTAATAACATCTCTCCTCTTAACGGGGTAACCAAACTCTATGTGCAGCACACAATACTCTAGGCGCAGTCTCACCAATGTCTTGTACAACTAGGTCTGGACAATTCATTAACCAACTCCTATACTCAGTGTCTGAGTTGGTTAATGAATTGTCCAGACCCAGCTGGTTAATGAATTGCCTGGGCTGAATTGGTTGGTACTGAATGTCTTCTTCACCATCCTACCTGTAACATTGGTACTGATTGGTGCATCACCACTACCTTTGCTTCTTAATCTCTTTCCTACTTCTTCGGAAGAACATGCTTCCTCTGGGCACTGTTCTTCACAACCCTGTTGAGGTCCCTCTGACCCCTTTGGGAGCACTTTCCTACCATTGCAACACCCATTCATACAACAGCAATACTCCTGTATAACGTGGAGAGGATTGTTTGTGTTGTCCAAGTCTCTAGAAGAGCTGGTGCAAAGTCTGCATTCAGTTGAGCTGCATGCTGCTAACTGCAAGAATTTGCAACACAACGAATGGGAATGATACTCTGTAACCAACAATATCCGTGCCACTACAGCTATACAGGGAACACCCGATAATGGTGTTCTTTAGCAGACTTTGCACCAATTCTTCTAGGGACTTGGACAATACAAACAATCCTCTCCATGTTATACAGGGGTATTGCTGTTGTGAACTTCGCAACTGATGTTCTCTGTCTCTATGCAACATCATTAACAGTTTTAGGGTGACTCTCAACCCCTCTTTAATAACAAATAAATGGCAAGGAGCAATTTTTTGTCCACTATCTCTGTTTTTCCCTCCACTAAATGGGTGACCTGCTGACATTTTGCAGCATGATCTGTTTTGTTTTCCAGATTTCCATGATTCAAACCATTGAGCTTTTGGTGATTGGAACTTGCTTGCCAAATTAAGATAGGATTTATAATCTCAATTTCAAGGTGCCTTGCATTTTAAGATTGGCTTGCTTTTGCAACAAAGTGTGACAGTTTTTGCCTGCTGACATTCTGAGTTGTAGATCTTCCATAACATTCCTTATGATAGGTCAGGCAGATGGTGTGTTGTTTCACAAGGATAACCTAATAAAGAATGTGCCAGGATGAAGTATATCCTTCCAAAATCGCAAAATCTTATTATTACTAAACAAACTCAAATCAAGGGCAATGTGAGCATGATTTTGTTTAAATTTACCCATAACAGGATGTTTGATGGAGGATGAGTGATCCCTGAAGTATGATAGACACAGATTATATACACATAAAGCATTTTTATTAGTATATTATTACTGGATTTCATATAGAGACTGGACAATAGTTGCTTTATTCCACTTGATGCCATGCACTCATAGAGCAGGATAGGAATTCCGCAAGCCGGAATAGGGAGCTAATATTCCAATGTCAATATGGTGGGGGCAGGATCCAATTCACGTTAGCCGGGTGGAAAATTCTGAGCTATGTAGACTTGAGGGTAGAGGTGGAGGAAGGAAGGGCAATTCTTCTCTCTGCTCTCCCAGTAGTTTTGAAATCGTGGGAAACATGGAAACTACTAGCACAGAAAGGAGCCCATTTGGCCCAACATGTACATGCTGGCCAAAAAAAATGGAACTGGTTCCGTTAAAATTACTTCCCAGATTTTGGCCTGTGATTTTTTAGGTTACATCACAACCAGACACCTACTAAATGTGATAGGAGCTTCTGCCTCCATTGCCCTTTCAGGCAGTGAGTTCCCGACTCCATTCCCTCTTTGTTTATTTTCTTGTAAAATCTAACCCTGTTACCAATTTATTGCTCTGTTGACATATCTGCCAATTAAAATGGTTATCATCCATTATAGCATCAAGGAAGATAAAGAGTAAAGGTTGTGTTACAAGGATTAAGGTCAAGAACCTGTTTGTTGGATAAGTATGAAGTTTAAAATGGGCAAGACGTTTCAAAATCCCATTTATTGAAGTCAGGTTTCAAACGTTTGATTAAGAGAAGAAAAATGGATGAAACTTATACTAAAAAGAAGAAAATGAGGAATGGATTGGAATAAATGCAATATTGTAGCCAATGGTTTACATTGAATTACTATTGTAAAAGCTAACACAGCAACTTTACATGGTACATCTAGGTATAAATATGTCATTCAAGAATAATTAGAATACATGTAAGATCTGTAATTGTGAATTTGTGGAACATATCAGACTTAATTTATATATTAATATTGTTATATTATCTATCTGTACACACACACACACACACACACACTCACTCACACATACATAAATGGAAATGAACATTTTAAAACTTTCATGTCACTTGTTCAGTTTAGAATACAAGCTATCTGGTGGCTTTGGATTGCAAGATCACTGCTTTTGTTTACTTGTATTGTTTTGTTTAACGTAGACATTGCAATTTGCATAGCACATGAGATAGAATCAGTCTTCTGCTGTGATGGATTGAGAATAGTTTCACAGAATAACAACCTTGGAGCCAAATTCTCTTCTAATTTACATTATTGCTATCATTTAGCAAGCCAGCGGTATTACTGTGTGGTGCAGAATTAAAATACATTGCTAGTGAAGGAAGAAGAAATAGAATAATGGGGATTAATTTTGGATTTGGCTTATAGTATGGAATTGTCTATCAGCTTGACTGATAAACACATCTCCTGACTTTTATTTCCTTTGGAATCAATCGAGGGAGGTGCTTGAAGGATTGCCCAAATAATTTTAACCATTTTACACTATTGCCCCCAGATATCATTGTAGTACTATTCCATTTAGCACATGTGATTCCAGTAATTGCATTTTCTGCTTCTGTATTGATGGAAATTATTGAAAATATACTTGTAGAACTTGCACATGTAGTAGAATCAGGACATTACAAATAGCACTAAAGTTAGTGCTAAAGTTTGAGAATGCGTCAGGTGCAGTATTACTCCAGTCCTCCAGCATGGAAATTGAAACAGAATATGATCCCAAACTGACTTTCTTTTCAGTTTATCAGCAACAAGAGAGGTATTAATTGATAATTATAATTACATTTAATGTCAGTAGCCAGTTGTTTTCATATGTGTTTTTCAATTATTCTGCTTTACTCTCAGTCAAGGGATATCAGAACAATGCATCATAGATCTTTTCTTAATATAATTACAAAGGTTTTTATACTGGGCATAAATTAATGAAAATTTACATTACTAAATCTTAATTATAAAGCAATGGCAATTTATTTAATAACTGATTCTTTTTTAAGTTTATGAGTAGAGGAAAATATGTTATAGAATGAAATTATCAGTTGTATTATTTGTGATGTGAAGCAAGTGATTTGTTACAAAATTACTATCAATTAAAAGAATGTCAGAACATACCAATATAAATATGAAAGATATATATAAATAGTAATCTTTCATGGTCCTTTCAGGGGTCCTGAGCTGCTTTGCAGTCAATGAAATTCTTCTGAGTTCTCATCACTATTGCAATTGATGAGATGAGGTCTTCAATTTACACATAGCAATTCCCGACAAACGGATCTGACAAGCTCCTCACCAAGATCTGTGACCTCTTGTAACCTCAAATGCTGGCTCGCTTATGTTCCAGCACTACTTTGCCAAGGAAGGGCAGGGTCAAGGTCGCTCTCAATTTATGATTCTTAGGATCACCCCAGACTGCTGCATGGGTTTTCTCCGGATGCTCCAGTTTCCTCCCACATTCCAAAGACGTACGGGTTAGGAGCTGTGGGCACGCTATGTTGGCGCCAGAAGTGTGGCGACACTTGTGGGCTGCCCCCAGAACACTCTATGCAAAAGATGCATTTCACTGTGTGTTTTGATGTACATGTGACTAATAAAGATATCTTACTGCTGACTTCTACTACATCTCACTGTTTTCTGCTCACTGCTGCATTAGGGATGTCATCCAAACTCCATCCCGCAGAGAGGTGACCATCTTTTCCTTTAGTTCACAGGAACAGGCAGAATGGGTATGGACATTTCTCGATTATAGGAAATAACTAGCAGAATCAGAATCAGGTTTATTATCACTGACTTATATGTTGTGAAGTTTGTTGTTTTGTGGAAGCAGTACAGTGCAAAGACATAAAATTACTATAAATTACAAAAGTTAAGGCAATCATGGACTGCACTCTCCAAGTATTACTCCTTATAAAGTCTGGCAACCTTTTGAGAGAAGCTCATGGCTCTAAGCCTGGAGGGGCTCTATGCCTCCCTTGCCTGCAGGTGCTGTTCATTGCTACTTTGTCCAAAGAGCTCTAAACCTCTGAGCACATTTTTCACAAACTCCTTGTAGACGGAAGGAAGCTGCCTGCATTGTAGTACATCCCTTTCAGAACTGATTGCTGTGTCCAAAGCTGCTAGGCTAAATGCAAGCAGCTGCGTGAATTTGCAATAGATCAATAAAGTAGAAATATGCAGTACTGACAAAGTACATCATTGCACAGGGGAACGTGACAATGCTCATTGTGAACCTTGTATTAGAATGGCAAACAATACTCTTGTACCACCATTAAAAGATAATAAAGAACTTTTTAGATTAGCCTCAATTTAGCATTGCATTTGAAAAATAGCAGGCTAGAAATTCCTTGACTTCAAAATGGTATAAACTATCTTGCCAACATTGTTTTAATCAGCTCTACATTCATTTTAGTATTTCACTGTGTAGCTTAAAAAAATTCATTTTCTGACTCCTTCATGCTATACTGCCTCAGAAGGCATCAATGAAAAGCTCTTGTTCAATTTCTCACAGCTTCTGGCAATTATTCAAGCAGCTGAGATCTCATCAGCCAGATCTTAAAAACACACACCAACCACCAGCACTCTTCTGGAGAATGCTGATCCCTTTGATGGTTTGGACCAATTTCTCCAGTGGGCTGGCCATGTTTCCAGGTGCAGTGAGAGGGACCAGGAGAGACTGATGGACCAAATTACTCAGCATGGAGCCAGGGAATCATGGAGACAGGCTACCTGCAGATGGGGGCAGTAGGAGGCTGCCAGTGTGTTCTCAGTTAGGAACAATATTCCCTGCAGTTGCACTTATGTTGTTGCCAGTTGGGAGAGTTTCATGATGAAAATAGGTGCCAAGCTAATATGAAAATTGCACTGGAAAATCAGGGAACAATGTTACTAACGACACCCAGAATCACTTAAAATTCCTCAGCCCTGCATTAACATGATTTTAAACAGCAAAATACCAATTTATTTGGCATTGTGAGATCAAATTTCTAGACCACGCAACACTTCTTCAGTGTGGGACTTGAACCTGGAGTCTTCTGAATTGAGGCATGAGTGGTAGCAAATGAGACACAGCTGATATATCTACAATGGTGTTTCACCATTCGTAGATATTCCTTACGCTTTAGTATGAGGCTAACAAAGAATGTTGGCATTGTGATGCCTTTCAATTTTCTTACCCTAGATCATGTTGGGAAAATTTTTAAAAAATGTAAATAAGAAACAGTATATACCACGCTATCCAAATTATAAGCAGTTGCTCAATGCTGGGCAATCATTTCAGATGGAAATTTATTGCCCAATACATACATTTCCTAATGCATTTTGATTCAGTCATTCTTTATGGCATTTAAGTGGACCTATACAACATAAACATTGTGGATATAATGAGCATATCAACCTCAAGTTAAACTGACAAGCAAATCATTCACTTCTAAAGCTGCCTGTGTTCTGTTAATGGAACACTCCAACCCTGTGGTTTCCTAAATATTATAGGTATATGTTCCAGATTAAACTTTCTATTTTCCTCAAGATGGTGTTGCCTTTCAGTTTTCAATAGCTTGGTTTTTGCCTGAAGAATTGGATCTATCACTAAAATCAAAGGCGATTACACAGCTCACTAGTCATTTAGGAATTCTGTGGCTAAATTAAGCATGTAACGCATGCCACAGCCTCTGAGACTCTGTTTATTCAGTGAAAGTGCTCTATAATTTATTTAAAATAATCCATTTTAACAAATAAAGAGACCATTAACTCCATATTCCTGCAGGCATGTATTTAAATGCTGCCTCGTTATGGTCTGCTTTCTTGGTTTGACTTGAAAACTTAACAAGAATGAAGGAGTATTGTGAAGAAAGAAAAGCAACTCAGAAGTGCCTATTGCTGGAACTGCCACTTATTAGATTAATCTGGCAGATTTACAATGTTCTACTTCAATGGTGTTTCTACCAATAATCAAGTATAGCTTGCAATCAGTCATTTAATTAATATTCATTCCTGCCAAACCAATTGTTACCTTCTCTGGGTCTCAGTAGACTCAGGTAGATGAGCTCACATTTCTTTCTGATAATAGAAAAGGTTGTGTCCTATGTGCAGAATTCATAGTCTCCCCAATAATTGTAATAATAATCACCTTTGAAAGTATGGAACAATTAAAACTTGCAGATAAACAGTAAATGAACTGTAAGTATCTAAAAGATCAATGAAAATATAAGTGCTAAGTACATGATTAATTGAATCTGAACAACAAGAATATTCGGATCTGTTTATTGCATCACTGAAGTACTGTCATTGCTGGTGAAGTTTTGCATTAGTCATTTGGGGTACACAAGAAAGGTTAAGATAACGTGCAAAGTGGAAAAAGAGGCTAGTTAACTTCAAGCTGATTTTAACCAGATCGTTGTGCAATGACTTGCCTGAGGTTTCCAACAACTTCTTTGTGGAAAGGCAGACTTTCTCTGCATGCTGCAGCCAAGCATCTGTTGGTAATTAGTATCCAGTCTCTGTTGAGAACTTGTGATATTTAATATTTCCTTACCACTTGAACAAATAAGCGATAATAACTGCAAGGTACTTGACCACAGGAGTAGAAAGATGTGTACCATGAAAGAGTCAGTGTGCGCCTTGGCTGAGGGAGCGCTGTTGAACTTTCCACAGAAAGTCTGATTGATCCCCAAAATTTGGCAGAATGCTAGCCTCATGATCGCGAAAAGAACAAAACCTATCAATCTTCCGCATGAAAATACTGTGCCTCTCATTCAGTCCAAATCTTGACGCTGCTCTTTTTCCCGATTAACCCTACAATGATGCTTCCCAGAGCTGCATAGATCCTAATTTCCCAAATTCAGTCTGCAGAATAATTGCCATCCTTGACCTTTTTACATAATGTCAAGGGCAAATACCTCTGGTGACAGCAACAGCAGCTGAAAGTACAAGGAGAAATTAGCAATTCCAATTCCCTAGCCTATACTTCTTCTTAAATGGGCTATGCATGAATTCAAGCAAGACATTTTACAACACGTATTGTTAAACAGCAGATAAATAAATTTATTCAAAGAAACAGTACGTTAAATTCAACTGTGAGTAAAACAGTTCACAGTTTCATATATCTGAGTAATATTTCAAAATATTTTCCAAAAAGCCAACAGGTAAAAGTCAGACTAATGACCCGAAATTCAATGCTGCTCAGAAGTGCACCGATCAGAATCATTTTGGCTTCGGGGTAAGTAACAGGGAAAGTGATAATCCTATGAAATAACTAGCATTGTTATTACCAACAATTAACAACACAATAACAGGCCATTCAGCCCAAATAACCTATGTTGATGTTTATGCTTCACACAAGTCTCCTCCCAAACTGTATGCATCTATTTTCACCAACATGACATTAGGGACAAACGTTCAAAATAACTAAGGCATTAAAAAAAAATCCTGGACCATACTTGAACCATCATAGAGATGCAAGAGATTTCTCTTTCCACTCTAAAGTCTGTGGGCTTTTGACCCTTTTCAGGATATGTCCAACAGGAGTATCTGACACTGACACCACCACAGTATCTGGACTCAGATGGTGCATCCTTTTCAAAATATTCCTAGTGAGAACCCAGCCCACTCTGGGTATTTTTTGGGCACTTACTATGGCATGGGAGAAACAAAAATAGGTGTGAAAAGGGGCAGGGGTCCATGTTAGCAACAGCTTGCACTGTTGGGAAAGAAGCACGAAGGGCTCAACTTCTTCTTTTGCAAAGGAGGGATGACCTTTTACTTCACAGTTTCTCTGGGTGTCCTAGCTGATGTGCCCCATTCTACCCGAAAAGAACCAGTGTTCATCTTTCTGTCCAGGGTACTGCTGACCCTGCTAGATCTTCGGAAGTTTCTGAGTTGGAACTCCTCTGTGCCTGTTAATACCTTTCTGATGTGTGGATTAAGGTTCTGCTCTTGTTGGGCTGATATTTGTGAATCCAGTTTCCAGTCAGGTCAATGGACACTTGACTTAACTCCAGCTTCATTTCTACTAGACATTTGAAGCCAATAATTAAATGGTGTTTATGTTAGAGACACTGGATGGTGTTGGAGTAGGAAAACTCCTGAAATATTAACTCTTTTCTTTCCACAGATGCTACATGGCGTATTGAATGTTTCTAACATTTTCTGTTTTTGTTTTGGGAAAAATTACTATTTGGTACATCGCTTAATTGTATTATTGTTCAGCTTTTGAGTTTGTCTAAAAGAACATTGCAGAAAATTACTTCTAAATTACAGTGTCGGTTGAAGTAACAGTCAGCTCTTCCCATGGAGAGCAAAAGTACAGTTACATGAACAGCAAATGGCCAAGATCTTGCACATTCATTTGATCAGTTAACACCACTCAAAAAGATGGTACCCTCGAAAAGATGGGACCTTTGAAATTGTAACACGCCTGAAGAGTTGCTTCCTTCGAGTGTGGTGGAGTTTCCAGGTTCTTTTGAACATGATGTCCAAGGTATGGTGTTTGAAATAACAAGTCCTGTACCCTCTCACACATGGGGAACTGTGACATTGTGGAAGAAAATTGGAGAGGGTAAGCGCAATGGGTTGAGGGGACATTTGCAGGATTGTTGTGGGGGGGGGATATTTGGGGAAGGAAGGTGGGTGGTACAGTAGGAAAGAGAGGATTGTAGGAGAGAAGAGATCACAGGAATGGAAGCGGGGCAAAGATATTGGGAAGGTATAAACCATGGTAGGGGTTGGTGGGCAGTATATAGTGTGATAGAGTCTATGTAGAAATCATGCAGATTGCATGGGTGAGGGGAAGGGCAATCAGTACACTTAAAGAAGACACCCACCTGCAAGATTGTAGATAGCATGTACTTGCTGGAAGTGACCCAGGTAAGGTCAGGCCCTTTAAATAACACTAGACCTGCTTCAGTATCCAAGGCTCGCATCGTTCACAGGTCCTCATCTGTGAGTTTCAATGCCGCACAAGTGACATCTAAATGAGCATTGTGCACAGCTTGTCACTACAAAGCATGCCCAGTTGTTTCTGTGCTTACATATAACATACGCACAGAGGACCAAATTCTAATTTCCAGAGGATCCTTGGCAGCAGATGAAGTACACCATTGCATTTATTCATCATTTTTTTTCAAAGATATGCACCAGATGATGCAGCTTCTGGGCTGGTACTTTCAATAACATGACTTTGTATTAATAGTTCAGTGAACTGGTAGGCCAGCTTATCTGATACCAGCCTGGAATTTTCTGTTGGCAATGAGCTGCCCATGCTTGCTGTTGACCTACAGGTAGGTAGAATAAGTGTGCACTTTTTGTATGCATACTAATGCCAGTTTCCTTGCTAATGTTGTCCCGTTCCTTATGGGTGAATTTAGTCAGATAAAGAGGTATGTCTGAACAAGACCTGTCCATGAAACAGCTGGCTAAATTACACAGCCCTGGCTTAGCTGCAGTCAATCCTGTCACAAACTTTTAAGAACTTAAAATTAATCAGAGAATTAAAAATGTTTTAAATTATTAGAAAAATAAAACAATAAATAAAAATGAAAATGAAAACCTTATAAACACTGGACATTTAAATCAGTTAAAACATTTAATTAATTTCAATTAATTTAGGACATTTGTAAATTACTCAAAACTTACTTTTGCCTCTTGCCACCATTCCTCGTCATTGGAATGCATGAAGATGCTGCTGCGGCATCAGGTCTAACTCAACGCAGCTTCTATTGGCAAATTCCCAGTGAAACTGCTGGGGAATTGCAACAAGTTTGTGGAGTCCAATAATGGAGGCTGGTGAGGAATGGTCAGCAGGTTCAGGACTTCCAAGTTCGCCAGCATAAAAGTAGGAGCCCTGAATTTAGTGGCAATTATGAGGGGAAATGCTCTGTGTGCGGAGCTGCCAGTATATTTCCCCTCAAAAATCCAGCCATAAATTTAGCCCAAGCTAACACTAATTCTTGTTTTTGCTTGTTGATCCTTGATGTCATTTACACACACCATAAATCAACACTCCCTCTGCCAATAAACATATCATGCATAATCTCTAAATAGGCTGACTGACGTAACTCTAGGTCAGAGTGCAGAACATTCCCAAATACAATGACGGGCTCTGCTAATCCTCTGATATATACTTCAACCAAAGATAATGACGGATGGCTTTATACAATGTTGGATTGCAGAAATATTCAAACAGAAAAGCCACTGTCAGTTAAGGGCCTGTTGCATAACTCCACCCCTGTTCAGCATCGCCCAGGTACTAGATCTCCTCTTCCTCCACCCTCAGCCTTCAATGAAGGCCCTTGCTGGCCAGCAGCCTTATGACACCTTCTATGGCTACTCACAGGTCTCTGAGCACCACCAGCTGGAGGTAGAATCACACCTGCCTGGCTATAGCAGACAGCTTGTGCTGAAGTAACAGTGGTCAACTGAGTGACCCTTCATGGAGAGTCCATTTGAATTTTCTGGTCCCAGCTCTGATACATTTTCCTAGGTCTGCACTGAGAGATCCACATAAGCAACTGAGTTGTTCTCAGCCGTTTGAGTGTTGTCGAAGTGTTAAAATTCCAATGTGATCTACTACAGTTCTTGGGACTGTGTGTTACTAAATACATTGATATGAAGTTGACTGATGATAATTAACATGAGCCTGAAACTCTTAGCTTGAAGGACAGAGATTGTGTCCTCTGAAATATTGCAAGAAGTTAGGGATGAATCAGGAGAAGCCAGTTTTCTGTTTTGTTTACCTTTAGCCAAAAGTTGCTGGTCAATGGATAGCTTCATAAAGCTGCTCCCTTTACATCTTGTTTCAGACATGTGTTCCTGGGACATTCCAGGAACAATGTCCAGTGGATTCACCCAGTGTATTTTGGTCATACTGAGATGCCAAAGATTCTACATCAAGTCATGAGAAAGCCCGGCAGATTCAAATGTGGACCATAATCGCATTGTGCAAGATTAAATTCTTCCATTTAATTTATTATAGGTCTCTGAATCAGGTTACGCTTTCCAGCACCTCATTTTGCTATGCACCTTGTAGCACTGCTGCAGGAATAGTTGCCCAACTTTAATATTAAAGTGAACCCAAGCCCTGTTCCCAACATCTGCATCAAACAGAAGAACCATTCATGTTCTCCTGCACTTTCAGCAAAGAAGATCCCAACAACTTCAAATCAAGATTGTATCTCGACATTTCTTTCTGTGTGTCTCATTAATCAATGAAAGGCCGGGACCAATGGAAGTGTATATTCATAAATTAGATTCAAATCATGTGAATAACTAAGGCCAAAGTACATATTATAAAAAGGACACCTAAGTTGAAAGAGTTAAAATGTGAATTTATAAAATGAAGGAGATCTCTAGTATGTTTACCAAGTTAGGACGTATGATTACAAGAAATTTCGGTAACGCAACTGGCCACTCTTTCATATTTATCTTCTTGAACCTGTCTTTTAAAGTGTCTTTGAAAAGCATAATGAGTGTTTTGACAACAAAAGACCCTTCTTCCTCTTAGTGCAATAGATATGGTCTCCTGGAAAATGAGGATGAAAACTGAATTTTAAAATAATGATCAATCGAGATCGCTGAAGAGTTTGCATTTTCCCTGAAGGTAGCTGTGCTTCTATTTCAATCTCTCAATGTATTTTTAAAAATTATGTTAACCATTCTACATATTTAACTATGCAACTCAGGCACAGGATAGCAAGAACAGCATTACACAATGGTATAATAATTGTTTCTACTTTTGTTTCTGTATTCCTATTGCTGGCCTTGAAAGGAGATGAAAAGGGAATATGAGATAGAGATATAGGGCAAGTAGTGAGTCAGAAGAGTGGAGGATTAGCATAGAACTGATGTGCTTCCTCTGGATGAGTTTTGAAAAACAAGTTCCTTCAAATGGGCATTAATAAGCTTTAAATAAATAAGTATTAGGAGTTTCTAGTAAATTTTTGTTCTGTATGCAACTGCAGTAATCTCAACATTTTTTTGTTTGGACTAGAATTGTCTACTTTTAGTTTTACAATGAATAGGATCATTATATTTTAAAAATTAGATTTCCTGTCTATTCAGTGTTTTGCTATTCTTTAATTCCAATTTAACAGTACAGATCAGCAACTGAAACAACTGCTTAGGTTATTACTATGATCTCACTAATATCTTTATGTTCACACATGTTTGTAATCGCTTAATTTTAACCTGGTAATGTTCTGCATTGGCTTTCATTGAAACAAATAACTTTTTATCCTGATTTTAACCTTGCCTACCTGATGTGAATGGAGTAGGCATGTGGATAAATAACAACAGTGTACTTCCTGCAGTACTTCTGACATGCTGTCACCCTCTACTGTTTTAAGCACACAGTATTAGAGCTGCACTTCTGGGTGTCATCTGAAGGCCTGAGGTCTAAGTAAATAGCTGCTGCAGGAAGAACTATTCCCTTGCGGAAGGACCACTTGAGACTTTCTCTCATCTCCTACACTATTTTGCCAATTTCTCATTGTGATTGTGACTACCTCAGGAGAACTTCTTAACATGGATTTATGTGAACTGGAACTTAATTCTTAAAATGTTATTATTTTTCATCAAGGAATTGATTTAACTCTGAAAAATGATGTCACACTGACTATACACACTATCCTGAGATTCAATGGCAGACGATTCTCTAGAAGAAGAAGCACAACTTATCATTTAATGTATCTTTATTTTTTGAGTAATTTATACATATCTGTTCTAGACTTCATAGAGTTTGTCACCATGTGTTCAATACAGTTCTTTTACATTTTGTATGAACCTCAATCAGAACACCCCTGAATTGAAAATAATTGTTGTGGACCTCCTCTGTACGTCTTCCAAATCCTCAGCAGCACACATTTGTGAGGGTATCAGGGCAGGACCCAGTATTCTAGATGCTCAATCAATGTTTTATATAGGGAGAACAGAGAATGTATCTGTTTCGCTGGATAGCCTTGTGAATGCCAATTTACTTTGTGGAAGGTAGTGAGTGAAATATATTATTTTACACTGTTCTGCATTGGCCATGAGCCTTTAAACTATTTATTTAGTTTGTAATTTTATGTCTTTGCACTGTACTGCTGCCACAAAACAACAAACTTCACAACATATAAGTCATTGATAATAAACCTGATTCTGATTCTGAGAGTTATTACCTATAATGTCATGAACTTCAACTCTTTACCACAAGCTTCAATTCAAGTCCTGTTTCTTGTTAAATATGTGTGGTTTTGTCAACATGCTGGATAGTGTACTTCATAAGTTAAGTATATTTTCCAAATGCAAACTCAATCCCCAATATATCACAAAAGGTTTCTTGCAGTTGTTGGTTTCCTCTGTATTCCTGTTGCTTACATAGCTCCTTGTGTCATTTGACAATCAACCCCCTGTAGGTTACACCAAGTTTAATGACTCTGGAAAATGTCAAATCTTTATTGTATTATGGCATCAGACAGTAGCAATCAATCAGCAACTAACCTGCAAACAGTTGTTGGTCCATTTAAATAGTGTTGGAGAGCGTGGACTGTGGATATTTCCTGCTGTTGAATATACACGGAGCTGTAATGGTGAGGAAAGAGTGTTGGCTAGAGCATTGACCTCCAGTTTGGTGGTACTGATGTCAAACCAGCACTGCTGGCTGAGTGATATCTTGTTCTGCCCACCTGATATACTCCTGGTGGGCATTATCTGTGCAAACAATTACAACCTCACCAATTCTGAGGGGTGACCTTATAAAGATGTATAAAATCCTGAGGGGTATAAAGGGGTATATAAAAGTATATAAAATCATAAAGTGAATGCACACAGTCCTTTTCCCAGGGAAAGAGAAGCAAAAACTTGAGGGCATAGGTTTATGGCGAGAGGGGAAAGATTTAAAAGGGACCTGAGGGGCAACTTCTTCAAGTGGAAGGTGGTGCATACATGGGGCGAGCTGCCAGAGAAAGCAGTGATGGTAGGTACAATAACAACATTTAAAAGAGATTTGGATAAGTGTATGGATAGGAAAGGTTTGGAGGGATATGGACCAAACACAGGCAAATGGGATTAGCTTAGGTGGGCACCTTGGTCGGCATGGATCATAGGGCCTGTTTCCGTGCTGTATTACTCTATGATTCTATGACTTTATATGACAGCAAGTATAACTCACACAAACAAAGGTGACTGTACCTTGACTGTTATATTGGGACAGATTTGGCACCTGTGGCTGCAAGCTGGGGAGGTAAATTTTATGGCCCAGATTAGTATTTGCCGAGTTCATGTTTCCTGGATAACTCATTAGGCCAGGTTGCACTGGAGCCTGTCTATGCTTTATGTTCTACTCTTCTGCCCACAGTTGCACTTACCTTCTACTGCAGTGCAGATCCTAATGTCCCACTGGCCTCTTTGCTTTATTTGTTCCACAAGGCAGATAATCCATGGGTGATGACGACTAGGCTGCAGGTGACAGTTGCTTTTTTTATAGATTTCACTATTTGACAGATCATTTTACTTACATAAACTGATTTAAAACATTAATATTAATTAAAATAAAGTTAAATAAAAATTCCCCTTTACCTTCACTCATCTTTTCAATGGAAGTCGATGAAGCCGTTCACATGAATGGGATAGCGCTGGATACCCAGAGTAGAAGGCCCAATGCACTGAATTCTGACCTCTGATGTGTTCTGTACTTTCACCTGCAGTACACTGGTACAACAGTCTGGAATGCATTGAGAAGCACACTGCAGCTAACTGGAACTTCCCCATAGAACAGCCAGCTGGCCATCAGCATGATCTGGCCTGTATAATTCCTATAACTCTTTCAGCTGCATTGCCCACAACATCAGGTTTAGGCCTGAATCTCTGGAAAATTAAAATTCCTCATGTATAACATTTCACCTGACTCATATGGGCTATTTATCTACTTCCAGAGTGACTCATCATAATAGCTTGACCTAGATGTCATAGCACATATTTATAATTGGCCTATTGTTAAGAGTCTGCTCCACTTGAAATGGAGGGTAGATTTGGCTGAGAATTATAAACACAAGCAGGTCATGACGGAATAAACCAATGAGCAATTAGTGAAAAAAGGGAAACAGTTAAACTTCAGTAGCAGCAACATTTCTTCAAGGCCTTGTGTATCTGTGGGCATCACACCCTCCTTTACTAACTTCATCTGGATGTGAACGATAAGGCAGGTAGCTGAAGCAAATTCCTCTATGGATCACATCCAACCTGGATCTGTGGATCCCAACAAATATAGGAGCAAGTCCTTTGATTTTCCCACTCCCAATTCTGTGTAGGAAATGAAGATCAGATGCATGGGACTGTGGTACAATTAAAATTGAGAACATTCCTTTAATCTTGTGGAAGACATATCTTGTAGTTAGTTATCAAGTAACATCTACAATACTGAAAACAGTGGCCCCAATTTTGCTGTGAGTACTGAAAGAATGGATTTTGCCTTTCACCTTGTATGTACTTGCTCACAGATTTTTTTCCAGGCTTGTCAGTGGAGATTTCCTGTCATTTGGGCATCTTATCCAGTGTGGCATCTTCCACAGGGGACCTCTGCCACGTGTGAGCTGATGAGGAAGAAAGGAGGCTCTGCAACCAGTCAAACTGCTGATTCCTCACTGAGGCATGCAGACTGTAAAACAAAAAGTAGAAGGCCAGAATTGAAAATCACATTCAAAGCAGGGGGTGGAAAGAAGTTTTTACATGGGAGGAAATGATAAAAAAGTGAAAAATGTCTGTTTTACTATGTTTAAAAAAATCTAACTTGTTATTTTTTGGGAGGTATGAGATACCACACTTACAATTAACTTTTCACGGAGTCAGAGATGTTACCCAACAGTAATTATCATATTATGTTGTTAAAAAATTCAGTTACTCCTGATTGTACTCCTGGTGACATAGTGGTGTCGTTAGCAGTCATAGTCATGGAGTTATATAGCATGGAAACAGGCACTTTGGCCCAACTCGTCCATTCCAACCAAGTTGTCTCCCTGAGCTAATCCCACTTGAGTGTTTGTCCCATATCCCTCTGAACCTTTCCTATACACGTATCTGTCTAAATGTCTTTTAAATATTGTAATTATACCCACCTCTTATAGCCTCCTAATAGAGCTTCTGTCACACCACTCCTGTGATCTAGGTTCAATCCTGAAATCTGGAACTGTCTGTATGGAGTCTGTGACCGAGTGGGTTTTCTCTGGATGTTTGTGTTTCCTTTCACATGTCAAAGATATGCCAAAGATTAATTGGACACAGTAAAATGCCCCGAGTGGTGAATGGAAAAATCTGGGGTGAGTTGAGTGAGATCTGGGGAGAATAAAATAGGATTAGTTTAGAAGTAGTATAAATGGATGCTTCATAGTAAGTGCGGACATGATGGGCTGAAGGGTTTGTTTCTGTGCTGTATAACTTTATGAATAATTTTATCATTTGTCATTAGAGAGAGAAGAGTGGATAACTGACTGAGGTTTATGCTACTGCAGTGATCTCTTTGCAGATTGTATCAGTGAAGGCTCCACCATCATGGAGTGTAGGTAGTGCAGACATCAACAACAACAGCTTTCTAATTGCACTTGAGTAGACGTTGCTCTTATTTGGTATAGCAAAAGTGAACCACTGAGTCTGCAAACTCCTTGAGACAAATGTAACTTTGCCACTTCTTATTTCACACTACTTTCAGTACTTAAAATAGCTTGTAGCCTACAGCCACATTTTGTTTAGAAAGTCCTGGATTATATTGATTTGTTTTTGAGTGGCATATAGAAAACTGTAACTCTATTAGAACCATCTGGGAAAGGAATCATATTACTCCTATTGAGAAAGAATCCTGCAACAACACATTAATGCACTTGCTTAAGATCTTGATCTCCAATCAATGAAAGGTTCACATAGATTCCATTACATCCCTGTGGTCATGAATAGAATCTCTTTTGCACAATATACTAGGTGTGGTGTTGAAATGAGTGCCTTCATATAAGTGTTTAGAATCTGTCTTAAGGTTGCCCCCTGTGCATTCAATTCATCTTTTAAACTGCCTTTGCTTGTTATGCCTTCTTTCCCTTTGACCTCTTCTACTATTTTATTTAACCAAGTCTATCTTTAACTTAGGAACCTTAATTTTTTTAACATTATGAAATTATAGATTTGTAAAAGAACAACATCTCCTTTAAGGTACAGGATACCATAATGGATATTATACTGTATATTGTGCTCCTGTTAAATTCAGTTTTGTATAAAGCATGTTTAACTGGCCCAATGATTTTAATTGTAAAGGGCTGAATCATGTTTGATCTAGCTTATGACCTGCAATCACCCTCCTGACCTTTTCCTGTGGCTGGACTTATCTTTTGTGGCTCTGTGGTAGCAATTGACCTGGAGAACCTGGAGCCTCATTCGATTAAACATGGACAAGAGCCTTAGAGTCATAGTGTCATAGAGCACAGAAAAAAGGCTCTTCGGCCCGCAGTGCCTATGCAGACAATCAAGTACTTATCCAGAATTTTCCCATATACCAGCACCTGTCCTTAGCCAACTCAGCCTTGGCAATTCTAACGCTCCTCTAGATGCTTCTTACATGTTATAAGAATACCTGCATCCACCATTGACAGGCAGTGCGTTCCAGATTACAAGCATCCTCTGGGTGAGAAAAATCTTCAGATCTACATAAACCTCTTACTCCTCATACTTGTATGTGCTCTGGTCTTAGATACTTAAGATAAGATAAGATAAGATTTCTTTTTTCGTCACATGTACATCGAAACACACAGTGAAATGCATCTTTTGCGCAGAGTGTTCTGGGGGCAGCCCACAAGTGTCACCACGCTTCCAGCGCCAACATAGCATGCCCATAACTTCCTAACCCGTATGTCTTTGGAATGTGGGAGGAAACCAGAACATCCAGAGGAACCTGTGCAGACATGGGGACAACGTACAAACTACTTACAGACAGCGGCCGGAATCGAACCTGAGTTGCTTGTGCTGTAATGGCATTATGCTAACCACTATTCTTCCATGGGGCAAAGTTTCTTACTATCTGCCCTATCTATGATCCTCATAATTTTGTATACCTCTATCAGCACCTCCTCAACCTCCACCACAACAAGAAAAGCAAACCCAGCCTATCCAGTCTGTCTTCATATCTGAAACGCTCCATCCCAGGCGACATCCTGGTGAATCTCCTCTGCGTCCTCTCCAGTGCAGTCATGGATTTCTCCTGATTACCACCTACCATTCTGCTGTAAAAGGCCTCTTCAACTTTTTAAAAAGTAAAAAAAAAGAAATTAGAAATTGTAAAAATATTAAGTTGAATTAAAAATACCTTAACCTAACAGAAGTTAACTAAAAACACAAAAATAATGTAAACTAAGTAGAAGTAAACAAACCACTTCCCTGCACTTACTATTTTAATCTAAGTCGTGGACGCCATTCAGTTGAATGAGTCACATTACCTAAAGCTGAGATACCAGATGGTAAAGGCATCCAGCCTCTCAGCTCAGTGCTTTCCAACTCTACCAGTGGACCCAGATACACTGATGTCTGATCTCCAGCTCATCTCTGACTTTCACAGAGACAAGTTGACCCTACAGTCCTCTATGGAACTGCCAGCCAGAAGTGAATATGGTTCAATGTAAATTACAATGTAAATTACAAAGGAAAATGGAATTGTGGTGACAAAGCTAATTCCCAGACCATCTCAATTGGGCAGTATTTCCAACAATACTTGGCGTGCTTACCTCAAAATACTTGAGAGAGCATTGGCAAGAATGACTCAATTGATTCAGGAAATTCAATAGTTTGAGTGCTTGCGGGAGGTTTTCTGATCACACATCACTGAAAAATTGTGAACTGGTTCATCCTGTGGAGATATTTTGGCACTGCAAATTTGAGTGGATGATGATGATTGGGTTTCAGAATCCCAGTTTCTCCGTGTAAATTAGAAACAGAAGTAAGAGTGCCAGTCTTCCCAAGAACATCCCACTGCATCCACCACCCCATCCAGCTCTGCCATAATTCCTCTCGTGGGAACTCTTTGGCCTAGAAGTTGGGCTCATTTTATAGGTGTGAATTGTGGGGAGGAGGAGGGGCACTGAGGAGGGGAGGGATCCAATGTAGGTTCTTACTCCATGTTACAGGCTGCCACAGGCCATGCTAGATTGGGATCCTCCAGAGGTATTGTGAAAATAAACCAGAACAAATATCTCAATTGGAGGGTTCTTTTGTGAAATCTGTCTGTCCCAGCACCTGACTTACCACTTGAGAACCTTACTCAATGTAACTGACCCTTCAGCAGCATTATGTAAGGGCCGTGTCCACCAGCTAGTCACTGGTTTGATGATTTGGGCTGCTGGTTAACTTCTCAGAATCAGAATCAGATTCATTATCGCTGACATATGATGTGACATTTGTTGTTTTGCAGCAGCAGTACAGTGCAAAGACATAAAAAAATCTATAAATTACAAAATTAAATAAATTAAATAAATAGTGCAAAAAAAGGAATAATGAGACAGTATTTATAGATTTATAGATTGTCTGAAATCTGATGGTGGAGGGGAAGAAGCTGTTCCTGAATTGTTGAATGTGGGGCTTTAGGCTCCTGTACCTCCTCCCTGGTGGTAGTAACGAGAAGAGGGCACGTCCCGGATGGTGGGGGTCCTTAATGATAGATGGCGCCTTCTTGAGGCACAGCCTCTTGAAGGCGTCCTTGATGGTGGGGAGGGTTGTGTCCATTCTGATAGTTCTGACTATTTGTTTCCCTGCTCTCTAATATAAAAGCTCATCTCTGACTTCTGCCAACAACATTTGCTGATGTTGGACGGCCCTTCTTGTGCAGATGACCAGTTCAATAGAACAGCCTTTGGAATGAGAGTGAAGGCGGCAGTTGGAGGTGGGAAAGGGCAGGAGCAGTTGGCAGGGCCATGGTTTGATGAATGGGGACATATGCAGCAGGGTGAAGCCACAGCACAGCGCCCCTTCCATCTTAATTTCCTGCAGGAACAAGTGTGTGAGGTGTTGTCACTTCACAAATGGAAGTTATCACAAAGCCACACCGCTTGCTGCAGCCACACTTTGAACCCTGAACCATGGCTGGGGCTCTGCTTTCCATGGCCATCAATGTCACTGTGATCCTTAACCTTTCTGTCATGTCATTCCAGTACACATTGGAGGTTATCATTGATATGTCACTATGCTCTGCCTATATGGTAAGTTCCTGCTAGTCCAAAATGGACCACGCCCACATTTCCTGGTGTGTTTTCTGTCAACAGTCTAATTTCTTACTTGATAGAAAGGGATTGAATTTGCTTAACAGTCAGATTTTTTTATGACCACAGGCAGTGGCTATGCCTGGTTTCCTGGCAGCTTTCACGACGCATTCATCCTGGTCTGTCCTCTGTGTTGCCTTTATTCCAACCAGGCTGTCAGGTGCCAGACTGGTTACTTGGTGCTAAGCGTTATCCCCTCAGGCATGGCTTGTGACTCCTTTAAGGATTCTGGAGTTAGAGGAGGAGATGAAGGTTTAGCAGAAGAATGAAGCATTGGGACAACAGTGCAGCACCTCCAAGGCTATCTCACACAAGCCCCAGAACACTCTCAACTTCACCAGGCACACTCTGACACACTATATTCATTTTTTTCCAAACTCTGAAGTCAGTTAGGTGTTATTCGAATGTGCAGTTCAATAAACATTGAATTTAAGGACCCCTCCTCACCTGGATCCACCAATCGCTTGCTAGCTCTTGCCTCATCCCTCCCCCTCACCTCCTTATGCTGGCTATCTCTCCTCTACTCTTTCAGTTTAGATGAAGGGTCTTGATCTGAAACGTTGACTGTTCAGTTCCCTCTACAGATGCTGCCTGACCCACTGGGTTCCTCCAGCAGTTTGTTTTTTGCTCCAGATTCCAGCATCTGCAGTCTCTTGTGTGTCTCTCGAATTTAAGAAGACTCTTCCGATAAATTTAGAGAACTTAGAGAAGTCAGTATAAATCTAATGGACCAAATGGCCTTCTTCTATGCCATAACAATTCTAGGATTTTATGAATTATCACAGGTACAATCTGGGCAGCAATATTTTTGACATGATTTATCTTTTTACATATACATTAATATTCCTGTACTCATTCTCAAAAGACTGGAAACCTGGATTCCAGGAAGTCATTTATTTGCTATCATACTCTTCAATGCAATTCATCAATGAATACACAAGACAGTATAACATCAGCCTAGAGCTCAGTGACACTTTGAAAGTTTGTTCTGAGGTTCATTTCTCCTGTCTGTTCATTCTTTAGCTTTTCACAGTCTCCTTATTATTGTTAACTGACATTAAAAAAAAGCCAGGGAGATAGGTATGTGAGTCTGTGCTAAACGAGGTTATGGACCAAGATTTATCTAAGATTCCGGATGAAATACACATCCTTCATTTCTGATTATTCTTTCTGTGGCATAACAGAAAGTGTAGGAAGTTACACTGAATGAAGTGATGGAAAACAGTAATTTGTTGCATCGGCTGTAACAAAGAGAATTTAAAATATAAAAATCAAAATAGATGTTAAGTGTTCATGGAAGCCACAAATCAAAAGAACAGCATTTTTTTTACAAAGTCAGCCTTTTCCAATTATATACTCAAAAGTGGAACATACATTGCAACTAAGTGGTGAATTCTTGCCTATAAAATGCGTGCACAAACTACTTTTTAACCATATTGAAATAATCGTTTTCATCAGCATAAAATTTGTTAAAATGGTGTGAAATCCACAAAGTTCTAAAATTGCTTGGAGAAATTTTGGTCCAGAATTTGTGGTCAGCAAAGAAATCATGGCTCTTGCTACGAAACAGCCAATTACATTAGAGTATTCTCAAAGTCAGCTCCGATGAAGCAAAAGGCATGATTTGAAACCAACGATTTAAACTTTTACAAAGTGATAAATAAACCTTGGAACATACTCATAAGTTCAAATTTCAAAAGTAAAAACTAAATATAAAAATATATTTTAAATAACTAATATTTTGAAATATTTTGTCAGGAATTTGTTTTTAAAGACCAGGTAGTTTATTCAGTGGTAATTATGGTTTAGCAAATGATTAAATCTCAGTACCATCGCATACAACAAAGCAAAGGATTTTCAGGCTGTTAGACTGCAGGACCTCTTTGTAAATATATAAATTTAAATAAATGTTAGTGATTTGCCTTGATTCCATTTCATCTGCCAAACATGGGCAAGGAACCCATAAATTCATACATTCATAGAGATAGTTATACAGCACAGAAACAGGCCCTTCGGCTCAACTTGTCGATGGCGACCAAAATGCTTATCTAAGCTAATCCAATTTGCTTGTATTTGGCCCATCTCCCTCTAACCTTTCCTATACATGTACTGGTCCAAATGTTTTTTTAAACTTTGTAATTGTATCTGCCTCTACCACTTCTTCTGGCAGCTCGTTCCACATACCCACCACCCTCTGTGTCAAAAGCTTGGCCCTCAGGTCCTCTTTAAATTTTTCCCCTCTTACCTTAAACCTATGCCCTTTAGTTTTAGTCTCCCTTACCCTGGGAAAAAGACTGTGACAACCCATCTTAACTATGGCCCTTGTGACTTTATAAACCTTTATAAGGTCACCCCTCAGCTTCCTTTGTACCATGGAAAACAGTCCCAGCCTATCTAATGTCTCCTTATAACTCAAGTCCTCTAATCCAGGCAACATCCTTTTGAATCTTTTCTCCATTCTCTCTAGCACAGTAGTGTAGCGGTTAGTGTAACGCTATTACCGTGCCAGTGATCCGGGTTCAATTCCGGTCGTTGTCTGTAAGGAGTTTGTATGTTCTCCTCGAGACTGTGTCAGTCTCCTCCAGGTGCTCCGGTTTCCTCCTACATTCCAAAAACGTACGGGTTAGGAAGTTGTGGGCATGCTATGTCAGTGCCGGAAGTGTGGTGACACTTGCGGGCTGCCCCCAGAACACTCTACTCAAAAAGGTGCATTTCACTGTGTGTTTCGATGTACATGTGACTAATAAAGATATCTTATCTTATCTTATCTTATCTTACAGCATGGTTACAGCATCCTTTGCCCACTTTCCCAGTTGATCAATATGCTGTTGTAACCTTAAACAACCTTCTTCATTGTCCACTGTACCACCACTTCAGGTGTCATCTGTAAACTTATTAATCATGCCACCTACATTCTCATCCAAATCATTAATAAACATGATAAACAGCAGGGGATCCAGTACTGATCCCTGAGGCACACCACTTGGCACAGGCCTCCAATCTGATAAAAGCGATTCTCCACTCCCAACTTTTGATCCCTACCACCAAACTACTTTTGTATCCAATTGGCTAGCTCACCCTGGATCCCATGTGTTCTAACCTGGACCAGCTTACCATACTGAACCTCTTAAAGACCTTGCTAAAGTCCACGTTGACAACATCTACTGCCCTGCCCTAGTTAATTCCCTTCCTCACCTCTTCAAAAAACTCAATCAAAAACTCAATACACATTGTCAGGCACCTATCCTGCAGAATGTGAGTTATCCTCTGACACCCTAAAGTCATTCCAACATTTTTACAGAGGCATCATAGAAAGCATCCTATCCAGATGCATCACTGCTTGGTATGGCAACTGCTCTGCCCAAGACCGCAAGAAATTGCAGAGAGGTGTGAACGCAGCCCAGTCCATCACACAAACCAACTTCCCCTCCATTGACTCCATATACATTTCCTGCTGCCTCAGGAAAGCAGCCAACATAATCAAGGAATCCTCCCACCCCAGTCATTCTCTCTTCTCACCCCTTCCATCGGGCAGAAGATACAATGATCTGAGACCATGTATCACCATACTCAAGAACAACTTCTATCCTGCTGTTATCAGACCCTTGAATAGATCTCTCAAACACTAAAAACTGAACTCTTGATCTCCCAATCTACCTCATTGTGGCCCTTGCACTTTATTTGTCTACTTGCACTGCACTTGCTTTGTAACTGCAACACTACATTCTGCGTTATGTTTTATTTTCCCTACCTTAATGTAATTATTATGGCATGCTCTGTCTGGATGGCATGCAAAGAAAAGCTTTTCACTGTATCTCAGTACAGGTGACATTAATAAGCCAATGTACAAGAAGGCACATGTCCGAAGTGTGGAGGAATACTCTCCAATTGCCTAGTGAATTCAGCTCCAACAACATTTAAGAAACATAACATTGTTCAGGACAATCAATTTGATTGGCACCCCATCCACAAACCAAACCAGTGCACCATGGTTGCATTATGTACCACACACATAGTGATCTGTGATGATGGTACCCAGTAATGATTTATCCACCTTGGCTAACCTGAGCAGCTCTGTATCGATGACTCTTATACCAAGAAGGACAAGAGCAGCATGTGCATAGGAACACAATGAACTTCAGGTTCCCCTTGAAGAAAAACACCATCCTGACTTGGAAATATGAAGCTGATCCTCCATTGTCACTGGGTCTAAATCCTGAAACTTCCCACCCAGCAGTACTATGGGACTACCTTCACCAGCAGAATGGCTGCAGTTTGAGAACGTGGCTCATTATCATCTTCTCAAGGGTACTTGGGGATAGACAATAAACGTTGGCTTTACCACAAACATCCATGTCCCAAGAGATGAATAAGTGAAAAAAAAGCTGCAAAAAGTCTAATGTGTTGAGGTGTGTTAAATGGAGACACAAGAGACTGCAGATGGTGGAGCAAAAAAAAAACAAACTGATGGAGGAACTCAGTGGGTCAAACAGCATCTGTGGATTCAAAGAGATGGTCAATGTTTTGGGTTGAGACCCTGCATCAGGATTGAGAGTGTAGAGAGGAGATATCCAGAATAAAGGGGTGAGGGGGAGGGGTGAGGCAGGAGCTGGCAAGCGATAGGTGGAATCAGGTGAGGAGGGGATCAAAGGCAGGTGTAGCAGGGTGGGGGAGGGGAGAATAGAGGTAGAGATGGAAGCTGGAAGGTGATATAATGGAAAAAACAAAGGTTCTGGAATCTGATGAGTAAGGAAAGGAATAAGTGGAACCTGATAAGGAAGGGATGATAGGCAGATGGAACGATTTGAGGGAAAGGATAGGAGACCCAGTGGGTTAAATTTGTCAGTGACAGGCGGGTGGAACCAGGTAGAATAGGCAAAAGAAACAGAGTAAGGAAAGGGTGGTGGGTTCAGATAGAAGGGCAGGGAGTGAGAGAACCTGGGTGGGTCAGAAGGAGAGAAGGAGGAGCACAGGTTTCCTGACTTTGGAAAATTCGATGTTTATTGCATTGGGTTGTAGACAACCCAGATGGAATATGAGGTGCTGCTCTTCGAGTTTGCATTTGGCCTCACCCTACAGTGGAGAAGGCCAAGGATGGACAGGTCGTTGTGGGAATGGGAAGGGGGTTGAAATGGCATGTAACTGGGAACTCAAGATGGTCATTGCAGAGAGAGCTCAGGTGTTCGACAAAGTGGTCGCCTAGTCTACACTTTCTCTTGCCAATATAGAGGAGGCCACATTGTGAGCAGCAAATGCAGTGGACCAGGTTCGAGGAGGTGCACGTGGATCTCTGTCTCACCTGGAAGGACCGTTCAGATACCCTGGATGATGGTGAGGGAGGAGGTGAAGGGAAAGGTGCTGTACTTCCTACGCTTGCAGGGGAAAGTACCAGGGGATGGGA
This sequence comes from Pristis pectinata, assembly GCF_009764475.1. NCBI lineage: Eukaryota > Metazoa > Chordata > Chondrichthyes > Rhinopristiformes > Pristidae > Pristis > Pristis pectinata. Next base: position 81,889,827 of record NC_067406.1, read on the forward strand.
AGGGGTGGGTGAAGAGGGATGAACAAACTCGCAAGTCATTGAGGGAATGATTCCTGCAGAAAGCAGAAGGGGATGGGGAAGAGAATATGTGACTAGTGGTGGGATCACATTGCAGCTGACGGAAATGATGAAGAATGATGTGCTGGAATGATGAGGCTGGTGGGCGGTGGGGTGACAGGTAAGGATGAAGGAAGCTCTACCTCTGTTCTGTCTGGGGTGAGGCGAGTTGTGAGCAGACTGTGGGAAATGGAGGAGATATGGGTGGGGGCTCCATCAACCACAGTAGAGGGGAAGACATGTTTCCTGAAAAACATTTCAAATGTCCTGGAGTATTAAATCACTGACAGCAAATTTGGGATGTCTGTGTTAAACCAGGGATGCATGGAAATATTAAAATTTTTATCCATTTCATGGACCAAATATGGTAAATGTCAATGTTTTGCAGTTATTATTGACATGAAATCGTGGCTATTGTTCCTTATTTTTAAATTCAGTGACAAGGATAGTTGGGAACACTTGTATATCTGCATCTAAAATTAAAAATAATAAAAAATTAAGATTACATCTGCAGTTCTTAACACAAATTCAAATACTTTGAAAAGTGTTGGTAGTTATCAGTCAAACATCTTTAATAAGCTGAGCTGTTGGAATTCTACTCTTTAAGCTATGTTTTCAACTGGCTACCTGGGGTAAAATTGGTTTTGCAGTTCAGCTGCCTGTTACAGAAATTGTTGAATTCTCATTTATATTAACTTCGATAGAAATGAAAACTGGGCAGTCTCTACAACAAGTGACCAATCAAGTTAGTTTCACATCCAGTTGGCAAGTTAAAATATTACACTTTAATTCAAGTAAATGAAGATTAAAGTAACTGTATTTTAATGGATGTCTCTCCAGCAGAAGTCTTTGAAACTTATCCCTTAACATTGCATCACAGAAAATTACAGCATGGATACAAGCCCTACAGTCCAACCAGTCCATGCCAACTACGGTGCCCACCCAGCTAGTTCCAATTTCCTACGTTTGACCCATATTCCTCTAAGTCCCGCCCCTCTATGTACTTGTCCAAGTGCTTCTTAAGTGACACTATTGTACCTGCCTCAACTACTTCCTCTGGCAGCTCATTCTATATAATCACCACCCTCTGCTTGAAAAAGTTGCCCCTCAGGTCCCTGTTAAATGTTTCCCCTCTCACCCTAAAGCTATGCCCCCTGGTTTTGGACTTCCCTACCCTGGGGAAAAGACTGTTACCATCCACCTTATCTATACCTTTCATAATTTTAAACATTTCTATAATGGTCAAATGTATCCATGATGCCTTACTACAGACAACAAAATTTATATCCTATGGATATAACTTAACTGTATTTGAGGAAGAAAGTTGATATTATTCTATTCTATTCTATTCTATTCTATTCTATTCTATTCTATTCTATTCTATTCTATTCTATTTTCTTCTATTCTATACTATTCTGTTCAGGAGACTTCTAAAGGACAATAATGAGGAACAATGATTGGTTTGTGACAAAATATCCACTTCTATTTCCAGGCTACTTAAAGTTAAAATCAGATTTTCAAATTGCCATTGTGGAATTGAATTCATGTTTATCATTAGCTCATGGCTCTGGATAGCTTGTCTAATAACAAAACCACTTATGCTCCTGTACACTGCCATACTGTACTGGAAGAGAGTGAATTCTTAAATTAATGTATATCACTCATAATTTCCTATTTCAAAAATTGCTCATCAGAGAAGAATTTAAACTTGTTAAATTTAACCAAAGTGTCCTACATATTTCAGATACCATACACAATTAACCAAAGTTAGCTGAATAATTTAACAAGATCATAGATAGTCCAAACTATTGCCAGCTTCAATGGGTGCCATTTTCTTACAACCAGCATTTAATAACTACTTAAAATATAAGAGCTTATGAAATGGTTTTCCAGTTGTGCAGAAGATCTTTCTCAGAACTTGCATCCATTTTGATGGCACAGGAGGCAGCTTGAGTGCCCTCAGGTGGAATAGAAGAGCACTTGCAATTGTCTGACTCAGAAGTCTAACCTACTCCCCGTCATTCTTTGTAATTGAACAGAAAAGAAATTCCATGCAATTTAATGAAATGTGATTAATTGTTATTTAGAGCTTCAAATTATAAATTGATTATGACTATCTTATTGTTTGGATCCAAATAGCAAATCAGTTCAGGAAAGATCTCTCTTTGATAATCTTTTACAGGTAATCCCATCTGTGGTGTGATTTTGGTTTTGAAAATATTTAGTTTGTTGTCTAATATATTACATTTGATGTATTATTTATTTAATAAACCATGTGTAAGAAACTATATAAGTGCAATTTCACTTCTTTTTTCCATTTTGAAATAAAGCATTTGAATGGAGACATTTATCAGATTGAAATAAGTCCGTGTCAACGTGGTTGATGACTTTCAATCATGGAGTTCAGGAAGCTTTAGCACAGGGGGCCATTTGACCTAACTGGCTGAATTCTTCTCCCATTGGTGGCGGATGTGACAGAGCAAGACATTTGCTTCCCCTGGCGATTCCCACCTGACTACTAGTAACTTGTTGAATTTTGGTCCTGATCTGGATATCATCAAAGCAGGTAGGGGTAAGACTGTTAGGTTGCCTCCACTTTGTGGGGGGAAATGGAACATGTTTTGTGATATTTAATATCTTGCAGCTGACTAAAGAAAGCTAGGGGAAGGATGCCTCAAAATGTAACAGTCTTGGAAGTAGCAATGCCCTGACCAATAATACTATCCACATTTCATAAGATGCAAGAAGAGGTGAGAGCTCAAACAGATCAATTGTTGGCAGCAAGGAGTAAAAGCTCCACAAAGGGAGGCTCAGAGGGAATGAGGAACCTTTGACAGAGAGAGGTACATTGAAAAACATGCCAAATCAAGTTAAGGCAAAGCCACTTGTCTGCATCTGTTGGAGACTTCGCTCATTTCTTTAGCTTTCATAACCTTATTTTGTCATCATGTGGATGTCAGTGGAACTCAAGTATAAACAAATATGTGCCATGGTTACTTAGGACCACTTTATCAAATACAGTGCCTCAAACATAGGTCTGGCATCCCTTATCTCTGCAAAATATATCATGGAATCCTTTCTATCATGATCTATTTTACTATGAATTCTTATTCAGTTTATAAAAATAATCCAATTTTTCGTGGATGAACATAGGAAGAGAGGTTATTGAAGTAATAGAAAGAGAATTGGAAAGTTTTAGCTGTGCACAAATTTCTTCAGAAATATAACCAAGTTCTAATTTCTTGTCTGAATCGGCAGACTGTGTGAAGAAATGTCTCAGCTGGGTCTAGTTATTTCACGAAGCCTCTAGACAGATAAGAATTGACAAAACGTGAGTACAAAGATAGATGATGAAACTCAATTTCCTCATTATCAAAAGGAAGAATGACAAGCTCATTATATGTGTTGTGGTCCCTTCATACATGTTTGGGAGTGTGTCATGTCTGGAGTGGCACTGGGAGTTTGTACTGTTGCCAGTTGAATCACAGCTGAACGGATCAAACGGTCAAAATACAGAAGTGGGGTAAGTACAAGGGTATTTTATGTGGCAAAAGAATGTTGAAAACTTTTGTACTTCAATAATTTGGAATTTTTTTTTCCGCAGCCCAAACAACTGGCTGTCTCAGAGGCCACAAAACTATGGTGAATCTCAACTCAAAAGAAAATTTTAATCACCATCTCCTGGATGTTGCCAACAGATGCCTACCTACTTTTTAACTTCTTGAGTTTTGGACAGGACTCTGGAGTCATGAGAATGGCAAAAAAATATCATTGCAAAACTACAGAGCAATCTTTTACATTTTCACCTTCAGATACATCAGATACACCTTAAGCACATCACATATTATTAGGTGTGGAATTCATATTTAGGATATGCAAGGTAAATGTATTATTTTGAATCCATAAGCTGATTTTTCTTTTCCACTTCTATGAGGTGAAGTAAATCTGTTTTATAACTCTGAAGATTTGCTCATAATACTCTCTTCAGAGAAAGCTGCTATCAGTAACGGTTGCTTCTTAACCACACTTGTTAAAAATACACATAAGTGTGAAAGAACTAAAGGAAAAGCAAAACTTCAATATGAAAAAGGCGCTTTTGATGAAGAGAATTGCTCCCAACTGTGAGCTGGATCGGGACTGTGCTACACATAAATAAACTTTCATAGGTTGCCAAGAGTGGAGCAGCCAGGATAAGGCTTTTATATGAGAGCCAGATGTTCATGGAGGAAGACGTGAGGGAAAAGAAACAGACAAGAAAGTAGGAAGGGACTTAGCTCATCACCACTGGATGATAACATAAATATTCTTTGCCTTTTCCATGTTTCTAATCACATGGATTGAAAACAGAAATGCACAAAATTCACAATTTGTTTGGTGCTAGAAATGTTGATAATGCAACTGACAGCAAAATTTATAGAACTTTAATAAAATGAAACATTGCAGATATAGTTCTTATACTTTTGCATTGGAAGTTAGATTGGTGGGGAGAAATTTGCTTTTGGGCACTATTGCTAAACCTGTTCAAGAGCATCAACTGCAGGATGTATGGGGGTGAGTGAATATTCCTGCATTCATTCAGCACAAGTGACCAAAGAGAAATTTCTCCCCTAAAGATGTTTTAGAATCCATGTGCCTTTTTCTTCCAATTTGCTGGTGGGAATACTTGCAGCAGGAGGAATTAAATCAATTAAAATATTTGGTGATGAGACACATTTAGTTCACATTATCCATTAATAGCAGAATGCTGAGTTCGAGGTTCTTAAACCATAAGAGATCTGATGTTTCAAATGCAGACTTCAGTTTCTCTTCTTGATTATGTCAAAAGAGAAATCATGAGCAGCTTTCACACCATTAACCATCCATAGCTTGCATTCAGAAAATGGATCTGAATACCTCAACTTTTTTTAAAATAATGGATGAAAAGATCTTTACATTGTCTTTGGAGCAGCTTATTCCACAGATTTTCTTCCTATATTTGCATTTTATGTTCATGTGGGCTGCCTCAGTACATGTGTCAATAATAAACCAATTACCAATTACCAAGCCCAATAAACACGTGTTCCTCACCTCAACATATCTTCCAGCCTTTGCTTGATTGGTAGGCTTGAGCCTTTACTAGGATGCCCAGTTATAGTGCAAGATTACTGCTATGGCAAGAGTAGGGATGATGCTGAGGTCCACCATTATCTGCCAGTGAATGTAAAGATTTGCAAGTATCTTTAGGCTTCCCATCCCACTCCATCTCAGATCCTCAACACCCCTACACCTTGGGTTGTAAGCTTGATTAAGCAGACATCCTGCCCTGTAAAAATTCATTGCTCCTCATACCCTATCACAGCAATGCTGGCCACCATGGACTAATAGTTGGCAGGTGTATAGTTCCTCTATTTGCATATGCTTACAATATATTTGATATGTGGGCAGATGTATGATGTAGCACTGCACTTTGTCACCAGGAAGTTGCATGCAAGGTGAGTATGGAGACACAAGGGGTTCTGTAGATGCTGGAATCTGGAGCAACACACGCAAACTGCTAGAGGAACTCAGCAGGTCAGGCAGGATCTACGGAGGGAAATAAACAATCGATGTTTCGGGTCAAGAACTCAAATGAACATCAGGACTCAAATAAACCCTTCCTAATGAAAGTTCTCAACCCGGAATGTCGACTGGTTATTTCTCTCTGTAGATGCTGACTGACCTGCTGAGTTCCTCCAGCATTTTGTGTGTGTTGTGAGATGAGTATGACTGTAGCACAATGCCACAGCCTTATGACTTCTTGTAAATATTCCCTAGTTTCCTCCTCCCTGTCATCAGGTTTCTGAACCTACCTGAAAAACCCTAACACAACCCCTTTTTCTCTCTCATCTTGCACTAATGTCATTATGTTTAACTTGTTGTGTAGGTTATGTGTAATTTATTTTAATTTAAGCTTATGTTAACTTATATTTGTCAGTTTTGCAATGTACTGTACTGTTGCTGCAAAAAGCTAATTGTCATGGCTCTTATACCCTGCATATGTATGCCTATGACAGTAAACTTGAACTTGAACTAAATATCTTAATTCCCTTCAGTTCATTTAAGATTGAGAAAGACTTGCTTCCGCTCCAAGTCTGTGGGCTTTGAGGTGGCTGATGATGCCAATGTGGGCTGTAGATTTTGCCACAGGTGAGGCAGAAGGTGCTTGATTGGGCGAGCAGGTCAGTAAATTGGCAGGCGGTGTGCTCCATCCACTGTTTATGCGAGGCTTCCAAGTGCTCCTGATGAATGGATTCAAGGTTCTCAATACTATCCCAAATACTCCTCTGATTTGAGTGGTCATGGACCAGGGATTTCCAGGCATTAGTAGGGATGTTACACATTTTCATGGAGGCTTTGAAAAGATAATTGAATCTTCTCATCTTGTCTTCATGGAGCTCTAAGTAGACTGTCTGTTTCAAGAATCTGGTGTCAGGTGTGCAAAAGACATAGCCTGTCTATTGGAGCTGACTGTGTGTATTTATGCCCTCAATGTTGCGGATATTGGCTTGGGAGGGGACACCGACATCAATTTACTTACACTGCCAGTGGAGTTGAATGATTTTATGGAGAAAGCATTGGTGTTCTTTCTCTAGTGTCTTGAGGACTTGCTGTAGGTAGTCCATAACTCAGAAGAATACAGGTGGGGAGGGATCACTGCTGCCCATTAGATCATAGATAATGTGTTGGGTCTAAGGTCTTAAACCTCAGGGGCTTTTCCTCAATTGGCCCTAGTCTATGCTGACTCACTGAAGGTGATGGCAAATTTCATTGTCAGTACGTCCCTTAATTGAGAAGTAGCTCTTGAAATATGAGAAGCGGTCTACATTTTCCAGGATCTTGGTGTGGAGTTTTGTTATCAAATGGCAGCATTGCACAATAGGGGCATATTGGTAGAAAATATTTCTTTTGTGAATGTTAAGTGTAAGGTCCATCCTCTCACTTGCTTCAGTGAACATTTCGAGGAAGGCTTGGAGTTTGATCTTCAAACATGCACATGTGCAAGTGTTGTAGGTATACTCCAGCTCAATGTTTGAGGTTGGGGTGATCTTGGTTGTGGAGTGGAAGTGACATGAATTGAACAGTTTCCCATTTGTCATGTTGATTAGCTCCAGGAAAGTTCGTAGGAGATGACGTGCAGAATTGCGGCAAGAAAGACTGAGGAATGTGTTGGGGGTGATGACACAGCCTTGCTTGATATCAGTCTGTCCTGAGATTGGTTGATGGTGGAGATGTTGGATTATATCATGTCTTTCATGTCATAATGTAGAAGATGCAGAATGGAGATGAATTTCTTCAGGCAACTAAATCAGAGATGTTCCCCAATCAATCTCTATTTCTTGAAGTCAAAAGGTCAAAGGAAGCCACGTTTTGTGACTGATATTCCTTTTTGCATTTCTCTGGGAGCTGATGTTTGATAAGATTGTGCTCTGTCTGCCTATAGATGTACAGAATCTACTTTTGGTTTTGGGGGGCAGATCTTTGACCATTGGGAGGAGGTGCTTGAGGAGACCTCTGAGATGACTTCCCCTATGCCAGAGAGCAGGGAGGCTCCTCTGTATTTACTGCAGTTGGATTTGTCTTGTTTCTTGAAAGTATTCATGATTATGGGATCCCTGATGTCCCCTGGCATGTTCTCCTCCTCCAAAATGTGGCAGATGGAGTTATAAATTTATGTCTCTGAAGTTTCTACCACCAGATTTTAGGGCCTAAGCAGAGATACCACCTGCTCCTGTGGCCTTGTTGTTTCTCAAATGGCATTTGGCCTTTTTGACTACTGTGGCACAGGCTTGTCAGTGAGGTTGGTTTGCTATGGGTTGAACTCAAGGGTGATCATGAATGCATGAAGACAAAGGGTCAATCATTACACACTACCAAGGGATTCAAATGTTAAATGGTTCCCTTCTTCTTCAGCCCTTTTCCTCTTCTACCCATCACCTCTCAGTTTATTACATCTTCTCCCCCTCCCCCACCCACCTACCTTCCCCCTCTCACCTGGACACGCCTATCACCTGAACTCACCTATTACCTGCCTGCATGTTCTCCTCCCCTTCCCCCCTCACCTTCTTATTCTGGCTTCTGTCCTCTTCCTTTCTTGTCCTGATGAAAGGTCTTGGCCCGAAACATCAACTGTTTATTTTCCTCCATAGATGCTGCCTAACCTGTGAGTTCCTCCAGCACTTTTTGTGTATAAGCTCAAAATGTAGCCAGGTTGGCTATCAAGTGGATATACGACAGTTGACTGCCCACTGTAAACTAGAAACCTGCTAGAAATATATTGGGTTTGAATTTCTCCAGGATTTCATCATCATTTTGATGAAAAATCCACAGAAATCTCATTGAAACAACAAATTCATGGATTCCGTGGACCTTCGGCTGAAGAAGCAGTGGATGATTAATTTAACAAGTAATTCAACCCCAATTGCGAAAACCATTTCAAAAATATAGAAAAATTGTCTCATAAAGATAGCACTGTGCTAAAAATGTAACAGAAATAATGTAAACAAAAACATAAGGGCAATTTTAGAAGTGTTTGGCTTGTGGAGTTTCCATAGCTTTCGCTCCAAATGGGTCACCAGGGAATAAAATCCCATCCCTTCTTTTAGTCCTGCACATCAATTAGTAATTACTAAGGGCAGTGGGCAGAAAGTCCTTCCAAAGCTAGTACACCTTTCCTTCAACATCTTGTGGCCTTTACTAGAGCCATGCTGAGCTGATGACTGTCATTAGCAAGCTTTGGTTCTCTTCTGTCTGTGAATAAGCATACTGCTCCAAATTTCCTTTTTATATAACTCCATTCATATGTCTTTTAGAATATCCCAAAATGGGTTTGAAGTGTAAGGTAGGAAATGCAGCAGCCAATGTGTAGGCAGTAAACTGAAGTGTGTGCGCAGATCTTGTGCTGATCAGCTGGCAGAAGTATTTGCGGACATATTTAACCTCTCCCTGCTTCAATCTCAGGTTCCCTCCTGTTTTAAGAAGAGCACTATCATCCTGGTACCGAAGAAAAGCAAGGTAATATGCCTCAATGGCTACCGACCAGTTGCTCTGACATCCACCATAATGAAGTGCTTTGAGAGGCTGGTCATGGCACGCATCAACTCCAGCCTCCCAGACAACCTGGACCCATTGCAATTCGCCTATCGCCAAAACAGGTCTACAGCGGATGTCATCTCCCTGGCCCTACACTCAACTCTGGAGCATCTGGACAGTAAAGACACCTACGTTAGACTATTGTTTATTGACTACAGCTCTGCCTTCAATACAATAATCCCAAGCAAGCTTGTCACCAAACTCTGAGACCCAAGACTCAACACCTCCCTCTGTAACTGGATCCTTGACTTTCTAACAAACAGACCGCAATCAGTGAGGATAGGCAGCAATACATCCAACACGATTATTCTCAACACTGGTGCCTCACAAGGCTGCATCCTCAGCCCTCTACTCTACTCCCTATACACTCATGACTGCGTGGCCAGATTCTGCTCTAACTCCATCTACAAGTTTGCAGATGATACCACCGTTGCAGGCCGTATCTCAAACAGTGATGAGTCGGAGTACAGGAAGGAGATAGAGAGCTTAGTGGAATGGTGTCATGACAGCAACCTTTCCCTCAAATTCAGCAAAACAAAAGAGCTGGTCATTGACTTCAGGGAAGGGGGCAGTGTACATGCACCTGTCTACATCAACAGTGCTGAAGTCGAGAGGGTTGAGAGCTTCAAGTTCCTGAGAGTGAACATCACTAACAGCCTGTCCTGGTCAAATCACATAGATGCCACAGCCAAGAAAGCTCACCAGCACCTCTACTTCCTCAGGAGGCTAAAGAAATTCAGTTTGTCCCCTTTGACACTCACCAACTTTTATCGATGCACCATAGAAAGCGTCCTATCTGGATGCATTACGGCTTGGTATGGCAACTGCTCTGCCCAGGACTGCAAGAAACTGCAGAGAGTTGTGGACACAGCCCAGCGCGTCACGGACACCAGCCTCCCCTCCTTGGACTCTTGTCTTTACCTCTCGGTGTCTTGGTGAAGCAGCCAGCATAATCAAAGACCCCACCCACCCGGGACATTCTCTCTTCTCTCCTCTTCCATCGGGTAGAAGATACAGGATCCTGAGGGCACGTACCACCAGACTTTAAGGACAGCTTATTCTCCACTGTGATGAGAATATTGAACGGTTCCCTTATTCAATGTGATGGACTATGACCTCATGATCTACCTTGTTGTGACCTTGACCTTATTGCACTGCACTTTCTCTGTAGCTGTGACACTTTACTCTGTACTGTTATTGTTTTTACCTGTACTACATCAATGCACTCTGTACTAACTCAATGTAACTGCACTGTGTAATGAATTGACCTGTATAATCAGTATGCAAGACAAGTTTTTCACTGTTCCTCAGGACAAGTGACAATAATAAACCAATACCAATACCAAAGCAATAATTAGCAGGTAATGTGCTTTAGAAGTGTCAATTGAAGGCTAATTATTGGTTTGACAACCAGCCTCATCTTCCCAGATATTCATTGGTATAAGCCGTAGGATGTTTCACATCTTCTTTAGAGAACTGATGGGAACTTGGTGTAGCATCTCATCTGAAAGATAACACCCATCACAGAACAGCACACCCTCAATACTCCACTGCATCACCATTTTAGATTTGTGTGATCTAGTCTCTGGAGTGAGAGGGAACCACAGCCTTGAGTGAAATGAATTTTGGAGGCAGTACAGTGTGTTCTTTCTACCTTTAGCACTCCCAATGAGAAATGAATTTCTTGACAGTTGTCTGTCAGCTTCTTGAATATCTTTACTAGACTGAGATGTAATTCTGGTAAAGGAAGATAATTAAAGGTATTTTAAACACAGAGATGGGTAGTAATTACTTATTTGAAAATATAGCTTTTTATATTTTCATATTATAACCATATCTGATGGTAAGTCTCCAGCATGGTGGAAAAAATGATGTTGGAGAAAATAATTTTGATAATATATTTGAGAGTGGTTTAACCTTGTTTGATTTATCAACATCTGATTTCAGTTTCACTGTTTTCATATGACAGCAGTTATTCATTTTGAACATGCCTTTCCCATGGCTGATTCTTATTTTGTTACCACAGTCTCCAGTGCTACCATCAGTATTTTCAAGGGTTCACTTGCTCTGGCATCTCTTGTAAATAGGACTGCTTTTCTTTTCTGAGGAGCTTTCTTCCACAATGCAAGATCTAGACATGTAGTTGAATTATAAGGGATTGTATCTGCATATAAGTATTTCTCTACCTCAGGATACTGTGAAGCACTGTTCAGCCAAAGAAATACATTTGAAATACAGTCATTTTCTGAAAAATATTTAACTATTGCCAATAGTCCAGTAGGGAACCACATCTGAGGAGATCTTGGTGGGTCAGCTCATCTCTGACTTCTGTGCCAGTGCATCTAACTCCTGCTCTGCTGTTGGACTGAACACTGAGTCCAGGGTTGGTGCTAAAGTGAGTTAACTGGGATTGAAGAGGTTGGTGCTTTAATTCAGACTTCTCTGTCTTTGGCATCCTGCATGGTTCAAATGAAACCCAAAATAAGCACCTCTTTTTCCACCTAGGCACATAGCAGTCTTTGGGACTCAATATTAAATCAAACACTATCAGGTAACCAGCCTTCCCTGTTTGTGCCAGAACTGGTTAGCTCAGATGTAAAGTTATCCATTAGTAACATTAACTAATTTTTTCTCTCTCCACAGCTGCAGCATAATCTGCTGGGTATTTTAAGCACTTTCTTCCTACACTCCCTTCCAGCAGATTTCCAGCAACTGCTGGCACTCTGCATCCGATGTTCTCTTGTTTCTTTTCTCTCTCTAACTGCAGCACTGGAAGTAACTGTTACCTGGACAACCTTGGTCTCCACCCTACCACAGACATTCCTTTTCTCCTCTCCATTTCTTCCCCTTTTGCAACATAAAGGATGCTTGTTGTCTTGTTGTTCCAATTCTGACGAAGGACCATTGACCTGAAACATTGATTCTGTTTCTCTCTTCACGGATGCTGCCTGACCTATCCATCATTTTCTGTTTTGTTTTAGATTTCCAGCATCTGTAGTTTTTTTGCTATAAAGTATAAAAATACTTATACATGCTATTGTTTCCATCCTTGTAAAGTGACAAAGTGCTCATAACAATGTTAAACTCCTTAACTTGTTGATTATTTTGTGTGTCACAAAGCAGTCCTGCCCAGAGTGCCATCTCTCTGTCATTTGGCATTCTTCTTCTTCTTCTTCTTTGTCCTCTTGAGCAGTCCCTCAGGATTGTGGATGACCTGTTTCCACTCTGGTTTTGTGGATAATGAGGTAACAACATGGGAACCTCAGACTCTACCACCTGTGGAGAAAGTGGTGTCTGATGAGGTAGCTGAGTGGCCAGTTTGTGAGGATGTGCATTCCTCCCTCCACTTAAGCAGAGCTTCTGTGTACTCCAGATGCATGGCTTTGAGGTTCTTAATGCCATCCTGACTGCTCCTCCTCCATTTTGAGTGGTCCTGAGCGTGAGGTTCCAAGAGGTCAGTGTGAATGTTGCATTTCTTCAAGGAAGGCTTGAGCACATCCTTGAATCTTTTTCTCTGTTTGCCTGGTAATCTCTTCTCACAACAGAGCTTGGAATAGAATGTCTGTCTCAGGAGTCTGGTGTCAGGCATAGGAGAGATGTGGCCTGTCCAACATAGCCAACTGAGTGTAACCAGGAGACACAAGAGACAGCAGATGTTGGAATCTGAAGCAACAAACAAAATACTGGAGGAAGTCAGTGGGTCAGGCAGTATTGGTGGGGGGAAATGGACAGTCGACATTTCGTGTCGAGACCTTCATCTGAACTGAAAGTTAAGTGGGGATGTAGTCAGTATAAAAAGGTGAAGAGAACAGGTGGAGCAAGAGCTGGCAAGTGATCCAGGTGAGAAGGGGTGATAGGCAGATGGAGGAGGGAAGGGTGGAAATAACTAAAGAGGCTGGGAGGTGATCGGTGGAGGCAACAAAGGGCTGCAGATGGTGGCATCTGATAGGAAAGGAAGGTGGAGCACGGAACCAAATGACGGAGGTGGGGTGGGGGGATGGCAACAGCAGGGAGAAGGGGCGCAGAGAAAGGTTTGTGTGGCTGATGGACAGATGGAGTGGGTGGAGGAGGGGAAAGAAAGAGGGTGATGGGGGACTGGGGGAGGTGTAGGAGAAGAAAGAAAAAAGGGGCAGAGGGGGAGCAGCTTACCCAATGGAACGAGGGCCTCAGTGCCCGAGATGTTGGCCTGAAAGAGTATACTGATGTCGGCTTGCTTATCCTTATGGTTAATTTGGAGGTTATGCAGAGATTGGTATACTTCCAGTGCCTGCTGTAAGTAGTCCCGGTCTCAGACGCAGAAAGGAGGACAGGGAACGCTGTTGCAGGTAGACAATAAGTATTGTGCCAGCTCTGAGTTTAGATTTTCAAACAACCTTTTACTCAATTGACCAGTGGCTGTACTGGCACATCGAAAATGTTGTTGAATTTCATCATCGATATCCATCTTCACCAAAGAGTGGCTCCTGAAATATGGGAGGTGGCCCACATTTTCCAAGGTCTCATCATGAACCTTTACTGTCAGAGGGCAGTGCAGTGCAGCGAGGGAAGGCCAGCACAGATCCCTGGGATTGCAGATGCTGAGGATAAGGCCCATACTCTCATATGCTTTAGTGAAAAAGGAAAATATATTTGATCTTGCAAAGATTTGCCATCATTTTGTTTTCTGAAGCAGATTGTCCATGTGGCATCAATTATTTAAGATATTTAAGATATTTATTTATTAGTCACATGTACATTGTAACACACAGTGAAATATGTCTTCTTGCGTTACTGAGTATGTTTTGGGGGCAGCCCGCAAGTGTTGCCACTCTTCCAGCGCCAACATGGCATGCCCACAGCTCATAATCCGTACGTCTTTGGAATGTGGGAGGAAACTGGAGCACCCGGAGGAAACCCAAGCAGACATGGGGAGAACATACAAACTCCTTACAGAGAGCAGCGGGAATTGAGACACTTTTCAATTTTGAACCCATTCCAAAAATATTACTTCAATTAGTCTTTGGGGAGTGGACCTGCTCTTCACAAGATCACAAGACAAGGGAGCAGAAGCAGGCTATTCGGTCCATCGAGTCTGCTCCAAGGAAAAGGGAAAAAAGAAATGAGAAATGGGGAATGGGGGAGGGAAATAAAACCTATTCTAATCCCAATTTCCGGCCTTATCCCCATATCCCTTGATATCCTGACTATTTAGATATCTATCTATCTCCTCCTTGAACGCCCCCACTGATCTGGCCTTCACTGCTGTACGTGGCAAGGAGTTCCACAAATTCACCACCCTCTGGCTAAAGAAATTTCTCCTCATCTCTGTTTTGAAACTGTACCTTGTAATTCTAAGACTGTGCCCTCTGGTCCTGGACTCACCCACCAAGGGAAACAGCCTAGCCACATCTACTCTGTCCTTTCCTATCAACATTTTAAATGTCGCTATGAGGTCCCCTCTCATTCTTCTGTACTCCAGTGAGTACAGTCCAAGAGCCGACAAATGCTCATCATACGTAAGCCCTTTCATTCCTGGAATCATCATCGTAAATCTCCTCTGAACCCTCTCCAACATCAGCACATCCTTCCTAAGATGTGGGGCCCAAAACTGCGCACAATATTCCAAATGAGGCCTCACTAGTGCCCCGTAGAGCCTCATCAACACTTCCTTACTTTTATACACTATACCTCTCGAAATGAATGCCAACATAGCATTCGCTTTCTTTACCACCGATCCGACCTGGTGGTTAACCTTTAAGGTATCCTGCACGAGTACCCCCAAGTCCCTTTGTACTTCCGTACTTTGAATTTTCTCTCCTTCTAGATAATAATCTGCCCACTTATTTCTGCCTCCAAAGTGTACAACTGCACATTTCCCTACATTGAATCTCATCTGCCATTTCCTTGCCCATTCTCCTAAACTGTCTAGGTCCCTCTGCAACCTTCCTATCTCCTCAATACTCCCTACTCCTCCACCTATCTTGGTGTCATCCGCAAACTTAGCCACGAAACCATTTATTCCATTATCCAAATCGTTAATGTACAAGGTAAAAAGGAGCAGTCCCAATACCGACCCCTGCGGCACACCACTAGTAACCGGTAACCAACCAGAACGAGATCCTTTTATTTCCACTCTTTGCTTCCTGCCAACCAGCCAATGCTCCACCCATTCTGTAATCCTACCCGTAATTCCATGACCTCTCATCTTATTAATCAGTCTCTTGTGAGGCACCTTATCGAAGGCCTTTTGAAAGTCTAAATACACAACATCTACCGCCTGTCCCTTATCCACCCTACCTGTGATTTCTTCAAAAAACTCCAATAGGTTGGTCAGGCAGGATCTTCCCTTCACAAAACCATGTTGGCTAGGACCTATCTTGCCTTGCGCCTCTAGGTATTCAGTAACCCCATCCTTGAGGATAGATTCCAATAATTTTCCCACCACCAACGTCAGACTAATAGGTCTGTAATTTCCTTTATGCTGCCTCCCACCTTTCTTATACAACGGAACTACATTTGTGACCCTCTAGTCCTCCAGAACCATGCCGGAATCTATCGATTCCTGGAAAATTATCACCAATGCCTCTGCTATCTCTAAAGCCACCTCCTTCAGAACCCGGGGATGCACCTCATCCGGTCCGGGAGACTTATCAGTCTTTAATGTTGGGATGACTGCATCTTTAGCATTGGCTGCGTATGTTCAGTGATAATCCATCGTTTAAATGTCCATGTTTTTAGACTGCTCCTTGGTAATGATATTTATAAAGTCAACACTATAACCAATGTCAAACTGAGTATTTAAATAGATTTCCACCTGTTTCGGTCAAGAGCTTCAGTTGGCCATAACTGGCATCTTCTGAAAAGTGCACAAAGTGCTCAGGTGATCAAGGAATGGAATATTTATTTTTAAATTCAGCTGTTGGACTCCTAATGTTGTGAAGGATTCCAAAAACCTTGTAAGGAGCAGGGACTCTTCCTTGCAAATAGGCAGCTCAACACAATCAGAAGGGACAGAAACTTCCAATTTGGAATGCTGTGGGACAGAAGGAACTTAGTTGTGCAGTCTTCAAATCATATGGAAAATGCATGAGTGAACTGCTCCACCAACTGGCCCTCTGTAATCTTAAACAATTTCAGATAAAAATGAACACTTTTCCATCCGCTTCTGGTCTGCCTTTTTTACTACTTCAATCTTTAATTCTCTCTGTTCGAAATGGAAGCTCACCAAATTATTCTCTGTAAGTCTAGTGGAAGATCATAAGAAACTCCCAAGTAACAATGCAAAAACCCTGTGGAAATTCTATCTCACTTTTTCAAGCTTTATGTCACATTATTCTCAATATGATAATTTATTTGTGTGTTACAGAAAATGCAGCACAGTAATATGTCAGTGTTAGAATTGTACTGTGCAATATTAGCAATGGACTTGTTAACATGTCCATGTTAAATTCCTCTGACTGCTGTTTTAGTGGAGGCATTAATCTTTAACTGGGTTAATTATACTAACAGACACAGGAATTTCAAGGGTTTCGTGATATATTTGCCATTGTATTGCACAGCACAGCTTCAACCTTTGGACAAATTGGATCCAAGTAAACATTTTTTCTTTGTACTTAACGTAAACTAGAGGCTTAAATTTGCAAATAAAAGGTAACATATGAAATTAGGAAGTTACTTTTTAACTAGAAGTATGGTGAGTATGTAAAGCAGATTTCTGGTGGAATGGGAAATGTAAAGGGTTTCTGAAAAGAACCAGAGGGTTCTTATAAATCAAAAGCAAGACAAAGCTATAGTGTGGATGGTGGGTTAGCTGCATAAAATGATTACAACTGGTTTTTACTGGTGGCCAGTTTTGGATGGATGAGCTGCATTAGGAGTTTGAAACTCAACCAGTACTCCAAAATTGACCCTGGGGATGTCTTATTTGCAGGGCTCCATTTAAATCTGGCTGGCCAATATTCCATCTGTCCAGATCAGGCAGCCAGTGAAAAGCAGCAGTAAAGTTACACAGCCCAATGCTTGCTCAATGCCAATAATGAAGTGTCTGTTCCACTGGGGTCTGCACAGACAAGGTGGAGTGGGGGATGGTAGAAGGGGTAGGTGTGAGATAATGGCAGAGCAGTTACATTTTCCATCTGCATCAGAAACATGTTAACATTCAAAATCTCTTTCTTTGGGCCTAATTTGGCTCTTATACTCACTAACTCAATTGATCGAGGTGCAGTCTGATCCCAATTACATCATGGAAGCACCTATGCAAATATATAAGGACCATGCCAAATTTGAGCAGTGTCTTCACTGCCTGGTCTAAAAGCAGTCAGTCTGTTCCTCAGGGCAGGTAAAGTGACCAAGGGTGATTTTAACAGTCTTGTGCACGGAACGAAGAATTGAATGCTATGAAGGCCTATTACTGTAATTAACTCCAAATATCAACTCCATAGCTGATAGTATGTCTGCACATTCTGGAAGGGCATCTTTCAGAATCAAGCAGGTAGACCAAAGCACAAAGCATTGAACTCAGCGATGTGAAATGCTTTAGTAATTCCTAGTTTTGAAAGCTTTGCACAGAGTGTACATAAGCTTTATTTTGCATGTTTATTGCAATCATTTTCTGTGTGTGTCTCATCAAATTTATAATCTTCAGTATTTCACTGCTTACTTTTTTAGCAATATTTAGTGCTAAATAATGATATAGTGATAATAAGTGATAATAATCATTTTGTTCAAAATGCTTTATATTTTTTTCATTTTTTCTCTGACCATCCTTGCAATATCTTCTCTATATCCATTCTTGCTGTTTGTTATTGTGGTTTGCAAATGCCTTTTCCATTAAAGGTCTTCCCCTCTGATTGAATTGAGCATTCGGGAAGATGTAAAATAAGCTGCAAATTCTCTGTTGCCCAGGTGGTCAAAATTATCCCCAACATTACAGAGCAAACACTAAGCCCTCATCAAGAGCAGGACACCAGGTCAAACTCCATCTGCATCATCAAATTTCCTCAAAGGACCTTTAACATTCACTTAAACAGGTAGATACAAACTTGAGGGGGGAAGGGTTTGTGGAGGTGTTGGTGCATACCATTTTGATTACATGACAACCTTTCAAGATCTTCATTAATTTTGGCTTATCTAATTTTTGTATTAATTTGCAGTCTATGGAAGTGAATGGCATTTGGCAGGATGGAAAAATAATTGAATAATTTAAGTGAGACTATTACAAATTACTGTAACCTGAGAATGACCCACTGCATGAACCATCACGCAGTCTGCTGGGATTATTTTAGTCCTGTAAATATCAGTCTAACTTCAGTTCATACAGAAGTCTTAGAGCCCCACACTAGGACATGGTATCCTTCTATTGAGCACATGATCCAGGCTGACACTTCAGGCAAACATTAAGCGAGGACTTCAATGTTTATGTCTAGTTTTGCAAACGAGATTTTGGCTCTACCACTTTAAGAGAATATAAAACAGAAACCTTTGGGCTTACCGAAAACGCAGATGGAGTTTTGTTAATGGGGCTAACTTTGACTTCATTCCATGGAGTAAGTTGGGTAATAAAGAATTAGCAGCTCAAATATAAGAACATAAGACATAGGAGCAGAAGTAAGTCATTTGGCCCTTTGAGCCTACTCTGCCATTCATCAAGATCATGGCTGACCTTCTACCTTAGTGCCATTTTCCTGCACTATCTTCATATAATCTCATCCCTCTGCTATTCAGAAATCTATTGATCTCTGCTTTGAATGCAATCAATCATCTGTAATGGAGAATTCCGTAGATGCACCAAACTCTGCATGAAGAAATTTCTTTTTATCTCAGCCTTAAAAGCCCAATCCCTGTTCTGAGATAGTGACTCCAGTTCTATCTCCTCAGCCAGGGGAAACACCTTCCCTGTATCCAACCTATAAGTTTCGATGAGATTTCATTTTATTCTTCTAAACACTAGAGAACAGAAGCTCAATTTACTCAATCTCTTTTCATATGACAAACCAACCATCTCTGCAACCAGTTCAGTGAAGCTCTGTGGCAAGTATATCTTTTTTTAAGTAAGAAGACCAAGTCCATACACAAGGTGAAGCACTGTAAACGGCAGTTGGAAATCTTTCCTCCTCTACTCAAATTCTCCCATTATAAATTATTGCATGTTTCTTCTGATGCTCATTTCCAATAAAGAGGAAGACCTAACCCAGGAGAGGTCTTGATTGGGTGCAAATTTGACCACAAGATATCTCAGGTTTTGGAGTTATGTATTGGGTCTATGAATGTCAGGTAGTTGACTTGCGTCAACAATCAGAGGATCTAAATGTCTCATTCATGCTTAGGACTGGCCTTCTTTTAAACATTGTGTCAAGCTGCAGAATGGGGAACTGCTGGATCAGTCTTCTCATTCACAGATTTGCTGCAAACCCAGTTGTATCTGATGGGGAAAGGGCAAGAAGATGTGCTGGTCACTGGGGCTTTGGGTATCCACCATTTTTATTGTTTCCACTGAGGTGATTCCTGACACACAAGGCAAACCTATACTTGCCCGATTGTGCAACTTCAGCTGAAGCTATCGGCATTGGGATGAACTGTGTGTTTTGGGTCTGAGAGCAAGTTGTCCATTTAAAGGATAAGTAAGATCAGATAAGATATCTTTATTAGTCACATGTACATCGAAACACACAGTGAAATGCATCTTTTGCATGGAGTATTCTAGGGGGCAGCCGGCAAGTGTCGCCATGCTTCCAGCACCAACACAGCATGCCCACAACTTCCTAACCTGGGTTAAAGAGCATTTGCTCTTTTGCATGCTTTTGTTCACAGGGGATTTTTAAACAGGTGAGAGGAAACCATCTAAAATGGCTGTAATTGAGTGGATAAAAAGGTTTTTTACTCTTTGTGATATTCAGTTCTTAGTTTTTTTAAATTGTTATTGCAAAGCCCAGCAGACATCTTAGGCACCTAATTCAAAGAATAATTCTTTAGTAAGATTTGTTGCATACAGACTATCATTAAATTTAATATTACTGAAATTAGCCTTGTAAAGTTATAATTGGTGTCCATATTTCTTCAAAACTATTTCATTGGACTTCTGCAATGCCTAAACGACCTACCTGATAATTGAACTTGACCATTTTAATTAAAAATCTCACACTTATCTGCACATGTCCGTGAACTCTGGTTAGAATTCTGCACCGAGGCAATGTTCTTCCACATGTAGCACTTCCCATCTTCCACCAGTCAGAATCCATTGACTATCATCCCTTCACCCACCGATGTGCCATGACTAATCAAGTCCTGGAAATATTTCCGTGGTGTCAACTTTCAGAATTACGAGAAAACAAATTACATTTTATTCTGAAGAAAGTCAGAAAGAATTAGGTTGTGGGAGGCAAAGAGAATTGCAAGAAAGGCGAAACACCCACCAACAAAAACAACTTTCTGAGCAATGTCACAAAATTGCTAACTTTTGAAAATAGGAACTGTTACACTTTTCCTCACATTTTCTTTATTTTTATCAGTTTCACCAACTGATTTATAGATACAAATCTGGAATGTTAATTTGTAGGAATGTTTTTCTCTTCTGCCAGCCTCTCCTTTCTGCAACATAGGCAACCAAAAACAAGCTGACCTATTCTGCTGAGCTAGGAATACAAAATTTGCTGGCTAAAATCCTAATTACACACAAGCATTTGAGCCAGTAAACTCTGAATTTATAATATGTTAACAAGCAGGAAGTCAAATTCAAACATATAAAACATTGAGTGTAAAAATTCCACAGACTAATTAATCTTGTTGGGGCAGGGAAATGCCTAGTTAGTGTGGAGGGTTGGATGGGTGTGGGAGCATCTATTGAATGGAATTTAAGCAAATACTTGGAGCTTCCATTGGAAACCTGACCATTTTTGCCTGGTCCTGAATTGGCATCCACGAAAAAATGAGTTGTGAACATCTACCACCAAAAACGGCCTTTAAATCCTCCCCTCCCACTAGCACGGTTTTCAACTGGTCAGACGAAGTCCATTTTACTACATTTAACATACGCTAAAGAGGAAGGGTTTGGAACGTGAATCCACTTCCTTGACTTCAAGCATGGGCCCTTGGGAAGATAGAATAGAGGATGTGGTATTGGAGAACTGTGAAGAGAGATAAGAGGTATCAACAATTTGGCTACCTCTCCCCTTCTTACTAGCTCTTGACGTTGAAACAAAAGTGGTCATTCAAAGCCATGAAATGGTGAGCTTTGTGGCAGGAATCATTGGTTTCTACCCCTTCAATGGTACTTCCACCCCATTTCCAGCTACACAGCATTACACATCACCACAGCACCACATATTTACCTTTCCCATTTGTGGACCTTCGTTCTTTTCGGGAACACATATTGTGATTTTGGGTGCTCACTCCTTTTAATTTACCAGCTACTTAAATAGATGGAAAATCACATGACAGCACACTCCTGAAATGCTATTCTCCATTATTGGCTAGTGAGGCTGCCTGTGGGGAGCATGATTTTGTAAAATTGGCCATAATAAAAATAAAAATGTTAACATGCCTGGGATCATTTGTGGCTGGCCCAGAAATAACATCTCAATAATAACGAAGTACATCGAGTGCTTGGAAATCTTTCAAACGTTTAAATAAATCAGGCTGGTAAACCACTTAAGGGCTTGCCATTTCCTACAAGTGTTTCAAAATAATCTTTTTATGACAGTTAAATGTGAAATTAGGAATCACTTAAGATATGGTATAACATGTTTCACTTCTCTGTGCATTTGATACAGTTATACTCTAACAGTGAACTGTGAAAATGGAATAGATACAAATTGAAAACTAACAAATTGATTGCAGACCTCATGTAGCATTTGACTCGATGCCTAAAGCCAACTCGCTGACTTCAGCTAATCTTTCCTGTACGCCACCTTAGGAATAAACACTGGTACAACTTGGCTTCTCTACCTTAATTAACCCTAATGTTAAATATTTCAGTAAGCAGTTGAGCTGTGCCTAAGACGACTTAGCTGGCTGGGGCAGTAGCAGAAAGAAGTGATAAGAAATAAATAAATTTTAACCTGTTGCTGAAACATCTCAAAGCATTTTTTTGGAGTGCATATATTGATTGCTGAACAGCTGATTTATGTATATGCAGGGATATCCTAGAATAACTCCATATGTTTCTGTATCAGATCTTTTTGTAAGATTATTCAAGAACATAGAAAACATACAAGATGGAAAGTGTCCTGTAAATATGACCTCTATAGCCTGATTCTAATTAGCTTCTGTTTGAAAACATGACCTAGGTCATTTTATATTCACTATATGACCCATTGATCCCTTGGAAAAAAAACAAATGAGACACACAGACAGAGGATATCCTTAGAAGTGAATATTCTGCCTTTTTATCTGTTCTGGGCAATTGAGCAAATGTGGGGATAGAATGTAAAAGTTTGAGTAAGCATAATCCTGTGTTCATGAAGAATAGAGATGAGTTGATTTTGCTTTCTCTGGTTGGTTTCTGTACATAGTGCTGGAGCTTCTGATTTCCTGGCAGTTTTTCCTCCATGAGTACTTTGCATTCAATTTTACTCTGGATGTCAACTTAATAATGATTTCTTCTCAGGCTGGTCTTAATGTCTTGAGTCACTTTCAGCCATTGTCCTGAATTAGCCAATAATTTTATATCAAGTCATTGAAGACTTTGAGCCATTTGTATGGGGAAATAAAATCTGGAGATAGTTGTTTTTTATTTCCCTTATCTTCTTCTTTGTTCCTCATTCTTCACTTCTGCATTTTTTATTACCATTACGTGCATCAGTTATTTTTGTTAGTTATTGACTAGGCTCAGGGATTGAGAAGGTAAAGTCAGCAGTATCCATTGTGTGGAGGTTATGGGTTCTGTTTGGGGACCAAACTGCTATTCAACGTGCGCAGGCACATGTTTGGTACAAATTATGTTGGCCAAAAGCATTGGTGATGGGCAGTTAATGTCCACTGGAGACTGAAGTGATGGCAACACCAATTAGTGGGCCACACTGACTTGAGCCAGTGCAGCCATTTTGGAACTCTGCTGCAGCCTAAAATCTTTCTCAACCTCACAGGACACTTAGGCATAGAGAAACAGGAAGGAATCCCCACTATGCTATTTAAGGATCCTTAATTCTTTATAGGCTGGTGGTTTATTTCTTCTGGTGGCTTCCGTAAGAGGTTTGTGCTTTCTTTAGTTGCTTCATGATTGCGTTGAAGGGAATGGTGTGGTGTGGTAGATGTGAAGGAGTTAGTGTCAACAAAAAGGCATCTGCACAAACCAATTCTTAAGTCATGGGTGCTTTAATTGTATTTGCTTGTAATACATCCTGACTTGGATGTTAAGCAAGGCATAGAGAACAGGACATCTGCTAGAACAAGGAATTGGAAGAGGGAAAGAAAGACTCTTACCAGGAGACTGTACCTGCTCAGAATGCTCAGCAAGCAATTCTCTAACATGATTCTCCAACAATTCTCCAACATAAACTTCAGTGAAGAACAACCAAACTTTAACCTTCCTCAAGTATTGACTAATATAGTGCCCACTTAGGCACAATGCAGAACCAAAATCTACATGAAATAAACATTCTAAACAAAGCACTATTCCATCAGGTATAAAATAATCACTTTGTGTTACATCCTAAAATCCCTTGTATGTAACATGGATCTCCACAGTAACAGTACTTTAATTAAATATTTTTGCTGTATTCTATCCATAACATGGTATGATTTGTGAGATGGTATATTAATAATAGACTCCAGAATGTTGGCCACAGCTATGTAAAATTTGGACATGCTGGATGTTATCCTTTTGGTTAGTTTCTGTATTTTCATTCAATTACACTATAATCAGCAATTTTTGTAAAACTTGTGGCTTAAAATAGTTTATGTTGAGGTACCTTCTGGGTTTTCATCCTATGATTACAGTGCATTAGGTTCAAATGTGCTTGGGAGCTCTATGTGTTTATTGATGCTGTTAGGAGTTCATCAGAATTTATGTACAATTGCTCACAGAGTGTTGGAATAATTGATGAGTTCCCATGGCCTACTCCTCAGTATCCAACTTTTCCTCATCACCATACCAAGTATTCCTCTGAGTTAATAAGGAATATATATTAGAGGCACAAGAGATTGTAGATGCTGGAATCTGGAGCAAAAACAAGCTGCTGAATTGAAAGAGTAGGTTTGAGAAAGCCAGTATACAGAGGTGAGGGGCAAGGTTGAGGCAATAGCTGGCAAGCAATAGGTGGATACAGGTGGGGATATGGGTTTGATGATGAGGTTGGGACTGGTGTGGACTGAGTGGAGACCACTTGGAACGGGTGAGGTTGGAGTGGGTGTGGGGAGCGGAGAAGTCAAAGCGGTTGATATCGTGTCAGCAGTTGGAGATGAAAAGGTCGAAAGAGGGTAAAAGACCAGAAGGGGGTGTCCAAAAGGCATGTTGGAGATGAGGGAAACGGTCATCAGTGGAGGGTAATGACTCCTTGCCCAATGATACCTTGGCTTAGTACTCCTATTCTATGTTGTTGCCTTCTTCCTACTTAAGCAGCATCACTGTGTCACTCTTGCTTTTAACAATGTTTTGGGTTCAAGAACTTATCCAGGGACCTGGGTATAAAGATTAGGATGATGCTCCAAGTAGTACTAAGGGAGTGCTACACTGCCGGAGGTATAATCACTTGAATGAGACATTAAATTCATCTGCTCCATCAGGTGGACGCAAAAGAGCTGATGGCACTATCTTGAAAAAGACCAGGGCATTGTCCCTACTGTGCAGACCAATATTTATCCCTGCATTAATGTGACAAAACAAAATAGATTATCCAATCATTATCACAATGCCTTCTATGGCAGCTGTTTCTTTTCAAGTTGGTAGCCATGTTTCTTACAATATAATATAATAACAGCACTTCAGAAGTAACTTTTGGCTGCAAAACATTTTGAGACACCTTGAGAGGGATGTGCAATGTGCCATAGAAATACAAATCTGATTTTATGTTTTGTGATTGACCTATGTGAAAATAACAGATTGCATTTATACATTGCCCCTAACATGTTCCAAAGCTGTCAGGGGGAGCAATATCAGAGAAAAATGTGACACTGAGACAGCAGGATAAAAGGTCAGAGGGGCAGGTTTTAAGGAGCATCTTTGAAGAGCAGAAAGAAATAAGTAGAAAGGATGGTTTAGGAATTGAATCTTCAGGAGCTTAAGACCCAGGCAGCTGAATTACTCCACATCTGCCAATGGTGGAGCAATACAAATTAAATTGATTTATTAAAAGAATTAATGAAGAATGAGTCAGCTATATAGGAGGCCAAAATTGCAGGTGAGCACACAACTGAAAGGCCTGTGAAAGGGGTATACATAAGCCCCCTTGGAAGCAAGAAAATAGAAGAGGTTATGAAAACCTTTGGCTGATTGTTACTTTTCATGGCTGCCTTGGCAGCCACTCAGGTATCCATCCACTAACCAGCCTCCCGAACTATTCTGCTGATCCCTCCTTATCAGCCAAATGTCTCCCAAGAATTTTGTGGCAGGGGTCAAGTTTCTGACAGTCCTTCTGATGCCCTGCATTTCATTGTCATTATAGATAGTTTCCTTCTGCAACGTGACTGAGTGAATTAGATAAAAGCTGCACTTGAGGGTAATTTAACAGGTCAAGTCACACAGCTGACATTAGAGAATCTGTCAAAGTGGAGGAAAGATTTTAATGTTTTGCCTGCATGTAATTGCAGCTAGTCGAGACAGATAGCTTGTAAGGTCCTGAGTTAAAGAGCCTTTTAACACAGTCCAAAATGTAGGATGACCTGTGGTGTTAGTGTGTTATTACCCATGACACCTAAGGCCAGTGTGTCATTTTGCCCTTCTGAACTGGGTCATTAAACTATGCCTGACAATGACCGGATAGGTGAAGTAGGCTGAGAAGGAAAAGTTTGATTTGCTCAGTGGGTTGGGTTTGGTAAGGTTTGACCAAGTATTCCTACTATAGAGAGTAACATTTAAATAATTATTTATGGAAAATGTGTGTCACTGTCAAGGCTAGTGTTTATTGCCCTTAAGAAAGTGGTGCTGAGCTACTTTTCTGAACCTTTTGGAGAAGGCACACCCACAATATCAGAGGAAGCACCAAGGTTTAGACCCAGCAATGATGAAGTGACAATGATACATTTCAAAGTTAAGCTGGGGTGCAGTTTGGAGGGGAATCTGTGTGTGGTGCATTCCCAGAAACCTGCAGTCCTTGTCCTTGGTGATAGGGGTCATGGGTTCGGGAAGTGCCTTAGTGTAGCCCAGGTAACTAACTGCAGTGTATTTTCTAAGATACTTTTAAGTGGTTTCCTTCTGTTATACCTGGGCAGATTTTCCATCATTTGCTGAATTTTATATAGAGAAGCTGGTGTCCTAAACATTAGCTTGCGAGCTTCTTTTTTTCTTGTTTCCTTCTATTTTTTTAAGCATCTATGCCAGATTCTCTACAGGACAACATGTTTTAAAATTGCCAGAAAAACTCTTGTCATCTATTTCAAATACCTGCCTGTGAAGCAGTCAAACAAAGTATTTGGGGTTTGCCTGTTTCTCCTAACATTTCCTTTTCCAGTCACTCTTATCTCTTCAAAATCTGCACCTTCCGTTCACCTGAGTCTAGTGTTGCCTGATGTATGGAGGGGGAGCTCAGCTAACAAATGTGCATATTTGAATCAACTGAAAGGTCCAGAGAGAACCATCAGACAAAAAATGCAAGCCACTTCCAGAGTGCTATGCTAACATCAGCAAGTAAGATGTGCTTAAAAAAAACAGAATAGCTCTTTAGCCTTAATGTCAAAGCTGAGCTTCTTTAAACATGTAATATCTGACTGAAAGCATGCGAAAATAAAATCAGCAAATGTGGGCTCTCTGTCCAATCTATGACAATCAACATCCAGCCTTAAAAATGGTTCTGAATTAGACAAGGCTTTGAAACAAATTATTTTGGACCCTTTGGAAAACAATTTTGTGGCTAAAGGATATTAATTGCAGTGTTGGAGAATTATAGGCACAGCTAGAATTTTTATTTTACAAAATCATTGGATGCATTTGCAAACTATTTTCCCAGTTAAGTGCTACAGCTTTGCAAATAAAGAAACCTGAAAACCTGTGTTGATTTTTTTTCACCTAATTTAAATTATTACATCTATCGCATCTGATGACTTTAAACCTTGGGTAGATTTCCTACACAAGTTGTCTATAGCTGCCTATGTGGGATTAATTGTGTTTGTTACTCGTTGTGAAGCCACAGCAGTTACTAAAGATATCACATCGCAAAGCTTCAGGTTGATGTTCAGATGACATGAGAAAGAGCAGGCTTACTCTGCTGCTGTCAAGTTGTATTTACCATCGGGACACCAGTGGGGCAAGTGTACATGTGTATGCTGACAAATGATTAGAGCCTATTAAGGGGCTTTGCTGTACAAGGATTTTCTCAGTGGACATGTGGTCTGGCAGTTTTAAAAGCTACTTGTACTGATTACCTTAGCAGATGTGTAGTTATGGTAACCCCCTTCTTACCTCCCTCCTTCCTTGTCTAGTTCAGAGTAAGAGATCAGCCCCAGGGCAGAGACAGTAAATGGCTGTGACAGATTTTAAAATAAACAAACTTTTTGTCCTCATACTGAGGAGAGTGAAGCAGTGCTTACCAGAATCTCCCTCCCACTCAGAATATTTTTGTAATTACCATTCAGTTGTTGACAAGATTGCATATTTTTAATGACTCCTTGGTAAAATATTTATTTTGCCCGTAAAACACACTGTAGTTATTGATTTTTGGAGAACACAGCTGTGCCACAAAGACCTATTGGCTTTAGCATTGAAACCATAAACTTCATGCCATGACATGGTTTGTGTGAATATTTGTACTACGCCTTAAATTCTATTTAAAATTGGTTGCTCTTGACCCTAAACTATCCAAGCCACTTGCCATGTTCCAGTCAGCAAGGAAGTTTAATTACTTCCTAAACTTTCTAAAACAGAAACACAATTGGACATTGGATATTGCAGCCAAACCAATCTTGCTACTCCCTAAATATCTGACAACTCAAATCCCACTTAAATTGTACCCTAATTATTCCCCACGCTGGCTGCAGACCAAATGTTCTTGCTGGAATTTTCTAAAAATTTAGCATTGAAATTTAATGAGAGGGAGGAAGCAGTTTACAGTGTCATGTCCCCTTCCTCAAATATAAATCTCACTGAGTAAAAGGTCATTTAGAAAAATAGCAGATTTCCCATGGGACATCAGACAATGGGGTGTTTCATAATGATGGGGGATGGGTCATAATGTGGGTTATGAACTTCAAGGAAGGAGACATGACGCCAAAAGCTGTTACCTTGCTCTCATTAAATTCCAACAAGGTCAGGATGGAAGAAACTAGATTGAAACCAGACTTTGTTTCATTTCATTAAATGGTCTTGATGTTTCAGACTTCATTAACACCTATATTGGGTAGTGTTCCAGCGACATGCAGTGAGGCTGCATCATAATGGAAAGATCCAAGAACTAGGTTAATTAGTCTGTCTGGAGTACCTACATACATACAGAGGCTTAAGTTGTCACATCCCAACTTGAATTAGGGTGAACTCTCTCAATATCCCCATCAGTAATCCTTGCAAACTTTGTGGGGTTGAAGGCTTTCCTTAAATATGAATCCCAAATATACTTCAGTGGGTGCACCTTGGGTATTGACTAGCCAATGGTAGTATGCAGTGTTCTGCTTTTGTTTGGGCATCTTGTGTATTTCTGCTCCCATTGGTGCTCCATCTTAACTTCACTTAAAAAATTGACACTATTTTCCTATACAGGCCTAACCTTCTAAGTGGAGTCTCTCCACTACAATCAACAGAGGAATATTCCTACCTTCACTAGACAGCTACTGATTATGTGTTGAGCTGTTCCTGAACAACACCCTGCAATATTGGAACTCACAGCCCACTGATCAGACACCTTTTACATCACAAGCTTTGTTTGGGATTGATGAACTCTGCCTCCAGCACATGCACTGAATCCCTAATCACTCTAGGCTCTGGTCCAAATTACAACCCTTCTCACCAGAGCAGCAGTGGAAACACTTTGGAAGGACTGTAATTTCCAATACTATGCTAAATAAAAGGGCCTCAAGTTCAAACCCTGGAGCAATGACTTGCCATATAAGTCCAGTTGTTGACTTCTGGTTAGACCATCCTCTTATTTTGGATCGCCAAATGTCTATCTATTCTTGTGGCCATATTCCTTTAATTTCAGTGTCTTTTCTACTTTTACTACATTATCAGATGCTGCTTGTTAATCACTATAAAGAATATTCAGTGCATTTTATTTCTTCAAGTAGTTCAATATACTGAGTGAAAGATAACCTGCCTTTTAGAAATGCAAGGTACACACTCAAGTTGGTTTCATGTTTTTGTCAGGGCTCTTCCTGAATCACAGCTTCTAGTAGTTTGGGAGTGGAACTGTAAACTGTTAGGTGAGATGGCATTAGCGTAGGACAAATAGCACAATTTAGGGAAGCCACTCTTTCTTGGTTCTATCCAAACTCTTTTGCAGTCTATCTGCCTGATATATAGTAATTTGCACTCAAATAATATCTGTGGAGGAGCAAATCAACGTCAGTTTGGGATTAATCAAAAATAGTCAGCATGGCTT
The DNA here is from genome assembly GCF_009764475.1 of Pristis pectinata. Taxonomy (NCBI): domain Eukaryota; kingdom Metazoa; phylum Chordata; class Chondrichthyes; order Rhinopristiformes; family Pristidae; genus Pristis; species Pristis pectinata. The sequence continues at coordinate 81,919,649 of NC_067406.1, forward strand.
TGCTAGGGAGGGATCCTGTCTGACCAATATGATTGAATTTTTTGAGGGTGCAACTAAATATATTGACAAGGGCAGTGTGGTTAATATGGTTTACATGGTTTTCAGTAATACCTTTGGCAAGGTTCCACACAGGAGACTGGTCCAAAAAGTTAGACCCCATGGGATCCAGGGCAAGATGGCAACTTGCATCTAAAATTGGTTTGGTAATAAGAGGCAGCAGTTGGTGGTGGAAGGATTTATTTGTGACTGGAAGCTCTTGACCAACATTGTAACACAGAGATCAATTCTGGGAAACTAATTGTTTGTTACATAAATGATTTGGATGTAGGACATATGATTAATAACCACAGATGACATGAAAATTGGTGATCTTATTTATAGTGAAGAGAGTAGTGCTAGTCTTCAAAATGATAATAATGGGATGGTAAGGTGAGCAGAGAACTGGCAGATGTAATTTAATCCTGTTAATTGTGAGAAGATGCATTTTGGGAGGACTAATCAAGCTAGGACTTATGCAATGGATGCTAGGGCACTAGAGAATATTAAGGACCAGAGGGACTTTGGTTTGCAAGCCCAAGGATCCCTGAAGGTGGCATCACAGGTAGATAAGGTGGTTAAAAAGGCATATGGGATGCTTGCCTTCATTAGCCAGGGCATAGTATATAAGAGTTGGGAGGTCACTGACAACTTTATAAAGCAGAAAATGAAGCATTTTCTGGTTTCATTTCAGATTTCCTGCATCTGCAGTATTTTTTGATGTTCACAACTTTATGAAACATTGATCAGGCCACAGCTGGAATACTGTGTGCTGTTCCGGTCACCACACTATAAGAAGGATGTGATTGCACTGGAGAGGGTACAGTGAAGTTTTGCCAGAATGTTGCCTGGGATGGAGCATTTTAGTTATGAGGATAGACTGGCTCACTTGGGTTTGTCTTCCTCGGCAAGGAGGAGACTGAGGTAAAAAAAGTTACATAAAATTATGAGGGCATAGACAGTGTATCTGGTAAGAAACTTTTCTCCAGAGCAGAGGTGTATAAAACCAGAGGGCATAGGTTTAAGGTAAGGGGTAGAAGATTTAGAGGGGATTGGAGGAAGAAATATTTCACTCAGAGTGATTGGAATCCAGAATGCACTGCCTGAGTGTGTGGTGGAAGCAGGTACTCTCATAACATTTAAGCATCTAGATGAGCACTTGAATTACCAATGCATAGAAGGCTGCAGGCCAACTGTTGGAAAATGGGATTAGTGTATTACGATACTTGATGGTCAGCATGGAGGGCCTGTTTCTGTGCTGTATGACTCTATGAATCTATGATTCTATGACTTTTTGGAAGCTACCCTTGAGGTTTCTGTAGTGGCTAACAATAGTTCAACATTGGAACAGTTTTGGGACCAATGCTCTGATGTTCCTCTGGATATGGCGCGGGCACACATGCAACTCATAGCACATTCCCAATATTCCTTTTGCTAAAAACAATCACGCCATTGCTTTTGCCTTGTTAATCTACTTCCAGTCTTAATTCTAAGTAAACATTGCAGGGTTTACCAATGAAACAACCTCCATGTGCTTGTTCCTGATGCCTGCTCACCCAATACATCCTCTTAAACCCCACCCTTTCTCGCAACTGTGTTAGGATATCCTAGGTTTCTCTTTGGACCTGGCTATGTCTTCCTTATCAACCTTCCTATGAAAGGTTTGAAGTCGATTATTTATCAGTTTGTAGCGGCTGCTACCGCAATGTGAAAAACAAGACACTAGTCGAAGGGTTTCAGAACAAGAACTGGTTTATTTTCCTGCCTCGCGCGGGCCTTTTAAGAGAGCCTGTTCCCGCCCACTCAAATCGGCAATGACGTATATGTTACGTCATCAAATCTTTCCCACGCGTGGGTTCTCCCTGTTGCTTGGCGAAGACGAAGGCTCACCGCCATCTTGGGCCTCGCCGCTCCGACGACGCGCGACCCGACTGCCGAGCCGGTTCGCTTGCTTGGACGGTGAGTCGCTACACAAACCCCCCCAGAACTGGCGATACGGTCCCCAAGGTCCGCGGGCTGTGTTAGCCGTTGCTTAGGAGGTCGGCCTCTGTGTCGCGGTGCTGCAACCTCGACCGGTTGTTGTAGATCTAAATGGGCCGGTTTGAGGCAGTCCGTCATGAAGACCTGTTTATTCCTGATGACTCAGAACGGCCCCTCATATGGTCGTTGCAACTGTGCCCGAGGTGTGTCCCTGCGAACGGAAATAAACTTAGTCTCGTAGTTCTTTGGGCTTACAGGATGGGGCTTGACCATGCCGTGAGGTGGGAATTGGGGCCAAGTTGTGGAGCCTCTCGCGCAGTCTTTGCAGGAATGCTGTGGGTTGTTCCCCTTGGTCCCAAAGGGCGGGTATGAAATCCCCTGGGACAACCAGGGGCGCCCCATACACAAGTGCAGCTGACGAAGCGTGGAGGTCTTCCTTGGGGGCAGTGCATATGCCAAGCAGGACCCAAGGCAGTTCGTCGACCCAGTTAGGACCCTGCAGGTGGGCCATCAAGGCTGATTTTAGATGGCGGTGGAAACGTTCCACTAACCCACTTGACTGAGGGTGGTAGGCCGTGGTGGTGCGCAGCTGCATCCCCAGCATGTTCGTTAATGCAGACCAGAGGCTGGGGGTAAAGTGGGTGCCTCTGTCTGAAGTGATGTGGGCCGGAACACCAAAACGTGAGATCCAAGTTTTGAGCAGCGCCAGGGCACAGGAATCAGTCGTGATGTCAGATAGAGGGGTTGCCTCTGGCCACCTCGTGAACCGGTCCATGATGGTAAGGAGGTACCGGGCTCCTCTTGAAACTGGCAGAGGACCAACGAGGTCGACATGGATGTGGTCGAACCTTCTACGGGTAAGCTCGAACTGCTGTGGCGGGACTTTGGTGTGTCGTTGGATTTTTGATGTCTGGCAGTGCGGACAAGTCCTGGCCCACTCACTGACCTGTTTGCGCAGGCCATGCCAGACGAAGTTGCTGGCGACCAGTTGGACAGTTGATCTGATGGACGGGTGCACCAACCCATGTATCAAGTCGAAAACGCGTTTCCGCCAGGCTGCAGGAACTATAGGGCGGGGTTGACCTTTTGTGATGTCGCAAAGGAGGGTCTGCCGACCTGGACCAACCAAGAAATCTTGGAGCTGCAGGCCCAAGACTGCGGTTCTGTAGCTGGGCAGCTTGTCGTCGGCTTGCTGTGCGTCAGCCAGGGCCATGTAGTCGACACCCAGGGACAGGTTGTGGATGGTCGGTCTGGAAAGTCCGTCAGCAACGACATTGTCCTTTCCGGAGACATGTTGGATATCCGTTGTGAATTCGGAAATGTAGGACAAATGTCTCTGTTGACGAGCTGACCAGGGATCGGAGGCTTTGGAGAAGGCAAAGGACAAAGGCTCATGGTCAGTGAAAGCGGTGAAAGGTCTGCCTTCTAGAAAGTACCGAAAATACTGGACCGCCAGGTACAGCGCTAGAAGTTCCCTATCAAAAGCGCTGTATTTCAGTTCAGATGGTCTAAGGTGCTTGCCGAAAAATGCCAAGGGTTGCCAACGGCCTTTGATTAGTTGTTCCAGTACCCCACCAACCTCGGTGTTGGATGCGTCCACCGTGAGGGCGGTTGGGACGTCTGTCCTAGGGTGTACAAGCATCGTGGCGTCTGCCAGGGTGTCCTTGGCCTTAACGAAGGCAGCCGCAGCCTTGTCATTCCAGGCGATGTCCTTACCCTTACCAGCCATCAGCGAGAACAAAAGGTGCATGGTACGGGCTGCTGCAGGGATGAACCGATGGTAAAAGTTGACCATCCCAAGGAATTCCTGTAGGCCTTTGACCGTGTTGGGGCGGGCAAAATGACGGATAGTGTCTACCTTGGTGGGTAGGGGTGTTGCCCCGTCGCTGGTGATTTTGTGACCGAGGAAATCGATAGAGTCAAGTCCGAATTGGCACTTGGCCGGGTTGATCGTGAGACCGAAATCACGGAGACGGGAATACAGTTGGCGGAGGTGGGAAAGTTGTTCTTGGCGGTCACGGCTGGCAATTAGTATGTCATCTAAGTAAACGAACACGAAGTTCAGGGCTCGGCCTACCACGTCCATCAGCCGCTAGAAAGTCTGCGTGGTGTTCTTAAGGCTGAATGGCATTCAAAGGAATTCGAAGAGGCTGAATGGGGTGATAATCGCAGTTTTGGGGACGTCATCGGATGGACTGGGATTTGGTGGTATCCCTGAACGAGGTCCACTTTGGAGAAGATGCGGGCCCCATGTAGATTTGCTGTGAAGTCCTGGATGTGAGGGATGGGGTAGCGGTCTGGGGTGGTGGCATCATTCAGCCTGTGGTAGTCGCCGCAGGGCCTCCACCCGGTGGTGGCTTTGGGGACCATGTGCAGGGGGGAGGCCCAGGGGCTGTCTGACCTGCGAACAATCCCCAGCTCCTCTATGCAACGGAACTCTTCCTTTGCCAGGCGGAGCTTGTCTGGAGGTAGTTGTCGTGCTCAGGCATGAAGGGGTGGCCTTGTGGTAATGATGTGGTGTCGCACCCCGTGTTTGGGCCTAGAATTTGTAAACTGAGGTGCCAAAGCTGATGAGAATTCAGCTAGGAGATTGGTGAACTCGTTGCCAGACAGGGAAATGGAGTCCAGGCGTGGGGCTGGTAGGCTGGTTTCTCCCAGGGGGTAGGTCTGGAAAGTTCTGGAGTGAACTAACCGCTTCTCTCGCAGGTCGACTAACAGGTTGTGGACCCGAAGGAAATCGGCTCCTAGGGGTGGTCGGGCGACGGTGGCAAGGGTAAAGGTCCAGGTAAAACGGCTGCCACCAAATTGTAATTGAAGTGTACGGGTACCGAAAGTCCGTATTGTTGTGCTGTTTGTGGCACTGAGTATAGGACCTTGTTGCCTGTTACTAGTGTCGCGGCCGGTCGGGGGCAAAATACTGACCTCTGCTACAGTATCGACGAGGAAACGCCACCCAGACTGCTTGTCCTGAATGAATAGGAGGCTTTGTTGGCGGCCAGCCGCCGTAGCTGTCAGTGGTGGCTGGCCCTGGCATTTCCCTGAAACTTGCAGGGTGGGCGGCATCGGCGGGCCTCCACGCCCCACCTCTGATGGTAGAAACACAGCTGGTCGCCAATGTTGTCGTCTGTGTTTCTGGGGTGTGGTGGCTCGGTTGCTGGGACTGGTTGAGGCAGGTGTGGGGCTCGCAGCCTGGTGATTTGGCCGACGGATGAACTGCTTTCGCGTTTGGCCTTCCACAGGACATCTGCCCGGGCAGCTACCTCACGTGGGTTGCTGAAGTCGACGTCGGCCAACAGCAGGTGAATGTCATTGGGTAGTTGTTCAAGGAAGGCCTGTTCGAACATTAGGCAGGGCTTGTGTCCCTCGGCCAATGCCAGCATCTCATTCATTAGGTGGATGGGGATCTGTCCCCCAGGCCGTCGAGATGAAGCAGGCGGGCGGCGCGCTCACGACGGGAGAGGCCGAAGGTCCGAATCAGAAGGTCTTTGAAAGCTGGGTACTTATCTTCCTCCGGAGGAGACTGGATGAAGTCTCCGACCTGGGCGGCTATCTCCTGGTCCAGAGAGCTGACCGCATGGTAGTACTTTGTGGAGTCGGAGGTGATCTGCCGAAGGTGGAATTGTGCTTCGGCCTGGTCGAACCAGACATTGGGACGAAGAGTCCAAAAGGTGGGCAGCTTGAGGGCCACTGCGTTGGCTGTTGCGTTGTCGTCCATTGTTAGGGCCCAAGATCCGTTTGGACTGTCGGGGTCACCAATGTAGCGGCTGCTACCGCGATGTGAAAAACAAGACACTAGTCTAAGGGTTTCAGAACAAGAACTGGTTTATTTTCCTGCCTTGCGCGGGCCTTTTAAGAGAGCCTGTTCCTGCCCACTCAAATCGGCAATGATGTATATGCTACATCATCAAATCTTTCCCACGTGCGGGTTCTCCCTGTCGCTTGGGGAAGACGAAGGCCCACCGCCATCTTGGGCCTCGCCACTCCGACGACGCGCGACCCGACTGCCAAGCCGGTTCGTTTGCTCGGACGGTGAGTCACTACAAGTTGTTGGTTTCAGTGAAATCCGTGTTCTTTTCCTTGTTTTTGCCTCTTTGATGAGGCTTCCTTTGCCAATTCATCAGTTGCCACAATCCAACTCTCTGGTTTTGTCCTCCATTCCAAAGACGTACGGGTTAGGAAGTTGTGGGCATGCTATGTTGGCGCCAGGAGCGTGATGACGCTTGCGGGCTGCCCCCAGAACACTCTACTCAAAAAGATGCATTTCACTATGTGTTTCAATGTACATGTAACTAATAAAGATACATCGTCTTATCTTACATCTATCTCAAAATAAAGGTTAAGTCCTAAATGAGTTATTACCAAGAAGTTCTTCTCAGCAAGTACTGCAGATGATAATTGGCTATTGAGAGACAGGTTTCATTTTGCCAGATCTCAGTTGAAGGATATGTTGAACCTTTGTTGGGGTTACCATGGGAAAATCCATGCCATTTTTAGCTCACTTTTTACAGAGCAGAATGTGGAAGGCAATTGCTTTATATTGTGCTTTTCAATGTATGTACCAATGAAGAACTTCTTGATAATAGCTCATTTAGGATTACTTCAAGAAGGAAAATAGGAAGCATTTAAGATCTGAAAAAGGTTATTTAACCATCATCTATGCTGTTGTATACAAAGTTAATTTAGTAGCATGTTGTGAGATTCCTGAGAAAGGTATTTAAAACAGAAATGTAAAATTAAGGTAGCATCTTCATGCAGTGTGCCAGCACACTATCGTGCATTCACCACCAATTTACTATCAGGTGAGCATCGAATGTTGTGAACTATCACAGGAAGTGTTGAGTGGAGACATGGGTGTTCCTTGTGCTAGTATTTAGAAGCTGAATAAACCTATTCATTTCCATTGACCTCATGGTGCTAAGGAACAAACTATCAAGTACTCTAAAGCTACCTTCTTCAAAGGGGATCTATATTTGTGAGGGGGGGGGGGGTGGTGGTGTTAATTTAGCTCTATGTTCTGAAAAGATCTTTAAACATTTGGGACTATCCCAAACAAAATCATCAGGAAAGGAATGTTTGATTCATGGTACATGCATTGAAAAGCACAATATAAAGCAATTACCTTCCACATTCAATGTAGATTGTAATTTAGTTAAATTAGTTATATTTAAAGAGAAATCAGCATAATCTGACATACAGCAAACAAATATATTTTACTTGTTAATAATTGTGTGCTAAAATATTCAAATATGAGATTAACAGGTTTTGATAAAGTATGATCTTCTTAAGCTGTGTCCAGAGAAGTGGAATTTCTGCCAACCATCTGTAGACCAGTGAAAGACCAGTGCTGTTTCTAATAACTGAAAGATAGTGTAAAGTACAAAACAAGAAGCTCAAATGAGGCAGGAAGAGAAAAGGTGGATAATTTGAACCAGGAATGTAAATCATGGCTGCTTTATGACCTGGCCACCCGGAAGATTGAGTACAAGGGCGGGCAAAGTTGTTGTGAGAAATAACAATGAGGGCTGCACATGTCATAACACCAACACCCACTGTATTGGCGTGTGAGAAAATCCTTCAGCAAGATCTATTTTGACACCGTTCTTGTTCATCAGACATTGGCCTCTTTTAAACTTTAGTTTTGGTTGTGTCAGTCTCAAAACACAGCAATGAACAATAAACAGGAGGAAACATGGTGGTCTTGTCATGCTTTACTTTGTAAAATAACCACCAGCCCAAAGAATTTTCCTGGAAGTAATTTGACAGACTTCCGCAACAATAAACTGTATTCAAATGGCAAAATGGAGAAAAGAATATGATAATACTTTCTGACTATTACTCCCAACACTTAAAACTGTTCAAAACTTAGGAATTTGACATAAACTTTATTTATGCATGGACTGATATCCAGTATTCATGAGGCAATTATATAGTTTTTTGCAAAAGAAATTCTTTGCTTGAATCAAGTTACTGTCCTGTCATGGCACCAATTAATTCCCAGCAAAGTCAGATTTCTTCACATAATGACCATGTTGAATTATCATTCTCTGTCCTCTTGGACTGCTCTGCATGATTGATCACACTCACCTTCCCAACACCAGCACATTGTTGTCCAACTTGTTTGGTACATCTCTTAACTATCTGATTGTATCCACTCATATGTTCTCTTCCAACCTTTTTGTCATTTTTCCTCATCACACCCTTGCTTTTGCATTATTAATCTACTTCCAGTCTTGACTCCAAGTAAACATAGTGAAGTCATCATTCTGACAACTGCTCTCTCCATCATTAGTTCTTTCCCTGTGCCTCATGAAGGGTGAAACACATAATTTTCAGTCTCTACACTCTCTAAATCTCTTCAAGTTCTTGTGGCTTTATCACTGAAAATTTTCCCTGCTAAATCTTGGCATCCCTCCCTCTTGGTATCCCCTTTGCTGTCCTCTGAACATTAATGGTGCATCAGTTGATAGGCCCAGCACTCCTGATAGTTGGAGTCAAAAGATAATAATTTGGTATAACTTGAATTTCTGTAATGATTTAAATTTTCACTTGAGATTTCATTGTTGGGGAAAAAATTACATTACTTGTACCTGACACCATACCTTGTCGTTAAGTATTAATCGGTGAAAACAGCAATTCCCTCTCCATGAGACAAAGTATTGTTTTGCATCTCTGATGGCACAGCAGGAAATACGCAGCTCAAACCATCAGAAATTAATGATTCTTGGGAGCTTGTGATCTTTCAATTAGAATATTTCATCAAACCATTTTAGTTGATAAATTGACAAAATTTAAATACTTTGTCAATCACAATACAGCAGGCATTTCAGAATATCAATGACATCAATGTTTGATATAATGTCACTTGAAGTTGTGATATCATCTGATTATTTCTCCTCTATTTCCTGTAATGAACTGTGCAGTCCCTCAGAAAGATTAGCCAAGGTAGATGTTTGACACAATTGTAAATTTGTACTGTAAGGCTACATTTGATCACCTGTTAATATTGAAGAATATTAAGGTATGAGGGGCAAGGGTAAGTATGAGGAGTTATGCAACAAATCATTTGTGATTTCATTGAATGGCAAAACAAACTTAAGAGGATAATTTGCCTACTTTCTTCCCTACACTCCCAGGACAATGTGAACTATTCTCCTATGTGTTTTACAATATGCTCTTCTGGTAACTTACTGGATAAACACCACGTGTTTTGGATCAAGCATGCAGTTCAAGAATGCTTGAAGCAAAATGGCTGTTATTGGCGTAAGCTGACATGAATAGGGACAAGTAACATTGGCCTTGAAGATAGCATGAGGGTGGGGGAATAAGTCAACCAGTGATGATGACATGAACAATGATCA